>NC_092686.1:33376900-34010234 GCF_964275005.1 Diadema setosum
GTCCCGATGAGCAGAATGAACAAGTCTATTTAAAGTGTCAAATCAAGATAATACATCATTTATTCACATAACTCATAGATTCAGTGTGTCCATAGGTGATAGCATATACTGATGAGAAGAAAATAATTATATACATATTGCATCTTATTGCACAGATAACGACCTGCAAGTACAGTAGTCTCCGCATAATCGGATAGAGAAGCCTGATTTGTGTGTAATGGGGGGGGGGGTAGGGTGTTAATCCCAAGAGTTTGACTTCTACGAGTCATACCGCCCACAAGTTTGGCACTACATCACACGAATCATACAGCCTTCGAGCTAGACCACAGGTCCACTAGCTGGACACTGAGTAGAACAGGCCCATGAGCTACGATATTGATAGACTCTAAGCAAATAAGGCCCACGATCTCGACACACGCAATAAGACCCACAAGATGGACATTATAGGCAAAAACGGTCCACGATCTTGACAATACGCTGTATACGTAAATTAAGCAAGCCATGTTATTTTGAGCTGGTGGTTGCCTCGTGTCAATCTCATGGGCCTTATAATTATGCCAAGAGTCGAGCTCGTGGACAGTGTAGCTAGCGGGCCTATTTTACTTGATGTCGGGTTCTTGGGCCTCATTCATTTAGTGTCTATAGCTCGTAGGCTCTATGACTAGTGGACTATGACTAGTCGTGATCGTGACATGCACCCCTGTATAGAGCAGAGCATTTTTGTCACCTGATTATGCGGAGTACCCGATAAAGCGGTACCCGAATATGCGGAGACTGACATGTTCTACTTGATAAAATAATGAATGAATACAATTATTGAGATGAGACGAGATGATCCACTTATGTTCATCTTATTTCTTGAATTTCTCGAGGTCAAAACACATGTAAAAAAAAAAAAAAACGCCGCACATTTAGAGATTGAGAACATTAGGCCAAAGAAGAGGGCCATTGTACTATTCCATTATTTTTTTTACCTCTACGAATGTGTGATTTGCTAAGATAGAGACCCGCACGTTGTAAGCTTAATTGCTAATTATGGAGTGGAGGACCGTATCGTCGATATGTTCTGCGTGCAAACATGAGACAATACTGAAAGTTTAGTGAACCTTAAAAAGTTCACCAACATGATGATAATTTCATTCAAATGTTTACGTTGGTGTCGTTGGTGTGTCTAGCTTCCCTGCGAGTTTTCATGCTATAGAGGAGAGTTGTGTAAAACTGCTATACGGTACCACTTCGGTTGTTTATCTATTTTTTAAGGATCGTCACATTCATAGAGAAGATTTCACGTTACAATCAAAATAGGTTCATCAGCGCATCTCTCTGTGACAAAATTTCAAGATTTCACGGATGATATAAATTAATTAATCTATGCACTCAGACCCATTTAGCGATATGCAAAATACAGTAGTAGATTACACTCGTCATTTTGTCTCTTGTTTTATTCATGATTGTAGTCTGTCAATCTGAGTTGCCATGAGTGTGAGGGAGATAATTAACTGCGTAATAGGATGCTTCGGACAAAAGCATAATTACTTCCTCTAGATTCATGTTATATTCCTATATGGATCATTATCAGACTGGAGAGGTTAGATATAAATTAAAGGGATCATATAGTTTTGGTTGAGACCTAACTTCAGGCTTCTAACATTTTTTTGGTGAGATAATGAGGAACGTCTTCTGAAATTTGAAAGAGCATGTGATTCCAAAGGGATTCGAAAAATTAATTTTGAAATAGCTGAGATAGGGCCCTATCCAAAACAAAGCAATCCTAATAAAAGGTGGGACCCACCTGTTATAAGGATAGCTTTGTTTTACTTTGTTTTTGGATGCTTCAGCCATTCCAAAACGATTAAAAAAAAATCTAATAAACTTTGAATTCTTATTAGAATGGTATGGTTTGTATATTTCAGAAGTGGTTTCTTGGCACCTTGAAAAAAAAAAGTTAAAAGCCCAATCCTCATCTACACCAATACTATCATCCCTTTAAAGTAGGTCAGAAAAGTTCTGTCGATCACTTGATGATATATGACCAGTCCTTTGCAGTCGAATAAAGTAGCCTGAATCAGACTGAATGATCTGACCAGTCGAGAATAACAGTAGAACGAGTGCGTTATCTCTTGCTGATGAATAGATAATTATGCGCGCCAATTGAAATTACTTAATAGCTGTATTTGTCATTTTCAATGTAACATTAATTTATAATTTGATTGATTTGTTCATTATGTTTCTCTTATATCTTCTAACCTCCTATTTTGTTGAACAACACTGTTCCAATTTGTAGGCGCTTAAACTCAGGAGTGATCGACGAATTTCTCTTCAGGTTTGTGTGGTATTTTTCTTTATATAGATCTGACATTCTTTACCAGAGAAGATAAGTTTTTCCAAGTAAGGTCAGTACTTAAACAAGAGACCCGGGGGTCTTTGCATATTCCATCACACTGGTAAAGATATACCTGCCAAGTACACTGTATTTAGAAAATGTAACTATGCAGTTTAGACCCCTCCCATCCTTCCCTGGGATGGGTGCCAAGGGGGGGGGGGGGCACCCTTGGATCCGCCATAAAACAACTTGAAACTACAGTCATTAATGTACTAACTCATCGTATTAACTTATAGCTCTATCACTTCTGGTTCTAGAGAAGATTTTTAAAGATTCCTTTTTTAGGGGGTGCTCCCCCCCCCCCCACGGCCCCCGAGGAGAAGCATGATACCCACTAAACAAATAACATCCTATCTCCCTAGGGATGCTACCTGCCAAGTTTGGTGAAAATCCGTCATGGGGTTCTCAAGAAGAAGATGAAAATGTAAAAAGTTTACGCACGAGCGACTCACGACGGACGACGAACGCCGGACGAAGAGTGATCGCAATAGCTCACTAGAGCCATTGGTTCAGGTGAGCTAAAAAGGATAAAAAGAATACATGAAATATAGTGAATTAACCTTTCTGATAACAAGGTCATGGGTGGAGATGAACGGTTTCAAGAAAGTATTTTGTTCTAGTGGTTCACCAGTAAAATTACTATTACTTCGTGCCCTGAAACGGCTTGATAACTTTATTGACCCTATTTTGCTGTTTGTAATGTAAACCTCATCCTTACTCGCATTTCATGAAAGAAGCTTGTTGTTCTGAGGAACTGTTATGGTTATTCGAACCCGATAAGACCATGTACTCCAACCCTTGGTGTCCTAAGTTTAAGTCCATTCATTGGAGGGTAGCGGTATTGGTTTGGGGCGAGGCAATTTACCCTCAATGTACGGTGTTACGTAAAGCTGCTGATACCCTGTTTTGCCCACGTTCATTTGCATTTTAAGTAAATATAAAATCCTTAACCAGTTATAGCTTTTAATGTTTATATAACACCGAAGTCAATGTTAACAAACAATAGCTAAGTTTCAAAGCCCTCACCTGTACTGCTCACGTGTAAAATATAAGTTTCTCGTAAAAAGATCAAAGTGGACCATCAACCGTGCTATTTAAAGTGAACATAAAACCGTGCTGTTTAAAGTGAACATAAATTTAATAATGTCTCGTTGATCTTGTTGTTGTTGGTACTAGGACAGCTAGTTTTATTCCTCTATGTGAGATTCATTTTATATTCTGAACATAATCCTCTGAGGCATAAAAAAAGTAACTTGTGATTGGTGAGAATGACAATAATCCACATTTCAGTATCAGTTATGCGATGAATACAGTCAATTAATCTTCGCTACGTCGACAGGTCTCTTCTATTGAAACCGTGCTTTTGTTGAGCAGGTTTAAGCCTGCTCTTCCTATAGCACCACATATCCATGATATCCGTGAACTGAAGCTTATGATGATAAATAATCATGCTTACCGAATTCGTCACTGAATTACAATAGTATACTTATAGTATTGCACATTACTGGTGTGAGGGGTGAAGCATAAAGTACATCATAATCATTACTTGAATTATACTTAAATTACAACATCTAACTAGATTTACTGGGGGTTTGAAGTCGTGGACGTACAATATTCTGTATCTGGCATAGCTGCGGGTGTTTTTCTATGGTGTTTGGAAGTAGACGCCAAAGCTACGAATGACAAATGCACATACAGGGGCGGAATGAAGCTGATGTTTTTAATGTCTACCTAGGTGAAGAAAGAATCTTCATTAGAGACCTACGACGATGATAAAGTGTAACAAAGTCTATTTCACCAGACGGAGATTTTATTCGTTTTCCACTATAAGTGCATTCAAGGTAAATCCACTACATCGCCAGTGTGATACTTCCCAGTCTTGAAAACATGAAAAACAAGATAATATTCATGGAAGCTAATTATGCTAAATAGATGGCTAAGATATGCTATCCTCATCTTGTGCGCATGTGCAGATCATGTGCACGAGGTTGACTTCACATCAACCATGCCCTTCCCAAGATCCATGGGTCGCACGAACGTCCAACAGCCCGTGGCCGAATTCAAAAACAAGGGAAAAGGCGCCAACTGTAGAGATCCTGGCGAAGCGAGAACATTCCCATCATGCCGTCTGAGCGGAAGGAAGCCGGCGGCATGCGGCGGGGGAACAGCGGCAGCCGACGCAGAGGCTGCGGCCGCCGAAGCAGCAGCTGCAGCTGCAGCAGCCGAGAGGGCGAGGCTGTGCGGGCCGTTGACGCCGGCTCCGACGGGTAGGAATAATCGTGTGGCCGCGGCGAGACGAGAGGCGGCGGCCGATGCGGTGGCGACTGGAAGGCCCGACATATCGGCAAGTGGCGTGCCGGAGATCATGTGGTGGGTACTACCACTACTCTTACTGCTTGGATAGAATGCTGACAAAGGTGCTCCTTTAAGTTGATAGCCGTCGATAGAAGAATATGTAGAGAGAAATAGAAAGAGAGGTGATGTCAGAAAACATTAAAGAGATGGCATAGTTATTGGTTGAGATGGGAATTCAGATCATTTTCTTTTTGCGAGAGAATGAGAAACCACATAAACTGCATGAAATAGTGAAGAGCATACAAGAGGATTTAAAATTCTATGTGATGAAAATTATCTTTGAAAAGGTTGAAATATCCAAAAACAAAATAAAACAAAGTCGTCTTAATAAAAGGTGGGACCTAAGGGACCTTTTTGAGTTCGGATGTCTCGGCCATTTCAAAACCGATTTTCATCAAATAATAATACTTATTTTTAAATCCTCTTAGATGCTCTGTACTATCTCATAATTATAAGCGGTTTCTAAGTACACATATCTCCCCAAAAGTTAAAGTCTGAATCTCCATCTCAACCAAAACTATACCATCCCACAAAAAGATGATTTACCTTATATACGTAATACTATATTGTGTGAACATGACTGCATGTGTGTGTGAGAGTTGTGTGTGTATGTGTGTGTGTATATATATATATATATATATATATATATATATGCCTACATGTAAAAATACACTAGCACATGCAGCTTGTAGGTAATTATATTGGCGAACGAGCCCCTCAGCGACCAGCAGCCAGAATGGTCGAAAATAGGGTCATTGAGAAAGACTGGAGGCAAAGACTAGTTTCACATCTTCAGAAGACTGCTCCACTGGGATCTCTGTCAGATAAAATCTGAGCCAAGCCAGCAACATTCTGATGCATGCTTAACAAAAACGCCAATAAAGGCATGTTGTGTACTAATTTAATGATGACAACTATAAACGTAATGATGATTATGATAATAATAATAATAAATAATAATAATAATAATGATGATAATGACAATAATAATAATGATAATAGTAATAATAATAATGATGATGATGATAATGATAATAATAATAATAATAATAATAATAGTATATAGTAATAACACGTACTATCATCACTATCATTATTATCATATTTGCTGCCATCCTTATTACTATTACTAGTTCTGCACTGTTGTCACAAAGGATGTCCGAACAATCCGCATCTACAATACAACATTGCATTAAGGATTGTATTCAGCAGACAATTATTTTTTAAAAAGGCAAATCTTAGAAAAAAATCGACTTTGCGAAAAAAAAAAAAGATAGGGAACAAAATATACAGACCAAAAGATAAGCTTGCTTGTTCATCATGCAAACGCGCTCTACAAAGGAGCGTCGTGGGAGCCCCATGGTGCAGTGGACCAAGCTTTGCATGTTAAATCCTAAGATGGTAATTCCTCAGAGTATCCAGAACAAACATGCCAAAGTCTGTGGCGCAGTTATACAATTAAGTGTACCTGTCAATCAATGCTGGGGTGATCTAACAACAGCGCCCTCTAGAGAGAGCACTTGTGAGAGTACTATCACTAAGGTAGTAACCTTTTTTTCGATCATTACTCCGACTACTAGTATCATCATCATCATTATTCCATCGTCGTCACTTTTTCATCATAATATTGTCATCATTACTAAGTATCGTTATATCATTATTGTCATTATCTTTATCATAATTATCCCTATTACTGCTATTATAATCATTGCTTTTGTTACAACCAATATTTCTATTTTTTTTCTATACCTTCCATGGCTCTCCGTCTTTCGCGCTCCTCTGCGAGGCAAAACTCGCCTCTCCCGTGTTCCCCTATATGCGATCTTGGCGATGATGGCGCTGTTGATGAACGTTCTGTTTTGAGAGTTCGTGGTAACTGATGGGCGTACATTGACGATAACAGTGGTAGATGAGCAAGAGGCTGAATTTCTTTCTTTGTCCGTACTACAGGAGGAGAAAATAAGAAGAGTACCATTTTCAGCAAAGAAAGTTAGGAAAAGCACGTTGCGGGCCAAATAGTTAAATTACAGGTAAAAGTCGTCTTCAGTGGTGAAGAGGGCCTTTATATCTCAGTAAAGTAACTTCAATGCCGCGACTTTTGTTCATAGTCAACGTGATAATCCTTTGGCCATAGTTGAGCGCAATAAATCATGATTATTTTCTATAGGTTAATTCATTTAAGCAATAATAAATAAAGAATGAAAAAAATTAAACGCTCTACAGAAATTGTCTTCATAAATGGTATATCACTTTAATTCTCGTCAGAGGACTAATACCGCCCTCACCATGTTCGCCCAGCGTTGAATCGACATCCGTCTGAACACCTTCGTCCTCTTCGTCGTTTTCCGGCGGCGGTCTCTCTTTGGTCTCCTCCACGTGTTCTTTCCCTTCCTTCCGCTCCAACCCACCTGTCTCCCCCTCCTCGCACCGCTGCTGCTGCTCGCAGTCTGCACTGGCCGGCGACAGCATTTCCAGGCTGGCTAGCCGTTGGTGATGCCCATTGGCTAACTCCATCAGACGGTTGCTAAGATACGGCGTCATGGGCGGGTCTGGCGGGGAGAGACCCTGTGCACTGTGCGTCATGCTGCCGCCTGTGACTCCAGCGAGGCGTGGTATCGGGGCGGGCAGGCCTGTACTGTTCTGTAGCCATAGCAACAAGATTAATGATCAAATAATCTCCGCTTAAAGCACTGTACGGTAAAACATTATCATGGCATGCAACAATTTCGCGCATATTTTGCCATGACATCCTCAGAATTTTGAGTTTCCGAATATCATAGCGTGCAATAACGCTTCATATTTTCATCTCCACAACCAGTTTCTGACCTCTCCCACATGGTGCATAATGTATCTCGTATATGTTGTGATTATTTTTTATTTCACATAAGGAGAGAATACTAAATTCCAATCAGATCAACAGAAGAGAATAATTACCAATCAACTGACATTTTTATTGATATATTCTATATACCTTCATATCTACTGACAGTACCTACATAGGCTTACAGACATCAGGGCCCCATTTGCTTATGATGCTTATGATGTCAACTTTTGCTGCAATGGCAAATGTCATGATAATGCAAGATTTCTGGTTTCTGACTGGTTGTTGCTACTGGAAGTTGCTATTCGAACAAGAGTGTTGCTATCCTGACAGTTTCGTTTCCTCATCTTTTTTCTGAAATGGAACCCAGGAGTCATGAGTATTATTGAGATCAATTCAGTTTATCTCCAATATCACAAATTCTTTCAAATACAAAGTTGTTGACTGATGTACCACAATGATGACAGACTTATGCAGTTCTCAGACCCTGTGGAGAATGGTGATGATAATGAATTCTTTCTAAGTCCAGAAATTACCACCATCCAGCGATGTTGCTTTTAAATTCAAACACTTAAAATTCCATTGGCGTCATCAACGTTGGCGTAATTATCATTTTTATCACCACCTACACCTGAGAATCGATGCAGATTAGAAATGATCTGGGCTGGGAGTTACGATTAATAATCAGTGAAATCCAACTACGGGGAAAATCACAACACAGAATGTGATTGGACTCTAATTGCCATCATAATCGTTATGCTAATCACTGCTAATCGATTGGGACACTATATCACAAAATAATAACCTTGGCCATTGTTACTGTCATCAACATGATTGCATTCATTAACACCACTATCATCAAATTCATCTCTATTATTGTTATCAGTGCCAATAATATGACCCAATGCCACCACAGTTACAATTTCATATTATCATCGCTATGTTCATATTCTACATCAGACAATGTCATCATCACCGTCTTTATTGTGATTACGTCATCATCCCCGTAGTCATCGTTGTCATGGAAGTTATACCACCATCATCATATTGTCTAACTCCTTCATCCTCATCATTATCATAGTCAATTACGATACTATCATCATTATAATCATCGTGATCAACATCCTTACAATCATTATTAGCATCAACATCATTATCACCATCATCATCATCTACATTATGAGGCCCCATCCATTTCAAGCTTAATTCCTCACGATGGTGGTCTCCTGCATTGAATTATCTCTGTTATTTACTGAAAATATATCTTATTGTATGTTTCTGTATGATATTGCTCAATACAGTTGCATAACGTGTATCTATTTGTGTAATGCTATATTATCGTTTTTAAGTCACTGCTCTTGTTATTCTTTATGTTTGTGCCTTTGAAATTTGTATTCAATTTATATAATGCGGAAATAAATTAAAATAAATCAAATTAAAAATCATCGTCATCATCATCGTCATCATCGTCATTAATCGTTAACATCATCCCGAGAAACAAGGCAACCAACCTACTGTTTTTGACTGTCATGTGCTAAGACAGACCGCTAATGGGTTATCAATATGACATTCTTTCCATATTTGTTGTGGTTTGTTTCGTGGATTTCCAAGATCAGTGATACACCTGAACCCCTCTACAAAATTGCAAAGCCCTGTTGACAATGCTGGTCAGGGCTTTATATTCTACCACTTTTCTACCACCTGTTCTACCACCTTTCTATATCATTGATTGGCATGTAGTCTTTGTTATTTGCTCTTCTATTGATACGCGAATAAAATATCACTGCCGATGCCAAAAGTCGCTCACCTGGTCCTGAATGTAGAAGGTTCCATTTCGAATGATGCGGTTGATGGAGCTGATACTGGGGATGGTATTCTTGTCACACACTCGCTCCCTGAGCAGACGATCTCGAATCTCCCAAGCGAAGATGGACGGATTCTTGCGCTTGTAACTCATTATCTTCTTGACGACAAGGGGCGTGGCAACCTGTTGAGATATATTTATGTGCACAGGCACGCATATACACTTATTTAAAATCATTTAAAATTATTCAAAATTATTCTGAAAACTCATCTTTTTAATTAGTTGTATCTTTTTTTTTTTTTTGAGGCGCACACAATTAGTTATCAATTATTGTATCACTGTATGACATGTATTATTTTCCTTCTTTTCATTACTCTTATTTTGGTTTTCATTGTCCTTATGTTATTTTGTTTTCTAGTTTTTTATATGAATAGCATCAGTGCGAGCGATTAGAAACACTCAATAAAGCACCATAATAATAAATGAAATTCTTCTTCTTCTTCTTCTTCTTCTTCTTCTTCTTCTTATTCTTATTATTATTATTATTATCATTATTATTATTGTTATTATTATCATCATTATTATTATTATTTTCATTATTATTATTATTATTACATCCACATACCATAACACACACAGACACGTGCACACACAAAAAAAAAAGATTAAAAAAATGTTTGTGAATATCATCAGTCTATGCTGTAGTCCGTGTCACAATGCTCTATGAATGGCAGAAGGAAAGACAGAAACTACGAGCTCTCTTTTTTTTAGCAGTCCGCTCCATTTCCACTAAATTTTGTTTGGTTTTCTATTTGTCATAAAAGACATAAAATTTATTGCATTTCATCTCATAGTATTTCCCTTGATTAAAATGTTGCAATGATTTTGTGTCATTTGTCATGAAAGACATAACATTTATTGCATATCAATTCAAAATATTATTTTCCTCGGTTACAATGTTGTATTGATTATGTGTCATTATGCGTATTCAAACGTTTATTTGCGATTGCATTTCTGTTGAAAATGAAATAAATTAAATAGAATGAAATGACAGGAAGTGGCACCTTAAAATCGTTTTATCACTACAAACCTCTGAATTAACATTTGTTGACGAGTGATATTGCATGCCAACCCTGCAGAGTATGCAATTGTTTTTCTTCTTCAAATAAGTATGTACATGCATTTTGCGATGTCTTTATGATTCGCATCGGACTTAGTCTAGCCCTTACAAATTACGTATTAAAGCAACACGATTTGTAAAATACATGCTTTGTATCATGTTTTATCCTTTGTCGGATGGACATGAAAAACTAAATTGAACTATTTTGTCAGGACGAAAATAGAGCAATAATGACGATAATGACAATGTTAAGATGATGATGATGATGATTGCAATGATGCAAGTAATAATGATAATAATGATAGTAATAATAATAATAATTGTATTCATTATAATTACAAAGATTAATAATAGTAATACTACTACTACTACTAATAATAATAATAATAATAATAATAATTGTATTCATTATAATTACAAAGATTAATAACAATGACGATTATAACAATAGGTCTAATGATGAGATGATGATTATAATGATGATATTGATAATGATGATAATTATTTACGAAGAGACTATAAAGAAAGCACCGCTTCTCTCTTCAACGGGTCCTAAACGAGTCATAGAAACATAGGATGTAAAACCTGACGACAGCGAGGTTTTTTCCTTCTCTGCCTACTCAGAGATGACTTTAAACTGGTGTATTTTCGAATATCGATTGAAGTTGATGTTTTAAAGTTTTGGAACACATAAACAAATTGCTTCACTACCGCATTTAAGAATGATTTGTACATCCAAAAAGGGAAGTTCAATGATGCCGCCACGAACCTTGGGTTTGCTCCCGCCGATGTTCCCCGGTGCGATGGAGCCGGTCTCGTAGTAGCGACTCAGGATCTTCGAGACACAGCCGTGCGACACAAGGAGCTGACGCGAGATGTCACACGGACGCACGCCGAGCTGGGCCAGCTCCACGATCCGTGCACGGACACACACGGGGAGAGGGCGGCCGTTCACGAACACGCCGCCCAACTGGTTCACGCCTGCCTGACCTGTAAGGTGATGATGATGATGAAATGGCGGACAGAATAAACAAGTCGTGTCAAAATAAAATTTGACCATCCAAAGGACCACTTTACAACACCGTTGAGATCTTGCGTAGAATAGTTGTCAATGTCCAAAACAAATTTAAGAAAAAAGGATAAAAATAATCAGTTCTTGCTGTCTTTTCCAATATACCAGTGCTATGATATCACTACTTGACAAGAGAATGCATAATAATCATTTAACCGGCATGAGAGAATTATATTGATCGATTGAACTGAGACAAGATATTACCTTCTTTCAAATGTTCACTCCCCTCCTTTTCTCTCTCTCTCTCTCTCTCTCACTCTCTCTCTTTCTCTTTATGTATGTATATGATTGTCCATATTTCTTCTCTCTTTATCAATCTATCAACCTATCAATAAATCAATCTATCCATCTATCTATCAACCTATCTATCTATTAATCAATCTATCTATCTGTCTGACTATCTATCTATCTATCTATCTATCTATCTATCTATCTATCAATATAATCTATCGGGGTTTTTTCTGCGTGACAAATGGTGTACTGTGTATATATGTTCATGTATTATTATTACTTGTTACCGTATACTTGATACACATGGCTAAAAGGGTGTTGTCTGGACATTGTTGTGATATTGATATCTCATTTCAAATACGTATTTCTTGATCTATCTAAGTATTGCTGACAATATGCTTTTATCATAGCAGTTAACAGATATTTTTATTCAACGTGATGTCTAAATAAATTTTGGATACATAAGTTATATGCACAATACACGTTTACCGAGGGATCCACGTCTACAAGCTGTGCTTTTAATGCATCGCTCTTTTTCATCGCTTTTTTTTTTACTTATCAATGTCAAAGCATACATTGTTTGTTTTATACTCTCATACACTTATTCGCGTTTACATTTAGTACTATTCTTTGTAGTGTGTATACTTCTGTACTTTTTGCTTGTATATACTTTGGACCATGCATCGCCTTTTGATCGATGGAAATAAAAAAATGATTTGAATCTATCTATCGATCTATCTGTCTATCCATCTATCTATGTATCTATCTATAAAAATTCAATCTCTCCCTGGGCTTTCTTCGATGTTACAATCGATCATCAATTCAAACAAAACGTTAGTATCAACAAAGATTCCTGCAGGCGTCATAAAGTCATGGCGCGGAAAACGTGACACTATACCATGTCGGTGATTTGCCATAGATTAACAAGACCAGACCAACACACCCACACATACACACACACATGTTATTATTATACGTATTCTCTGTTAAGCGAGATAATGACACAGATGGGGGACAATAATGACTTAACTTTGTGTTAAAGACATGCTTGATTGCGATATTCTGTTAGTAACAGCATTTGAATAGGTATGCTTGCAAATCTGCAGCAACACTCGGCTATACATGAAAGATGCCGGTGAAAACGATGTATAATGCATTGAGGAGCAGCGATTGGAATAAAGAGAGTGGGTGCGTCATTGTTAGAGAAAATAAAACACGAAACCATCAGCATAGAAGTGATTTCAGAACAATCCAACAACATGAAAGAAAAAAAAAAACAAGCATCATACATTATGACGTGAAACTTACTTTACAATAACGAGAGCAATTATTGATATCGCTGTCAATGTACGAAACTTTCGTCAAGGTCGCAGCATATACCATTCACACTTAATACCGCCGGGTAATACAATTTTTCTTTTCTTGAGTTTGTAAAGAAGAAGAAGATATCGAGCCTCTGCAATTTGCATTTGTGATAATGTTGATAATGATGATCATGATTACAATGACGACGATAATGATGATGTTGATTTTGATAATGATAGTAATAATGATGAATATGAACATGATGATGATGATGGTGATGATGACGATGATGATGATGATGACGGTGATGATAATGCAGATTATAATAATTTTGATGATGGTGATGATGATGATGATGATAATAGTAATAATAATGATGATGATGATGATGACGATGATGATGAAGATGATAATGATAATGGTGACGATAATGATAATGATGAGCTATTTGTTGTTCTTGGTTTTTTTGAGCGATTCCAGAGAGAAAAAATCATTTCATAGAATGAAATGGCTGTATGACAATTATCCGCTAATCAATACACAGGGAGACTATAATATTAGAGCCATCCATACCCATATGGCTCCGGGCAGACGAACGCGAAAGTATTATAGACAGATGGATAGATAGATTGATGAATAAATAAATAGATGATAGATAAATAAATGAATATTGCTGGAGAAAGGGGGAAGGAAAATGGAGAGGGAGGGAGACTACTACTGATGATGATGATGATGTTGATGATGGAATGGATATTATTCTTCCCCTCTTAAAAAAAAAAAGAACTGTTCAGCGGAGCGTATTCCCCAATAAATTCATACTCTATACTATATATGACCAATCAGCCGTGAACTTTGAGGCGGTCATTTCCTGACAAAGAAAGGGATATCAGTGGGGTATTGTTAAAAGAGACTCTGTGATCCGTGGAGTAGGCTGCCTGTGTATAGAAGTGGTCGGAATCTGAGCACCAATTAGGTGTAATATACCATCTCCCGTTCGAAGAGCTGTAGCCTGCTGGGGATACACTGGTAGTCTGTATTATGAATACGTACAGGCGCCAAGGATCGCAACATGTCATGCCCGTTTATATCATTTTATGCCTCGATCTGCGGACTACGTACTGCAGTTTAGTTAAGTCAGGATAGATCGTCTTAATATTACGCATATCATTATCTAAGACATGCATTGTGATAATCTTTTTTTTTTCGCAAACTTCAGATTGCCCTAAAGAGCACAAAGAGAATTGCTTTGTTATTGAAAAGCAGTGAAATTAATATAGAATATAACAGGGAAATTGGTGCGAAATTGAAATTATTTTTTTTTCATATTAATTCTTATCATGCTCAAGTTGATATTCATAGTAAAATCAGATTAATTTATCATAAATACAGTTACGTGAGTTCAAAGTTTCACATGGTGTACCTAAATATTCATATCTCAACCTTATGTTCAAGGTGGCTGACGTGATGACGTAATAAAATCAGCAAATCAAAATTTCCTATTTAGTTTTTGGACAAAAATTCTTTGAAATAAATTTATGATCAATTTTGATAAGTTAAACAAGTGAAAACACTTGACCCTTTCCTTCTTCATGTCATAGTTGATAGGTTACTGCAACACTGCACAAATTTAGGTGCCGAGCATGATAGCTTGTTCTTTTGATTTCAATTCAAAAAGGCAATTTGTCAGTGAAGACTCGTGTGTAGGTCAATTGGAGACTTGTGGGACCACGACATTATCACCTCATCATATAGGTGTTTGTAGTTACAGTTAATGTTATTCCTTTTGTGACAACGAAACTCTGAAGATTTCTTTTGAACAGATTCTGATGAAATCGTTACCGTTCTGTTATGTGCTTTTAAACTCCATTCACTAAAAAACAGCATGAACATGGTATGGCATTGGTGTGGAAGTATAAACGGACAAATTAATGACAAAATGAATGCAACCGTCTAATTGCTGATGTCTATATACGAGCAAACACAACCAGATCAATCTCGACCTCCTGACTGTGTATGTGTGACATACCTATATAGAACATATATATATATATATATATATATATATATATATATATATATATATATATATATGTGTGTGTGTGTGTGTGTGTGTGTGTGTGTGTGTGTGTGTGTGTCTGTCTGTCTGTCAGTCTGTCTTCATGTCTGTGTGTGTATTTGTATAATACACCTAGATAGTATGTTTTAATAGCACTTTCATTGTAACATTTAAAATTTATGTATTCATATAAATAATGTATATTATGATGTCACATACAATATTATATTTTGTAGCAATATCATTTGATGTCAATTATACATGTTCTGCAGCCTTGCGCAGTCATTCATGTGTATGATAACGTCCCAAAATAAATTCCTATCAATTAGATAACTTTGACTTTCCGTGAAATAATTGCATCAAATGCCTATATCTTTCCAGTGTCGAGTGTACAAGAATAGCGCTGAAAGTCAATATTAAATGTAAATTTTAACGAAAGAAGAGAGACCGAGATGCGCAAACAGAGCTGGGAAGTATCTCATTAACTAAAGAATCTAAGACGGGGGCAAAAGGTGTGACACTATACACTCATGAGATAAACACCGTTTTGAGGTAACAAGTTTGCTGATTTAACTCACAATAAACACTTAATTATACTGTTTTGAATCTGAAATTGGTATATAATGATTGGGTAGGATTGATATAACTATACTGTTATGTAAGCCTGTCTTTCACAGACTTGATATTACAGTGACACAATCATTTTGATTCAATTCATAAATTGCTTCGATTTTTTTTTTATGGCTGTCCTGGCGTAAGTTCTTTTCCTATAGCAGTTACTTATGGTATTTCTATATCGATGTGATTATCAACGCGCAGTGGATTCATCTGTTGTTCTGCGTTTAGAAACAGTCACTTGATGTGTCAACACACATTCAAAAGTGACACTAAACTATGTTTAATTCTGTTTGAATCATTCGCGAGTACGTCGTCTGTCATGTCTGTTTGCCAAAAATGAAGAATTTGTTCGCAAAAACCGATAAGTCCATTTTTGAAGATTTTAAGTACGGTCTCTGTCATAATGTACAAAATAATACCTTTTAAATGATATATTGGTCACTACATATAAAGGTACATTTTTGAAGTTATGGTCAAAAGAAGCAAAGAATTTCTTATTATTCTCTTTATTTTTCTTGACCTTTAATCGCAGATATCTCCATTTGGCAAATATGGACTTATCGGTTTTTGCGAACAAACTTCATATTTACTACCACATTATTATCGCAATCATTATCGTCGCACTTTTCGATGTCGAATACGACATCGAAATGTGCGGACACACATAATCATACTTCGACTTGGCCCATAGAGTGGATCTGAGAGATCTATAACGGTATGACAGAAAAGAGGGACGCTGACGGCAAACTCCTATTGCTCATGGTGTCGACATAATTTCTTCTCCTTCTTCTTCCTCTTTTTCTTTTTTTTTATGGCATCTTCGTTATTCATTAATCCCTGCTGTAAAATAGATTTTCAGTTTTATAGCAAAAAGAAAAAAAAAAGAAAGAAAGAAAGAAAGAAAGAAAGTGTATCATGCACCATAATTTGCTCACTCTAACCTTAAAGGGGATGGCTAGTAACCGATCAGTGGGAATCAGTGGGAATGCTGAGGGATGATTGTTCCAATCCTTGTGGGATTCATTTAAGAGTACATTATATATCTACTGTTGTGTGAAAACTATTTGCTTCAGAACGGTCTCGTATTCAAGTAATGTGCAGATTAATGCCCCGTCACTGACCAGGGACGCTTACCTGGAAGCATTAAACTGCACATTACTTGAATATGAGACCATTCTGAAGCAAATAATTTTCACACAAGAATAGATATATAATGTACTCTCAAATGAATCCCACAAGGATTGGAACAATCATCCCTCAGCATTCCCACTGATTCCCACTGATCAGTTACTAGCCTTCCCCTTTAACCATTTCTTGAAACAGACTGTAGAGATTTATGAAACGTTCATCGTTATTTTGTTCATTACGACACACCAACAAGCCACGTTCGTGGAAAAGACGATGATGCCAGTGAGTCAATTAGCAATACTAGCTATAACAGGGGCTACTTCCGTGTCTGAATATTCTGTTCTTGATGAAATTATGGATCATCTGTAGGGAAAAGAATCACCTGCAGAAAAAGAAAATAGACCACGTTTTTTTAGATCACCCTTGATTATTGTATTTGTTGTGTGGATGAACAAGAACCAATCAGCTTCGAGCACCTGTTGAGGATTTGAGCTTTTGTTCAGCAGTTATATTTGTTTGAACTTGCAAAAATATAACAAGTTTTCATATGAAATTGGCAAGGTTTTTAATTGCCATCTATCTCTCCCTCCCCTCATTATCTAGCTCTATTTCTCTGGCTATGCTTGTCTGTCTGTCTGCCTGTCTGTCTGTCTGTCTGTCTGTCTGTCTGTCTGTCTGTCTCGCTCTGTCTAATTATGTCAATTTATCTGTATATGTCTCTTAGTATTCTTTTAACCGTTCAGTGTCTCGGATTAAAAAAAAAAAATCATTGGTATAAAGAGTTCAGAATGCAGGTCAGTGGACTGGACTGAAGAAACGGACGTGAAAATGGGAAATAAAGATTTCAGTCCCTTTCTTTTGTTCTATTTTGTTTGTTATCTTATAATTCATTGGATGGAACGATTATGGAAGCAATGTTGTGACATCCCAGCTATTAGTCAAATGTTGTGATACATTCGCCACATCGATTTGTAGGCCATAATTCCATTTCATTATGAGACTGAATCACTGGCCTGTAATTGAAGAGCAACCCTGGGTGTTTCTCCAAATATTGTTTCCGCCACTTTACATCAGAAACTAATTTCATTAAATAAAAATGCCACGGATGAAAAAGAAAGACACACTAATCCAAATTCCCGAACAGTATGAGGTAAAAAGAACTTGGAATTTCAAATAGAATTAAGTGAAATCCAGAAAGCCGTTTTAAAGATCAGAGATTTCACTTCTCAGAGAAGGCAACAGCTACATCGTCAAAGAATCAAGTATGCCCTATAACTTTCCTATAAGTTCTTCCACGAAATCATGAATAACGTATTAAAGGATAGGTAGCCATTATAAAGACGTCCCTTCTTTTTTTTAGTGTAATCTAAAAGGGGAAGAAGAAGAAGAAGAAGAAGAAGGAGAAGAAAAGAGAAAAGTCAAGATTGACTGTAGGAATATGTCTCCCACACTTCATGGTGAGAATTACGGCACAGTTGGTGTTTATTCAATGAAAGACAAGTCGGACCTAACATCCTGACATAGGAAATCAAAACGTGGGGAAAGATATCCAGAGTTGTGGAATCAAAGCGAAAAAAAAAAAAAAACACCCAGAAATTCAGATGAGTGCTGGTTGTCAACCACTTCCGTATCCTGGATGCACGGCCTCAGTCAGTGGCGCGGCACACTTCAAGACTTTGAGGGACGTCAGTCTTCTTCTTTCTTCATTCTTTTATTTTCTTTGGCAGGGGGGAATTATCACACAAGGCAGCAAAATTGACAATACTCCTTTTCTTTCCCTTGTTCTACCCTGAGTGTTTACCATCCGAACTCCCCATGATATGCACTCCCTTCCTTTAATCTTGTAATCTACGACAAATTCATTTCACTCCCATCGGCTATTGAAGTGTTTGGTATATCTCCGCTTCGTTTCGTGCTTTGCATCGCGCGTTATCTTCCATGTAATTGTTTAGCGATTTGAAGAGACAATTAGAAAAGGAGGAATCGTTGAGGACTGTCTGTCATTCCTCAGTCATCAACACCAACACCCTGAATGACGAATCAGCTTTGCGGTCTAAAAATGTCCGTGCACCATTCAGTGACTGCATGCGTCTCCCTCCCTATTCCCTCCATCCTTTTCTCCCCCTCTCCCCCTCTTTCAAATAGTACATCGCCAAGATAAACAGAAGTACAGGGGACCTTGCAGACACGCAGCACTCTCCTTGATCAGACTCGTCCAAGCGACTGCAATGAAATCCATGGCAACAGGATAACTACTCTACCGCGACGATACGTCTTTTGGATTAACCATGATCGTCTGTTCGGAGAATAGTGCGGTGCACTCGCAAGGGCGTTTGGGGTCCTATTCTGCTTTTTTTTTTTTTTTTATCGGAACAAACAAGGCGAGATACGAAAATGTATAGATGATGGCGGGGGGGGGGGGCTGTAAAAAAGTCATCCCTCTTTACACTTGTGTTCGTCTCTTTATTGGTATGTGCTTTTCCTTTATTATTCATATCAACAATAATTATTAATTGTGACATCGTCATTGTGACAGCATTGACAATAGATTCTGTTGGGTTTTTTTTTTTTTCATATTCTTCCTGTACCCAAAATTATAAAAGGAAGAGGTTACTGTTAACCTCAACATTACCTATCGACGTATTATTATCTTTTAATCATTAGTCTTTCTTGTACCACGGGTCTACACTACAATGGCTAGTGAGAGAATGTTTTTGCTTTTGTATTTGTTGTTTTTTTGTTTTGTTTTGAAGAAATGCAAGCAGAAAATAATCATCTTGGGACTTGTCTATCCCTATGTTTTTCCCTTAACGTGTGTTTATTAGCGTTTTAGAGGTCTTGGAGATAGTGGCATGATGCTGGAATTTTGAATTCATCATGAAGTACAGAAACGAAATGATACGAGGAAACGCGCAACGAGAGCCAGAGCCAGAGAGAAGGAGGAGGGAGGGGGCGGTAGGGAGAGCGGGAGTTAGGGGGAGAGAGATGGGAAAGGAAAAGACTGAGGAATAAAGGACCCTACCGTTAAGTTTCAGTCTCACCGGCGCCACTGTTAGCAAAATGGCGTTGTCAAGCTCCCACATGGTTACGATGCCATAGTTTGCGATACCACCGCAAAGCTCCCCCGACCGCGTGAGCGCGCGTGCACTTTTTCCCCCTCGACATATGACGATACACTCCGTCACTTACTGGAGATAATTTAGCAATTTTTGCCCATTTACGTCAAAGCAAGTTCTTTCATAACGAAGCAAATCAACTTGGAGTCACCAAGTCAAACACTGGTCTTTGTGGAGCTATACCAGAGGAGGCAGTTGGCCGCAGTGGTTGTTCGTTTTTCTCTTCTCTCTCTTGTCATATTCCGGGCTTTTTTTTTCTATTCCATCTCTTTTATGCTCCGGCGACTTTCAATGCAAATACCTGCATTATCGGGAAGCGAAGCATTGCGCTTATAATACGCAACATCATCATAGAAGAGAAGGGAAAGTCATGAAAACTTTCCACGCAGACGACTCTTTGCGCTATTACGTTACCATGACGATAAAATGATCGAAATCGATTTGTTGGTTCTTTTCTCTTCATCGTGCTCGCCGAGAACCCCCTTTTGATGGACACATTCTATTACAAAAACCCCAGCTAGAGAATCGCCACGTCTCTATTAACATCGGAGCAAGAAGATGTGCCTGATTTTTCCAGTCATATGCTTTTTCGTCACAAACAAGAAAGAAACGAAGAAAATATCCAGCGGGAAAAACACGAACTTTTCTTATGTCATTATATTCAATAGGACCCTCTACGAAGGTTCACATAACCAAACCTTTAGTCCACAGAAACACACACTTTCCCCGCCAATATTGTTCTCTACCATAATACATCTCGCTTGACCTACCAGACAGTGCAGTGCCTATACCACACAAGCCTTTTTCCCCTCAGTTCTTCTATTTTTTTTTCCTCTACTCTCCCTTTTTTTTCCACATTTCTTTTTCTCTTTTTTTTTTTCATTTTCTAAAATCGACACGCCGGGCAAAAATTGATTCAAAATCATACCGGTGTGAAATTGTGGTAGACAGAGAAATGGGCGATTCGAGACACGCATGGACGGCCATGCTCAATAATATTAGCGAACACGCTCAAGTCGCAATGAACTGAGAAATATACAGACGAATTCTGGTGTAAAGTCATGGCATTTACGATATTTTTCACGGTGAACGCTAACAATGGTTTGGATCGTGGCTTGAGAGTTACAGTCAGGTTTAATACACACGACTTGCTTCTTTATATTTATTTTTATTTGCATTTCTTGTACTCTCCCTCCCCGCCTGTCTATCTATCTGCTGCTTCACTCTCGCTCTTGTTAACTCCCTATTTTTTTTTCAACTTCTACTTACGTGTATCTTCTCTACATCACTGCACCATGTCGATTTTTGTGTATTATACGCCAAGTATACACCAATGAATAGTTTTCTTTTCCTTCCTTCACTCATCTTTATACCTTTAGCTTTTTCTTCCTTTTTTTCGCCCTCTTTTTTCTCTCCCTCCCTCCTGCCCTCTGTCCCTTTCGTTTACTCCTTGTTTGTTACCTACTCACGGTGCTGAGAGGAAAATTGATATTGACAAAAAACGAGGGGTTCACCACGCCACGTTTAACTCTCTCCGACCATTATGAGGAGGGATAAGTGTATAAAATGGCCCATCGAACCGTAACAAGGCAGAAGTGCGAGGTATAGCCGAGAACTCATGATTTAGTTGTTACACGCCCGGCTCTAGCCGGGTGAAGACAATGCATCCATTAGGCGTGGCGAATGAGCATCACGCCGCAATTTATTGCACCAGGAGTAATTCTCTCTCTCTTTTTTTTTCTTCTTTCTTTTTTTTTATACCCCTATTCCCCTTTGCGTGTGTTTTTCTTTCATTTTGTTGGCAGACGTTGGTGCATGTTGAAAAAAGCGCGCAGGGGGCGAAGGGGTGAGATTTCAAACTGCTTGTCTACCGATGATTTCACGGGCAGGGAGCCGGGGAACTCTGGGCACACGACATTGACCTTCCCGTGTGCAAAGTGTGATGCGCGTGGCGTATCAACACCGATATTGTATGCAATGACAGAGTTAAGAATTCAGGCCTACCATGTAATGTCTACCGCTGCCATATCTTTTTTTTTTTTTTTTTTTTTTACTTTCTAAATCTTCAATTTTTACGCCATTCAAACAGCCATCCACCTCGGGTGTACTGACATTTAATAATTTTGATAACTACAAGGAACGATCTCATGGCAAGGAATTGACGTAAGATTCATCCATGATAATTCTTGGGGGCTTTTACGCGTAAAATGATGATTTTGGTATCTCGCTTTACTATTCCTCTCTGTGTGTGCATGTGTGCATGCGTGTGTGTGTGTGTGTCTGTGTCTGTGTGTGTGTGTGTCTGTGTGTGTGTCCCCTTGCTTTCACTTTTCTCCCATCTCTCTCTCTCTCTCTCTATTTCTCTCTTTCGTCGCTTTCGTATAACCCTGACCTGCGCGCAAATTTCTGCCTGACAGAGAAATGCAGCGTTAACTCTCGTTTAATGACTTCGTTGATACAACAAGACGAAAACAAAACAAAAGGAAGTACAAATATACGGGGTAGGGGAGGGAGGCACATGGAAACGAAAGGGTAACAAAGGTGTTGATTTCAATTCATTTCATTTCTGCATTTTCTCGAAGTGCGGTGGCAAATATACTTGGTAAACAAACAAAATGAATATAGCATATAATGTAAAAAAAAAAGTTTCTTCTTCGAAACATTGTGTTCATTCTAAATTCAATAGTAACATGATTATGGGATAAAAACGTATTTATGCACCATGCCGATGTGACATAAATAGGATAAACATACAGTATAAAGGCTTTCATCACAAGTAGTGGTAATGGACATACAGCAAGGGAATGTCGCCGTTAGATTTTCAAGACAAAATTTCGAGATAGTAATTAAGTTCTGGTATAGCGCACGGTCAGATTGATAGGATCTATCTCATGCCTTGAATTACACTGATATTCGTATGTGGGGTTTTGGTTTGCTTGTTTGTCTGTTTGCTTGTTGGTGATTTAATTTATGGACAGTGTTGTTCAGTGTGTCTGACATTTCTGTATTATTTATTGTCTCGACGTGCGCGCGAGTGTGTGAGTGTGTGTGCGTGTGTGTGTTCGTATGTGTGTATATACGCATGCGTGCAACCTCTTGCTTCAGGTATAGGCGCAAAACAAATAGAAATGAAGCTATACCAGTGGCATCACACTAATGCATTATCATAGAGGGCAAAATGATATTGTTTCGTCCTGTAACAAGACGGATTATCTTCACTCTATAAAAGCACACACAAATCAGACGCCTGACTTAAAGAATAAAAAAGAAAAGAAAAAAAGATAGCATACCCTGTTTATTGAAGGAATATAATATAATATATTCATAAAATATATAAGATTTTTCTGTCCAAAACAAAGCAACGACCTCGTCACAGTTTCGTTCAACATGAAATAATGAGTGTTATGCTGGACTTGTTTGTTTGTTTGTTTGTTTGTTTGTTTGTTTGTTTATTTATTTATTTATTTATTTATTTATTTATTTATTTATTTATTTATTTATTTATTTATTTATTTATTTATTTATTTATTTATTTATTTATTTATTTATTTATTTATTTATTTATTTATTTATTTATTTGTTTGTTTGTTTTTTGATAGACCAAGTCAGCTTATGGAGACATTGAACTCCATGGAGATGGACAATAAGTATTGTTATTACAATCCATGCGTCAGTATTATATCAGCAAAAACTGATGAAGCTATACAATATTTCTCATCCGGGGTTCTTGTTAAGCGCAGTATGTTTCTCTTTCTGTGCTCGGTATTCTCCGAGTTGTCGTGCTGTTTATTATTGATGCGGTGCAGTCAACCTGAAAATTCAAGGGAACCAAGCGAGATCTGGTCGAGTGTTGATCTGTCAAAATGTCAACATTTTGCCGGCAATAAAGAAAGCGCGTAAAATGAAATGTCAGAAGAAGGATCTCACATGGGTGTAAGGGTCTTTGGTTATTTATCATTATTATAATAATGCACCCGTCTTTGAAGACTTGTTTGTATATATCACTTAAAATCTCTACGCACGGATTTTGACAGCCGTTCCTCGCTGGTCTGTAAGTTCTTCTTTGCCGCTTTTCATTCCCTTTGTGTACTATCGTCTCCCCTCCACTGTATGAACACGCAATAGAATGGAGGCAATCTCATCGATTGCCACTATGAGATGCGTCAGTTTATGCTTCTCGACAAACCATGAGTATAGGTTTGAAAAAAAAAAAGCACACACCAAAACTCACGTGTTTGTGTGCATGCTCGTGTAGCTGACAGTTCCATGCTTTCGAGTTCGTGTCGTGCCAAGTTACTTCCCCTTCCTTCTTTTCTTTCTATCTACACCTCATTTGACCACTTTTTTCTTTTGCACAATCTATTCAAAACCAATAGGTTTAGATAACTGGTAGTTCTCCCCCACCCATCTTTTTTTTTTTCCACTGGTAATATTGAACGTTCTAGCGTTTCGTAATTGAATAATTCGTATGTCTACGCAGGTACAATCCTCTTTGTAATGCAAAACACTTAAGTATAATATATAGGTGAAGACGATGAAGCCTGTTATTGGACGCAAGGGAATGATCTTTGAGACTACTATTCTACCCCCCCCCCCCCACCCTCCCATCTTTTCCATCTCCCATCGCCTGGTTTAAAAAGACCTTATGTTGACATGAAAAATTTGAGACTTTTATAAGATAACTTTCATCATTCTCCTCGCAACACACATTGAAAGTGCAAAGTGATTTGAAAAAAAAAAATCAATGCTTCGCTCTGTTTGCTTGTTTGTGTGTGTATGTGTGTTTGTTTGTTTGGTCGTTGAATGGGTGGTTGATAGGTAGGTTAGTAAAGTGCAAAGTGATTGAAAAAAAAAAGACCAGAGGAGCAGCGTTTCGCTCTGTTTGTTTGTTTGTTTCTTGATTGATTGGTTGATTGGTTGGTTAGTTGGTTGGTTGGTTGGTTGGCTGATTGGTTGGTTGGTCGGTTGGTTGTTTGGTTGACAGGTATATTAGTCGGTCGGTTGGTTGGTCGTTTGGTTGTACATCTTAACATTTTTTATTTTCAACATTATGGCAGCATATTTGCTTTACAACCTATTATGATTATACTACATTTTGACATATTTAGAATAAGCATGTTATTGTTGTTTTTTTATCAGCATGACATGTTTTGCAAATGTATTAATTTTTGTTGAAAGTGAAATTCTTTAAATCAAATGAAATGATAAATGAAATTGACATTGAATCCCCCAGGAGATAGTGATATCCAGTTACTTTCATGTTCGGTAGATAGGCCTCTGAACACCCAATTCCACCACTGCCAGCTTCCACGACTTTTCTAGAGGTCATTTAGTCCTGTAATAGTAGTGTAAGTGTAATTGTTATTCCTCAAACAAATGGTTGCTACAAGAAACGCTCATGACGTTTCTTCTCTTTATATTTTCCTCTCTATGGAGATATATATTTATAATTGGTATTACCATCAGGAGTTTTCCATCCCTTGCAGCTGTATTATTCCTCAAGACTGCAGTTATATCACTAACTGAATAAGTATAATTGATATTTGATAATTCACATATTGATAACTGATGTTACCATCAGGAGTTGCTTTTTTTTTCCCATCCCTTAACAGCTGTATATTCCCTTAAAACTGCAGTCATATCAGTGTTAAAACTATATATACATCAATAGGGTTCGCTTCTTACAGGCATGTTGTTCTTCGTTATGTGGAAAACCATAACATTAATTGTTCTTGTTATAAAGTAAAATAATACATTCAACCTTTTTAAAATCTCATAGTGAAAAGATAACGTTTGGCAAGTATTCTTCATTCTATTTTCCCCCAGTTTGTTTACAGAATAATTGAGCAGTGTTTCCCAAAGGCTGATACTTCGAAGTAAGCAAGGGACATATAAACCTCGTTTCCTTTTTTCCCGCCATTTTTTCTTTTTTGTTTTACCATCACCTTCTGCTGTCCCACACCCTTGATCAATGGCACAGATACGGAGCAAGGTTCCGCATGCGCAGGCCAGCAGGCGATCATTTAGTGTGACGCCACGGACATTTGGGAACTCGGCGAGTTATTTTCACCATTTCGCGGCCCAAGGAGCATGGCATGCCCAGTCAATTGGGGCACCAAATCATCAGCTTTATACCCTCTTTTTTCCCCTCCAACCGTTTGAGACTGAGGCAAAATGAAGAGCTGACAATATCTCATGGCCGAATTTCGATGAAGAACGCTGCATTGGTATTGATAGACTTTTTGATTTGGTTGGGGCGGGTACATAATGCAAGGAAAGGGGGTAGTAAAGGAGTGCAGAAATTCAGCCAAGGTTACACTGGCAAGTTTATATGGTGCTCATATATACAGGCAAAGGTTAAAACGATGCGGCAATAGTGTTAGGCGTCACTGCGGAACCCCCTTGCCAGCGAGAAGTGGTAATTTAGCCCCCATGGACAGCATACGTGACGCACCCGGTCCCGGTGTGCGCTGGGTTAAAGAAAAGAACCAAACGTGCGAAACGACTTGCATTGATTTCAGAGCGAGAATTGAAGACTGTTGCGAGATGAAGCGATATGCTGCCCGGACAGTTGCCTCATAAAAACAAAGAATGAAGGAGAGCCATTTTTGCACTGAGAGCAAAGGGTATATATCTGATTTTATACCAGAAGAGACCAAAATATCAGTAACCAAGTCAGGGACTTTATCACTCCGAGATGTCAAGTATAATTTCCTGGCAAGCCCATCAATTGACTGCTTAATGTTTCTCTTGACCAGGAAGGAGAAAAAAAACTAACAACACTACACTCATGTGCCCAACGTCTTTCTCATGATGGCGGATTGAGGATATCATTTTCATCGTCGATCACGACGGTAATGATCAAACTAATGGTGATTAAAGAGTGATGGAATTAATGAGATAGAGGATAAATTCACAATAATAAATCAACAAATAAATGATAAAAACAAAGATAACACAGAAAATTCTTCATAATGATCATTTCTACACCGGCATACAATCATCGACTGTAATATGTACTGCATCGTTGAATGGAATAAAATTATGAATGCAACAAAAGAAACTTAAACATTACATGTGTATGCGTTTAGTCCACATGCTGTGGGTTGACAGCGCTACACACAATCACTACAATAAATTTTCAAAGTAGATCAATATTAAATGGCATTCAAAGTGTGCAGATTATTGAGTGGTTAAACAAGCAACAACCCGTTTTGTCCTCGCTGCCGCCCCCCCCCCCCCCCGGAAAAAAGCAAACAAACAAACAAAACTCTGGCTTGGGGACATCAATATCATAATTAATTACAGCTCAGTCACAACTGTATGGCTGATAGCAAAGACTGCAAGTAGAAGACCTAGCTACAGAACGTTTTCTGCTTCAATTATGCCCACCGTCACGTCCACCCCCACCGTCCACCGATCAAATATTGACAACATCGATATATTATCATCTGAAGAAAGTGAAGAATGTCTGACAATAATACCTCGTAACAAAGAGATAAGAAATAAATCAAATGACATTAGTTATTGTTTTGGGTTTCAAAAATTGTCAACAAAATTTTGAGTTTTTGTGTAGTCAAGATAAACGTAGATACACACATTTTCACCGATACAACATCGCTTCCACCACCCTCATCGGGATCTTCACTTTTTTTTTTCGCAAAGGTCTTTGTAAAGATTGATGTGATTCGACTTATGTTCACAATATAATGATGCGTGTCTTTGCTTCTCATTTCCGCTTTTTCTCTCGCTTACTGATTTCTTCTATTCCCTCTTATTTTCTCTTGATTCATTTTTTTTTTTACATTCTGTCACCTTGTGCCCTTTACTTTCGAGCAAAACTGAAATCATTGCCGACTCACTTATATGGTACGCGGTTGTGGTCTTTGCATTGCAACTTATATTGATGACACACGTATAATTGATGATTACTCAAAACAAACATAATAGCTTGATTACTATCTTAGATTCAAGTTTATTCTTCCTGTGAAATATATTGATATAATATCACATACTTTGGAAGGGAATGATTCGTAAAAAGGAAGAATGTGCGTTGGGCTTAGAATCAAGAAGATGATTAATACATATTCTTTATCGAATTCACCCATAGCTGTCCCCGCGCAGTGTGATAACAAGATCATATATCTCCCGCAATTATCAGCTTCTGACGGCATTCAAATAATTTGATGGACATGATTTTTTTATCCTTCTCATTCCACAAGATTCTAAATTGAACGCGCTTTTGACAGTTTGTCGTTCGAATTCAACCCTTTCAAATTCGCCCACCCCAAGCTTACATTGGTGTTATGTAGGATGAGGTTCGTCGATAGTGACGACGGAGTTAAAAGTACTTTCCTGGCATCACCCAACACTATATAGCTGGCCGATGCATTTATATAGGCATCCCTGGATCTACGATCCACGCAGGCGGCCAGGATGTTGGCAGCGAGTCTTTGCCGGTAGGAGTGCGCGTTTCTTTTCAGTCTCCGCATCCGGCTGGAATGTTGAACTGCATTCTGACAGTATTATGACATGATATGGAACGTCATTTTCGGACCATGTTCGACGCGGGAACATCTGCCTTCTGCTAAATCATTCAAACACGTCGGAAAATGACACCGACAGAGGCAAATCATTCGTGACATCTTTGTCCTTATCAGACGATTTGCCAACAGCCACGGGACGAACAAGACACGAGCTTAAGAATATTGACTTTAATTCAGTTGGAATATTCGGAAGTCAACCCACTAAGAAACTTTACCGCGCTATCTCCTGATCTTATTGATTTTTATTGTTTTCCACTAATATTTCTCAAAGAGTAACAAGACACCATGCAAATATACCAAGGCAAATGCTTCGAAGAACTTCCAAGATCAACTCAGAAAAACTGCAATCAGCTGTCTCTCGAAAGTGGGTTTATTGAAGAGTACTTTTTTGGGGGGAGGGGGAACGACTGCCATGTGTACATTTCGAGACCCCTACATTGTTCAATATCATCTCAGCGTTTCCAAAGTAAAGCGGTGCCGTAATAAGGAAACAAGAACAATTACTAATTGAGTGTATATGTGTGAGTGTGGGTGTGAGTGTATGTGTATGTATTTGTGTGCAGTTGTTGTTGTTGTTGTTGTTGTTTTCTCTTCTTCTTTTTTTTACCGAATTCTTGAATTGGTGTTGTTAGCTAGCAACTTTGGTACAGGTGTGAAATCTGGTCTATTCCCTAGCTATACTGATACTGTATAAGTATAAACTTAAATCCCCTTTACAACGAAAGGTAAGATAAAAGTTTTAGGAATGCTGATATCCACCTTATCCTTGACACCACAGGTGACACGACATTTGCTCCAGAGACAATTAATGTTCCGATCTTATTTTCTACAAGGACTCAGGGTTGGGATAAGGGTTGTGATATCTTAGGGTTTTAGTATAGACTTAGTTCCTGTGAGGATTAGGATTAGGGTTTTATAGGGTTATATTTGGAAGTAGAATTCACATTTGGCTTAGCGTGTTGATATTTCATGGGGGCAATTGTCGCAGGAGCAAATGTCATGGAACCAGACACCAATACTGAAGAACAAATGCTGACATTAAATATGATCTCCTTGTGAATTTTACTCGAAGTATTACAGAAGAAGCCTCCCCTCCCCTCCCCACATAGACATAACTCAACTACGGAAGAGAATTTTTTCTGTTCTCGGTGGTGTATAAACATCGGGATGATGAGGAGTATAACATGCATGCCTTCTCAGCTGTAGAAATATTTTAACAAAATCATTATGAAAAACAACAACAATGATAACAACAACAACAACAACAGCAACAACAACAACAAGCTATATTATTGTGAATCTGCGAATAAATCAAGATGAAGAAATCTTTGTTTGATAGCCTTCTAACTGAACTAGAAAATGGTACTGATATGCTCTATTACTTCTGATACTGTTTGTTTTGTTTTGAAGCCATGGACATTACTATTTCCTTTTATTCTTCCTTTTTTTTAAGTCTAAGAGCTCTGGTTTCCTCTCGACCACTCCCCCACCCCTTGTACCTTGTTGCAAAGATCCGTCTGCAAGTCTTAACATTTCTTACCTTAATAATCCTGTTTCACTGAAAGTGGGTGAGGCGTCGAGCCCGACATTCGTTCTTTTCTTGTGAAATAAATACACAAGTTATGGTCCCATCAATGGCTTGATTCTTTGAAGGATCAATCTTGCGATGACTGATCCTCCGGGAACCCTATATATGCGCTGCTATTAACGGTTGTAATGTGCCATTAGGTAAAAGATGATAACACCCGAAGCGTGTATGAAAAGATACGGACAATCACGCTGATGAATCATCTTGTCTCACCAAGAAACAATCTGATCCAGATCTCGATATCACTTACAGCTATAACTAATAATACGGAGTTGTTGTTGTTGTTGTTGTTGTCGTCGTCGTCTTTGTTGTTGTTGTGTGTTGCTTTGTTGCTGTTATTGTTGTTGTTGTTAATTGTTGTCGAAAATCGAAGGGTTTTGGAAGGTATATTCGACTGGAAATAAGAGACAAATTTCTTTCACGGGATATAGGAATGGTATCCCCCTCCCTTCCTTCAAAAGGAGGAGCAGGGGCAGGAGAAGCAGGAGCAGGAGCAGGAGAAGAAGAAGAAGAAGAAGAAGATGGATGTAAGAAACAATAGACGAGTAAAAAAAGTGCAGCGTTAGGAAGCTATGACAGGTAGTGGACATTCAAATTTGAGGTGGACATTTTGAGCATCTTTGCGTGCAGGATTCACCTAAGTTTCTTTTTGACGACAACTGAAGAATATCTTACAAACGAGGAACGGTCTAATCACAATTGCATCTACTGATAAATCTCATCTATACGATTTCAGCCCACATTATACAAATCTGTACAATATTTTTTTCTTTTTTTCTCTTTTTTTTTTTGGAGGGGGTATATTTTGCTTTAATGAAATGGCCCTGTGATTTTAAATGACGTTCACTTCTGTATTGTTAGAGGTGGAGAAAAACACAACACAAGGCATCAATCAAAGATTTATTAATTGCTTCTTCGTCACCACGATTGCATGCGGCTTTAAGGAGATTTAGAGAGGTACCCGAGTTTTGCATCAGATCCTTCACTAAACATCAATTTGTTTTACTCATTATGTTTGATACAGCTATATACAACAGATAATCATCAAACATTGACACACACTTTGCATGTAATGAACTTTTTTGTGCATGACTTGTGTAAAGAGGGGTTTTGACTTTAATTGAATTTGCAGTCAAAATCTTCACTGATTGAAGAAATTTGACCAAATGTCGAGAGTAACACCACTTGATTCTTTTATGATTTTGATTTTTAAGGGTCGTACTATGTTTTATTGGAGTTCCCTGATATTCCTGGCAATTTTCAAAATTACAATTTCTAACATGCAATCAGAAATTCTTAGAAAAGAGAAATCTAAACTTGTCAGATTAATCCTATATGCGGTTCCAAAAACCATGCATCCAAATTAAGTCGTCAGTAAGAGGACACTGTACTGTTATACTGGAGGTATTGTTGACAGTTGTCCCTAAAAATGACTACGTTTGAATATCGTTATTATAATATTGCTTAAAGCTGTATTCAGGATTATGAAATGAAACATGTATTCTCAACCCACATCCATTTGTCACACACTCAATACCCACGCAGTTATCTATGTAATTATTGTAAACACAGACACACACGGTTTGAATACGTACCCGAGTGAGTCATGTTGGTTGGATGAATCAATCAGTGCGATGAAATTATCTATACCATATACACACTCAAAGGAAAAACACGATTTGATGCAAATTCGCAATGAATCGAAAAGGAAAATCAAATTAGGAAGGACATCCTTGGAATTTCAGCCACACACATGGTAGAAATAACATTCTTTCGGTATCCCTCCAATCGCAGCTTACGGGCGTTAGTTGCAGGTAGTGGATTTTGCGTTTATTTTGGAAGGGAGAGAGAGAGAACGATACGTTGTGCTCTGAAGTCGACGCGAGTGGCACAGCGTGTAGTCTCCGTCTATACCTTGAAACGCACGAGAGCGTATCCTCATACCGTATCCACCTCTGCAACATGCTTATATCGTACTTGGTGCTCACCGACTGTTCTGATTGGTCATCCAAGTGTGAAGGCTTTTCCATTTCAGAAAAGGGTGGATCCAATGAATCAACTTTGCTGTGATATGATTCACATATTCTCATCCCATGTGTCAACTATTCAAAGGGTCTTTCCAAAGGCGAAGCAAAAAAAAAAAAGACATTAAAACGTGTCTATGCTGTAAAATAGTTTTCCCCAATAAGAAAAAATGAAGTGTTTCTTCAATCGACGAAATCGCTGACAATTTATCATTCCCACTATCAAAAATGTTACAGCCTTCTAATCTAATTGAAATGAAAAAGTTTTCTAATTGAAAGCATATCTTGTAAATTGCGCTGTTGTTCAAAACCCAGAATATAAACATGGAAATGACTTTGAATCAATTCCATTTGTATCCATTCATTCATGAAGAAAAAAAAGAGAGGCGAAATACTTTGGAACGTTATTTTGGCGAGAAATTAAGGAAAATCCATCTGGTTACAATAAGTGCAGTATGATTATTTCCAAACATTGAGAATGATAAATTAAAAAAAAAAACCAAAACAAAACAAAACCCCAAAACAAAACTGCCTATATAAGAATGGACAAGCTCATATAGGAGCCCTCCCACCCCACCCCCTCTTGCATTAGGAAAAACCCACACATCAAAACCTCAACACAAACAACTAGAATGGCTTAAGACACGAAATTGTGTAATATTACTATAGTATATGATTTCAGATTAACTTGTATCACTATAAGTAATCATGAAAGATATAGATTTTATGCTATGATGTCTTTGACAGGATACGGTATCAAATTCTAACTTGCACAATTTCGTTTACCAACATCCACTTATGCATATATGCATTATCTATTTCATCTAGCGGTATGTTAGTGATCAGAATGATGTCACGTCGTCTGAAATCATAACATCACCAATAGTTTATCGACTCAGTAAAGTGCATGAACCGGCTCTTGAAACAACTGTGAACGGTCGCTTATATCTTGGGAAAAGAAACGAAGATATGAGCTGAAAATGCGTGGTTTGTTTCTTTCAGTCTTTCGCTTACTATACTTATGTTTGTTATTCCTCTTGTTTGGTCTTCTCTTGAGAGACATCTCAGTGCATTTATATATTTTTTAATAACCATGACGGTACCACAGAAACTCCAAATTAATCAGTTAATCAGAATATTCTATCAGTTTGATCTGTAAAAAGTATTTACTGTGTATCTCTTCAATTCAAATATAATCTACTCATTTCTTCATTTTGAAAAAAAAAAGAAAAGAGCAACTGCATGTAAGAACAATATAGGTGATGTTTGCTAATAGTTTAATTACAATATTCCACATTCTTAATGAAACATTCGTGCTCCGGTAAACTGTAATAGTCTCTTTAAGGGAAAAGAGCCTGGATCTAACATATCAAAACTTTAATTATCACTCTATTTCGTAAAATTGAAGAGCATAAATGCAGAAAGACACATCCATTTTCATCAACTTGAGATATTTGCGATTAAAGCTGCTGAAAACAACGAGAATAATTGAATAATGTAATAATTCTAATATCTTTAATAATATGTTATGTAATGAGTGTATCAATGTAAAAAAAATATTTAAGTTTTCTGTATTTGATGATGACCTTACTTAAAAAAAAAACTTTGACAATGGCGAGTATCTGTTTTGTTTTGTTTTGTTGTTTTATTTTTCATTCAAACACTTCAATCAATTATATTTTATTAAAAAATAAAGGTTTAACCATTGTGGTGTAACTAAAACCCTCTTCTTAATATTGCAAGTCAGCCCTGTCCGTGACACAAACTTTGAACTTGAATTATCACCGTAATGTGAGCTTTTTACAATAAACATCGCATTACTCCCCACATTTTGCCTTGTATTGATCTTATACCCGTTGCACGCCTCAGCATGGAGCCCACAATGGCATGCCGCTGTAGGGCCCTATATATTACGGCAGAACAAAATATGGGGTCGCGAACGGCTCTATTATAGAACAGTCGAGCCCGCAAATCGTGGTAGTGTGTAATAGTGTGCAACCAACAAAGGCCAATTCTTCTTTTTCTTTTACTCAGTGTATTGTTTGTGAACGAATCGGCAAAGCGAATCAAAGGATACACAGGCATTAAATTATTACACGCGTGTTGGTTTTACACGCGTACGTTACGGTCGTTGCATGCGTGCGGTTTACACAAGAACCACTATTAAGCTCGGTCTATGTATTTTCCTCCCAAACCATAACGTGAACACGCCTTTCCTTCTCTTAGTAAAACTTAGAGAGGGATGCCTTTTTTTTTTATTTCCCCCTTTTTTAAGTGGTTAGGTGGATACAGTCGATAAGAGAGAAGACTGGGGGGAAACTGCCTGATATATGCTCGCGCTGTTACACTATAGTACAGTGACTCCTTCATGCAGGTGTATTTTCTAATGAAGTTGAGAACGGGCGATTTCAACCGATCTATCTTGGGTTGTGACTTCACGGTATAATCGTTGCGTCGTCCTGACACACGCCGTGTAAGCAGTTGGCTCGCCAGTCAAGATCGCGGAGAATACTAGTATGCGCAATAATAAGTCTATTTGCCTGCACGACAGTCTTGCCAATGGAAAAAAAAAAATGATTCTCAGTGAATAGAATTTGGCATTTCGGATAAATAAACGGTTATGAGAAATAAAAGGGAAATCTGTGGGGGGGGGGGGATCATGAATTTTACAATCATATCATGAGACTTACAAAGCGTTAAAAAAAATCTATATAGGCATGAATAATGTTCTACTGCGCTGTAAGAATTTCTAATGTGCTTGAAGTTGTTACAAATTGTGTTATCACTAACACAGAAAACATGTATCTCAAGCTTATACATTCAAAACTACTCAAGGATAGGAATTTTGTGTCTCCAAGGGCAAGTTGCCCATGGGCAAGTTGCCCAACAAATTAGGGGCTGCACTTGCAAATGCTCTATTTTCTGTAAACCGGTTATTTTTTTATTCAAAGCATTCAAAGCCGGTCTGTTTTTAAAATAGCAAAATATTCTGACTGTTTATCTACAGTTTGATAATGTTTTATCTAGCTGATTTAAGCCGACTATAATTCAATACGTCGGCATTGCAGTAATTTCCCCCCATGGTTCATAAAATTTGGTTGCAATCACCTGAAATGTTAGTTTAAAGATAAGATGCCTATGAAACTAGTGCCAACAAGATATTTCAGAGGTATAAGAACGCAAACTGTATTTCAGAAGTATAGGGACGTAAACTTAACCTGCATGGTGGAGCCTTTAATGTGCTTTTCGTTTGATTTCAGCACTGTCGTTTTGATAAGTGCTAATCTTGTTCTCCGATGTTATTGACATTATACATTCGCGACATTGAATGCAGGGGACGCACGTGATGTGCTATATCCACTTAGCTTTCATTTCTTATTTCATTCTATTGTGTAAACAGCTAGGCACACCTGCTATGACAAAAAAAGAGACTTCAAATAAACTGAGGAACAGCTCATTACAAGTTGATTGGAGCGTGCCAATAAAATTTAGGCGTTAACAATAGGGTCCCTATTTTTCTCACGCTGTGTTCTTTCTGTGACACAACGTGCAGGCAGCTAATATCATTTCACTGAGAAAATACCGAGACCATATCGTAGGCGTGGAATGTTGTTTTAATTTGTTTTGATTTGTAATTGTCCGTCTTATTAACCACGTCTTATTAGCCATCATCGCAATGGGGCAAGTTACTTTAAACGATATTTCATGTCAGCTAGAACATAACGTTTTTCCTTTAGATACAAGATTGCTATTAGGAGAGCAATTATTGGACTATATAGATCAATCGCTATTAACCAATATACAACTGTGAAAAAGAAGCTAGATTATACCATCTGGGCCCTGTTTTATGAAGAGTTAAAATTGATTATATAGTTGGTTTCAACTGTAAGTCTATATGGCAGCATGTGTGGTAAGGAAATTTAAAATCGATTTTACCTTTTGATAAAACGGGACCCTGGCGATATACTGTCTGAATCTGACACAAATAACGCATAAACTCGGTTTGGGGCTAAATTGCGTTAATTGTGTAGCATTGTGTGTGTGTGTGTGTGTGTGTGGGGGGGGGGTTATCTATTTAATGAAATGCTCTTATCGGTTGCTTGCAGTACCTGCTGACCTTTTCTCTCATTCTGCGATTAAGAACAAAAACACCTGATTAACTTTGATGTCATACTTGAAGCGCTCCATTTTGAACGCTGCATTCTAAATTTACTACCAACGTGTTAAACAACTGATTACTCATTAATAGATAAATTGCAAGAAAAAAAAAAGAGAGCGAGAGAAAATAAGCTGATGTCAATGTAGGTTTGTGTATATCAATATCAATATATTTATATATTTATTATATATATATATATATATATATATATATATATATATATATATATAATCAAACATTTCCAATTCTGGGATACTAAACATTTTGTGGTATAAGGTGTCGATTTTGAATGGTGACGATCAAAGATTACACTGATGGCTCACTATAGTGCTCTAAAAGTGGTCACTATGTTAAACAAATGGAAAGACATTATTCTGTGGGAATGTTGATGCGGTGTTGATCATTAAGATTTTTAATGGTAAAAATTAGCCTTTATTTCGCACATCACCACTCTTCTACATAAAGCGCGTTAGTGCACTATATGTCTTTGTGAGATATGAAACTACTGGCCTTGTCAGAACGACATCAATCCACAGCAGAGCAAGTGGACTTCGGTCTAACTACGTTAGTTTGCCACGAGCAGACAGCCTATGGCTATAACCTCTCCGCCGCGGCGAATCGCTAATCATCTGTGACAATGGGAACAAAAGACTGCACTCAGGCGGACCACCTGCCGGGTATACTTTAAATCGCTCCTTTTCGCTCATTTTATCATGAAGAGAAAATACGACGGCGAGAGCGAAATCGCATAACACCACCCACAACGACTTCCGCGCATTGATTTTGCCTTCTTCCTGCTCGCCCCTCGCTATGCGACTACCGAGTCCCGAGCCCCGCCGGCCGAGTGAATCGCTCCATTCATGTGAGACGACACGAGAAATTCTCCCTCGCGCCATGGCGGAAAAATCCATCGCTAACTTTTTTCCCTCTCTCTCCCCCTGGATTTGGATGTTTCGAGTGCTTATGTGTGATGAGGATGATTTATAAGGAAACATTACTACAAGCAGGTGTTTCGGTGTTTATATGCCGTGGGGATAGCTCTTGGCAAGGCTGTCTTTTCATGTTTTTTAAATGAAGGGCGATGCAGACTGAGGAAATACGGTAAAGTTAGTACCTGTTTTACGCTACACGCTTGTGCGCGCCCACGCAGAGACGTGTTAGATCACTTTTGCGGGTATCGATCCACAGCGCCGATAGCAGGCCGGTTCACGATCGAGATAGTGAAATGGCGGGAAGTCGAGATGATGGTATTATTTCCATGCTGATGATTGGCCACAAATAGCATGCTCCCTCAGCGCCTGTCATTAATCGATTGCAGCGTTCTATTGGCTGCCGCTGTGAAAGTCATCATCACCTACATTTTGATGTGGAGGATGAAAACTGTGCATTGAATAAGAGGTTACGACTAGGGGCATTTTTCTGAACTAATCGCTCGACATTCCTGCTTTAATCAGAAGTCTGAAAATTAAAGTATGTGCGGGGGGGGGGGGCGGGATTGATTGTCTAAAGGAGGAAAAAGTCTGTGAGTATAAAGGTTAATATCAACGCCACAAGAGCCGATCGTGTATTGCGCGATATAATACCATTACAAACTTCGACCCATGATACGAGTACACGTATTATGATTCTGGCGCAAACACGCCAAACCCCTGGCCGTCGACGCTCTGATTGATCACTGGATCTTGAAGATCATGCTTGAATTACTTCATCTGTCCAGAAAAATGCAGAAAACAGCGTCTAAATATCTGCATTACAGTGACGTCGATAATTTTAGTACATGTACAAAGTATAAGAACATTCGACGTGGTTAACTTCTTGGTACGCCCAAGCAAAATGTCTCGTAGTTTTGCAATCAAAATGACGCCACACACGTGAAAATAACACCTGTCATCGATGTCCTTGTGTTTACACGTGTGATGACTCCATGACATTAAGACGGCAGTATACCTTATGGTCGATTTCGTTCAAGTGCAATGGTCAGTGATCTGTTAGCCGCACTGAAACTGTTGAATATCTACGAAAGATTATGGAAGCAACCAAATACTGTATCTATAATCGGCATCTTTCTGATAAAATAGTGAGAGACTTTCCACAAAACAGGTTTAAAAATAGGTGATATGGACACATTTTTGTGCACTAAAGTCACAGCGAACAACATAAAACAGAATTAACGGACTGCATAATCTATTCAGTCAATATCAATGTTTGTAGAGCGGACACACGCTGGATTATGAACACAAGCTGCGCTGATTTGAAGCCCGAACAAACCCTGGTCAAGGTCGCATGCCATGTTTACTAACGCGAATCTATATCGGCTCTCGATCTGGATCGAATTCTCGACAGGTGCCTAGCTTTCATAAACAAGAATGTCCCTCTTACCAGGGAGCCACCTTCCTTCTCTTACCGTATACGTTCGTATTCGTCTAAAAGAAATATAGGATAGGCACAGTATCCTTTAAAGGTCGATGCAGGTAATAAACTAGGCGGGTCGCCGTGTACTACTGTATAGTACAAATTTCCGAGGCTTCTTTTCCAGCAAAATGTGGGTCATTGATACATTTTCGCTTTGTACAGTGAAACCCCGTTATAACGAGGTCCGTGGGACCGGCGATATTACCTCGTTATAACCGGTACCTCGTTATATCCGTACGCATCAAAAACAAAGAAAAACATAGGCACGACATCATATACATGTACCCATCAATGATATTGAAGAACATCCTTTGCGTTGTTATTACACAACTATGGATCAATTCTATTGAGAGAATAAAGGGAAATTATTCGTGAATTAGACGACAAAGTAGGGGCTGAAATGAGTTAAATCTTTATTGTAATAACCTTGTTTGTGAAGTTTTTCTAAGCACCAGCGCAAATAGAGTAACATACAGGCCTTGTTTATCGTAACTTGCGAGGTATTTTTACGCTGTTGGTGCCCAACGGGAATGCGATGATTTCATGAATCATTTCGGCTGTAATCTTGTACAATGTATGATCGTTGCGCCCGAAGGGATTAAAAATGCGTTCTTTATTTTCTTCCGAAAATCTCTTCGCGTTTTGTACATCCGTTCTTGAAAAATATGCGACAGGACTAAATGTGGAAGGTTGTGATCCTTTTTACGCAAATCTGTACCTGGTAGACCATTCTGAAAGAAAGAAAAATCTTCTCTTGTGAAATGCAGTGTTAAAATTGTGATAATGAACAAACCCAGACCTATTAAAACTAATAAATGCGTTTGTTTCTTTTTCTGATTTAGGTTAACATGCGTCATTCAACTTTTTTTTACGCTACTGTCATTTTGGCGAGATTGCGATGATTTCAGAGTAACATACATGCGTTGTTTACCGTTAACTTGCGAGGTATTTTACGCTGTTGGTGCCCAGCGGGAATTCGATAATTTCATGAATCATTAATTCGGCTGTAATTTTATACAATGTATGATCGTTGCGCCCGAACGGATTTATAATGCGTTCTTTATTTTCTTCCGAAAATATCTTCGTGTTTTGTACATCGATTCCGTTCTTGAACTGTTAAATGCGTTTGTTTCTATTTCCGAACACCGATTGTTAGCATGTGTCATTCTACTATCTTTTACGCTACTATCACCCGGCGAGATCGCGATGATTTCACTGATTATTTTGGCTTCAATCATACACACTCACATTTAAATTATCATTTGTTAAATGATAATGAACAAATCCAGATCTATTCAAACTAATAAATGCGTTTGTTTCTTTTGCTTAACACCGATTAAGTAGGTTAACATGCGTTATTCAACTATTTTTACGCTACCGTCACCCGGCGGGATCGCGATAATTTCAATAATTATTTTGGCTTTAATCATACACACTCATATTCAAATTATCATTTGTTAAATGATAATGAAGAAATTCAGATCCTTTCAAACTAATAAATGCGTTTGCTTCTTTTTCTGAACACCGATTAAGTAGGTTAACATGCGTTATTCAAACATTGTATTTTTTACGCTACTATCATCCGGCGGGATCGCGATGATTTCAATAATTATTTCGGCGTTAATCATCCGCACTCATATTTGCTAACCAGCAAAAGAACTGGAAGTCGGAACTAAAAATGGAAAGGATATAATGATGAGATAAACACGCATTCCAATTGTCCATTTTTGGCCACAAGTGTCGCTACATGAAAAGTTTTTGAATGAGTTATCCTTCTTTTTTTTTTTTCCTCGTTGCGCTGTGGTCTGACCTAACCACGCACGCGTATCTCGCCAAAAAGAAAATCAAATGATTATCTTTAATAATTCAGTAGGAACATCGGAAGGCATTCCTGTGTCTTATCGCGTGGTTTAGAAGAAAATATGAAAGGAACGGTTCTCTGCAAAGCGAGACAAAGACGTAGATAGCGTGAATTTGGTTTTCAATGTTTCGTTTGTTGCGTGTTTGAAAGCGACAATTTAGTCAAGAAATGGAACCTCGTTATATCCGATCAAATTGCTTATGTTTTTCTTTATCATGATGCGCCGAAATTGTCCTCGTTATAACCGGAATCTCGTTATAACCGAACTCGTTATAACCGATTCGTTCTGCCATAGGTTTACACGCAAAAGAAAACGGGACCGACGCGATCACCTCGTTATAAGCGGTTCCTCGTTATAACCGAACTCGTTATAACGGGGTTTCACTGTATAATGCATTTTCGCAATAGTCGTGCGAGGCTGCATCTTAATTGCTACAATACATATATTGTAGTTTGTTGTGCTTTTGAAAATACAAGGTACCTTATTGATGACCTGATCTCTCTGTGTGTAATGAGAATTTAATCCAGCTCTACTTAAAGAATGTCACCATAGGAATTTGGTAAAACATCGTACTTTCACGGCCCGATTGTCATTGCTCACATCATCTTAACAGTATTACATGATTTGGCCCTCTTAAGACTCACGTCAATCCTTTATATAACCGCACATCAATTAGCCATTGGTAGTTGGTTGCTAAGAGTTGAAACGCCTTATATACTTGTTCATGAACAGTACTGTCAGCTCGGTTTAAACTAAGTAGGTTCCAAGGATGTCCTGCCAATACCACCCAACTTATAAGACCCATGCATCATGGGCCTACTGATGAGGGAAAGCTGGCAGCCAGTGATGTGAGTGTGCGTGCGTACCGTGTATGTGCAGAAATCATGTTCATTGTACAAGTAGCCTGTAAGGTGTGCACCTTTACCCAGCCTTTGTCGAGGCCTTCTTTACTCTGTATTGAAAGTTTATCGTTATCATTGGCAACTGTACTGCATATAATTATAATGTATATGACGTCAACGGTATTTCAAAGCAGTAGGCATACTCCTGAGCCGATTGGACAGCTAGCGAATCGAGTCGAAGTACATGTACCTGGGTGAGCACATGTCGCAGGAGCAAATAAATGTCGAGTTACCGGGCGAACCAGAGCAAAAGCAACCTCATTCTTCTGCCTAATCTAGAGAGGCGCGCTACGAACGGAGCTTGCAACAGCCAGAGGGCCAAATGACTGAACGTCTTTCCAATTTGATTTTTTTTTTTTTTTTGGGGGGGGGGGGGGGGGGGATGTAGAAGGCACTCCATCATACATGCAGTAGGATACCATTATGTAGGCCTTTACTTAATATTGATTTGCATTTTAAAAAGTGGGAACCTCGAGACACTCCTTGGTACAAAACTATTACACGTATTGTGCTTTTTTAAAGCAGCTTTTTCTCTGCACGCAAAACATATGGAGCTGGCATGACGTATTTGTAGAAAAGGAGAATTAAATCAAAAGAGTTTCCACTATATTTCCTCATCCTACCTGTGCTCAAGTCAGCAAAAGTGGGATGTTGCCACCACTCCCTCCTTTTTCAGTTGGTAAGATATTTTCTCCATCTTCTCACTAGTTACATATGCTTCCAGGATACAAAATGAAACCATGGAAATTTCTCACTAATCTATATACATTGTATCAAACTTCAATTCGATGACAGCACAACTGAACATGACTTTACTTCAAAATGCACAAACAATGTGTGGCAGTTCTGATTGCATTCATCACTGAAGAATTTATTTCTCAGATAACAGAATGTCTCTCATAAAACTACAACAAATATAAAGCCTCTACTATTGTTTATGTTCTTATAAACAGTTGTACATAAGATAACACTTTAAAAAAAGACTCGATAAGCTGTTAAATTTGACTAAAACGATATTATTTCATAAAGGCATCACTTTGATCACAACATTAACAGTAAACTTGAATAACTGAGTAACTAACATTTCTATATATGTGCAGCAAGATACATATGTATTTGCAAACATGCACAGAAGCTAAAAATACATACAGTGTGTATATAAACAAAATGGGGGAAAATGGCTAGTGTGTACCTGTGATAGCCTGAAACATTACTCATCACAGTCACGCCTAAAACTCTTGAATGATTGTTGTACAGATACAAATATTTAGAGAATGTGTCTTTTTTTTTTTTAAATGGAGTATAGCTGTAAAAAATGAATTCATGTAAACACAGTGTGTCTGAATACTGTATGTACAAACTGAAACAGTCGTGCAACCTTTCCACAAGTACACGCGTAATAAAAACTAATGGGAAATGGCCACATAAAAGTCAAAATATTTCAGTTCCTCCTTATGGTTTGGCAAGAACAACTCCATCTTCGCACTCTAAATGCAACAAACTGCTTGCAAAAGCATTCTAGGTATTGCTTTCAAAGATAAAAGCTCCCATCAGCAAACACATTTCACACCACTTACTTTAATGGCAGCAATCATATAGTACTTGAAAAAAAAAATGGTGGCAGTTTGCATATCATTCTAGAACAGGGAGTTAAAATCTGCAGCCATGCTATGGAATTGATGCACTGCTGTTTCATGCATACATGTACATACATGTACTCTCAACGGGAAATGTTGCTGCCATCATGTTGCTGTCTGTGGCAGCCACCTGCTTGTTGTGACCACTGACCACTACAATGTCCATTTCAGAAGACCAAGTGTATTTGAAAGAGTCATCTACAGGAAAAGAAGACCGTTATTTCTGTCACTCATAGGTGGATATTTATTACAGACAAGTTCCAGACAACTCATATTTCCTATCTTTTTTTTAAAATTTGTCTTTAATGAACACTGAAACAAGCAGCAGATATCCAGCAAACCTCAAATAGAACAAATCTGTTTCTTTTAAAGGACAGGCAAGATCACATCGACTATTAAACACCAAGAAATGCATGTTAAAATCTGTGTATGATACAAACATAGGAAATCAATCTTGGCACAAAAAAAAAAAGAAGACACATTCTATAATGCTATCCTTGCACTACATAAAGTGAAAGACAACACACAAACACCCTTAGCTGCTTCTCTGGAATTTGGATCTATTGCATGAAATAAGACACAATTTGCTTTTTCTAAAATTTGTTTAATAGTCTCTATGTACATACTATACACAGATTTTTCTTTTCTGTAAAATTTAGTTAAAAAAGTACAACACACTTTAAACAATGTACCATAGTCGCACAAAACGCACTTTGTGAATAAAGGCTAGGTTATACACAGCTTGTAGATCTTGACTGGACTAAGGTACGGGTATACAGAATTGAGTTGGCTGGATAGCGTCCACTCACCTACATGTATCCATCTATTTACAACGTCCAATAATGCATACCTTTTTCCATCTTTATTCTGAGTATGTACATTATACATACTTTTGTACTTGAAAATACATAAAGGGTTTAGTTTTGACACATGTTTGCCTTGAGAACAGAAAACTAGACCCCTAACTGATTATACGGTTAGGGGTCTAGATGTATACATCATGTATACATGAAATAAAAAAAAAACCCACACAAATGAGAGTTTGGTTGAACATTGAGTCTTCTGTCCTTTTCAGCCAAAATGAAATGATTATCACTCTGCTGCAAAAGATTCACATCGTAGGTCAATTATCAGAAATGGGATGTCTTAAAATTCTGCCTAGAACTGCCATGAAACAGTAACAATTTCCTTTAATTCCAATCTCTTGAACAAAATCCACCTGGTGTATTTCAAATGCAACAGGATCCGAAAGAGACTTTGAGTAACATAACATTGAACATAGTCTGCATACATAAAAGCAGGAAGCAGTGAACATATTTTCGAGAGATGCCATCTGTAAACATGTGCTTATGATTTGAATGTTTGGGTTTTTATGAACATACATGTATGTGCAAATTTCCATGGTGATTAGCTCCTCTCTATTCAATATCTGAGAGGGATTTTTTTAGGACCTCAATGACATTCATATGGAACCTATATAATGGCACTGGAAATGAACTATGATTTCCACAAGAAAAGCTTCCGATGTTAATCTATTTTTTTTTTAAGTTGTCATTGCAAAATACCTACTATTCATTTTAAGCTTTTGCCTTGGTAGTCAGTAGTGAATAGATACTAGATGCACAATTATGGCTAAAATTTATTCTTTTTCATATTTCTCTCTCTTTCTTTCCAATGAATACAAGCGGGAATGTACTGAAACATTTTCAATGCCGAATCTTATCTACCTCTTTTTCTCTTTTGAGAGAAAGGGTCATGACTTTGAGCTGCAACGAATCTCTTGTCACAGAAACCCTAACATACAATGTGGCTTGATGAAGGGGGCATCTCTCTATGGAAAGTACTTTTTAAAACAAACCATCTTCAAACAAGATCATCTTCAAAGTGGCAAACTTCCATTATTATCAAGTAATCACCATGTAGATATTTGATATTTGGAACATGACAGCTTGCCTTCAAACCTCTGTTCGGTTGAATTGTCAAATGCAATGTAAAAAAATTCACATCTTTTTACTCCCACGTGAATTCGTTCCTAACATTCAATGCAGCATTGCATCAAATCAGCAGCACATATTTCAGGTAGGGAAATTCTGTGAAATTTCCAAAAATCAAATTTGTCTGCTCGTGGACTAGTCTATCCTCTCAAAATAGCTTCCCGCACCATTCAATTCGGATCTCTAAAGAACAGTTTCAATTTCTTGCACATGGCAACAAATAAATCTGATGGCCCTTACGTACAAACATTTCACACTGGCACATGCATGGCCTGTATACCACCATGCACTGATCACACAAAACTATGTTGCCAGTTTAACTTCCTTCATTTTCACTCTTTGGTATGATCAAATTGACCTGTAATGATTAAAAAAAAATTGTTAAGATCAGTATCATTAAATGCATCGACGTTGATGATGAAGCGAAGTCTTCTTGGAATTCTATACCAATTCAATCTGCCAGTGGAAAAAAACAACCCAAACATCCAGTATTCTAGGCACATGAAAACTGCAAATTTTTTCCCCAAAAAACATATGTATCAGATGGGTCAAGATAAACACACATCGAAAGATGTAGATGGAGATGGAGTCCTACCCATGTTCACAGAGAATACAGAAGGCTATGAACACTCGATGAAGAATGCCAACACCCCAAGAGACAAAGAGACCACAAGTCAAGTCAAGGTGAAGTCCTGAATCCTGAAGAAAACCAGCAACAGGTGGATTCAGTGACCGGGGCGGGGCAGGGCGGGGACGGGCGGAGCCCCATGCCTCACCAGAACTTGAAGAGGCACAGGTACCTCATCCGGTTTTGACTCTCCTTGTAGATCAGGTACTCGCTCTGGTAGAAGCGGGAGGAGGAATACTTGCTCTGTCGCACAGGCTTGCCCTGTGGCACGGCCACCTTGTTGCCATCAATTACCAACTTCTCGTCCTTCGAGGGATCTATACAGGTGAACAAGAAATGAAGAGGAGCTTTAATATACAGCAGCAACAGACTCAGCTGTTGTGGTTAATGTACTGGTTCCATGTCATTTGCTCGTGCGACAATTGCTCCCATGAAATATCTGCATGCTAAGCCAAACATAGATTCTACCCACAAACATAACCCTGATCCTAATCCTAATCCTCACATCAAACTGAACCTAAAACCCTGTAACAACCCTAACACTAACCCTAAGTCCTTGAAAAAAAAAGAACAGAGCACTTGTCGCAGGAGAAAATGTCGTGTCACAAAATGTATTATTTCACCAAATACAGTGAAACCCCGTTATAACGAGTTCGGTTATAACGAGGAACCGCTTATAACGAGGTGATCGCGTCGGTCCCGTTTTCCTTTGCGTGTAAACCTATGGCAGAACGAATCGGTTATAACGAGTTCGGTTATAACGAGATTCCGGTTATAACGAGGACAATTTCGGTACATCATGATAAAGAAAAACATAAGCAATTTGATCGGATATAACGAGGTTCCATTTCTTGACTAAATTGCCGCTTTAAAACACGCGACAAACGAAGCACTGAAAACCGAATTCACGCTATCCACGTCTTTTTCCGTTTTGCAGAGAACCGTTCCTTCCATGTTTTCTTCTAAATCACGCGATAAGACACAGGAATGCCTTCCGATGTTCCTACTAAATCATTAGACATACCGGTAATCATTCGATTTTCTTTTCCGCGAGATACGCGTGCGTGATATTAGGGCAGACCACAACGCAACGAGAAAAATAAGATAACGCATTCAAAAACTTTTCATGTAGCGACACTTGTGGCCAAAAATTTGCTGCTTAGCAAATATGAGTGTGGATGATTAAAGCCGAAATAATTAATGAAATCATCGCGATCCCGTCGGGTGACAGTAGCGTAAAAATAGTTGAATAACGCATGTTAACCTACTTCATTGGTGATCAGAAAAAGAAACAAACGCATTTATTATTTTGAATAGATTTGGATTTGTTCATTATCATTTAACAAATGATAATTTAAATATGAGTGTGTATGATTAAACCCGAAATAATTAATGAAATCATCGCGATCTCGCCGGGTGACAGTAGCGTAAAAATAGTTGAATAATGCATGTTAGCCTACTTAATCGGTGTTCAGAAAAAGAAGCAAACGCATTTATTAATTTGAATAGACCTGGATTTGTTCATTATCATTTAACAATTGATTATTCAAATAAGAGTGTGTATGATTAAAGCCGAAATAATTAATGAAATCATCGCGATTTCGCCGGGTGACAGTAGCGTAAAAATAGTTGAATAACGCATGTTAGCCTACTTAATCGGTGTTCGGAAAAAGAAACAAACGCATCTAACAGTTCAAGGATGTACAAAACGTGAAGAGATTTTCGAAAGAAAATAAAGAACGCATTTTTAATCCCGTCGGACGCAACGATCATACATTTTATAAAATTACAGCCGAAATGATTCATGAAATTGTCGAATTCCCGCTGGGCTCCAACAGCGTAAAATACCTCTCAAGTTAACGGTAAACAACGCATTAATGTTACTCTGAAATTATCGCGATCTCGCCAGGTGACAGTAGCGTACAAAATAGTTGAATAACGCATGTTAACCTAAATCAGAAAAAGAAACAAACGTATTAGTTTGAATAGATCTGGGTTTGTTCATTATCACAATTTTAACACTGTATTTCACAATGAAGATTTTTCTTTCTTTCAGAATGGTCTATGAGGTACATATTTGCGTAAAAAGGATCACAACGTAACCTTCCACATTCAATCCTGTCTCATATTTTTCAAGAACGGATGTAGAAAACGCGAAGAGATTTTCGGAAGAAAATAAAGAACGCATTTTTAATCCCTTCGAGCGCAACGATCATATTGTACAAGATTACAGCCGAAATGATTCATGAAATCATCGCATTCCCGCTGGGCACCAACAGCGTAAAAATACCTCGCAAGTTATGGTAAACAACGCCTGTATTTTACTCTATTTGCGCTGGTGTTAGGAAAAATTAACAAACAAGAATTACAATACAGAATTATCTCATTTCAACCCCTACTTTTTTGTCTAATTCACAAATAATTTCCCTTTTATTATCTCAATAATAATGATCCATAATTGTGTAATAACAACGCAAAGGATGTTCCAAGTTTCATTGATGGGTATTCCGATGTCGTGCTTATGTTTTTCTTTGTTTTTGATGCGTACGGTTATAACGAGGTACCGGTTATAACGAGGTAATATCGCCGGTCCCACGGACCTCGTTATAACGGGGTTTCACTGTATTTAGTAACAGTTACTAGCAGTAGCAGCAGCAAGTAGTCCTAGTTTCAGTATGTAGTAGCAGTATCAGTGGTGCCTGTCATATTGTAAGTGTAGAAAGAAGTACAGGTGAATCCTGTTATAACACAGTCCTCAGGACTAGCAATTTTCTTTCATTATATCTGAATTTTTACTTTGTTGTAACACAAACTTTTGAGGAAGTGCACTGTATGAGGATCAGAAACTTGAGGTATTCTTGTAATTGTAATCAAAGTTATAACAGCAGGCATTATGGTACTTGCAAAAGTAACAATTTTTGTAGAATTCATAAGTAATGGTGGAAGCAGCCTATCAAAAGTAGCAGTAGTTGTAATAGTAACAAAAGTAGCAGTAGTCGTAATAGACTGTAAAACCATAAATGTTCGCATGCCATTTTAATTTTGTGAATTTCGCGAGAGCCAAGATTCACAAAATCACACACGTAAATTCTTGTCCACACTACACAAATTGAAAGCCAGCGGCAATTTGCAGAAATTTAATGCCCCCCAAAAGGCCGTCGGCTCCAACTCGCACAAATTTTATGCCAAGAAAATATCTTGCTCTACAGAAGTAGCAGTAGTGGTAGCTGCAGTACCACCAGCAGTGGTAGCAGTAAAAGTAGTAGTAGCAGCTATACAGCTAGTTCTGCTCACTCTTTATGAGAGGGCTTGATTTCTGTTGTTTCAAAAATATATGGAGCAAGGCATGTCATAACTTAAGACATTCTGGAGTGAGATAATGCATTACGTTCAAATCCCACCCATAATGATCTCAGTGGGGGATTTATTGAATTTTATAAGTTTTGGTTTGATCACTTAGTTGTATGATTACTTCTTTGGGTCCCCTTAACCAGATTCGTGCAGAATCATTATCTTCACAGTGGCAATTGAACCTCAAACACATTGCAGTATGACAGCACCTTCATTAAACTTGCTGGTTTAATGAAAACGGGGTGCAAAGTCCACTGCCTGTACACAGACTTAATGACTTTCTTGCTATCACTTCACTGTTTCTCTACTAGTGTTGTGATTTTAGTTTGTTTCATTCTCCCTTGCCTTTCGCTCCATTTAAATACACATCTTTTTGTTTTGTTTTTTGTTTTGTTGTGCTGTGTTGATATTCTTACATGAGCTAAAAAGTTGAGCAAATCATGACAACTTCAGATTCAGTACATACCTGGCTCTTGCTGCCCTTTGGCGATGACGCAGTCGCTGCCCTTCGGGGCCTGGGTCAAGGAGGAGTCATTGGCCTGAATGTAATGTTCCCTCCCGAGGGCCACCTCATTCAGGAACATCACCGTCTTCCCATCGTTGGTGGAGCCGGCTGTCATAGCATATAGAGTAAAGCAGGGTGAGGATGGCCTCATCTAAGCGCTACTCACTACAAAATGCTGCATACATGGACTCAAGGCATGATGTGACATGCGCCCTCTATAGTTCAGTAACTATTCTTCATTCCTATTCTCCTCATTACCCACTGGGTTACACTGGGCCAAAAAGTTCTACTTGGGAGTTTGAATCATTTTGTTAATTGTCTACTGACCCAAAGGCAGGATGGTAAAAACCACTGTTCCCTTACTTCTAATTAAAGCAAATGGTTAATAGACTTCACAAAAAACAACAACAACAACAACACATGCATTACCAGCACAACTTTTTATGACAACCCAAGCAGAAGACTGGTGCAATATTAATGTCTAAAATTCATTTTGGAGAACTTTGCAAGCAGATAAATCATGACAAATAGACAAAACTCCTTCTGCTTTACAATTGCCATGCTTTCCTAGTGTTTTGCCAAAATAGTGATGAGATTGGTCTATCATAGCAGTTGAATTAATATTGTTAAAAAGGCCATTAAGATTCTAGATGTTGCTTTGTCCCAACACTGTAAAATGGGATCTAAACTGAAAGTTATTTGTGTGTTTTTTCTTCTAGATATGGCACTTAACTGCCTCACTGAACCAACCATGATGTGAAATAGGTGGACATTTGTACAGAGACACTGTCAAAGTAACAAAACACTAACACAGCTGAAACACATAACACTTGAAATACCATAGTGTTCAATGCGTAGTACTGATTATAATCCTTTACAGCAAAGAACGGACTACAACGCGTGACTGGAACTTAGAAGAAAAATTGTTTGGTCACAAAAATTAATGTCATGGAAAAGGGTCCCCTTTGACAGCCTTCCAGGAAAACTTCAACCTCAACTGATGAAAACACTTACTGTAGCCATGTGACTTGGCGTGCTCAGATGCAAAGTAGATACCACGTCCCACACGTCCTCCAGAGTGAGGCATGATGCGAAGCCCCGTTTTCAAAATGGCCGCCACAACAGCCACGTTGGTGCCGTGCCACAGCAGGCGCCTGTTGGTGATATCCTTGTGAGCTGAAAACCTGTCCCCCTGGAAAAAAACAAACAAAGATAAAGCACATCATTACTGAAACATTTCATTTCCAAAATCATTTATACAATGTCATGCCATGAGATGCAAGTCTCAAACTTGCTTGTCTCAAAGACCCAGTCGCAAGGGGATACCATGGAGTGGGAAGGCTGGACTGGCTTGGATATATTAAAGAATCCCCAAAACGAATTGTGTACAGTTTATAACAGATCTCTCTGTCAGTACACTCACAGCCAAAGAATTTTTACTTTAGTTGACCATTATCGATGAGCATACACTTCGATGCACATATTCATCGACCAGTGCTGTAGATACATGTTTTCTTTAATGTACCCCATTGCAGTGGGCAGTGAAAGAATTAGACCACCCACGAATCTTCATGTTATAAGGTCTTTAAGAAATTAGATATCCTCTTGAAAATTGTGCCTCTGCAGTTCTGCTATGAAGCTATGAAAATGGCGCACTTTTTGCCATTTATTATCATAAATACTCAAGGATCTTGTGCATATATTCAGCTGTCAGAATTACTTTCACATAGAGTAATGTATTGGTAATTCAATTTCAAAATCGTCATTGATTGTGAAATGCATCTAAATTAGTTTCCAAAACCCTTCAAGACACTGACCACGAACCTAACAAATTTCTTCTTAGTTCAATGATGAGCCACTGTGTCACTTTGTGACTAAAACTCACCTCATCTTCTCTGTCCATTTTCCAGACGTGGAGGAGTTGCTTAGCAACAGCTGGACTCCCAGTGTTGGAAATGTATGTCTTGATGAGCTAGATGGGAAAATAGGAAGACAGATTGGTTTGAAAGCATGCAAAGGTTTGTAATCTTACACTACACGTAACTTTGGAAGAATCAACCAGGGCACCATTTCATGAAAGTTGTAAGCCCTGACAAGTTGTCAGTCTGACAATTACCATAGTAACAGTCAGTGACCAGAGCTTCTCAGCAAATCAAAACTAAGGATTTTACTGAAATTGTCAGAGATTGATGACTTGTCAGGGCTGACACCTTTCATGAAACAGGGCACAGGACTAAAATATGTGTTTGGCCTCCTTAAATGATTCTACATCCGGTGTGAAGACCTAAAATACGACACACTGCATACAGATATTGCCTTTTCTTCCAGACTGATCCAATGATTTGCACTGCCCATTAGCACCCTTATTGCACACATCTTCACCTATTACAAGGGAATCGTGTTATATAATGAGGACATAAAGGCCATAACAATTACTTTGGTATATCAAATTTCTCACTATGCATATTGAGGTACAAAAACAAAGAAATACAAAGAGTTAGGGCCTGCAAAATCAACTTGTTATAAAAGGGTTTTGTTATATCCAACCTCTTTAAAATGAGGCTCCATTGTAATACCTTAAACTCGCGTGAGGATTCATCCAGCAGCTCCAAGGTGCACTTGAGAAGACCGTACTTGACGTCGAGTGGATTTGGGACTGCATCCCCGGCAGCCTCCTAGAAGGCACAGAATAATAAGTGACACAAATTATGAGTACCGGTAATCGAAAACACCATTGAGGTTCGGAGTCACAAAGAAAGTCTGAAAAGTCACGATTTGCACATGTGTATTAACACATTTTATTACCCCTACACAAAAGCAAACAAACAAAGCACAAGAAAATCAGAAGCAGATATGAATTTCGACAACAAACTGGCATTACTAATTTCATGTGTCCAACTTGCTTTGCTCATACATGTAAAATAAACATTTATGAGAAACATATCAGGTATCTGTTTGCGTGTTTAGAATTATATTAAATCGCTCATTTGGTGTTGCTATTTGGCTGTACGAATATAATAACAATGTAAAGAAGTTGTTACATATATGGGAAACACAGAGCACAACCTTGATTGACATCTTAATGCTACAAAAGGATTGATACAGTGGTACTTTAATGAAAAAGAAATTTATTATGAGTGACTGAGAACACAAGGAAAGAATACAAGTCGACTCAATGTCACACTGACAAAGTCTCACCACTTTTTCTTTCGCTTTCTTCTCCTTCTGCATCGTCAGAGTCAGCTCAATGTCGCCGAGAACCTGTGTTGAGAGAAGAAATTTACAAAAAAAAATCAGAATAAGGTAATTTGTGATATGAAAGATGTAATCAAAATTTTTTCACGTCATCAAACTCTCTCACAAACTGACACACAGTGAATCACTCAACAATGTACTATCAACATCTTGAAAATGCAAAGTAAAATCTGCTGGCAACACAGATGCCTCACTCTTGGTGTGACCACACGTGAGCCCTGCACTGGTCGTAGTGACTGTGCATCGCAATCAGTATATTGGGTTCTTTTGTATTCATAAGTGCAAGCTGCAGTAAAATGTGCCACATCAGGTATGCAGCACATGAGAGGTAAAATTCTTTATCTCCTCAGGTAATTTTCACAGTCACTGTGATAGATAAATACACAATATTCTTAATGATGATCTATTAGCAAGCAATCCTGCATTTTATTGCTTCCAATGATAAAATAGTCATACTTACTAATTAAGAGCATTCAGTTGCACTTTCTTTCCTTTGAAAAAGAAGTCTCTATTTTTGTAAAGCCTTTGAAACCCAATTTGGTAAAACTTGTGCTGCATAAGTTGCCATTGATCTGTGCAATCAGCGTATTCTTGGTTAAAGACTCAACAGCGCGCCAACCACATGATAGCCACTATACTTTTGCTCAGCACAAAGGCTTAAAAAAAAAATATTATTTTCTTTTATTATGTTTTTTTGTGAATGTGATTTGTGGGTCTGGCTACGCCTCCTCACCAGCAGCATGTCCTTCTTGGCCTGGATCTTCTCGGCATCATCGATGACAGGGGGCACCTTGCGTCCGAAGGAGTGGGGGATGATGGTGTAGAACTTGGAGGAGAGCTGGCTCAGCTGGGCCTTGCTCGTCTTGCCCTGGACCGCCTTCTCGATCTCCTCCAGCGCCTCGAAGCCCTTGGCAATCTGCGCCTTGCTCAGCTTACCCAGGGGCATCTTTTTCACATCTACAGACGAGGGCAGTAAACAGCAAATGGGATAGTGAATCGATCTATGGGCACTACACACCGCAATTCAAGTCCCCCTTAACATCTATCAAACAGCGTAAAATGGAAAAAGCAATTGTGGTCCCTGAAGTACCCAAGGTACAGATTTACATTGTTTTCAGTTTGAGCTGCCAAATCTGAGCAGCATGGTTCTACATGCTCCAAGTGTGTATGCTGGTGGGTAGAAATGAAGCTTTAAAGAAAACTAAGCTAAAAAAGAAAATTGTGTTGAATTACCTTACTAATTTTTTCTTGTTTACTGTAGTGCTAACTACACATGTGTAATTTGTCATTCAGATTTTTTTTTTCAATTTCTTTCAAATATAACTGTCTTATTGATGGATTTTAAGCCTCAACTGTGGATGTTGTCTTCAATTTCCTGCCTAACATGAATTTGATGAAATGAAAAAAAAAAAGGAAATAGAGCAATAGTAGATAATCTACAAGAATTCAAAGAAAATGTCCAGAAAGGTGAAGGAGCAATGTGCAGTAAATACAGTTAGTACCTTCTTACCAATTTCAAACTTGGTCATCTGTTCCTTGAACATGTCTTCATTGAAGATAAGCTTCACCAGCTCCTGAGTGGGTTTCTCCAGGTTGGAGGGGAGGACTTTCTTTTCACTGTCATCATCCAGGTTTGCCAGCTTTGTGACGAGGAAAGATGATGGAGGAGAGAGATGCACAACACTGGAATCATCACACATCTAAATTGAAATCTAAGGCAACCTATCAGTGCTACAAAACTTATGCAGGAGTTAGGCTGGGACTTGCTTTCGATTCGAAGGAAAGCTTCGAGGGTCAGTATGTTGCACAAGGCCTTGGGGGGCACTTGGCCCTGCTGGTGTCAGGCTACCTGCGTCCAGCTACACGAGCCAGCAACCAGATGCACTTCAGGAAACTCTTTCATCCAGTACTCCACCCGTACCATAACACTCCTATATTCCACATACCATCAAGGACTGGAACTCATTACTATCGGACATTCAGAGCACAGTCAACAACGACACTTTTAAACTTCAAGCAACTAAATTTTTCCGTAACCAAGACTCAAGCTACAAGGACTAACAGAGCAATATTGCGCATTCCCCCTTCCTCCTCGTTTGGTTATAGAAGAAGAAGAAGAAGGTCTTTGGGCATCTATGCACTAATCTGGGAGTTGACTTGTAAGATTTCAATACCAGATAGCTACTTCTACTCATACTTGCACTGATCAAATAATGTGGTTGTTTGGTTATGTGGATTGCACAGATTGGACAGGAGATTTGATAGGAGAGTTATCAATTTCACTGCACAAGTTGAAGGGATAATGAAAGGATTTTGATCTCATCAAAATAATACCCTATAAGTATAGATTAAGACTTATACTGCTTTGTTCACCAATCAGCAAACACCCTGGAGTGCTTTCATTGCTGAACAGCACAGACTTCTCGAAACTATTTGTCATTGAATTTAGACCTCCCCATCCCCCTAATCCAATAGCCTTCCTGTTGGAATGAGACACACTGTTACATCTGAGTGGACTGGCTTATTTGGCAATCAGGGCAAGTTTGGAGACAATTACTGAATGCCGATGAAAAAGTTTGCCAAGTTAAGTTAAGTGCTCGGGCATATACAGGATTAATCCATAGGAGTAACATTCTGAAAGTGTATCCATTGAGTCACTGGTTAGAGTAAGACTGTCACAAATAACTATGGTTATCTGAAGGAAAGCAACATTGATTTCTTACACAGTATATCATTTTCTTGGGCAGGCACACAATGAATAAAAAATGTTTGGGGTAACCTCAAACAAACTCTGAACAGCCCTGGATCACTGCCTACCTTTTCGGATGTCTCCTGGAGCTCCTCTGCATCAGCCTCCTCCACCTCAATCAGAGTGTACTTGCCCGGGTGAGGCTGGAAGTTTTCTCTGTCGTCCCACTTGTTCTTGGTCTTGTCGCTGAACTTCTTGCTGAAGGCTTTCTTGGCGGCCTCCAGGTCTGAGCCACAGGAGTTGAGAGCATTTTGCCCAGGTTCACCCTGTGGAGTTGAATTTAATCTTATTATTTTTTACTTTTCAATGACACAAATCTAGCTACTGACCAAGTGATTTTGATGATTACTCTTACTGTATGATTACAAAACATTCTATTCAATTACTAATGCAAAAAAAAAAAAGAACATATTTCTGGAATCTCATTTTTGGCTCATGAAATGCCATCTTTCCTCTGTACAGTCCTTTCACAATAGGCTAAATACCAAACTATCCATCATTAGACCTACACAAATAGACCTGTATTAAATGAACATTAGGGAGGTTCAATGTTAATTTCAAGGTATGCATCATAGGTCTTTCCTTCATTGTTTCACTCTCTCTCTGCTTTACTCTCTTTTTTTTTTCACTGAATGTGACTCTGTCGAGGAGACCTTGGGAGAGCTACATACACTGCTTACTACGGCCAGCGCATACGTACACATCACATGCGAACAAATTTCAAATCCATGAACGGATAAGATGTTTGTGTGCGCATGCGCTGGCCGTCAATTCAGTGTAGCTCTCCCAAGGTCCTCTCGACCGAGTCACATTCAGTCATCAATTCGAACAGAAAGGGACTATTGGCAGAACCAAACGTTGTTCGAAGCCTGTTTTCAAGACTTCAACTTAATTGGTAAGTCTTCAAATTGAAGAATTTTTTGGATTTTAAAAGTTGATATTTACCCGCGATACTAAATCTGTCATGATCCTGTAAGCTACAATGCGAAGCCCCATTTAGCTATGCGTATGGGGCTGCTGGTCGCAGTTAGCTACTCAGTATGTGTATGGGGCTGCACGCTGCTTGTCGCAGTTACCATGCAATAATGGTTTCGTACAATACGTGTACTACCTCGCCGCCGTACGGCAGCGGCTCTGGTACGAAACCATTATTGCATGATTACTAAGACATGAGAGCACTTTGGGGCGAGCAAGTCTCACAGTGTTAGTTATATGAAAGGTACTTTAACCCGAAACACAAACTAAGACAAGGAAATTCAGGGAAACTTTTGAGGTAATACCAAAACTTTATATTATCTTTAAGGGGGTCAAGAGGCCAATCACATTTTTTGTGATGAACATAATTTTATTTAAAAAGAAAATGTCCTTGTACAGGATGAAAGCATCACCAAATGAGGTTTATTCCAAGTTTCCTGTAACCTCATGCTCAAAGTGACTTTATCTAAACCTTTCCATTGACAAACAGTACTAGTACATGTACACCATTACATTCACCTGGTGCCCTGTACTGTCTTTAAGAATAACTGAAAAACAAAAGTGCTCTCATGTCACAGAGACAAGCTGATATTGAGAAAGGATAGCTTCTTAGTGCCCACTCTTTCCTGTAAACATACCACTCTGCCCCATCTTGTCCACACATGGTAATTGTTCCATCCTGCCTGGAGAAGTTGGATGATGTAATACTTGTTGTTATTCTGTCCAATGTTGGTCTGGTTGAGCATACAGTCGTAATCTTGGTACACCTACACATACAAAAATGTGAACATCAACAGGAAATCACTAGAAATAACAAAAAGAAAATTGTATATATTCTAGAGATCATTCAAATGTAGATTTCCAACTTGTACATCTTTTTCTCTCTCTTTTTTTTTTTTTTGGGGGGGGGGGGGGTGGGTCTCATTTACTCACATGTGTCTTTCACAAGCACAGTGCTCTTGTGAAGTACAATTTTCAGAAGGATGCAAAACTGCATCAAACATGAACAAATTTTGCCCATATGTTAATTCATGTATATCAAACATAAGGAGGAGATTGTCTTTTAATGAAATGTTTACTCCTTTACAGCATTCAGTGGCCTGCTCAAAAGGAAAAGTACAATGTACCTACGTACTCAACATTCAGGGACCTGTTCAACAGCAGCCAGTTATAATTGATTAATACCTTCATGCCTTCCTGTGGTTAATACCACTCGGGGATTGCAACCTTTGCAACACCAGGAGGCTAACTCAATCTACTTTATTGATTCTATGGTTGAGGAACTATCTCTCTGTTCAGGACTGCACTGGGAATAATAGACCCAGAAAGAAGCCTTACTACTGAATACTAGTCACTCTTATTTAGCTTGCCACACTGGACTGGGAATACAGGTATTATTCCCGCTCCTTTCCTCATGATGCATTTTCAGTCCTTGCCTGCTTTTACTTCCTCCTTGGACCGAGTCCAGATCTTAATATGGTAATGGTCAATGGCATACAGGATGTAGGTCCACAGAGGATAAAATCTTTGATTACAGACCACACACACCAGCCATTTTTTTTCTTCCTTTTTTTTTCCAAACAAAAACTACACTGTCAGTTGAGATAAACCAGTACCAGAATAACTGTTACTAAACAAGCATGTATGGATTTAACACCCTTCTTGCTCTGGATTGCCAATACTTAGTCCATGCCATGGGAATTATTGATGTTGTATAGAAGATAGTAGCTTGTTATCATTGACTATAACAGAACACAAACTTGTGTGCAACCAATGAGCTAGAAAGGCTATGGCTTTTTTTATTTTTATTTATTTATTATTTTTTTTTTTTTTTTTACTTCTTGTTGCAGTTGTAATATGACCACATTTTTTGCTAAAGCACATTGTATGTGCAGACTTCAATATGACGCCCATATATATTTTGAGTTTCTGGTATGCTATTCGTCTTTTTTCTTTTAACAAGCAAGTATTTTTGATAACATACATACACTGTACTTTTCACAATGAAAGTACCATGTGAATGACACAAACACATGCTGTAGGCCTCAAACACCTATGGCAACATAAACAGTAACTAATAACAATGTTATCTTGTAAGGTATAACAAGGTTGTGTAATTTTACATGCACGAGACATAACAATCATGAAGGGATATCCTCAAGCAAAATAACAACAGTCGAATAAAGCGAAGGGAATGATGTGATATGATGTTTTTCATTAATATTTATTGTTTTCTTACCTGGGCACCAGACACATGGCAATGACTGTCTACTGTACAGACTTTGTGCTTTCCTTTGTCTGCAGCCTTCAGTTTCTCTACGGCTGCCTTCAGCCCCCCATCGTCGGGAGTGTCCTGCTTGCCCTTCTTTGCTTTCCCAGCAGCAGCTTTGGTGGATGCACCTCGCTTCTTGGGTGGCATTATGATGATGACGATGGCAACGCACAATTAAGATACCACGGCTGATGGAGTCTCCAAACTTGGACACGCTCTGGGAGCTTGCTTCTGAATAGGTACAGTTTAGACTGCCTGCAAAGGAAAAACAAATAGCCTACAGGTATGGAAAGATAGACAGTCTTTCGTCCTGGCTATACTTGGTAGTATAGCAGGGTGTAGTATATAGTAATAATGTGGTCTGAAATCTTCAGACTGTGTCTTAAAGGGCCGAGGGTAACTAGATATGCATAGCCTATGCCCCGCTCTAGCTGTACAGAAGTCAATCGATGCTGTACACGGTGTCTGGTCAGGCTGGGCCAGGGGATGAGAAGGACGTGAGGAGAAAGATTCATCAGCCGAATATCTCCAAAGACACATTTGTAGCGACTACTACTGCTAGGCTACCAAAACTTTGAGACAAGGTGGAATATGTGATCTAAATCTTATCCCCATATGGGGTTCTAGATAAAAACAGCCCTAGCTCATACAGCTGCTCACAAATGGAGGTCCTGCATTTCTAGTGGTTGAACAAAATTCATCTCACCTTAATGCTAAGTTGTTTTCCTTGCATGTAAAGACATAAAGGCCCGAATTCACAAAGGTGGTTTAAACTTAGACCATGGTACAAATTTAGACCATGGTCTAAAATATAAAGCATTAGATAGGCGTACCAATACATGCACGCATCAATGCACTTTTTTTTTACTGGATGCCTGTTAGCGTACGCAATCTGTCAATCATGTCTACGCAGAAAAAATATATATACAGAGACTCCAACTCTCCCGTTTTCGACGGGAGATCTCCCGCCGAAAACCCATTTTTGCAAAATCTCCCGTTCTCCCGCTTGAGAGTTAATTTCTCCCGCCCTGGCTCTGTGTCTTCCGTTGGAAAGGATTTCTTACTTATTGCTATCGTATGTTGAAAAAATAAACCTTAGATAGCACCAGAGAGCATCTAGAACCCTAGGAACTTCGCGCTTCACACACGTCAACTTGGAGTCTCCCGTTTGCCAGGGGTTTCGGGCGGGAGAATCTCCAGATCAGAAGGTGCTTGGGGTTGGAGTCTCTGTATATAAACCATGGTTTAAATTTAGACCACCTTCGTGAATTCAGGCCATAGTGTGTAGCCTGTAGAAATTTCTTCAACTGGTGCACTGGTAGGCCTACTATGGACTATTACACAAGCCTTATAATTTGTTGATTAAATTCTCAAGAAAAGGAGGGGAGAGTCAGAGCTCCAGTGTGCAATGGGTGGGCTTCCCTTCACCCAGGGCAAACATTATTTCACATTCACATTTTCGTATTAAAATCTCTCAGCTCACACAAAAACAACGGCGTTGTCAACACAACGGCATCCTCACTAGGCCAGGAATGACTCTTAATCTTAATGTTTATCTTCTGTAGTTTCACAACTAGGCCTAACTAGTTACTGTAGACACCAGCTTACCGATTAAATACCAATTAATGACTGGCCGATCTGAGAGTTAAAGAGAGTAAAAATGTGTGACCACTGCACTGACAGAATCGTGATAATTTCTTCGTGATGACTGATGCCCTCGCCAGACGAGAACACGTACAGACACAGTTAACAAAACGGCAGACTGCCTGTCAGCTGTCAACGTCGTCATCGAACAGAATAGAAATCAAGTCATTTTGTTCTCGAAGTAAAACGCTACACACAAGAGATTTTAGTTTAAATCAAACTCTAGGGTTCTAGTTTTAAACTTACCTGGATCAAACCGCAACAAGTCCAGCTCAGCCAGCCTGGGCAACGTGCAGCAGATATATTACTCACAACTGCAGTGGTTCATGTGAGTACCGGTAGGCCTACTGTTGACTTTTATACCATAGGCCCCTCCGTAGCCAATACACGCGAGGCACGTAAAATGTCAGCTCTAACCTTTGGACCTACATGTTCGAACAAGCAGCTCGCCGTCTCCTCTCGGCTTTACACGATCAATGCGAGAGGCATGGACGAGCTGGCGAGCAAGCGAGCACATGCAATTCGGAGCAGTGACGTCAGTGTAAACAAGGTGAAAACCATAGACTTCACACAACTCCTTCTTTCAAAAATCGAGGCGAGTAGGATGCCGTATTTAGACTCATATAATTTAAAAACCAACTAATCAAACACTGATATAATTAACAGCGTGAAAATTAATTTGTTTTTCTACACAAGAAACGTATTAGATAGAATAAGATTAATTTATCGGAATTAATTATATATAGCGACTGAAAGTAACTATAATCACAGGGGCGTGGTACCTGCACTAACTTGCATTGACACTTTCAGATCATCTCCTTTATATTTATACAGGTATTGTCAGTTATACTTACTTTTTTTTAATTATTAATTTGTTGCGTTGTGAGCGACTGGCTATAGGTTTTATTGATAAACAAACACTTTGTTGCATACTAAGTAGTCCTAAGTTCTAGTAGTAGGCCTGTGTATTCCCACAAGTAATTCCTCCCACAATGAATTCCTCCTAAAATGGTATGCACTGTACTATTTCGTAATTGTTTTCTTGGTATCTTGCAAAAAGTTAAAAGCCCAATTCTCATCTCCACCAATACTGTACCATCCCTTTAAGCAGGGCTCGACACTAACGGTGGCCCGGGGCCACCAAAAACGCACGTCGGGCCACCAAAATTTCAGAAACGAAGAATTTGGTGGCCTGATCGGGCCACCAAAGGGTCGGATGTTTGCCTTTGGGCCACCAAAAATAAAAGTTAGTGTGGAGCCCTGCTTTAAGGATCAACGTCTGAACGTAACTTCTGGCTTTCATTATTTTGATTATTAGTCTAAATCTTATTCTGGAAGAAAAAAAAAATTCTCAGACGGATGTATTAATGCATGAGTGAAATCAAATTGAATAAATTAATGAATAACTAAAATTAATGAATGATGAAAAAGATGAAATGAATAAGTAGGAAAGAGAGGAAAATAAAAAGAGTAGAAGATATCTATCAGATAAATCAATTTTGACTTATTTTTCCTTCAATGAGAGTGACAATACTTTAATGTACGTGCAGGTAAATACAATTTTCATTTGTTGTTTTTAGTGGAAGGAACTTCAGAAATCAGTCAAATGACTTGTACAAAAAGAGTTTCATGCTGTTACGGCACGGTGTAGTCACTGCAATGCCGAGTTAGGGACATAATCATTGCATACATTGTCGCGTAACATAGAAAGCCTACTGTAGCATTGCATATCACCGAAGGACACTTTTAATTATGAATCCTCTGGCTGTTAATATGCAAGGAAAGTCCGGCATGAAAGGCGCCTTTCAGTTCGCCAACGTACTTAATAAATGAATAAATAACAAAAAAGAGCGGTCTTAAAAAACGTAACCTTACTGCGCTCACACTTCAAGTTTCTATCTATTTCTTTCTATTGCCACTTACGCACTTCCGGGGTTAAAAAAAAAAGGGTGTGTGTGTGTGGGGGGGGGGGGGGGCAAAGTGGTGACACCTTATGTATTTGTTTGGTGGGGCTTCCCCGGTTCTTTCGGCCATATAATGCCCTTAGTACTTTAGTAGTCTCTTTCCTTGACCGAAAGTTCGGTCTGTATCTGGTCTGGGAATGGGATATATTCCGAGGAGACTGCATCTGGCTTCACGCAATCCCCTCCTGAGAGCCGTAAATGAAAAAAAAAAAAAAAAATCACTCCTCCGGAAAGACGGATTTTTCTGTCTATTCACCTCTTTCCATGATGTACACCATGTCTGCTCGTCGTCAGCCATCGAGAGAAGCAATGGGCTGGTAAAACGAATTAGCTAGGGCGCCATCAGTGGCTGTAATAATACAACGTTTATTTTGTACGTGCTTGCTTTTTCCATAGTCATTTCATTTCATTTCTGTTTTCATTTCCAAACAACATACATGATTACAAGCGACAAATAATGATAGTACATTTCATGTGATGATGATAACATATAGAAACACATCTTCTTTTATTCCCCCTCTTTTATTATACCTGTTTATGATATTCCGGAACGATTTGACATCATTACTAACGTGAACAAGGATGAATATAAAAGCACTGGATTATTACTTCTTTAACATGAATGAATGAAAAGCTTGCAACCAACGGCGGTGAATCCATTGCAAAACGACGGCGGATTTAGCGCCTTTTGGAAGCAAACTCTTCAAATACAAGAATTAAATACGTCAGTTGACTGTATTTCACACGTTGTTGAGGATGATGTTGATTCAAGCTGCAGGACTTTTAAGACTAATGATGTCACCTCCGCTTCCAGTCATCAAAACAATACATTTAAGTTCAACACATAAGAAAAAGTGATATTGATACATTCCGATTGAATTAAAAATTGGCAGGTGGCACTTCTTGTGTCTTATCGCTATTAGTACTGTAGTCATTAGTGATGTTGTTACACCATATTCGTGACCATGATTATGTGTTTTCGTGTCTTAATCTTTTTTTTTTTTTGTATACATTAACAGTAAACAGTGGTGAAATTACTTTGCACGTCACAGGCCCTTCAACTTGAAATTGCCGAGACTGGTTGTTTATATTTGGCAGTTGAGAGGTATGAGAGCAATTTTTGCTGCCCAAGCTATGTGGTGAACTTTCGACACTGGAATTCGTTGACAGCTTGCATAGGAACAACGTGCTGTGCAAGCTGTGCAAGCGCTGTACTGTGACTTATATTTAGGGCCTACATCAGCCATGCTGATATTACGAACAGTTCTGTATTGTAGGCCTACATGTGCAATAAAAATTGTGAAAATGAGTATTTTTGTGGGTTTTTTTTTTCTGATCAACACATTTCAGAAATACAAAAAGGGTACCTAAACTGTGAAGTTTCGTGAAAAGCAAAAGCAAAAAAAAAAAAAAAAAAAAAAGTATGCATAAAAATACCCAACACAAACGCACACCATGTATATATTACATCTTTCATGTAGTTCCGTATACACACTGCAGTGCCTTGCATGCCCTGCATCCGTTACCCCTGACAACATAATCGGGTTATGAAAAATGACTGAATTCGAGAGAGCTAAGTGTGACGAGGAATGCCATATTATATAGCTAGGACCTATGCTTCTCCTCACCTGTTAGCCATGAAAAAAAAGTTAACGAGCCGCGTGGCTCTGAAACGCTGCATGTGTCGCGTTCCATTTACCTGCTGTCCTTATTGTTTTATTGAAATATCGCTTCTCTACTGCTGCTAAGATGATTACTATACATGTATTATGTTGCTGAATAACAGCAAAACACCTTTGGCAAAATAATATCTTACATACATCCTGTCATATTATTTCTCACGTGTCAAAACCATTTTATATCTACTTTACGTAGAACAAAAGAAAGACCTAGAAACGCTTCCGGAAATGAATATTCGCCAATGAAATTTAATTATTATATTTGTACCATAGTGTCCATTTGATTAGTGAGGAAACGCAAGCTTTACAGTCACAGTATTCGATATCGGTTATTATATCTTATATTCACTTGAGGAGGTGTTGTGTTGTTTTCATCAATCTGATTATAATATAAAACCCGACTACGTGATTAGGGTACAAGCGTCAACAGCTATTAAACCTAAAATCATGGCCAAGACCAGCAGGTAATAAATGGATAAACGAAAATAAATAATAGCACTATACTGATACTATAGGAAGATTGAAATTTGCGCGATAAGTCGGGGGCGAGCGTTCTCCCTGGTTTTTAAAAACAAGAATATAACTTTTGTATCATCAGTAAGCATTACAGATTTCACTGGAGGTAGATTTTAACAAAAGAATATAACAAAACAAGCTGACAGACTTTTACATAATATTGTTTGCCTTTTTTCTCTTTTATAAATCCTTCTGTTAATTCTTCGTGGGTAACTCTATTCTCGTGCGAGCATAACTACTACTTGTTGATCAAAGATTGCTATCGTTAAAATGTCGCCCTCTGCCAAAAAAAAAAGCACGATCACGTCACAGTTGTCACTGCGCGATTAGTAATTCCAAACCAATTTCTGTATTTTCCCTTAAAGTGTCATCTATAGTATGGGATCATATCAATGAAATTACTCTAATATCGAATGGATATATTATATATATATATATATATATATATATATATATATATATATATATATATATATATATATGTGTGTGTGTGTGTGTGTGTGTGTGTGTGTGTGTGTATATATATATAAAACATACACCAAACTTTCTCTATCAAAAGAAGAAACAGAGAGTCCTCGACTTCCATATATATATACCAAGAGATATCTGTTCACAATCAGTCAGTCAGCAATGTACAGCTAATCGTTTTGCTGATATTCAAACAAAACCCCACAGGTTAAGATCGAATTCGTCCTACCAGTGTAAATTCTGAATCCCATTTGTGAGAGAGTGAATGTTTTGCACTTTCACATTATAGGATGTCCAAAAATACTCTACAATCTTATGAAAGACAGTATATCAAACGATTTCCAAATTTTATGAACGACTGGCAAAAAAAAAAAAAAAATGACACGTGATAGCTATTCTCTGATCAATAACAATGAACAAAGGCCAGCAGTTTAAGAATTAACGAACTTTCATCCTTTGAGTACAATCGTATATTATGATTTCTGACCAAAGTATCTTTTGGAAGGGTCCCATTCTTTACAATGTTCAGTGAAGAATAATGATTGAACTGTGTTGATTACTCAGTGGTGTGAACCTTGGCACGTGCGGCGTTGTGGTGTATAATCAGTAATAGTGTCCTTGGATTATCATTTTTTTTTTGTCCCGTCGGCTGCAGTGTTCATGTATACGTACGTATTATCCACAGGCTGAGATAGATTTGGTCAGTCACAAGAAACAGACTAAATAATCTGCATATCCATTAACGAATAGGCCTAACATGTGGTGAATTTATTACTAAATTGTATACAGTTTTCAGACATCGAGCTATACTGTTTTTTTTTTTTTTTGTGAAGTTCGCACAATTTTATCCAGAGAATAGATATAGCATGCACAACTATACAAGAAGATACAAATGGAATAAAAGTTATGTTTTTCTTCATATCCCTTGTTTATTTCTTTTTGTGTGTGTTGCTTTTGTTTTGCTTTTGTGTTGTTATTTTGCAACTTCATGGTAATTGTCATATAGACTTTGCCACGTCCTTTACAGGGTAAACTTGTACTTACGGCTATCAGAACATAAAAGTGCATCAATGATCAAATCTACTTGTTCCCTCATTTTCCGAATGTTAATCGAATTGAGCTTTGTCGTCGATAATAATCTGGACTCTCTGTTTAGAGACATTGTCTGGGTGTTTGTTGGCCCTTAAAGGCATTCCCATTCGCAGATGAAACAAAAACCCAGTTTTAGTGCTTCAAAATAGTATTTTAAATTTGTGAGTTAGTGATAGAAACAACTAATGTAAAAAATTTAAGTAGTATAATCATTGATAAGCATTGTTAAATATACAAAATGCGAACATATAGTTATGATAAAATTGTCTCTAGAATAAATCGTGACGTCCACAGTAAATATGGTTTATTGAGAAAAATAGTGATCTCCTTACATTTTAGGCTTTATTGCGAAATTTTTATGTTGAAGAATGTTTTGTGATACAACTGATCTACACATATGCATCAAAATGTGATAACTCAAACATTTTTTTTTTTAATCACCGCTTCAAGTGGTAAACAATAAGTTTAGATAATGTGTTCTCACATACGGCATAGATCGAGATCGGATTCATTCAAGTGATTGATTGATTGATTGATTGATTAAAAGGTCTTTATTCAAATAAAATAACCATAATACATTAAAAAAATTACATTACATTCAAACATTCTGTAAACACAACTAATACAGTTTTAACGCTACAAATTGTCATATAAATACAAAAAGGAAAAAAAAAATAAATGCACATTTTATAAACATTAACGGTACACGCCTAATTTCTTTTCCCACAAAAAAAAAGTGAAGTGATAAACTTCATAACAGGATTATCAAGAAAGAGTGAGGGGGGGGGGGTTGATATAAGGGCCTTGAAAGTACAGAGTTCAAGATAGACATCACAGAATCATCCATCCAGATATAATCAATTTTCCTTCTCTCTGCAGAGAGAACATGCTCGCATAACAGTACAGTGTCCATCAGTTCTGAATCACGATGACAAATCACCAACACGGAATGCAAACTCACGTGTAGAGAGTTCTACCACTCGGTAGCTGCCACGCCCATCCTCCCGGCCCATCCACCGCCAGAATAATCATGCCGTGTTCTTGCGCCACACCCTTTCACTTAATCATATTGCAGAGTATCAATGCGAGTCAACCACGGTTTGAATGTATACCCTAATTAAAGTTGTACCTTCTTTCGCTTGTTTTTTTTTCCATCTCTTTCTCTGTAATGCTGCGAAAGCCAAATATTCCATTGCATACAATAATGTTTACATCATGTGTGTGTGTGTGTGTGTGTGTGTATGTGTGTGTGAATGTGTGTGTGTGTGTTCGGGAAGCAGAAACGGCTGCCATCCCATCCCTCTTTAGATGTTTTTATTATGTGCCTTTCATAAGATTTATGCTATGTTGGGAAAAAAAGAGGGACCAATGCAATCAGACTGACAATATTGCCAATTCAAAAGAGTCATATCCTCATCGTCTGAGGAAATGAATATACCCCATCACTTACCTTGAAAAGAATTTATCTGTTGATCATGCCTGAATGTTTATTGGTATGACATTCGTTACGGCAGATTTTCACGATAAAAAAAGCATCCATGTGCTATTTCACAGAGTAGATTGTATGCATTCTGTTAAACGCAGAAGTCAACCAGGGCTGCTTCCAATGATATTTGAGATGTACGAGGACTGAGTGAAACATTATCATTTTGAAAGATAATTTTAAGATATACGATATGTATGAGTGAAATTTTAGGAAAGGAAGACGAGTCATTCATGTGATGTCCAATTATGGTTCTTTGGTTCTCTTACAACGCGTCTGCTGACAAAGTCAATACGAACCGTTTCCTGTGTTTTGTTAGGTAAAGGAAAGAATAACAATCCACAGAATGATATAGTGCTTGTATTACGGAAATCTTGGATGTATGTGCTCTGTGATAATCCGATCATGACTTGATGTTCCGATCCAAAGAGGAAGTTGGCGTGATTTATTCTATGTATATGCAACGCGATGAATGCACAACGATACAATCGTTAAAAAAAATAAGCAAATTACAAGAAGAAATTAAATTTCAATTTGACAACATCATGCTGCATTGATTTCCTCCAGCTGCCGTCACTGTGTAAGTTAAACAGAATATAATCATAATAACCTTTGTTGGGTGCATAGAAATAACCCAGTCAGGTAAAATGTGAATGAAGAGAGAGAGAGAGATAGAGAGATGGCATATCCCTTTTGCTCTTCCATTGGTTTGTACATGACACTATATCAACGTTAACATATCGTGTCATTAATATATCGGTAACGACACCAACTCCTCCACTAGAAAATCACAACCGATCAATTATTTCAACTCAGTAATTCCAGTTTTTCTCTTTTTGATAATCAGGGTCCCGTTTGCATAAAATTACAGTGACTTTACAGTTAAGGTAACTCTGCAATCAATTGTAACCATCAATGATTTCTTGGCTCTGATTAATGGAATATAATTATAGTTTTGCTATATGAGGGTAGATTTAGCATTCATTACAGAGTATACCATGATTAATTGTAAAGTTACCACAGTTTTATGCAACGGGCCCTGGTTACTATGTCTTGCAACTGAGTATATAGGCCTACGTATTCCTGTTTGGTGTGCTTTGTTTACAAAATGATCTTCGGATGACAAAAAAGAAAAAGAAAAAATGAGACCCCTCAAAGAAATATCCCCAGACGCAGGGGGGGGGGGGGGGGGGAGCCATAGGAATGATTTTTACAGGGCTTGAGTGAAAGAAGTTTATTTTGCATCTTCTATAATATTTGAGATTAAGAAAATATAGAAAGAAAAATGCATTCTTTTTTATATTATCTAGGTATGTAGCACATATGGATGACATAGAGATTGTTTTTGTTTGTTTGTTTTTTTTGCACAAGAAGATAAATATATCGTTATATATGAGTATTGTATAAAACTGATATTTCGGTGATGTAGGAGCGTACAGCTAGCATCATGGCTAGGCATGTGCACCTATATAGGAGGAGCTAATTAGAGGTATATAGCCGAAATAAGTCATAATGTCAATAATGTATTTCTGCAGTAACTCAATCTAAGGCAGTACTGTACTACAAAAACCACAGAGTATTAGTCAGGTGTGCTGATACTTTGTTTTCCACATGGTAACACAAAAATTTTGGTCTAAAATTCGCCATCCAGATTTCATCAGAAGTACCCACACATCAATATTTTTACACAGTCCGAAACTCTGATGGTCGACTATCATCATGTTGAGAGTGTAACAAGAAATCATTTTGTCTATGTCGTGTTGAATTTTGACACCAGGATGTGTTGATGACACATCAGTTTGGTCGTTGTTATTCAGGCACACAGGAAACAGGGGTTCATGTATCAAACGGTTATACTTTACAATACCTTTGTGCACGATTATCGTTGTATCATTTCGCAACTAGATAAAAAAGTTCCACACAAACAAGCCCGAAAAGCTACATTCATATGCTGACCGAAGACAATAATATAACTTAGACACATTTATAATTTTGATATATTACCTCATGTGTGAATGTTCGTCGGGCACTGTCATGTTTAAAACTATCGGCAAACGCGGAGAAATATTTTGCTGGAATAGTGTGCAATGGTCGGATATGATGGTCGCACACGCACCTAAGAATAAAAGACCGCCGGAGAAAGCGAACGTCGTCGAGCTTGCTAAAGCTTATAGCTTCGTATAGCAGCGTAAATTTCTCGTTCCCAGTATTCATCAAATCGGCACTTTTTCCAGGTTGAAAGTAAACTTGGTTGGTTTCACTCTATCTTTGATAGTAAATTTTAACAGCTTCAATAAAAGCGAAAATCTGCATTCCTTCCGTTAAGTCGTGAAGCGCTGTTTTTACAAGCTTATATTGTTTGTAACGTCTCTTTGCAGGCACTATAGAACAAACTGTGTGTGTTTAAAAACGTGGTACTTCAAAGAAGCAGCAGTCCTGCTCTTTCTTGTCAGTCTTTCAGTTCGAGCTGTTATCAAAGCAGTTGAAAACTGTTTTATTTTTCCCCTTTTCTACCTTTTATCGTTCACCTACAGGTTTCGCCGGTGTCTGAGAATGATGGCTCATAGACAAAGATTAGTCCTACTTGGAATATTTTCCATCGCCATCTGCTGTGTTGGTATGATGCGAATATTTGAACGGTTTCAACTTTTAGAATCATCTGATCATAATTATGTAGGCCTATATGTATTTCACAATGGATTCATCGCTTCAATTGCCTTCTCATCACTGTTTGATTTGTGTGTGTGTGTGTGTGTGAGTATGTGTGTGTGTGTGTATGTGTTTGTGAATATCCCTCTTCGAGGGGATTCTGTTAAAAAATGTGCGTTTGTATATCGCTAAAATGACCGAAAGGCTTACAGAAGCTGAAACAGAATATAAGATATTATGTGTAAGAAACAAACCAAAAAATATCAATACTTGCCTGATATGTCTAGAAAATGTGTGATTTTGTTTTTATTCATTTTTTTTTAACCACCAGGAAAATTGTATACGTTAACTACTTATACAAAGGATTTGGCGGAATGAATTTCAAATAAAGTGAATTTTCTTTCCTATTCTTTTTAAATATTATCTTATTTAGGTGGAACCAGAGTGACTCTAGAAGTACCAAGCCCTCTAACACCAAACCAGGAAGTGACGGCTGTCTGTACAGCCGATAAAGTCTTTGGCTCAGAACACGCGATCTGGTACTTAAATGGCGTACAGATTACCGATGGCGTGCAAACAACCAGTACAGTGGATAGTCTGTTCGAATAGAGAGTTTGAAAGAAAATTTGGATTTAGGTTTTGGTTAACAGAAAGTGGTTCATCAAATTGGTTTTGAGAAGCATATCGTATGTTCATAATAATGCGACCATAGTTTTTATCATTTTCATGAAATTCTTGAAAAAAATGATTGAATTTTGATATCATTTTCTGCCAGCCTTCGCGCTTTCCTCTCCCTGGAACGTTGCCCAAAATGTCGCATCGTCCTTCAAACCCGTGACGTCATAGAATGGATGACAAGTGGGAAATCCTTTTCAAGGTCTTTCAGGCTAATGAAAGAAGACGGAATACATTCTCCCCCATATTGTGTTGGAGAAGTTGAATATAATCTGTGTATGGGAACCGTAAACGGGTTCATTCATTCCTTTTTCATCTTTATTTCCTAACAATAAATGTATATTACAAACATTGATATAAAGATTTATTCAGTGTAATACAGTATCATAATAGAAACGGATCTTTTTTTCATTCAAAGGCTGGAAATGAAAATTGAGGGGCTGGTAAAAAGCAGACTTGTAATGCACACCCTTCACTTATAAAGGTATAATACTACAATACATTTTTAATACAAAACTTACAAAATAAGTATACATATCAAATTAACCAGTGCAAATATACACATGTCATTATATCAGTAGTAATATGACGCACACACACGCACACTCACACTGGCGCAGAACAACAACGAACAACAAAAGAAAGTTACAGACGTGCAATCATCCAGTAAAGAACAGTGCAGGATGAGGTACATGATATATAATAGAAAAGGACCGGGGCTACGTTTTTAAAAGTGGGGATGCCGAATTTATGGGAACAGGGACGTCGATCAGTTTTGTGGATGGAGGGGAAAGACATTTTGGATAACATATTCCTGGTGCCACTTGCGAGTTCAATCAGCTGACAAACAAAAACAAAAACAAAGGGCTTACCGCACTTTTCTGGTGCCATTTCCGGGGTTAAAAAAAAAAGTGGGGGTGGGGGCAAGTGGTGAGGACAGTATATGTATGCAAAAAAAGTGGGGGAGGGGCTGGTCCCCCTGCCTCCCCCCCCCCCTCCCCTTGCGCCGGCCCTTATGAGAAAGAGAAAGTGGGGGGGGGGGTAGAATGAGTGAAAATCAGATATTCCTATAAATGCAGGGCGAAAAAAGAACAATTTCGAGTCACATAATCTAGTCATGGAGTAGACTACATTAAAAATTTACAAAAACATTCTTTAAACTCATACGAAATAATTTAAAACTAGGAGAACCTTTTTTTACGTTTTTATCAAAGGAATTCCATAATTCAAGTTACACGAATTACTCTTAATACACTGAGTTCTTGATTTGATTTGTTTTGGTCCAAAGCAACGGCGTAAATCCATACTGAGGAGTGGGGGGGGGATGGTCACCATCACCACGATTGCAAGCCCATAACCGGACCGGCGCAGCCTTTTTTTTTTTTTTTTTTTTTGGGGGGGGGGGGGGGAGAAGCTTTGTGCCCCCCTCTCCCCCCCCCCCCCACACACACACACTTTACAGGGATCGGATGCCCCACTCTTTTGCATGAAATATAAAGTGGGAGAAAAGTGGCAGCAACAACATAAAGACTTTTTGTTCTTGTTGCTTTTTTTTTTCTTTTGCTTGTCAGACAACTTTCGGCGGAAAATCAGACCTTAAAAGTATGAAAACATTTTTTTTTTTTTTTTTTGGTGGAAATATCTGTGAGAGGGAGCGGAACGACCGAACGGGGGAAGGGTGTGTATGGGGGGGGGGGGGGTATCCCTCTCCCACACGAGGAAGATTTTGCATTTTCAGACCTGAAATTCAGCGATCTGGTGCTCACTTGTGGTGAAAATTTTCTTTTCTTTTCTTTAAAAAAACAATAAGAAAATGAAATATTCACAATATATTAATGAATGACAAAATCGTGGTATTTCAGCTCTTGCTGCGCGACATCACTGTGAAGGCCTACTAAATAAAGGGGCCTATCATCGGCGTAGACAGGATTTGATCTTAGGAGGAGCGGTTATGTGAGGGAACGAATCAAGCGAGGGGGGAGGGTATGGTAGGGGGGTTTCCCCATCCTACGGTGAAATCTCTTTGCGTTGAAAATTTTGACATTTTTCAGTCCAAAAACTGCCGTTTGTAGCTATATTCTTCGCTTTGGAAATTAAGGGGGGCACACCAGGCGCAACTGCTGTCAATCACTGGCAGCAACATCAGGAGAATGGCATAGCGATTAAATGCGAGAGAGAGGAGCGAGCGAGCATGAAAATTTTAACATTTTACAGTCTAGAAACTGCCGTTTGTAGCTATACTTTTTCGCTTTGGAAATTAAGGGGGGCCGCATCAGGCGCAATTGCCGGCAATTATTGGCAGCAACATGAGGAGAATGGCATAGCAGTTAAATGCGAGCGAGCGGGGCGAGCAAGCTTGAAAATTTTGACATGTTACAGTCCAAAGACTGCCGTTTGTGGCTGTATTTTTTCGCTTTGGAAATTATGGGGGCACACCGGGCGCAACTGCCGGCAATCGGGCAGCAACATCAGAATGGCATAACGATTAAATGCGAGCGAGCGAAGCGAGTGAGCTTGAAAATTTCGACATTTTACAGTCCCACATGTCCTTTGTGGCTGTACTAGTATTTTTTCGCTTTGGAAATTAAGGGGGGGGGGCGCACCGGGCGAAAACTGCTGGCAATTACTGGCAGCAACATCAGGAGAATGGCATAATGATTAAATGCGAGCGAGCGAAGCGAATGAGCTTGAAAATTTTGACATTTTCCAGTCCCAAAAACTGTCGCTTGTGGCTGTATTTTTTTGCTTTGGAAATTAAGGGGAGGGGCGCATCGGGCGCAACTGCTGGCAATTACTGACAGCAACATCAGGAGAATTGCATAGCGATTAAATGCGAGCGAGCGAAGCGAGCGAGCTTGAAAATTTTGACATTTTACAGTCCCAAAACTGCCGTTTTTAGCTATATTTTTTCGCTTTGGAAATTAAGGAGAGGGCCTGGGCGCACCGAGCACAACTGCTGGCAATTACTTACAGCAACATCAGGAGAATTGCATAACGATTAAATGCGAGCGAACGAGCTTGAAAATTTTGACATTTTACAGTTCCAAAACTGCCGTTTGTAGCTATATTTTTTTCGCTTTGGAAATTAAGGGGAGGGGGCGCAACGGGCGCAAATGCTGGCAGTTACTTACAGCAACATCAGGAGAATTGCATAACGATTAAATGCGAGCGAACGAGCTTGAAAATTTTGACATTTTACAGTCCCCAAACTGCCGTTTGTAGCTATATTTTTTCACTTTGGAAATTAAGGGGAGGGGACGCACCGGGCGCAACTGCTGGCAATTACTGACAGCAGCATCAGGAGAATTGCATAACGATTAAATGCGAGCGAGCGAAGCGAGCGAGCTTGAAAATTTTGACATTTTACAGTCCAAAAACTGTCGTTTGTAGCTACATATATATTTTTTCGCTTTGGAGGGAGGGGGCGCCCGGTGCGCCCCCTGGGTCCGCCACTGGTAGTCAAGGGTGTCGGTTTATGTTCATGATTGGGGGAGGTATGACCAGCGAGGGGGCGTCGAAGTGACCAAGCGGGAGAAGGATGTCCAAAATCTGCACTTTATATAGAGCATCCCCTAATTTGTTTGTGTTTGTGAGTGTGTGTGTTTCATATAAATGGAAAAGTTAGGAAATAGCCAAGGTCAAGTCTTATTATTGGCAATGCAAGGCATTTTAATGTAAACTAGTATGTAAAGCAACACTGCAAAATCAATGATCAAGCTTTGATAGCAAATGTGTACAACCTATATCAAACATCACATTGCGCAACATTGCAGCGACTCTTTTTGCCATTCCGATGTTCTGAGTACACTGCGCACATCCTGCTTGTATTCAAAATGCCAACCAGGAATCACACTGAATCACAATCTTTTGTCGTCTCCGGGCTTTTTGAACAATGTTTCACTATAATACCTCTTTAATTATTATGGTGAAAAGAAATCTTAGAAAAATATCTTTTTTCTTGATCATTCTTTCATGTCGATTTCAAAAGCAGTTTACTAACCCTTGAATTATCATTTTGGTAGGTTTTTTTTCTTTTTTTCTTCTTTTTTTCTTCTTTTTTTTTTTACCAGCGGATTGGGGGGGGGGCACGTGCCCCCCATGCCCCCCCCCCCCCCCCGTAGTTACGCCACTGTAGCGGACCTTTTGCATGTTCATGATTGCAATACAACGATCTGGTGCATAGTTCTGGCGATATTTGGACAATTTTCCATTAAGAAAGTTCGAGATTTGTCCTCATCTCGGGAATTGCTTGGGGGATAAATGATTTGTCTGTCTAAACACTTCCTTTGGGGCGGGGCAAATGCCCCTTTGCCCCCCATAGATTCGACGTCCCTGATCTTCCCTTGGTATGGCCATAGATGTATCCTGACTGAGTCATCAGTCACTGTCTTTTCTCAGGAATGATTCAGGAAATGGAGGGGATTCAATTATGGCGATAAAGTTGTTGTTATTGTTTGTTTGTATGTTTTCGTACATATTTTGCAGATGGTCCCCAGTTACTCGCGTCATAGCATGTTTACATGTAGACCTATACTATTTGACGTTGTCAACGCCTGAGCCATACCTTACAGTGTATGTCGATGTTACTTTCTTCGCGAGCGAGCGAAGCGAGCGAGCGCTTGAGAAAATTATACATTTTCCTACAAGATAGAATACTGTTCAGCTCTGTTACCTGTCTAAAGGCCGGCGTACAAACGTCATGCAATATGCCAAAATTGATACAATCACATTTCTGCTTCCTCCATTTTTTCCCCTCAAAATTCAGGGGGGGGGGGATGATTGTACAGGCCATCCCCCCCCCCCCTCCTCCATTTCAGGGGGGGGATATATCCCCCCCATCCCCCCGGGATTTACGCCCATGGTCCAAAGTACATCTCTCTTCTACCTTTTGATATCGGAAATACGGATATTCTGCAATTATCAAAATAAAACTTGACAATTCCCATTTGTTACTCTGTGTATAAACTGATGACACCAACTATATTTGGTGAAAAAATAGAGATTAAACCTCCCATTACATGCCATGCCAAAAATGACGCATATACAAAGTGCAAAGACAATGTTTGTAGTCATTAAAAGATCAAAAATGGATAGCTTAGTCCACTGATTATAAACACGTCATTTATTATGTGACATGTTCATTCCCTTAAACCAGTATACGACAATAAATTGCGTATTCAAATAGTAATTATGCAGAACGGCGTGATTAGTGTTGTCGATTTAATATTGAATACAAAGTGTCATGTTTATAATACCTTCAATATTATGAAACAGAAAATTTGAAATATTTTAACACTGCATAATGATTTGTCTTCACATTGCATAAAGTCTAATGGCATGCATTGCAGAATCAAACTGGAATCATTACTGGCTATAAAAGGCAATCATGGTTATCAATAATACTGATATGATGCTATATCGGTGACCTTTAGGCAGAGTGATAAAAGGATAAGTTTTTGCTATATTTTGCTATACAAAGAGAAGAAATAGTGTAAAATTTTCAGCATCACATTTGCACTAGAATTAGGAAAAAAAAATGTCTTTAACTAATGACAATTTCGTACCACGAACTACAACATGCCTCCCCAAATTAGACAATATCGCTGCATGGTAAGACATTTAAACAAAAACAACCGATATAACGACAGTTACGGAACACAAGAGTGATTGTAACTCACATAGGTGTAGGGTACGAACCGGAAAAAAACCCAACATATTCTTGTCTAGATTTTAATTCTACACTTGTTTATAACTACTTTGTGCTTTAAAAGCATGCAGTCACGAGTGAATATTTCATGCCCATTAAAAAAAAAATTCATCATCCGAATAAAACAGATAGGAGAAAGCTAAGCATTCAGCCAAGGAAAACGACAAAACTTGATGATCATTACAAAAAGTGCGGTGACATCCTCCATAGGAAACGAGCGTTTTTAAATGCACCGCGCAGAGCGCACAATCAGGTATAGGACATTTACACGGACTCTCGACTTTACGAACTCATACCTTCCAGAATATGTCTTTTTGCTTAAATGCACCTGGTTTTTATGAAAATCTAGATTTCAAGCTTGCTCTACATACCTCATTTGTAGAGTTTTGTGAAAACTTTACATCGGTACCTTTCGAGTTGAAAATTAGGTGTCATTTCTCACTCAAACGCAATCAGCTCTACGACAACACGCAATTTTACATTGACGGCGCGGTGTGCCAACTGTGAGCCTGAAGGCCATTTGGAAGGGTTATTTTACTGCCATACCACTTGTTTTTGTACAATGCACCTGCCTAGTGAGTTGCAGCAAATACTCACGTGTATTTATACTGAGTTTGGAGGAATTTCGTGAAACTTCGCCATCGGTACCTTTTCAATATTCATAAACCATGTCAGTAACCTAGCCCCGAGTGAGTAACCCACCAATATGTTCATACAGTAAAGCGATGGCGTCCACCTGCGTGCTTCTCACTTGAATACGCTACGCTGATTGGCTTGAAGTTTGAAAGCTTATTTACTCAACAACCCATACTCTGGGTATCGGAGTCCAATGAAAAACATATAGCATATTATTAATTCAATAATACAGAATTGCAAATAACTCTGAAAAGTGTATAAAACAACTATAACAAAGAAAATTAGAATGAAATGCGATTGATGAAAAGAAAAAAAAGTACAGAAATATACAATATATACACGATATATGGTGAAAAAACAAAAAAAAAACAAAGAGATGGAAATAATACGAGAGAGAGAGAGGGAGAGAGAGAGAGAGAGGAGAGAGAGAGAGGGAGAGAGAGAAGGGAAATGGAGGTGAAGAGGGAGAGTGAGAAGGACACAAGACTGGTGAATCAACAAAAGATATACGAGTGACTTTTGGTTCCGAAAAAAAAAAGAAAAAATAGAAACAGAAAAAAGAAAAACGCAAAGACATACGGAAATATATTCATACGCTAAGTGAACAAGAATGAAGGAAATGTGGAGACGAGAACGAGAAGAAGAAGAAGAAGAAGAAGAGTGATGGAAGAAAATGGAGGAGAGAGTGAAAAGACAAATAAGTTATAAATCAATTGTAAAGAAGGCACAGCCTGTAAAAAAAGCTGGTATGTGTAGTATTTACAAAAAGGGTTTAAAAAATACTAGTAATCTAAACATGTGTCATTATACAAACTACAAAATTTGGTTAAATTGGAAAGGACTGTTTTCTTTTGACAATTGAATAATTGATCCATCTTCATAGTATTTGGGTATTTCCAGTAATATTTTTTAAGTATTTCTTTCGTTGTTCATGAAAAAGTCTACACTGAAAAAGGTAGTGAAATTCATCACCAATTTTCTCTTCATTGCAATTGGTACAAAATCTTTCGTTTCTCGAATCTGATTGTATCTTCCAGAAACAATTGGCAGTTTATGATTAGCGCAACGGAATTTACATAAAATTTTTGCCTGTGAATCATTAAGATGTCGAAAGTACTTCTCAAAGTGAAGATCCTGCTTAAAAATTCGATAATTTAAACATTGTGAATTTTTGTCTACATTGCTATATATGCCACTCTTGTTTATAAATATCGTTTAATCTGATACTACATAACTAAACTTTTGAAGCCAGCTAAAGTGAGATGTGATGCTTGGCTGTTCCAAATTTCCGTGAGACCTAGGTTGTTGAATATCTCTTTTATCCTAATTACCCATGTCATCGAATTTTCTTGCCTCGCAGATAAAACATATTGAAAATTATACAAAACATACGCTATCTTTGACATATTACTGTGAACAAGCTCAAACCAAAACATTAATATCCGAAGGGTCACTGTTTTTTTTTTTTTTGGTAATCTTTGTTTACCTATTTCACCATAAACCATACAATTCGGAGTTCGCTTGTAATCCAAGAAGTTCCTTACAATATCTACAAAAAAAAAGTTTCAATTTGGGCGAGGTCTTCAAAGCCCCAAATTTCACTGCCGTAAAGCAAAATAGGCATGATCAATGTTCGAATAGCTCTAGTTTTACGTCAATTGGAAGGAGGAGAGGTAAAATTTTACTTTTCATGGAGTACAACGCTCTTTTGGCTTGGGATACTTGTTTGTTTATAGCTTTCTTAGAATTATTATAATTGAACGTCGTTCCTAAGTAAACATAATCATCGCAGACACAAATTTTATCATCTCCGAAAAGAAAGGTAGGAGCTGTTCTAACTTTTCCACTGGAAAAAATAACTATCTTAGTCTTAGCAGTATTAACGGTCAGATGCCACAATTGGCAATAATCAAATAAAGCATCAAGAACTAACTGGAGTTCCTCAGCATTTTCGCTGAGCCAGCACAATCGTATCATCTGCATATAGTAATGTGAATAAATCAACAAACATATTCACTTCTTCGGTAGAACACGTTTTATTGATACCTGACGAAAGAGAATCCAGGCCAGGGTATATCTGAGACAGAAATGACGAAAAGTCGTTTAGATCAGGGAGGTGTTAGAAAAGGAGAGACAACTCTTTGTAATTCATGCAAACATATGTTTTGGTTCAAAGCGTTACAATGGGATGTCTAGCATTCCACTATACGCTTTGAAGTCATGCTCTGCACCGCTCTAGTTGCAAGGCGAAGTTCGGAGACGAAGAACGCATTTCACCTTTCGTTGAATTACAAGCTTTATTTCCCCGTACAATTCTAAATGAAATACTCGAATTGATTAAGAGTAGTTTAGGAAAGAATTCAATATTATAAACATGTATTTCTAGTTTCTTCGTAATGCGCAAATTGAAATGAAATGAAAATTAGGCCATCTTAAAAACCTAATATTTTTCTATGATGCGCACATTTCCGCATGTTAGTTTTCTATCCTTTAATCTGGGATATTTTGATCTTTCAAATAAAGTACTCCGCTAAAGCGTGCACCAGCGTGCTTTTGAACTATTTGCTGTTAAAATTGTCAGTTTTACTCTGCATTTTGATTCGCTGCTCCAATTCAAGGTGCACAAATTCATTGTTGCCATCAGATTGAAAGAGAGAGAGCGAAATACAGTAGAGGCAACTATTTTTAGATGTGAGAGCGCTAGTCCCGATTATTGATGCTCTCTTTTGTCAAGACACCTGATTTCCATCTGTATAGTTAAGCGCATAACTTCTCGGCGGTGCCGCGCATGACTTAAAAGGAGAGCAGGAGTTGTCTCTCCTTTTCTAACACCTCCCTGTTTAGATACAACGAAAATAATATTGGTGATAAATTCTCCCCTTGTTTTACACCTATATTACACTGTAAAAACATCGGTGTTAGATTTAACACCACGGGTGTTAAATCTAACACCGATCAAACTTCAATAAAGGACCACACCCACAGGTGTTGAAAATGCACTGTGATGGTGTTGAAAAGTGTTCACCTGACACTTCGTGGTGTTAATTTGACACTAAAAAAAATACCTGGTGTTATTTTGACACTGTACTGGTGTTAATTCAAAAATGACACCACATGGTGTTGATTTGATATTTGTTGGTGTTAATATCAATGGTTTAACACCCGTCCAGCTTCAATAAGAGACCACACCAGCTGGTGTTACTGTGGTGTAAATTTATTTTCACATTTTTTCAAAAATCTAGTATTTTAATGTAAAATTCTTGATCGTCTTGTTTAAATTAAAAATCAACAAAAGTGCAGTTACTACAAAACTCTTTAAAAAACAGTTTAAAATTTGGAAATGACACCCGGAGGTGTTAACTTAACACCATAAATGAGCACCGAAAATTTAACACCAGCTTGGTGTTCACTATTTAACACCGGACTTTTTGCAGTGTACTCTTTTAAAAATCTGATTTGGAATTGTTATAAAAAACGCAGGATTTTCACTTTCTATAGATATCCTTAACGACCCGGAGTAATTTACCATTAATTCCATGATCGAACAATATTATTTCAACCACAGTGAAAATCTATCAACCAAATCGAACGCTTTTTTATAATCAACAAAAGCTGTATACACCCTTTTCCTTCTCTCTAAATAAAAATCAAGAATAGCATGTAATGAAAATTCATGGTCCCATAGTTCAATATCCGCATCTAAAACCAGCCTGTTCCTCTCCTAACAGGCATTGTGATTCTACAAACAAAGTTACTCTATCATTTAATACTGCCGTGAATAGCTTCCCAACACAGCTCAATAATGTATACCTCTGTAGTTGTCAACACAATTTCGTGAGCCTTTCCCTTTATACAATGGTTTTATCAAACCGATTACCCAATCTGTTGGTACAATGCCACTGTCGTAATTTGGTTATCAACTTGACCAAAGTTTTTGAACTATTCTTCAGAAGTTCATTCAAAATCAAATCAAGGCCTGATGCCTTGTTATTTTTAAGTCGTTTCATTTGTTTGACAACTTCCGATATTTCAATCTCTCTGTCTAATATTCTTCATTAGACATATCATTAAACAATGCTTCAATACCAGCATCATAACATCGTACGTTACCACTACCCAAACTTTTGAAATGATCATAAAAATCATGCGATGATATTTCTTGAGATGTTTCACAGTCTCTATACTTCCTATTAATCAGTTTCCAATAATCTTTCGGATTTGAACTTTTTAAATTCCTTAACGCTGAATTTAATTGCCAGGTATGATTTTGCTTCTTTAAACGGATAACATTTTTGTACAGTTTACTTTTACGTTTCATTTCGCTCTCACTATTATCAGTTTTAGTTCGACGGAAGACATTTCTTGCTTGTATAAAATCTTTTCTTGCATCAGAACATTCCTTATCAAACCAAGGATTTGCGTAAAATTTGTTTCAGCGTTCCTTGAAATTCTTTGCTTTAGACTCAATAACCATATTACACGCAACTGCAGCATCTAAACAATCAATATCAATTTCACTTTGAGAGATGTTTCCTCTATAGTAAGTGTCTTATCTATTGATGCAAGTATTTCTGCATCATCAAAATTTTGAACGAACATATTTCTTTTCTTATCCTCCCATTTGACCTTGATTGACTTTTCATCGTTACAATTACCTACATCTGTTCTCAAAACATTATAATTTTCAGTAGATCTTCCTACAGCATGAGCAAATTTATTGACAATTTCGAGTGAAATCGGACAGTGTTTGTCTGATAGAAATTTATCAAAAGTATACCGATGGAGAAATTTTCAATTTTTTGCGAACACTTCGGGAGATGGCAAGGCATAATTAACAGTACTGGCACTGCCACATGTTAAACGACCAATACCGAAATCATCACCAAATCTGCCATTCACTATATCTACATAATATAATATATGACCGTTATTATTAACATGACGATCATTGTTGAACCTTACAAATACCAAGCAATTCAAGTTCAGATTGAGAATTAGTTATATTCTCGGATATGAATGACAAACCAGTTTCATTTTGAATCTCATCTTCTGTAAGAAAATCACCAAGTAGGCCTATCCCTGTTTTGGCATTGAAGTATCCTACCAACAAAAACGGGAGATCGTATTTAGCCCGCAGAGTGGTCATCATTCAAGATGAATGTCATCTAATTGGCCTTACGAGGTCGCATCGGGTCAACGCGTGATCGTGACGTAGCGCGTATGCAAATTCGTGACGTGACAATAGGGGCGCGCGTCTTTATTACTCTCAACGTAGCATTTGCGGCGCGTAATTGCATCATTAATATACAAATGATGCACAGGTCTAGAGTGCGTTAGTGGAGATGTAGCGCACTCGAGGGTATTTACAATTGTGAAACATGCACGAGGCGAACGCCACGAAATAATCCTGTGCATCATTTGTTTTATAAAATGGGTCGAAAACTAACAGCATTTTTCACGTATCTTTGTGGGTCAATACCAGTCAGCTACATGTAGCACTCGCTCAAGAATCAAGATGTCCGAAGATGTTCGTTCCAAACATTTACGCACGTCGCACCCCTCCCGCACATAATTATAAGTACTGTACTGTACGTATTTCATACGTACACCACACATGTTATGCACATGAAAGACCGGCCGGCAGCCCGAACTAGAAGTTGTTTACAGGATTGACAGCGCGTATAGTAGCGCGCGACGCACTTGTAACAACTGATTGAGTGCGCACTGCTAGTGTAAACATTGTGACGTCAGACCGTGCATGTTAGTGAGAAATTAATGCACGTACACGCGACTCATTTCAGCGCTTCCAATTGGCTACATTCTTGAACCCATTTTATGATATGTATTATTCTTTAACGCTCAACGCACTGTGATTGGTGGTATGCAAATGACGGATCTACGTCATACCTCATTATTCTGTTTGTCACCGTTTGCGTATAGACTTTTTTTTAATGTAATTCTCAACATGAAGATGAATAAAATGTCTCCATCAAAATGATATATTTTTCCCTCAGCTGGATCAACAGATAGTGACTGGGATACCCGAACCCTTGGAGATGATTCATAACCATCGAATATCCGCCCCTTTTCCGATTCCAAACACAGAGTCGACGATACATAATTTTGTGGGACGGAAGTGAACTTTTACACAAACACATCACCACACTCTTTCAATTCGGATTTACGGTATCGCCGTAGGGGAATACTGTTAGGAAAATATATGAAATACGTCGGCGATATCCCATAGAAGATAATGTGTAAGTACCGGGAACACAGGTTTACGTCGTTAAATCAGAAAATGCGAAAATACCAAGCATCTTCATTCGGTCTGCCGTAAGGCTTCGAAGGCAGAAAGTTAACACTCCCTGATCGGACTCTCTGAGGATATGCGGCGTCAACCTAGGATGAAACGAATTAATTTTTGTTTGTGTCAGAATCGGCACCCAATTATCATCTCACATTTAATATAACATTCATAAACATGTAAGGCCATTGCTATCAAGACTGGACGTTTATGGAAGCAATGTGCTGGACTTGATCACTGTTTAGAGCTCAAAGTTTTTCGTCGCGCTCTAACACTATCAGATGCTGTCCTGAAAGTTACGTACGAACATCATTTGTGTTTTCGTAGTGTGATTAAGCAAAGTAAACATTAGCTGCTCAGCATAAGTACATCAACTTTGGGCAAATTAGTGGAAGTATCCTTATCAAGAGTGGTTAATTTGAAGTCCTTTGTGCAAAGCTGGAAATAGTGAAATATCTTACATTTTTTGTCTCTTAACTCTCCTAAAGCCTCATGCTGTACATCAGGATTGATTTTTCAGTAATATTAAGCAGTTTTTCTAACCTTCCTCCACGATGCATACCATTAGTTTGGAAAACACAGATAAATACTACTTTACATTATATATAATGGTATAGGCTGAAATATCGACGTGTTTGAGCCAATAATAAGACACGATGCTCTTTCAGGAAAATCTTGTAGATCGAGGACAAATATCGCCACGTATCCTACACGCAGCCAAAGGAAGATAATGTTCTTTTATCAGCGTACTCTCTAAGGGGGATACCTAGCGATGCCGGTAAATCTTTTCATCTTAGACTTTTAGGTTTTGAAAAAGTGTGACGGAAAGATGACAAAACCTATTTTGTAATTATCCCCTCTCAAGTCGGATGTGAATTGATGTGAGTTATGTAAGAGAATAAATCTATTCAAAATAAGGGTCTTTTTCCTGCCCTATGATCCCATAGACTCACGTGTAAATCATGTCTCAATTAAAAATCTCATCCCTGCTCGTTATATGGTACTGAAAACCATGGCTGGTAATTATGAGCCATTTTTAAAATGAAGACAATGCTGCCGTTGAGTTTCAATCATAATTGCTGCCATTTTGTAAGACGAATTTGACAGACACTATAAACTTTCCCAGTCAAAGAGATGAACTTTTTATCAATCTAAGTGGCAATAAGTTAGAGAATGCTATAGATCAACCTACGTTTCAGACACATTTTCTCGATGGCATTACTCTGTGGAGTCTCATGAATGATATGATTTTTCACCTGTGGGTTTCTTGTTCATTACATTTGTTCATTTGTTTAATTTTTCTGTATGAACGACGGAAACGAGAATATTTCCTTTATGTGTTTGTCCATACGATTTTCCTCAATATGATGTAAAGATAAAGTGCAAAATGAAAACGATTGAGTTTGCAATGTTATGAATAATATAAAGTTCAAAGGTAATGGATCATTTTGTGAACATCTTGCCGTAATATTTTGAGCAGAAAGTGATAAAAGCACAACGGTGAGAAACACTGACTTTGCAGATGGCCACAATAGCTCAGCGGCAATGTTAGTATTGGTATTATAACATATACAATTTCCGAGGAAGTCACTGCTCGCGGCCGTGCGATGGTAGAACTGGTGAGTACAGCGAAAAATGTGGATTCATTCCAAAGAACCAGACTGACACAGGAGCAATAGATCACTGATTTTTTTCATGTTTCTCTGCATGTCTGTGGAAGTTCTGATCAGGTATTTGCATGTCTGTTGACGCATTTTTATCACTAATTCGTGCTACAAAGCATGAGGTAAGTACGTGCAAAGTTACAAGTAATAACTTTTTGAAAGCAAGTTTGCATAACATCATATACCTCGTTGCATTTTACCTGTCAAACCGCGAACATTTTACCGTGAAGAAATAACCATACAAAATTATCGTAGTCCCACAGCAACGTGTTTGCATGGAACATATCAGCTATATTATATATCTTTGACAAAATATGACGCTATTATATAAGGTACCCTTATTGACATCTCTTCTACTTTTCGAAATGTGTTTCAGTGCTTATCGTTTATTACATCTTGTTGCCATTTACGACGTACCGCTAGTCATATGAAAGTGAATGTAACGGTCGTGTCACACCATTCCGGGCAAGCTACGCGGGCTTGTGGCGAGGAGGTACTTTCCAGCACGTAGAAGATTTTCAGCGGGCGAACAAGAATGTTTGCAATTTTCATTCATGCCTTGCCATACCGTACGGGGGAACTTCTGCGGCTTGACTTGCGGGGAAACAAATTTACTCCCCGGAGCTCTCCGCAGTTGGTCCGCACCTGACAGTATCTAGCGCGTAGTTGCCCGGAGTTGCTCACGCAAGTCCGATTTAACCGCAGCCAAGTTTTGAGCATGACCAAAACTTTTTTTCCGGGTGAGTCGCGGGAATGCCCGTAGAGGTCCACGCAGAACGTCAGTATAGGAGACCCTTAGCGGCAGTACTTCCCAGGCAATTCCCACGCAGGTACTTCGCAGTCCCGTATGCAGCTTAGATAATGAAATTCTGTGAGATTTCAGCCATTCCATTAGAGGAATTCCTTCGCTGAGTTGTCAGCCCCCACGCGACTGGTACAAAGGTCACACAGTATACTCGCAAGTATAACGCGTCCAGCAAGTAAGACACATGCGCTGACTCGCACAAGTCCTTTTCCGCCCTCAGGAATGTCCGGTATGCTAGAAAATCCCTACACGTAACAAGCCCGAGTAGCTTGCCCGGAAAGGTGTGACAGGGCCTAAACACGGTTGCGGGTTAAAAAAATATGCGTGCGCACCTCCGGGCGACTACTTTTGAGATACATGCTAGGTATTGTCATGTGCGGATCATCTACGGGGACCTCCGGGTAGTCAAAATCGTTCTTTGCAAGTCGCACGCAAGGCTGGTGTGACACGGCCTTGAGCCTATAATAAAAAGTCTCGCAAATTTCTTTTCCACGGTACATAATTTATTATGATTTTGTCGAACAGGGAATAAAAATAATCTTGGTTTTCTGAAATCTCACAGCGTTGATTGTATCTTCACTCGGTAATGCCCAGCTCAATCCCTCACTTTTAGTTGCACTTGATTCAGTAATTTCGACTCGATTTCGCTTGCGAAATTGCCAGCATCACTCCTTTTTTGTGGGTTTCTTTCTTCTTCTTTTTTCTTCTTTTTTTCAGTGAGACTTGTCGGAGGGTCTGACGAACATGAAGGGCGAGTGGAGATACTGTGTGATGGGGTCTGGGGCACGGCGTGCGATAGTTACTGGGATATCAAAGAAGCTCACGCTGTATGTAGACAGCTTGGGTACTCATCGGCCGCATCGGTCCATTCCAATGCCCACTTTGGGCAAGGGTCGGGTCCTATTTGGCTAGACCGTGGAATCTACTGTCCCACGGATGATAAAAAATCCCTTCTAGAGTGCGATCGTTGGCCTTGGGGATGCCACACCTCTTACTACGGCTCCGATTGTGGCCACAGCAATGATATTGGCGTCCGATGTGCAGGAGAACGTAAGTTTACTTTTGTTGGATCTTTACCACAATGTGATGTTTCTGTGCATCACATTATCATCAAACTGCCATTATCACAAAACGTATATGCACAAAATATATATAATTTATACAATATATGATATATGATTTATGTATATAATTATATTTGCGTAGGTATGTACATTTTCCATCAGATCAAGTAAATGAACACAGAACAACCGCAAGTTTTGTTTGTTTTTTAATGTGGCCGTGCACCACAAAACCAACAACTGAGTCAGTCCTGAGGTTTTCATCTTTTCTGAAAGAGCTATCCTTCTTCTACATTATTCTTTAGTCTGGGATCATAACATGAATGGGAAAGTGTGTTTGCACCAGTTTTCTGCAACCATTTTTTTTTTTGGGGGGGGGGGGGAGAGTAGAATGATCAGGTATATGTCTTAGGAGCCCTTTTTCATTTCTTGAAATCCTTTGCTCACTCTTCACTTTCAAGTCTTTTTGAAAGGAACGCTACTTGAAGGTTGGCATTAATCATGGATAGAATAGGCGTTTTCACATCAGCCCGATGTTTCGAAATAGCGCGCTATTTTCTGACTTGGGAAATTGGAAAATATCTCGAGCTTGGATTTTTATCGGGCTGATGTGAAAACGCCGAATGTGTTAATAGAACATGCTCAATTTCAGCTTAATCTAATAATTCCTTCATTGGTGTTGCTCCGGTGGTTTACAGTCTGTGTTATGTCTCTTTCATCGCACATCTAGCACGGCTTGGTAAAGATTAAGCGTTTGAATAGACCATGTACTTCAGAGCCTCTTTTCTCAGTTCACACTTTTCCAGAGTGTGTACTTTCTTTCCAGTATTTAGGCAGGGTAGGGGAGTCCATGTGAATTGAGTTATACATTATTTTAAAGCTTAGAGTCTGCTCTTTTAGAATCTGCCCTTAACTAAAAAAATCCCTGTCTGGTGACTTATGTTGGTTTTGTGATGCAGGGTCACTAGTATGTAGACGACATTTTGAGTACATCCAGATGATGCAGTTTATATTAGTTATATTCTATATTTAAAGGTCCTGTTTACCTTTGTGAGCAGTGATTTAAAAGAATTCAAGATATCATACTTGATGCATATTAGGTCAGTGTTGTCACAAAACATCCTGCCATAAAAAAAAATTTCGCATTAATTCCTAAAATATAGGGAGCTATTACTGTTTTCCTCAATAAACCATAACTGTAGACGATTTGGTCTTCAAACATTTTTATTATAACTTTTGTTTACATTTTGTATATTCAACAATACTTACAATTGATTATACTGATTCAAAATTTTACTGTTTTTTTTTATTTTAGTTTCCATCCCAGTAACTCATATTTTAGAAATATTTTGAAACACTATCACTAGGTTTTTGTTTCATTTATAAATGGCATAGCCTTTAAGTATAGTATATATGCACTAACTCTCATTTGCATAGGCCTATGGTGATAGATACAGATTTATATTAATTTTGCTTTTTAAAGATAAGGGAGGATACGAAGTTTACTGTGGAGTGGATGCAGAGTGGATAGAAGTGTTTTCTTATTTTTATTTTTGAAAGCCGTAAATGGGGGGGGGGGGGGGTCTAGATAAGGGCCACATAAAAGCTTTGTGCATACATTGTTTTTCTTTGTAGTGTTTATTCTCTTCGAATGTGTGTCTTCCCCCTTTTCATAATTGGTGTAAAATGTGTTTTGTCAACAATAATTTGAAAAGCAGTAAACGAGTTTACTGAGTTACCTGCATTTGTCATTTCGTTTTGTGAATTGGATTGAAAGATGAGTCCGAATTAGATTTAGAGATTAGCAATGACACATACTTACTGGATACTGAATAGGCAAAATTTTATACAGTGCTTTTACAGTGCTTTGAAAAGCAATGTATCGAATGCGTTATTTTCACTGTATAGGAAATCTGAGTGCTGCGGCCGCAATATTTGCCAACGCAGACTTGAATGAAGGCCTGAGTTACGGCGTTGATCGCTTCACTAACTACGACATAAGGAGTGAGCTGACATTCACCCCAACGACAGCAAACAATGGCGATACACTTCAGTGTCATGTGTACGGTGTTGTGCGCTCTGTCACTCTGGAGGTTGCAGGTAAGTTTGTTATCAAATTTGATGTCAGTATACACATTCTTAATGCCATCAAATATTACCCATATACACTCTACAAAAAATCCGGGTCAGAACTGACCCAGAACTGGGTCCGTTGGGGTCACACACCGTTCCGGGTCAGAAATGACAAGGAATGGGGTCAGATATGACCCCATCCAGAGTCATGAATTGGGTCAGGGTGACCCCATTCCGGGTCTTCATGACCAAATTCCAGGTCATTTTTGACCCGGAACGGTGTGTGACCCTAACGGACCCAGTTCCGGGTCAGTTCTGACCCGGATTTTTTAGAGTGTACATAATTAATTTGGAGGATTCAAACTGTATGTAATGCATGAAATTTTTATGAATAATTTTCCTCCTGTTTATCGATAAAATCCAAAGCATTTTGTACGAGACAAAATCGTGTATTCCATTCCACAGCAGAAATACAAAGACCTTTAAGCGTATCAGCTTAATCACAAGCATCAAATATCAATGAATGAGGGTTTTAATGAAGCTCTGAAATATGTTTAGCGCAATCTTATTGATATGTAATTACACTGGAGATATAATTGGAGGAAAAAGAACCAAATATGATAAAAGTTAACATTTAAAGACATTTTTTTCTTTAATGTCAAGGGGATTGAGAAACAACTTTCGACAATATCATTAAGCCGGACTGATATCAAAATGTCTTTCTAAATGGAAATAGTTTTCATGGCTGAGTTTGTGTTATTATGAACTCAAATGTTCAGTAGTATCCTACTGGAAAGAAATACGGTTTGGTGCTTTCATTCCCTATATATGTATAAAAATTATTCGAGATAAGCTGTGAGATAAGCTAATATGATTTACATGAGGGCCATCGTGTTCGTGCGCACGTGTGTGATGAAGGTTACTATGTGCTAACTTTAACTTTTGCTGAAGTGATTACGCTGGTTTCATCAAGCTACTTGCATAGTATTGCCACAGTAGAAGACGGAAGGACATTGTTTGTTTTTCCTGTTTGTGGTACAATACTCATTCTAGTTTGATCGTGTGGATCTGGGAAACACACAAAATCAAAATAAACAGCACGAAAGCCCAATTGGTCCAAAGGTATAACCAATGCGAAAAAATAGGTGCGACACTTAACACAATGTGCGATTTTTATTACCTTTCAACACGGACTGTATATATATATATATATATACTCACAAACCTAAATCAGGGTCAAAATCTTCGTTCTAATTAGGGTTTCTTGAATTATGTTTACCCAACGTATATGCGTCTTTCATGTTATTGCTGAGTAGAATGTGAAGTAAACCTTGGGCAAGGGTCCATAAACCCAGTCATGTGAATCATATACATATACATACATATAAGTATATATATGTATTATACATATACTTACGAGTCTTGAATTATTCATTCGTATGTTTCATTTTTTTTTTCCTTTGCAGTATTTATCATCATAAAGCCTCCCATTCCGATGTGTATTTTCCTTTTTTGAGATTGCCCGTTCGAAATTACAACTAACTGATAAACGGATTATATGCCGTTTACACTTAAAATGATTCACCATGAGTGTGGTGCAGACGTACCCCGATCCATCGCTCCATGTATCACTCCAAGTCCAGGTACCCCTCCAGGAGAGAACATCTTATCCATCGATGCTGTAGAGATCAAAGGCGAGGATAACCTGGTTAATTTGGTCATCTCCTGTCACGTGAACTTCACTGATCAGCCGTCCCCGTACCTCCACACCTACACCATCGGGACTGAGAATACAACTCTATCGACATCAAGCTCCGGTTCAGCCATCCTCTCACCACGCCCCAACGCCTGCATCGAACTCCAGTGCTCCGCGACGAACGGGATTGGAACGACCTCGGCCACGCTCACACACTGTCCTCGAGGTAACCAGTCTTCGTTAAATTTTATTTGATTTTATTTCAACATTCCTTTTTCATGCAAGAATAAAACACAAAGTCAGTTGAACAGACTTAGAACAAAGTTATTGAGGAATACTTGAACCTAACGGGTGAAATGTACTTAGGGACAGGTAAATGATTGACGTATAATGTGCATTATTGCAAGTTTTGTCTTGATGATACAAAATGAATGCGAACATGACTGCGTCATTTGAGAGATAGTGCAGGGTTGGTGTAGGTGAGGATTCAGCTTTTGACGTTTTGTGTGATATTTAGAAACCACTCTATGAAATGTTAGAGAGTTTACAATTTTAAGGGGAATTGAAATTTTATTTGATGAAAATCGGTTTTGAAATGACTTAGATATCCAATCCTGATAAAAGTAGTGACCTGTCACATCTTATTAGGATCGCTTTCTTTTGATATCTTAGCCATTTCAAGACCAACTTTAATCAAATAAACTCAGAATTCCTCCAAGAATTACATTCTATTTCATATTTCATGAGAGGTTCTCATTATCTCACAAGCACACACGCAAAAAAAAAAAAGAGTTGGAAAGCTGCAGGTCCATCTAAACCAAAACTATACCATCCCTTTTTTAAAGATTTATTGTCTGCGGTTCAAGAGACAAATTAAGCAGATCTAAGTGAATAGATATAAATTCAGGAGGTCATTATTATCATAGGCAGATGTCAGGTCATGAAGTCATGATATCATATTTAATACTGAAATTGCACTTTTTCTCCATACCTTGAAAATTGTTCAATGCATAAACATATAAAAGGGTCAAAAGTCAAGTATATAGATATCCTCAAATCCCCATACTTTCACTCTTAGACAACATGGCAAACCTAGTTCAAGGAGAGTGAACATTCAACACATCTGTGACAGACCTGTCATTTTAATATTTTGTCAATTATGTGAAACTGTCATCACATATTGTCAAGACATTGTACCACAGACCTATTATAGGAAAACCTTGCATTACATGGTGGAGGATTACCAGTCGCCATAGCGACATTTCTAGTTGTGCTTCAGGACAATTCTTGTGTTTGCTAAAATTAATTATCATTGGGTATAGGGATGAACGTTGGTATCAAGGATTAAAACACCCTTGAACACTGAAGGGAGCTAGTTGATTGTGTACTTATGCATAAAAATTACTGTTTGAAAAATTTGAATGTCATTAATCTTTATTGTTTTTAATCGATAAAACAATGGATCAGAGGGAGATGATCATGTAATGGGAGTTCCTGATCAACCGCATGACTCGTTTTTGTAAAAGTAGTATTGGGTTTGTTTTGGGTGAACCATAATTTAATACAGGTGTAATAATATAAATAATGATATACAACCTTTGATAAAGAATATTCTCCAATATAGAAATACTTTATGGGTAATGCAGATATCGGTCGGTAATTTGTAAGAAGTGAATCGTCGTCTATAAATTGGAATCACTTAAAATATTTCAAAGTAATAAGGACATTACCGACAGACATGGATAAACTGAAATTATTATAAGCGAGGCGTGCTTATAGCAATAATTTTCTTTGGTAAATGCACGCTAAGTCCGTCATAGCAGGATGACTAATTCTATAGATTTAAGGGTTTTCAAAAATCTAAATGTTTCTTAATTCCTTATCTGGTCTTCCCTATTTGTTAAACTTTATCTGACCCCTTTCCGTCTATGCCAGGTTTTCATTCTGGTTGGCGACCAGCTTTCTATTACCTCACTTTTTAGTAGCGACTGGTGACCGGTTACTTGTTTGGACATTGATCAATACATTAACAATAATCACATTCCGACAGATAAGCCAGCAGAAGAACTCATTAGCGTAGAGTTTGAGACACAAGAGGACGATGATGACGAACCAAGCCTCATCATTACTTGCCACGTGGATCCAGAAGACCAACCCTTTCCACCAATCAACACGTACCTCATTGCAGTCGATGATAACGTCATTTCCGATTCAGCTTCTCCTACGGTGACGATTGACCCTCAAACCAACACATGCATCGATGTCGTGTGTACTGGCATAAATGAATACGGAGAGACTGAGGCGAGCAAGACCTACTGTCCCACACAGCCAGGTAGATACGATGCACTTGTTTTTTCTTTTAACGAACAGTAAAGAGAGAAAACGGTAATTTGTAATAAAACGGTAATTGCAATAAATTTACAACGGTTGTCGTTCTTCCTTTTTAGTGCCTCCCAGGCTCAAAGTGGAAGTGGAAGGCATTCAGTAACTTTCGTTCATATGATTCAGCAGAGATTTCACTGTGATAATCACGTTTGATCAACACTTGTTCTGCAAACTTCAGACTTTTATTGTGCTCGTGACGTTAAAGTGAATTCAAACTATTGGCAGGGTAACAACGTTGCGATAACTTTGAAAAGTACTAAGGCCAAAACGACCACACACTCTGTAACAAAGCGCTGTATGGATGTCCATCAAGCAGTCAAACATGCTAAGTTTATCATGATCAAGATTTAAAGCATAGCTTTTTATTAGACTTATGAAATAAAATATTTTAAACAGGCTCTTCCCTGTTGAGTATCTAAATTGCATCCTTTTGTTGTTTTCTAACTATTGTATCTCACATTAGAACCTGGTCCCGAACAACCCCTTGGTAACATCCTTAGGATCGAGACAACTGAAATCAGAGGTGAAGGAAACCTGGTAACTCTAATCATCACCTGTCATGTTGACCTCTCTGACCAGCCTTACCCACATCTTCACACATACACCATTACAGCTGATAACGAAACCTTGTCCTCCTCCAGCTGTGCCTCAGCGATCCTGTCTCCACTCCCCGATGACTGCATCAATGTCACGTGTTCTGCGACCAACGGAATTGGAGATACGTTGTCATGGATGGAACATTGCCGGGCAGAAATTCCTACTGGTAGGTTGAATGAACAGTTGATGTTGTTCGCTATGTTACGAAATATAAGGTCCGTTATTCCGCAGCACACAAATTCTGTAAAATGAATAGTAGGATTCGTTAATCCGAACGTTAGTTAATCCCAAAATAAACAAAAGTTGACATAAACAAACCTTCGGAATAACGACCCCGCTCCCCATTTTTTCTTTTTCATTTTCGGATTAACGAAGCTGCGGAATAGCGAACCTTATTTCATTTTCGGAACTATGAATATTCGAAATGACGAACTGTAACCAAAATAAAGTGCTATAATATACCTATGTTGAAGCAGAGCACGCAATTATTGTTAATAATATGGGCTTTAAGTGATCACTTCAGCATATTAGCAAAAAAAAAAAAATGAATAAAGATGCCACTGGTTATATGTCATGATTAGGTGTATCTCACTTCATATGGTGTTATAGCTACAACAATTTAAGACCATGCAGCATGTGCTCGAAGTTAAATTCGAATAACATATAGTTAGTTTGAATAATACAATCGTATGGTGTGTTTTTTTTCTTTTTTTGTTCTATAATCAAGTATTCTCCCTTTGCTAATGAAGTGTTAAGTATTTAATTGAGGTATACTTTGGAAAAACTTAAAGTGACAAATTAAACAAAAATGTGCTGGCAGAGATCACACCTTGGGCAACGAAAGTTGTGGTAACTTGTTTTGCACACACACACGCACACACACAAATCCGAATTAAAACCACGCATTTCTTAGGGAATACAGGAAAAATAAACCGGGAAGAAGCAAACGCTGTCATTGTTTATTTGTGCTTTATCGATAGGGAGTCCCATAGCTAGCCCTCATAGAGGAGTCCTTCAACAATCGTCGACCACGTATGCTCTTCTCGTCGTCATTTTCATCCTCTCCGTCATCACCTGTCTCACTGTCCTCATGAAGAGAAAGGGCGTCTACTAGTTGAGGTAAATAATATATTCACATGATGTATTATTTATAGTATCCGTGCGTTGACAGAGTAACCAAGTAGGATATCATAAGGTTTTTACATGATGTAATGACTACTTGTTACCATGTTACCATATCAATGTGTTGGTACTTGGTGATAAACTATTATAGTCTTGGGTAGCCTTATACTTGACGTCTTCACGTAAATAGAAGTAGGAGAGATGCAGACGACGAGATGAAAGCGAGTATTAAAGGAAATCGACAAAGATTACACTTGTTGGCTTGTCATGCTGCGCTATGCTTGGTAAATGCGTTTGAGACGATAAAAAGACCCTACAGATTCACATGTTCTTACCATACGTTTTTGTCACTGACTTTCGTCTTATTGGATCAGAACCTGATAGATAGACAATATACTATATTTTTTTCTGATTTAATTTCTTGTATTTCACTTTCCTTTGGCAGGAGTGTCTCAGATAATTTGTCTTACGTCAAATGGTACCACCTGCTTTTCTATAGTTAAACTTATTTTTGTTAAGAACACGTGGTGCTCTCTACCATACTTTTATTTTTTTTTTCAGTTGAACCCAAATCACGTTTCAATTTCTTTGGCAACAATTCTAAGATCCCTTTACTGTTTACGACATTTTCCTGCAGGTACCCAACACCGTGAGGGTCAAAACGAGGGTAACATTGGATGCTTGGCAACAAGATTTTCTCCGAATGAAGTATATCTCTGTGTCATTGCGAAATTGTGAAATTATTCATATTATCATGTCACATCCCACATTCCGAAATAGACTTGTCGCCTACCAACGATCTTTATTTACCCCATCGGAAATGACTTGAAACGAAACGAAGAGCGTGCTTTCAAAGCAGAAGTAGTCAGGAGAAAATGTAATACAGCCATCGTTACTTTTATTGTGATTATCTATCAAATTTTGATTTCATGTACAAAACCCTTGATAAGTATGATATGACACGTATGATCTCTCGCGGACTTGCATTTACATTGTATTTGCTGTTCACTCTGTGAGTGGTATGTTTTATAGCGTAATTTGTGATAGTTTATCTTATGTTGCAACATTACCTGGGTAAATCTTCCTATGGTCAAGCTCTGAGTATGAAGATGGTCCCCTGCATTTCAATTATTTTCTCAAATCTTCATCAGAAGTGTTTCCTCTGCTACTGTACCTTCAATGTGACATTTCTTAATATCTTTACAAATTCATACGTGTTTTTTTCCTATGCGATTGCATTACATAATGTATATTGATGCATTAATATGATTATACCTATACACTTTGTGAAATCTGCTATATTGCATTGACGATGGAATGCAGAAAAAAACCCTGAATTGAACTGATCTGAACAAAAAGCTGCTCACTTAACATGATATACAATGTAAGCTGACGTGACGTTGCTGAAGATTATGATGTCTTGCCTTTATGGAAGCTAATCTGTAGAGCAGTTGTTTTCTAATGATATGGCATTAAGTTCGTCGAAGCATTTTATGTGAAGCCACGAAGTGCACTTTTATCTTTTTTTTATAGTGTGCAATGTTCTCATTTCCTCATATTAAATGGATGTCCCTTTCTTTCGAATTCTGAGGAATACTTTACATTCGCCAAACGGCATTATATGAACTCAGTAATATGATGGAATCGCCAATAAAATAAACTATTGTTTCAACAGAGAAAGTGAATGTAAAACTATGTGTATAGTTCTATATACGGCGTTCGTGTTATTTACCAACTCACATTGAATCGCGGATCATGGATCGTAACTTCTGAAATTTGATTATCAAACACATACAAACATACACACACACACACACACACAAACACACACACACACACACACACACAAGTAGATACTATATATATGCACATCAGCGGTATTCAAGCAACACAATGCTTTACACAACTTTAGAATAACTTCAGGGTTGCTTGACTGTTTTGTCATTTTACAGCTCACCTCATTTAGAGGCTGAAAAGAGATGTCATATGAAATGGCATAGCCTAGTGGAGGCAACTAGTGAAAACCGTAAATTGGATGATGATATTCATGAAACTTTGTCCTCTCTCAAATTCGCTACGAAATACACTTCAAGAAATTCACGTAATCTCGTGCACACAATCAAATTCTTCTAATCACGATTAGTTACACTATCAAGGTGTACATTGAAACCTATCCATGATACATACACAGAGAGTTCTGTGGATACATGCTGAAAAAAAAAATGTAGATCTGGATCGTAGAGGGCCTACGCATGTATATGCAGCTGCATATCTCACCGCTCCGCGTGCATTGATGTCCTTTTTATCTCTCTGCATGTTGTGGCTCTGTATGTGGCTTGTCGGTCCATGAGTTCTACATTCATCTGTGTGGGTGATTCGTGTGGAATGCGTCAATGATCAAAATGACCAAACGTTGACAATCTATAATTGAGTATCTGTGTCTTATGATTTTATTAAAATGGTTATGATTTTACTTAAATCATTTCTTATCATGTTAATATAGTTTTGTACACTGATTCACGGCCTCATTGAAAAACAGCATACGTTTGATGATTGGGCTTTTTATCCGTGGTAAAATAAAATGAATGAAATGAAATGAAATGAAATGATAGACCAAAAAAAAAAAAAATGAAATGAAGAGTGACAAGAAGGGCACATCATTACTTCACTATAAAACTTGTTATCAATAACAAGTTATGATAGTTGTTATAAGCTACTGAAATCCTTGCATCTGATTGGCTGAGAGCAAATTTGTGATAGCAGTATGGCAGCTGTTATTTATAACAAGTTTTATGAATTGTCACCCCGATTAAAGCATGATAAATAAACAACTCTGGACCTTTTACTCAATAGTCTACACAGTCAACCAAAGTAGCCCAATGTTCACACTGCACTGGAAAATTTCATGTATCATCAGTTTTATCATAAAAAGCTCGAAGAATACCAGCAGCAGCAGCAGCAGCAGCAGCAGCAGCAGCAACAACAACAACATCAACAACAACAGCAACAAAAACAACAACATATTCAGGTATTGTATCTTTTCCGAGGACATTTGCTGCTAAGGGCAAGACAGCAGTAATGACACGGAAACGTATATAGGCAGTGACACAGAATTATGATTTCAATTCAAACTTGATAAACATGCTGGCTCCCGGTGTTCGAAATGTTAAAGTTTAAGAATAGCAATTGGGCGTGTAAAGGAGTACAGACCAAAGTCCTCGCATCCAGTGTTTCTTACAAAGAACAGTTATTTTATGTAGAGGCCCAACATAAAAATGTCGTTCTTGGAGTGAATCCATGTCATTTTTATGACAGACATTATGTATACACAGTGGAAGGAGAAAATGCCATGACAACCAGTGATCACGTGTTTTCATATTTTTTTTTCAGTTCTCGTGAACACTTCAAGATGAGAAAAAGCAGTCATTTTGCTTGATATAAATTTTCATCTCAATTCCACAATTACCTCCTCCATTGAACGACACACTGTCTATCAAGTTTCATTAGCGAGTAGACATTCAGAACCAACCATCCTTGTAATCCTTGGACATTGAATGTCACGTGACTTCCACGGACCAACCCCTTCCAGCTATCGGTTCTAACGTCATCTCTGCTGCAGTGACGTCATTTTGTCACAGTCTTCATCCCCTCGTACTACCCTGTCTTCTCGTCCTAGATGGTGTATCCAAGTGTTTTGCGTTCGAAGGAACGGGATTGGCGAAACAACAGCATCCACGATGTACTGTCCTAAAGGTATAATAACAGATGTAAAGTTACTTGTAACAAGACTGGTTTTGTCCTATATTATACTCGATCCTTGAGCGATGAAACTGCATAATTTTAAAGTAAAAGCACTGAATTAGGCCCTTAATCACTTTGATTGAGTAGTAGTAGTAGTAGTAGTCACAGTAGTAGTAGTAGTAGTAGTAGTAGTATAGTTGTAGTAGTAGTTGTTGTTGTTGTTGCTGCTACTGCTGCTGTTGTTGTTGTTGTGTGGTTGTTGTTGATGATTTTAACTTGACTGTTTTCACAGATCCACCGGTCGCCGATTATTATCAAATCTGTGAAATTCCTTGAGGAAAGACTATACCCGGCAGGGCAGTCAACCTCTCCATCACTTATTACGTGGATTCGCGAGACTAGCCGTTCCCTCGTCTGCACACTTTCATCATCCAAAACTCCAACTCTCTGATCATCTCACCCATTTGTTTGTGTGTGGTATGTCACTGGAAGTATAATTGAATTGCCCATTAATGTTATCGGTGTTGCTCCACCTATCACACGGCTAATGCGATTATATCGCTTTCCTTTTCACTTTACATACAGTTGCCATAGTAACAGTGCTCTCATGCAAAATGGGAATGGCCGAAATGATAGCAGAGACGACAAAAGAAGACAATGAGCAATGAAAGAGAACAAATAAAATCTAAGAATCAATTCCCAGGAGCGCGACCCTGTATATTATGCAGAAAGTCGTATAAATCTTTGTGCTTAATTGGCACAGAGAGAGAGAGAGAAAAAAAAAACAACAACAACAAACAAACAAGCACACACATTATATTCAGTGGCATATTATCATCAAATGAGTTTTGGTCTCACTTGGACATTCATCATTCTATTCCATTTGCAAAATGAATATCTAAGTATTCTAAACAACAATGGTACAAAAAGACATGTGCATCAATATAATGTTGTTTACCACAGGATATGCGCTGTTTGACCCTTTGTGTGCCACGTTTATTTCCTATATCCATTGGTTTGTGTGTGAAATTTGTGCACATTAATTGACTCGTTGGCACAGAAAGGATTTTGATAGCACAATCAAATTCCAATTGTCTAAGCAAACGCTTCAGTTATTGTGGTTAGTTCCAATCTGTTTTGAGCGATTCACATTGAGAGTTGTATACACCTTTGTTCTCATAACTTTTGGTTCTTTAACAAAGCGCGATATCAATAAACAAGGGAGCACCTGAGAGTTACATCAATAAGTTCAAATATCAGAGTAATTATCATTTGCTTCTGATTACACTTCTTGATTCACGTTTGATGAGAAGAAGACCTGTTTCGATTTCTATAAGATACGGGGAAACCAATACAAATAAGGCAAGCCTCTTTTTCTATATAGTAGGATCGCCAACGGACGAGTAATACAATTTATATCTGCTGAGTATGTAATGACATGAAAATTGAATTCATTATAATATATAACAGATCACAACTGTACCGTCCTCCCTTTTTATCATAACATGTAAATCGCACAGTTTCAATACTAAAAAAGTTTTGTATTTGCCCAGTTCGCTTAAAGAGCCCCAAATCATAAACTGGGAATACATTTGCATTAGAAAAAAAGAGAGATAATTTATTCGCATTGCAGTCTCTCAAACATTTTGTGATCTATACCCATTGTCCAACTACACCGAATGCTTTATGACTTTGTTGGCGACCATAAAATCAGCGGTTTTACGGTCATAATAACACATTAAACTGCAAGTCAACTTCAAATGAAGAAATAAAAAGAACCTCGGAGTCTATACACTAATCTAGCGAGGCCAAAAGGTCCATGTTGGATTTATACGATCTAACATATGGGTATACAGTTGTAGTGACATGAAGAAAAACTACAAGTATACAATATAATGAAAAAGTGCAGTTTTGTAATTAGCCTTGCCATTACGTCATTGATTATAATCAGTTACCAAGGAACTTAATACATGCCCTTCCTGGCACGACTTAGATCGGCAATTCAAATTTATGATTTTTCATACTGTTAGTTGCTGTGGTATGGGTGGTTCATCTACGAATTACGTAATCTTCTACGACTTCGCTCATTATGATTTATTCGAAGGACGCAGTGATGAAGAGACTTTTTAGATATCGTTGAGATGTTGTTATCTTCAGCGACATTGTATTCCAACGCAACGTAGGAGACATCCTTTTGGACAAGGAAAATGCTTGTAGCCATTTACATAGAGCATCACTTATTAAAGGGATGGTATAGTGGGGTGTTTTTTTTTTTCTTTTGAGATGGACATTCAGCTTCTAACTTTTTGCGAGATAATGATAAAACCACCAATGAAATATTAAAGACTGTACAACAGTTATTCTAAGAGGAATTCAAAGTTTATCTGATGAAAATTGGGTTTGAAATAGCTGAGATATCCAAACTCAAAATAAAACAAAGCGATCCTATAAAAAATAGTGAAAGGTGGCTCCCATCCTTGATTAGGAATGTTTTGGATATCTCAGCAATTCTAAAACCACTTTTCACCAAATAACAGACATAATATAATAATATATACATAATTAAAGATTAATACAATGTTTCTCTCTATCTCATAAAAACAGTTCGAACCTAAAATTCCATCTCAACCAAAACAATAGCATTATCACCCCTTTAAAGGGAGCGTATAGTTTTGGATGAGACCTAAATTCGAGTTTCTAACATTTTTTTGATAAGATCATGAGAAACCTATTATGAGATATGAAAGAACTTGCAATTCCAAGAGGGATTCAAAGTTTATTTAATGAAAATTGTTTTTGAAGTGGCTGAGATATCCAAAGCAGACCAATCGTAATAAAAGGTGGGACCCACCTTTTATTAGGATCGCTTTGTTTTACTCTGTTTTTGGATGTCTCAGCCATTCCAAAACTGATTTTCATCTAATAAACTTTTAATTCCTCTTAGAATGGTATGCTCTGTATTATTTCATAAGTGGTTTCTTGGTATCTCACAAAAAAAGTTAAAAGCCCAAATCCTCATTATCGCCAACGATACTGTACCATCCCTTTAACCATCGAAAGAGAAGGTCTACTCCATGGTTTCAAGGACGACTCCAGAGATGATCAGAGAGACATGAAGAGGTCATGGTAAAATGTTCATGAGCTCGGACAAAGAATAGGAAAGTAATAGAAATAGTATAAATAAATAGTAATAGAAAGTCTGTTTAGTTTACGAGCATGCTTGGATTTTAGTAACAATCACGTGTATGCATTATAGGAGGATTGCGGTGGTGTAAACGGGTGCACGTCAGGAGACCGACACCCACGAGTCATACAGCCCACGAGTCATACAGCTCATAAGTCATACAGCCCACGAGTTCGACACTGAGTAAATAAAGCCCACGAGTTCGACACTGAGTAAATAAAGCCCACGAGTTCGACATCAAGTAAAATAAACCCACGAGTTATACAGCCCATGACTTCGACACTACACACAAAAGGCTCACGAGACCGACGCTATGCAAACAAAGCCCACGAGACCGACACTAGGCAAACAAAGCTCACGAGACCGACACTAGGCAAAGAAGGCCCACGAGACCGACAGGGTGAACAGCGCCACCTATAGACCAATTAATTGTAAAGGGTGTCCAGATAAATTCATGAGGAAAATATGAGAGATGGAAAAGGAGTGTTGCTAGGGGATTACCCCGTCAATTGCCCTCCCTCGCCCCCTGAACTGTTCAAGATTTTTAATTGTGCTTGCGCGTTTGAGCGTTTGTGAAAAAAAGAAGATAAATTAGTGACAATGTCGCTCAACGTAGTGTGACAGAACTGCCCTCTAAAAGCCACACGTGTAGAAGTACATAGTTACTTGATATCGTTGATATGTAGATGTTGCTGTTCAATTAGTTACAATCTCTAGCTCGATTGCGTGACGCCACTATGTAATTCTCCCCTTCATGGAACACCCTGTACAGGTAATTGACATGTAGATGGCGCTGTTCATCCTGTCGGTCTCTTGAGCCCTCTTTGCCTGGTGTCGGTCTCGTGGGCTTTCTTTGCCTAGTGTCGGTCTCGTGAGCCTTCTTTGCCTAGTGTCGGTCTCGTGAGCCGCTTTTGCGTACTGTCGGTCTCGTAAACCTTTATTGTGCAGTGTCGGTCTCGTGAGCCTTCTTTGCTTAGTGTCGGTCTCGTGAGCCTTCTTTGCCTAGTGTCGGTCTCGTGGGCTTTCTTTGCCTAGTGTCGGTCTCGTGAGCCTCTTTTGCGTACTGTCGGTCTCGTGAACCTTTATTGTGCAGTGTCGGTCTCGTGAGCCTTCTTTGCTTAGTGTCGGTCTCGTGAGCCTTCTTTGCCTAGTGTCGGACTCGTGGGCTTTCTTTGCCTAGTGTCGGTCTCGTGAGCCTCTTTTGCGTACTGTCGGTCTCGTAAACCTTTATTGTGCAGTGTCGGTCTCGTGGGCTTTCTTTGCTTAGTGTCGGTCTCGTGAGCCTTTTTGTGTAATGTCGAACTCATGGGCAGTTTGACTCGTGAGCCGTATAACTCATGGGCTGTATGACTCATGGACATATTGTTGATGTCGGTCTCGTGGACCGTATGACACGTGGGTGTCGGTCTCGTGGGATGACCCCGTGTAAACACCATTCACTCACCCACTGGTTTGTTTGTTAACTATTCACTTTAGTGTCAGTACTTCAGCAGTAATGAACTTCCTTTGGTCAATAATTCGGCAGCTATTATGACCCTTTGTAATTTAGAAGGTCATCGTATACTCAAATCGTTGCTGGCTAAGGACAGGAAGGTTTTAGTAAGCCTGCGAGGAATGTAATTTCTTCGTCTTAGAATCATGTCAAACAAGAAAATTTGTCAATTGAATGGAAGTCCAGTGAAATCATGACATCACTACCACATCTTATTTACATATTATCTTGACTGTGATCGACACCAGTCTTTCATAAAAACGATTGGAAATCTTTATTTCCGTAACTTTCTCTTTTCTAGATTAGATTGAAACTTTACACACGCACATACACACATACATACATGATAAATGCCTACATCCATTAAACATTAAAAAAAAGAAGAAGAAAGAAACGCAAAATAACCGTGGTAGACAGTTCCCAAACGGCACATAATGCAAACATGCATCTGTGATGCCTGCGTGAAAAGAGCTACAACAAGGGGACTGAACATTGCTGAAAGAAATGAAAGCGCTTTTGATTAAACACACTGCTCACACAAGCTGTGATTTTCTGGTCTCTGGTCCTCCTCGTGTCACGTCGAAGTACAGTGAAAAAAAAAAAAAAAGATCGATCATCCTTGGATGTGCACTCAGCATAGCCGCGATACCCAGTTTCACACGCATCGAACCATGAAGCAGTATATACAGTACTGGATTCCATATTGTTGAATTTCAGACGGTAGATTTCAGACAGGCTGCCACGCCAGCTCATAATGTAGGACTCCACCTGTGTGTGTGTGTGTGTGTGTATCGATCACCCTCCTCCTTTTGGCCGTTCATGGTTGACTGTATAGTACCAGAACGCGTGAAATTTCTCACATTGCTCATTATAATAATGTGGAATATTATGATAAAATATATATAATAAATATATATATATATATATATATATATATATATATATATATATATATATATATATATGCATATATCTTTTCTTTTCTTTTTTGGAGGGGGGGGGGGTTAACAAATGTTGATTTAATCCCTGACAAATACCATTGGTCCTATTATGCTAATCGATAAGAATTCAATTTCTTTCTTGGAAAAGGAAGGAGGCCGTGTGATACACAGCCTTATACACAGCCGGAGCGTCTTCATTGCAGAAAGCGTGATTTTATTGAATAAGCCTTTCAAGGGAAATGCAAAAAACTCGGGCTCCTGTATACATACCGTGAAATGTTGATGCTATAGAGTTTCCCGTTTCAGATAACATCACAGCAACATTTGTACGTTTGGGAGGCTTTTTGTCACTACATAGCAGTGGAATGATTTTCTCTTCAACGGAACAGCCAGAAAAAAAAAAGAAAGAAAGAAAGAAGAAACGTATATTGTTATACTCTTTCTGCTATAATGAGAATCCACCACGACAAATTACTAGTATATCTTCATTGGTTCAGCGCACATATTAATTGGCATGAATGTGATATGCCACAGTGCATGTATGACATTGTATGAGACCAGCCGTTCTCTCGGGCAATAATCATACAAATTTTATTCCAATTAGTTAATGGGTGTAAGGAACCTTTATGGTTATTATTTGTGCTAAAGGTCCTCCATTAGTACGATGCCGCTGGCATCACTACCTGCAGCCAGATGGAACTCTGTGGCCCCAAAAAATATATACTTGCTCTTTATCAATACCCTGCATGATATTGACAGACAGGGCATTAAAGATGTAAAGTAAAAAGTATAGTGAAAATTGCTGAGACTGCTAAGACAAAATAATATTCCATCCATTTCCTCTGAAAGGCAACTTAGCAAGACTAATTAGGCAAAGAAGCACAATTAATATACTCCGTCACGATTCAACCTCACATCAACATTTTCTCGTGTGAGTCACTTTGCTACGTCTCCTTTAAAATTCGTAGAATACAATAAACTTCAACCACCCCCCCCCCCCCCCAAAAAAAAAAAAAAACCCTCTCACAAATAAACAAACGCAATAATAATTAAAAAAAAAAAATCACGATTAACACCACATATTCGAAGCCAGTATCAACCACTGGTCAAAAAACATGAAATGAAAGCGCCTATATGAATTACCACGTCATAAGAATAAAATGCTCCAGGCGAGAGTGCACAAAACATGAAAATCTTGCTCAAAGACTTCGTTCTATATGGCCGAATATAGAAACAATTTCTGAATTGCATATTCAAGATGCTATGCAGCTGGGGCGAGTAATGCCCTCGCCTAATCTATTAAAAATCACAGCCAAGTTAGTGATTTTTCTCTGGCTTTTCCGCTTTCAAATCACAAAGTAAAACATTTAAACCAGCTGGTATATTGCATACTTCCGCATCCAGCGTGATAAAAAATATTGGTACTAAAGGCAATAAACCAAAATGACTCTTTCCCCCAGCTTGTTGAACTCGATTTTGCTCCGGTACGAAGTTTGTACATGAATGATTTTGCTTGGTTTATCCCCTGTATAATCATTACGGTAAAGTACCATGGCCATTACATGGTTACCATACAGTGTAACCATGCATGTATAACTGTGGCTTTGGATGGGGGTAAAGACTAGATTTATTAAAACAATTGAAGGGAGAAGTTTCATTGAAATCAAACATGGAAAAACTTCTGCACATGAGGTGTATGAACCAGTGACATTGGTCGCAGTCGTATGAATGAGATAAGCGATATATTGTCATCGCTTCACAGCCCTTCAATTAACCTTTAAAATATGATTTTTTATTATTCATCATCTTATTTGATTTGCATATGAGCGAGCTATGTTATAGTGGGTTTTTGTATCTCAATAGCATCTTACTTCTACACATGTTTCATTTCGAACAGGGAGTGTCTTTAAATGCTATCAAAGTCCAGGAGCAAGAGACCGATGACACCTATCATCCCGACCGAAGCGAGGCCCATAAATGAATGAATGAATGAATGAATGAATGAATGAATGAATGAATGAATGAATGAATGAATGAATGAATGAATGAATGAATGAATGAATGAATGAATGAATGAATGAATAAATAAATATTTATATATGAATAAATGAATAAAAAAAAATAAATGCAGTGGATACCACGAGCACTACATGTTGCAGTATCTCTTGTGACATTCAGTTTTGAAACAGCATTCTTTTCAACACGTTACAAATACCAACATACTGCATACACACAGGCCTTATACTCTGGACCAGTTTGACTATCAATTCAAACAAAGTTTTGCAAACACCTTCCAAGTATCTGGTTTGTTCTTCTATTTTGTTCTGTTGTTTTGGTCAATACATGTTTTGTTGTCATGAGAAATGTCCACATGCCGAGAGAACCCGACACAAAATTTTAGTAGCCCCCGCATGTGTACGCTTTTGGATAACGTCATTGTCGCAAACCTCGAACCTTCAATTGTGTAAAAATATCGAGCGCGCGCGCACAACACACACACACACACACACGGGGAAAAAAAAGCCACGAGATTAACTGAACCACGACTGGGGAAATGGAAGAAAGACGGAGCAAGGGTACAATAACAGGTTAAGAAAAGAATGGATGGAGCTGGAGTCAACTACCAAAACGAAAAAGAAAGAAAGAAAGAAAGAAAAAAGGTTCATCAGTAACTTGTCGGCGCCTGAAGCAAAACATTGCGAGTTCGTCTATGAAATTTTGAGTGTAGGCGTGCATAATGAGTGCGTGTAAAAGAGGTCACCTCTTTGGTGCGTGTAGATATCATTCTGTCATTCCATATAAACAGGTGTTCAGTGGTGTAGCGTTAGAAGAAAACAACTACACACGTCACGTCACTATAAGCACACTATTCACAAAACACAATGCTTGAAATAATGTTCGCACTCTGTGATAAATCTACCGACTTGACAGTTAATGCAATACAGATCCGTGATAAGGCGTACTAGTGGTTTTCCAAAATGTGACGCAGTTTTAACTAACTCATTCTTCTATGAAAATCGTGAAACAAACTGCCCATTTCTGTCAAGCATCTTTGTCACATTAACACAAATTGTGTGTTTTTTTTTTTCTTCTAATAGTGTCGTCAGACAAAGCACACGTTTTCATTATGCAGTATCATATTAAATAACAATGAGCTAAAATGTTACATTATTACATAATGGAAAAGAATATCTCTCGGCTGCTGATATTTTGTCTTGTTAAAGTTTCCACTTTCAAATAGAAAGTGCTCATGAAGGGCTGTGTTGTAATCAACAGTTCTCAAAAACGTGTGAGGAAAAGCCGAGCATATAATATAGTGGGCGCCAAAAAAATAAGCTTTCAACAAACACCACACATACTTACAACCGTATACGTCATACCATACGCCCCATTCGCCTCCCACTCGTTGTAATGCACGCTCTCTCATGACATACACATGTGTTTGAGAACATGTACACATTATTGTTGGTAGGATCATAATGCTCTCTCGAAGTGTCACCGGGTCACACACTTCAGGGGCAAATCATCTGTTCTCATAGCAACGGCAAGATTGGAAAGATACCATTAAGTGGTTCCCGCCACTATATATTGACCAAATTAGATGACGGCGCCATGGTAACTACGATAACAACCATCGTCTGCATGCACACAAACAGTCATATTTTATAAGTGAAGGTAGGTGAATATGTGCCATGACAAAAAAGACAATATTTACAGCCGCTGAAATCAACAGGTGTACAAAGCACTGGAATTTTATTCCTATTCAGTAATTATACATAAATGTACTTTATGTACAGTGTATAACATAGAATTATTTTCTGTCTAAAATATAATGTAGTAAAGCTTTAATGAAAAATATTACTCTCGTAATAGTTAGACTTTAAACATTATCTTATCATCAAGCAGACATGAAAACAATCTACAGAACGCCCGAAAAGTTGAATACACCATCGGCATCATAACAGCCTACATGTATATACACACAAGATTTGCGTACAGTGAGACATAAACTGACAGTCTCAAAACATATGAAACAATCAGCAAGCACACTGCGTAATCATGTCATGCAGACTCGTACAACTGAAGTCCAGTAGTCCTCCCTATTAGGCCCCAACAGAAATTAAACACAAAATCCATGGTTTCTTCATACATTGTAGATACAAATGACCACGTGTGCTCATCATCACTAGCTACTATTGATCATTTAAAGATATTACATTTCTCACCCGAAGACATGAATACAAAATGTATATTAAGTGACGCTGTGTGTATGCAAAGTTTTTAATTCCATGAATACTGATCCAAGTGTACAAATTGCTGAACAATGTCGGACTCTATTCACGTATATAGAAACATACATAAACATAAAACGAATGAAATGTATTCCAGGATTTCCAAAATTCAACCATCAAAAGGAGGCTGGTTAAAAAAAAAAAAAAACACTCAGGAAAGTATTTGTGAGTTTGCACGCATCTCAAAAGAGTGAAAAGGGATCCCCAATTCAGGGAAGTCAGTATACGGTTGTTATCGTTTGTTAGTTAGTTTGTTTCTTTGTTTGGTTTGTTTCTATTTGTTGAAGATGTGTAGATATATATACTGGCATTAAATTTCAGGAAGCCTCCTGCAAAATAGGCCTACATGTAAGGGAGACTGGAATTGGCAGCTCTGGTATTGATGTTCAGTTAATGAAATTGTATGTATGTCATGTTCTTTTAAAAAAAGGTTACTTTTTCAAAGGTATTGTGTACCATTGCTAAGCAGTAATTGTAAAAAATGTTTCGAGTTATCACATTGAATGGATGCATGTGTGTAAGTCAGTTGTATCACAAACCATCTCACTATATAAAAATTTTGCATTAAAGCCTAAAATCTACTGTAAGCCTAAGTAGACATCACTATTTTCTCAATAAACCACAACTGCAAATGGTTTATTCTTGAAACAATTTTATTTTAACTATTGTTCACACATTGTATGTCAACGATACTGAACATTGATTATATTGTAGGCCCTACTGATTAACATTTTACATTGGTTGTTTCTATTCCTATTATAAACTCACATTTTAGAATTATTTTGCAGCACTAAAGCTGACACTGGCTGAGGTTTTTTTTTTTTTTTTTTGTCTCATCTGCAAATGGAATGCCTTCAGTAATGCAGGGATGTCAGGTCATTACAATACTATTATAGTTTAATGACTTTTCTATCCATTTCAATTCCCATTATTGATATACATTATGATGGGATTCCCCCCCTCACTGACTTTTTGGTTGTCAATCCACATGATCTACGCTCCATATAACTGAATTGGCAAATGCACAATGTTTGTATTCAAATATCTTCTGGCTTTTATCACCTCTTTGCTATTTGCACTAATAGGTGGTTCCTTGTTGAAGTCTAACCTTTGTTCTGCTGTGTTAAGAATACACTCAATGAAGTCACTTCGATCACTACAGGGACCCGATGCAGGAATTGTTTTCTGTAAAACGAACCTCAATGATGGAGCAATGATCAGGTGCAATGACAACTAATAAAGACATGTTTGCTCACAGACGGCATGTAGTTGAGTTTGTAGTGAATTCAGGCTTGCTAAAATGACCCCTGTGTTTATTTGGCAGTAGCCTGAAACTGACCTCTGATAGAATTTATGCATGAAGCAAAACTAAGAGCCTACACAATTTTTGAGTGAGATACCTGCATGAATTTTTAAATGTCAAAGCAAGTGCATCTCACATATCATATACAATGGCAAGCATCTACTATACAGGGTGCAACGAAAGTTGGTAGATTTTGGACAACTTATAGATAAGAACTGCACATTTAAATATTTTATTTCTGTCAATATTATTATAACTGTCAGTTACATGATTTATCTGATCATAGTCCTATTTGCTTTAATGACCATATTTCAATTTTATTTTATTTATTTTCTACTTCTATTTTTTCCATTTTAGTATTTGTGTAATATTAAGATATATGTACAATACTGATATTTATTTTGTTAAGTTAAATTACACACACAAACAGACACACACACACACACATACACACACACACACACACACACACAATTCATCTAGGAAAAGGTATATGATGTCAACAATAAAACACCTTCTGGGTGTTTGCTTAGCATGTATTCCTGAATTACTGCTACATAAACTCCTCTAAGAATTAAATCACCATTACCATCACAACACATGAGATGTTATCTGGTATATACTGTATGTTTCCATCGCAGTATAAACAAAACTACCTGCTTCACGTAAACAGGTTTCACAAACAAATAAGGGATACACACTCTTATTGTGTAACAGTAAGCTGTATATCCACATGCCCATGCCAAGACCTTTCCAAGTTTTTAGTGGTTATACTGCACTGAATGCATGACTAATGCATGTCCAATTTGTATTGGTCAACAACACTGTAGCACATGTACAGTAACACCTTTATAATTCAGCAGAGGCCATGTCTTCAGTGGACATGCACAGATACTAGCATTATTGATGGTGAGAAAGCTACTTCTAACACTTGAGCAGAGAGGAGATTCTATGATCAAGTTTAGTGCGCTCACTTAATGTGATATGCTGTAATTGAATTACCGGTAGAACCAAAACATAACAAAAAGTAATATGACCAAAATCTACAGTTGCAATTCATTATTGGCAATATACAAATGTACATGAGATTTACATGCACTGGTACATTTTGTTGTTGACCATTTTGTTTATGTGCACATAAGCTTGCCGATCCTAACTTTGCCAAACAACAACAACAACAACAACAACAACAACAAAATCCTACTTGAAACTATTCCATGTATACACTTGTACATTTCATTCATTGTTGGCAAATTACAGCTGTATGAACATTTTACAGTACACACATACTGGCATTAAAATTCAAAATATTCAAATTCAGAACAATAACTTGACATCTACAGTACGAAAATACATGTGCAGTCACTTGTGTACAAAAATAGGCAATGTTCTACAAATTTTCTTCTCCAGATTACAATCTCTTCTCGACATTTCTTCTTCTTCTTTTTTTCTGGCACATACACATAATTTCAAGGCACAGATTTACAATGTACAATATACTGTACATCTCACAAATATCTGGAGAGACAGATCAGACATATGCATATACAATGCAGGCTAGTTGAAGCATTGTCTCTGTCCTCATTTGGAGTCAACACATGTTTGGTTATTTTGGGTTATCATAATTTTTTCCCCTGCCCCAATCTTGACACCCACAAAACAGTTAGTGTAGGCATTATGATCCATGTCTTGTAACAGTGCAAATACCTACTTCATTAAAGCTTTTGAGCAAGCACTGAAATAAAAAACAGTATTCAAACTATTCATAGACCATTATAACATTAAAATATTGAAAGAAATCTTATCTGTGACATTATATGTCAATATGTCTAGAGTTGATACAATTTGTACATGCAGTTTCCAAAATATATGATTTACTCAGGTGTGATTGTGTGTGTTTGTGAGAGTAACATCATACAATGCATGTAGTACATACGACATGAAATAACCATAGTTTATCCCAAGTACTGTACAGCTGACACGAATGAAAGAAAATGCCTTCTTTGGTACAGATTAGTTTCTTCTATCTAGAGTAAGAAAATGAATATTCAAGAACTATAGCTTGGCCATCACTACCACTGCTCTTTAAATAAACTGTACAATCCGCAGTAACACCATCCCTTACCTCTTTAACTCGTGTAACTTTCGTTGTCTGTGTGCAACACATTATTTCTATAAGAATACACATACAAATTGTACATTTTTGTGGAAGAAGTACTGTACATGTACATTATCATAACACTCAAGATTTTTATGTTATTCATATTTGACTATAGTCACATTTCATGTCAATTCTAATTTCAATTTTTTATTCAACTCACTCTACAGAAAGAGTCAAATATGCAGTGTACTTGATTTTGATGTAAGAATAAAGTCAGCTCCTTTCATCAGAATATATCAAAGTTGATTACAAAAAAAAAAAAAAAAAAATGTGTTCCTGCCTCACACACATCTCTTGCAAAATACATATATTTTTAAAGTTAAAATCCACAATGTATCAGGTTCACCTGCTGCTTTGGGGAACTAAAGTGCTATAAATACAGTCTTAAACAATAATCACTTTTCAGAATCAAGGCGCTGATCTTACCATAAATCTTAAGAACATTGCAATATAAATAACACTACAGCATTATTCATAAAGACAAAGAAAACATGTTTGGGTGTGATTTAATGTATTTGTAGATGTGCATTATAAAGTTCATGATTTGCAACAAGTGTCAATCAAATCTTGCATGCTTCAAACTAATTAAGAAATGTTTGAAGTTAAGTGTACTGCCTGAACAAAATCTGTATCACAAGCTTTATTTGTACTTGTAAAGGTTGAGGTATGTTTTATCTGTGAAAACACACCAATCCCGTCTCTTACCTCGATTTATTCTGTAGTTACACAGAAAATAAGAAAAATAAAATAAGCAGTGCTTAGAGTCACTAGCTGTATTCACACATGAGTTGTCAAGTCATGCACTGGCTACATGAAATATAGTGTACAAGGCAATCAATTTCATATTTCACTTTCCAAGATGAAATTCACGGAGCAGTGACACATAATTTCTCTGAAATGGTCACTGAAGCAATCCCTTGCAGTTTTCAGGTTATAGCTATGATCAATGTCATAATGTTCAATCATATTGAGTTCCTACAAGAACCACCTACATGTATTCTTGTCAGCCATACAGCGCAGTTTGCAAATATGATTGTTGTTTAAATTCAGTACAGACTAATACTTGCCAAGTATACCGCTGTTAAAACTCCTCCAACTTATACAGGTAGGTTCAGCATCATTTTCTGACTACAGTATAGTTCTGGTCAATCAAAATTTCTTGTAGAAGGCCGCTAATCAAATTTTTGATACGGATATCTGAAACAAGGTTGAGACATGAGTAAAATACACAACCAACAACACTGCTCCTCACTTCCAAAGCTTTCCGGAAGAAGACCGTGACACTTTATCTGACAATGTAGGTGTATGAAGTACAAAAAACTTTACATAACTCTACATAAACGTTTATCTTCAGCTCCTAAAAATACAGATATGTCGTTCACTGGAAGAATAATTGGCATCTCCTACAGAAGTGTAGGCTGCATATAAACTTGAAACTATTAAATACACTTTGTAGATCGAAGTATTCAAGCCAACAAGAGTCTGTAGAGACACAAATATATCCATGGTGCCTCCTACAAGCAGCACTCCCATCAGAATCTAAATTGTGAGGTCGTGTTCCCTGTTGGACTTCTTCGTTGACTTTCCTCCGCTTTTCGAACTACGCGTTGTGCTCGACATCTCATCATCTGCGGCACCAGCGCTGTTCCCGTCACGCAGGGAGCGCGGCCTTACCTTGGCGTATGTTCCGTCCTCTACCATGGGTATGCTGCCACCATCAGCTTCATCTTTGCTGAGAGATCCATTGATGCGGGGTCGGTTGCTCTCGCGGACAGCGGGGTAAGTGTTGAAGATCGTAGAGTTAACAGTGCCATGTTTCTTGGGCTTGGCGTGAACACCGTTACCTACGAACAGTAAAAATACCAAAAGATGAACTACATGTATTAGTTTCAACTCTCACTTTATGTTGCACATGATAAAGATATTAGGTAGAAATATAAAGATTGGTACATAACACATCTGATTTTCTTCAGTGAGAGTAATCCCCTGAGTGTTCCTACAGCCTCATACAGATTTGCACTTGATGTACTGTAGTTAAAATGAAAAGATATCGGATTGGCAAAACAGAAAGAACTTGGCTGATTCAAGATATACTGTAAGATTAAAGGTGCTGTGATGCAATTAAGCACACCAGTCCCCCCCCCCCCCCAGTGATGGTCACATTGGTACATCATTACAGCTTAACATAAAACTGAAGAAAACATAAATCTCTGAAATTAAGATATGTATCAAAAGTGCATGGGCACTCTGTTCTCCTTAAGCAAGAAGTTTTTAAAGTCAACATACATACAGCACTTGCTGAATGTAGTTACTTGTTACTTGTTGAAAGAATCCCAAAAGTGAGCTGTGTGTCAAATGGAATGGACAAGAATTAAAGATTTCTTACTGTTCTTGTAGTAATCAGAAAAGTGCATGTCCATGTAGAGCTTCCCCTGCTTGCTGGCCAGGATGTAGGCAAGGACGGCCAGGATGAAGGCATCGAAAACGGCGATGATGGCGAGGTAGAACACCCATCTCAGCTCACAGCCTGCGGTGTTAGTGTAGGAGATAGTTTCCCCACACAGGGCCCGGTAGGCAGAGTGCTTATCCCAGCCGCTTGGGTAGATGAGGATTCCAAGGAGAAGGAAGATACCTGAGAAGAGATCAAAAGGAAAGAGATGCAAAAGTGAATGCAATGAGATATGTGCAAATGCAAATTAATCTTTGATAGTAACTAAATATATTTCTAACAAAGCGTCTGCAGTAATTTCAAGTCAGAAAAAAAAAAAAAACTTGATGAGGTAAAACTGGTAAAGCAGGGCTTGACACTAACTTTTAATCTGACAGTTTGGTGGAGGAAGCATAATAATCTACTTTGAATCTTAGTTGCCTGATTGGGCCACTGGACCACCGCTAATATTGAGCCCTGAATAAAGAAATCACATGTCTGCAAGTGATTGAAAGAGAAAATGAAGGGTAACAGAAAGCTATTTTTGAATCACAATGCATATTATTAAGGTTTACAACATACCATACTGTAATTCAAAACCAATTGAGCAGTTGTTTTTGAAGAAGTCAAACATTTAAATATATTTTTCTTGCATATTACCTGCTTTAGGAATGTTACTTTGTGGAACCATTTTACAAAACAAGCAAAAAATAACAGATACCTTCGTTTATTTTACCTGTCACGTCATTTCAAGAAAAAAAGCAAAAAAAAAACATACACTTAAGAAACCTGAAACAGACAAAACATATTACAAGAACAAATGAATAGCCCTGATTGTTGTTTTTTTTTTTTTTTTCATTTTAATGCACTGCAGCCAGTATCGCTCAGGACCAGTGAGTACCTAATGCAAAATAGGATTGTTGCTTTTATCTTCGAATACATCATCATGTGATCAATACATGATGACAAATGTATGTTATAATATAGGCCTTTGCTTCAGTATAAACATACATGTACAAGACTATAGGTAATGGAAAAATTTAAATAACCATTTTTTATATGTTAAAGTTGCATATATTACTTAGATATATGATATTATATGTTTTATGTTATACAGTCACAATCATAACACATCATTTGTAACGATGGATACTGCATACATGGTTATTGGGAATACGGATCATAACAGGCACATATTATCAAACATCCCATAGCACATGTACAAACACTACATCCAAGACTTGCCATAGCACTTCATTTGTGAATACCGATGGCAGCTCTGTACATATGTTATAGTGGGTGTGATTAATATTCCATATCAATGTTGAATGATCCATTAAGAGCTACTGTGTGCAGTGCCAGTGGGAGAAGTCTATGGTACGATGATTTCAGCAAATATTGGACTTCACCCCCACTATAAGTGAGATATAATTCAAAGGATCAACCCTGTTCACCAAACTTGATCTTCAACATGATGATCTGTAGCGTACTGTTTGTACTGCAGAGGACTACATGTACAATGTAGGACTGTTACAACCATAAAGTTCTAAGCAAGCAGCAATGAAAATTGCAAGTAAATGCTTTGTATATGTATAAAAATGGACAAGTTTTAAATCAAACTTGGCTGATCTTCAAAGATCAGAGTCCAGCATTGTGGATAAGTGTTTCGGTGTAAATGCATTTGCATTCAAACAATACTGCTTAAAGACAACAGTGGCACTTGTTTTGTTTATCAAATGAGACTAGTCATAGATATTATATAACAAGACAAAATAAACCAGTTTGGCCAAACAAACTTTTTTCCAAGGATATGACTGCATATGAAATGAGGAAGTATCTGTCTGTAAATGTTCACATAGTAAACACAATTGACAAACACTTTTAATGACTTCACTCTATTTTGAATACAAACAGCTCCATTTTGCCAGTTGATATATAATTTGCCTACAAATGTACATGTTATAAAAAAAGATACCAGTACTTACTCTCAAATCGATTCTGGACATAACTTTGTTTTTTATGCATAGCATGAAAAGTTTTGTCAAGTAAAGTAACAAAAATATATTACTTCAATGTACAGCCATCTTCTCCTCAAGTCACATACAGGTGTATAATAAATGTGCAATGAATAAGTACAATGTACATCATTCAAGTTATGCCTATTATGGTATTGATACTGACTTTGTGTTTATAACAATTTCTATGTGCACAATGATGAAATTAAATTTTGATTGGGCAATAGCTTTTGGTGAAAATACTTCCTTTTCTTTCTTGTACATGCATTGTAACACTGAAATTTCTTTATATTCCTTGTAGCAAGTAAATCAAAATGGCTGCAAAGTTAAGCAAAATATGTACATGTACATGTACACTGTACTTCAGCAATTTAAAACTTTCACAAAAATGGAAACTTCCTGAAGAAATTATGTTCTCACTACAATACAACTGTATCTGCAGTGTATCTAGACTTAAAACATTCCATCAGCCTAATACAAGTCACAAAGTTTGCAAAGAGTTAAAAACTTGCTCTCTGACAAAAGGTATACTTCATGAAATCAAGTAGGTTTGCTAATGATTCAAACAAACATACACTCTGTCATTCAAAATGACGTATGTATACAACGTAAATGGATTGAGCATCGCGTACTGTATAGCAAAGCATTGATAGTTTATCTGACTTCAGAATGCCACGTACTGCCCTTTGAACCCAGTAGCTGTTGAACAAAGGAGACTGATTGCCCACACCTTTTGAAGACTATTCACTGAATTGCAAATTTCTGCCTGAATGCACTTGCGAGTTTTTTTCACAGCAATATATCCCCACTCACAATCCACAGCAATATTGAGTGTAACCTTTACACCGTACTGACACTACCGGAGTCAAACTGTGCAAACCAATAGTTTCACCCTTGCCAATTATAATCTTGAAAGAGAAATTAATGTATGGATTTGTGTGGCTTCCCCTTTGGACGAGGTTTTTCAAATTCATGGTGATTAAAGATTCCACACATTGTACATGGACATGTGAAGAAAACAAGCACAACCTAAAACAATAAAGGCATGTTATCAATATACCTGGAGTTAAACATGAATGAACTACACATTACCTCAATTTAAATAAGAAACCGATATGAAAATTAAAGGGAAAATAATTCTCAAAGTCATCAAATAAAATTCAAAGCTGTTCTTGCCTTAATCAGAATACCTTTCACTCAAGTACTTCTCAAATTACTTTTCTAATTTCTGTTTTTGATAAGAAAGGAAATGCAATTTACACATGTATGCTTATCTTTATCCTCCTCCTTTTCTCTTTTTCTCTCTTGCTCCCTCCCTATCTTCATCTGCCATTATGTTTGTATGCCAATATGCAAAGCAACTGAGATTTTAATTTCATTCTGCTACATGTATGGTTGTAAATGATCACATTACAGACACTACAATCATAACTGGTATGTAGGTATTACAAATGTACATGTGCAATTGTATACGAGTATTTGTAGATCTACGTATGATAGCACCATATGCACAAAAATGATATAATGAATAAAATTCACACATAATATATACACACAATGTTTGTAATTTTTCAGGGTGATATTGTATTATGTTGTACATGTATGTTTACAGTATCAAAATGCATACATTGTAAAACTGGTGTACACACATACTGTATATACACTGTACACATAGTTTAAATGCAAAAACTGATTTTATCAACTTGGGATATTTGAGATGGAAGGTGCTGAAAGACAAAGAAAGTAATTGAAATATAAAGATGATTGTATTTACAATGCCTTAAAAAATGTTTCTTGCTATGCTACGCTGCTATGCAACGCTGAACAATGGCACTTATGGTCCGACGGTCCCAGGCCAGTAAAAATCATTGTCGGACCAGCAACTTCTCAGGGATAGCTAAATTTGTTAGTCCAACATGGCAAGTAAAATTGATAACAAAAATAACATTGTTGGGACCTGCTGAAAAAAAAAAAAAAAGTACAGGACCAGTAGGCCTATATTTAAGGTTTGAACCAGTATTGAAGATGGGTTAGTGGGCAAGCCCTGTGTTATGTAACTACAAATTTACAATTTTGTAGTGCAGTACCATGGAAAAAATGTTTGATGACCTTACAGAAAACACTTTTAAAATGACATTTACCAGTATCTGTTTTCGCATTGAAATGCTTTATATGGTTGTTACATTGTATGTATTTAAAATCATCTGCTTATTCAGCCCTGTCATATGATGATTCTAAAATCACTGAACCATCAAACTGCAAAACTCCGCTGTTACACCCAACATTGAGGGTCTTTGTTATGATTGTGAAATGATGACTGCACCTAAACTGTTAAATATATCATAACATTCAAACTGGTCGGGCTGTGGTCGTAGCTAACATTACACACAATTATGTAAAAGAAAATAAGATATCTTTCATTTGAACACATAAAGGAGACCTGCACCAATACAACATCCTTCTAGGGACATTGTCATATTCATACAGTACATTGTACATACAAGGATGATCCAGAGAATGTTAGTGGCATAATGACACTGTTCTCATATAATGATTTAGAGCTAGAATGATCAAAGAGGGGAGGGATAAATCATATCCACATGTACATGTACTGTGCCTCTTAACAAATAAGAGCCAATTTAAAGGGATGGTATAGTATTGGTGGAGATGAGAATTGGGCTATTAACTATTTGCGAGATACCAAGAAAACACTTATGATATAGTACAGAGCATACCATTTTAAGAGGAATTCAAAGTTTACTTGATGGAAATCGGGGTTGGAATGACTGAAACATCAAAAAAACAAAGTACAAAACAAAGTGATCGTGATAAAGTGTGGGTCCCACACTTTATTAGAATAGCTCTTTTTTGATATCTCGGCCATTTCAAAACCAATTTTCATCAAATAAAGATTGAATTCCTCATAAAATTACATGCACTTTCATATTTCATAAAAGGTTTCTCATTATCTCACCAAAAAATGTTAGAAACCTGAAATTAGGTCTCAACCAAAACTATACGATGCCTTTAAGTCTTTTTCTCTACTATTATATACCACACTGTTTTTCTTTACAGGTCAAACTGTACATTAGCATTGTCTCTATAAAATGAGAAAGTCTATAAAATACTACAGCTGTATACATTATGTGAAATGATATAATGGTATGTAGGTATATAGCTGAAGAAAACAAAGCACTGTCAACATGTAGTTCTATTTTCAAAGCATGGAGCTACTTTTATTTCTTTAACAGGTGATCTCATCTCAAGTTGCTCTCAGTCAAAGTACACTGTTGCTATTTATTCCTAGAATGACTGATGACTGGTACAGTAGGAAGTATGATGTCTTTCTCCTGCTTCCATTTGACCTTTGAACTACCCACATGACAAGGTTTCAATAGGTATGATGTATGATGTGTACCCGCAAACCTCTACACGCCCCTAAACTGAGCTTGGAGTTTGCTATCAATAAGTAGGACTGGCCCACCCAATTCCAGCCCACCCAATTGTGCATGATGTATGTCAGCTTTCAGAATGCAAGGTTCTCCATGTTTTCACTCTTTAACTTGCAAGGACAGACGTTACATAATTAATTGTCGTGATTGACCTTGTTTGTTAATGTAGGACCGGCAGAAAATGATAGAGACAGGTGATCCCCAGTCCCATCAGCTTGTGTTTAAGAACAAAATACAAAAACACTGTATCTGCCTACATCAATGTCATTTTGTTTGTGTGCTCAAAAGAGTTAAAAATGTGTATCTGGTACTACCATGTATAATTTACACATAAAACTCAACTGTTGTGTCTATAAATGTGTGATATAGAGCACTGTATTCTTGTAATTTATAACTTAACTTGACTAACAGGAATACTGAAATTTTGTTTTATTTTAATGTACAGTACATTGTGTATAAAGTATGTACATGCCAAGCATGAACTTCACTATTTTATTATTTTACAATGCATAAACACAAACACACACACACACACACAAAAACAACACACACACAAACAAACCTCCAGGAGGGTGTTTAGGAGTTTTTTAGTTGTCATTAGAACCCTTTGTGAGGTTTTTGACATGTACATTGTAAAGACATTAAAAATCAAAAGAACTGGATGCCCCACAATGCATTGTATCTAACTGTACGAAACATTTGGTGATCCATGAGATTCATGGTGTAGAAATACATTGCACACATGTACATTGTATGATAGTAAAATACCAAAGTAAGATTTCGCCCCTACATTTTTAGCTCTCTAGTTTTATCTTTATTTATTTATTTTTTGGTAATAATGAAATTTCAATATAATGAAAGATAACTGCCAGCCACTAGGATTTCATTATCATGGGAGTCAACTGTACATACTGTACATATACTGATCGTGGATAAGAAATGTGCATTATCATCAGGTAAATGCTTACATTATGTGCATTTTTGTATCATAATTTTTACTTTTGAAGCAAAACATTACAATTTTCTTGTATGAAATTAAAGAAGCTTTTTTTTTTCCCCGTGGCATCCATTCTTATAGACTTATATAATTAAAACAGAATGTTATGAATCAATATGACCTCATTCTCACTGTAAATCTATGGAAAAGCAGTGTACTGGTGGTTTGATGACACTTTTAGCAGACAATATTGTCTATAGAGTCTATATTATGTTATATTCTCACAGATACACACACACACATATTATATGTGTAGAGCAACAGACTGTACATATATATATATATATATATATACGTATACGACTGTATACAGTGTATATAATCTAATATATATATATATATATATACACTTGTATATATATACACAGTGTATATGCATGCATAATATGTTTATTCACATACATACAAAATATTTTGTCTATGAAATGGCCCATTACAGTGGCGGATCCAGAGGGGGTGCACCAGGCGTGCGCCCCCTCTCTATTTTTTGTTAAAACAAAAGAAATAAAAAGAAAAATGTGTGGGGGGTGTGTGTACCCCCCTTTAATTTTGTAAAGGCGCTTCCCCTTTATGGAATTCCTTGATACGCCCCTGCATTACAGATCATTTTAAATGCTTTCTTTTGTACTTGAATCATATAGAAAAGAACTGCACCCTGGACATATACTGCACATCTAAGGTAGATATATAAATATTTTTGTTGCTAAAAAAAAAAAAATCCTTGAACTTGTAATGTGAGATAAAGCCAACATAAATTAGATGATATTTATTTTGATGATGAAGTACTTAACAGTCATCAGTAGAGAGGTGTGACATACCTGCACATAGTTGCAGTGTGCCGCAGATGAAGAAAACGGTGCCCGTCTTGCATGGCGACTTACAGAGGAAGAGGAGCATCGCTACGATGGATAAAGCCACGAACAAGGCGGCAAATCCGACGAAGAAAGTTGCAGCCGCCATCGGGGCCACAGTGTCATTATCGGGCCCCTGGCCAATCCCGCTGTAATCCACCACTCCTCCGACGCAAGAAAGCTCCCCAGTGGTACTATAACTGACGCAGTACTGGTAGAGGCCAAAGTAGCCTACACCCCGGGCATTGGGTCCATCCCCCAGCCAGTAGGGCTGGAAGAACACAACCAGCATGATGATGAAAAAACACAGCGTGAAGATGGCCCAAGCAATGGCGATAGCACGGGCATTTCTGATGTAGTTTGTGTGATAATAGTAAGCATAAGTCTCTTCTTTCGTTTGTTCGTTCGCCATTTTCAACAGTTTAGCGCCGTGCTCCTATTCTCAGCAACAATTCAAGGCTTCTCGTTATTAGTGTTACGAATGAAGTTCGAAGAATCCGCGATCAGCCAGCCTTCATTACAATCTCACACATTCATGAATGTATACCGCCACGGACTCTCATGGTGTTTCTTGCACTCTGCTGCAAACCTGTGCTGTATAACACTCCATCTGCTCAAAAAAGGAACTGCAGACAGGTGATTCAGCTATCAGGAGAGAACAAACACCCAGTGCATGCATCGCTCAAACTGTATGAACGGTGCGCAGAAGGTGTCTGTGTTTACTTAGCAAGCTGTGTGACCATAGTCAGCTGCAGTATATTGTACAGCCTTCAAAGTTTGGCAGGCCTTCGTGCGTGAGAACAGTTATTATGGCATTCTTTGGATCTATTGTCATGCTAAGTAGGTGGGTAAGGGCCCCTATAAGAGGGAGGAGGGTGCATATAGCGGTGTGTACCAGATACAATTCCCGGTCAAAGCTTACCCATGCATGCTCTAGGGGTCAAACACAGAGATGCTTGATTGTAATCTCAAACAAAATGGAAAAAAAAAAACGACATAAAAAAATTAAAGAAAGAAATCGAAACACACACACACATGCACACACTTACTTGAAAACTGAACGTAGTACAATGTATAGTATCAAGATGACGGCAACTTAAATCCATGTAACATATCTCCATAAGAAGCACTTTCCTAGAAAGAAATTCATAATTGTAGGCCCTACAACCGTCGAATATTATTAGAAATTTACCCCTTCTGAACAATGCGCTATTTTGTTATTTAGATCACATGTGAACTAGAAAAAAACAAAAAACAAATAAGATTAAAAAAAAAGAATCTCTATCATTTGGGTCTACTCGTTTTTGGTTGTTTGTTTTTTTCTTGCCTCATTGCATCATCAGCAGCTATGTGAATATCAGATCTTAAAGGAAAATGAAAATGATAGATGTCGCAAAATATTTCAAAAATTCGTTCGATATGTAATAATTCTTCAACCTATCCTAGGTTGCGATTTGTTTTTCAGAATCAAGCAAATCGTGCTACTTTTTTGCAATAAAATCGACGAAAACATGTCACATGAATACCAAATAATAGCGTGCAACCCTTGTGTATTTTACCCAATTATCTACGTTTTTTGCAATAAAATCGATGAAAACATGTCACATGAATAGCAAAATAACAATGTGTAACCCTTGTGCATTTTACCCAATCGCACAACGAAACTGCAAAGTGCAGCAGAGACAAAGAAATACACAAGAAGAAGACGACAAAATAGATAGGAAAAGGAGAAAAACGCATAACAAAAATACCGATTAGGTGTAAAGTAACCCGGATCCGCTAGACAGATTAATTTGTTGATTTAGACGATAAGCCGAACTGATGACGTAACGATTCTCATCAAAATGGATATAGTTCAGGAGACTGAGCGACACTAGTCTAAATTGGATATTGTAAAAATTTGACTTACTGGGTGACAAAGGTGAGGTTAGTTTGACCCGATCTTCAGACAAAGTGAAGAATTAGAGGTAAGGGACAAGAGGACGAGATACACGAGAATAGATCATTTAATATGTCGAATTCATTATAAAAAAAAATAGTGTTAAAACAAAAAGGACAAGTATAAGATTACATATACTTGCTTTTTCATTTGATTTCGATTTTGTTTCATTTCTACATCTTCTAAAACACAGGAGAGAGATCACATGACAATTAACAGGAAAATATAGATGCGAACAAAATAAACGATCCAAATGATGTAAAAGAGTCTTTGTGGTAATAGAATTCACATAATAACCTTACCGTAATAATTTCGTTCCGATTCATTTTATTCACATAAATAATACTTAAGAAGTGTCGGTGTCATCATGCTTGGCATGAGGTTAGATGAGAGAAAGTAGGAGACAATCATCCATTGTATAGTCTGTATTTGCCGGGCTTGTCTTATATGGCGGTCTCAACGCTAGAGGGACAGAAGATCGAAGGTCTTAAATTCAAAAGACCATTGCAATTGGACGACGAAACCCGCTCAACATTGTCTTCAACTCATCTTGCAGATATCAATTTGAAATATCTCATAATTATGTTTCAAAACTTTTTTTTTTGTTTCGTGTAAAAGCTTAATGAAACTTCTACTAACCCAATTATGTTTTCTTTAATGCAGTCAACTTGAATGTGGAAAGGCAGTTCTTTATATCATTATAAGTCAGAACATTATTTCACAATATCGTTCTCCAGCCTTTTTTTTCAATTGCGGGATGATTGTTTTTACCTATTTTTTAGTCTTCATCACGAAAAAGATCACGGATATGGTAGGACTTATACTCATGACTTTAGTTTATCATCACTGTTATGGACACACACACACACACACACACACACACACACACACACACACACACAAACACCATCAAACATTCTGACACTTATGAGGCTGATGGCGAAGTGTATGCACAAAGCAACTTTATTTTCACTTGTCACGAGTTGCGAAGGATGACGGACAGAATGATGGCGGCCTCACCCCGTCGGCTGCGTAGAGGAACTATGCTGTTTAACCGTTCGTGACCATCAACATTCGCGATCAACTTATTCAGGGCTGTTGTCATAGAATACAAACGAGTATACCGGTAGCATCGAAAGGAAAGGTCTTGTTTCTTAAACATAATCTTCGGGATGTCAGGTCTTACTGGTTATTCTCTGCATGGAGGTAGAAAAGACCTCCATGTTCTCTGCAACATCATATATACACTAGAGTTACTGTTATATTGGCGTACAATGTATAGTCTTTTGCATCAGGGATTTAATATCAGACTTCAGCATTTTGCCACGAGGGACTGTCTGCGAGGTTCAGCCCAGAGGGCGGTCTCACTTCAATTGTATCGGCTGCATAAAGTGCAAGTCGTGCTTTTCAGAATCAAAGGTTATACATCAGGAGGTGTCATATAGTTCATTATTCGAACAGCACGTAGGCCTATTTGCTCTTTACCCCTTGCGCATGCAGGAAGAAGCATTGTTTTTCTCTCTCTCTATGATACCAAATATGACACGAACAATAATGATTTGCTGTTAAGTAATTATGATAATGATGGCGATAATGCCTACATGATGACAATAATTGTATTATCACTATTATTACATTCACAGATGGCCATTTCATCAGTATACTGTTATCATTACTCTTAATATTTGTTATCTATAAATCGCACGCAGAACCAAAAATTCAGCATGAAATTGAAACAAATGTGGCACTTTTACTGACAGCTCACTTAGTCTATCTATTGTAAGTGGCGTCTGTGTACACTGTTGCCTATCATCATGATAGTAATCGGTGAAATATTGCGATATAAGAAGTTCATTTTATGATAAGAACCTCATGAGACTATAATCATTCTGTTAGAACTACGGTATTTCGATTCCTTTATTTCAACCTGCGAAGACATAATCACATCTATAAAGACGGAAATCATGCACTCAAGCAAACAAACCTTGGCCAAACCATTTGAATTTTTCACAGTAGACACAGGGCATTGTGCATTTATAACATCGCTTAAAAGGACGTGACGTGGAATAATAGCAACTCACTCGAAAGAATTTTAACTGCTTTCTTTTCTATAGTGGCACTTTAAGCGGTTAAAATTAGTCAGAACTCAAACACAATAATAGTCCCGAGCGTCATTCAATCAAGGAAAGGCAGAAGCCCTGTCCTCTATTTTCAAATTTCTTTCATTAGATCATGTTGTGGAAAGAATACATTTCGGGAATGGAAAAGTACGCAGCAATTTTACTCGATTTAGCAATATAGATGGAATGATAATTAAGATGAAAGCATCATTAGAATATTTCTTTCATCATTTTATCATAGACTTTAAGTGTCTACTATATAGTTGCCAGGTGATCTGATTCTATGAGGTGTAGTGGCGAATCCCGATTACCCATTTAAGGATGACGTGATAGTGCAGTCCTTCGATAAAGTATCGGGCCTGAATTTGGCAGAGGACTTCTATACTTGGCACCACTGTTGTATTGAAATCCCTTTTGTGAGCAGTCTTTGTAGTGGCTAGTTGCTTGCAAGAAGCGCCACCGCGTTTGAAAACATTATGTTATTATGAAGTCACGTTAGTCACACATTACCTATATTGGTTGCCATCCAAAGCTATGGTGAGCCCATATCGTTAATGATCCTGCCCTTATGTTTTGAAAATGAACAAAATGATGTGAAGCAATATTATACAAATCTTCTTCTATAGACATTTGCCTGCTCACTCGCCAACGAATAACAACCATAAAGAAAATGAAGGAATAGCGTGGCCCTCAGTCTTGTCACGAATCACATAAATCTTTTGCTGAACTGTCGGGATTATGATATAACTTCTCATAACAATATACAATCTTCCGTGCTATGGATGAACATGGCACACACATAACGACAATATAGTGTGCGGGCATTAGGTGCCAGGTAAAAATGGCAGGGGTAAAAATGGCAGAGGTAAAAATGGCAGAGGTAAAAATGGCAGAGGTAAAAATGGCAGGGGTAAAAATGGCAGGGGTAAAAATGGCAGAGGTAAAAATGGCAGGGGTAAAAATGGCAGGAGTAAAAATGGCAGAGGTAAAAATGGCAGGGGTAAAAATGGCAGGGGTAAAAATGGCAGAGGTAAAAATGGCAGAAGTAAAAATGGCAGAGGTAATAATGTCAGAGGTAAAAGTGGCAGAGGTAAAAATGGCAGAGGTAATAATGGCAGAGGTAATAATGGCAGAGGTAATAATGACAGAGGTAAAAATGGCAGAGGTAAAAATGTCAGAGGTAAAAATGTCAGAGGTAAAACTGGCAGAGGTAAAAATGTCAGAGGTAAAAATGTCAGATGTAAAATGTCAGAATTAATGAGAGTGATTTCGTCAGAGATAAACGTATGAAGAGGTTTTGATTGATAACCTAGCCAGAGCAAACTGTATAGAATTATCAAATTCCAACTGCAGGTTTGAAGAATATTGAATTATGTTTTAAAAAGATTAGAGCACTCTCACTATTCTGAGTTTGGTTCAAGTGCAGTGGCGTAATCTGTCCGTTCAGAGGAATAATAAACCAGCTAAGAGCCTAGTAGGCCTATGGGAAATTTTTTATTATTATTATTATTATTGTTGTTGTTATTACTATTATTATTGTTATTATTATCTTTATTACAATTATCTATCATTATAAGGGGGTTCCAACAATGCTGCAAAACCCTTAAACAGTATAATCCTATGTTGTTTCGCCCAATGAAGTTATCACACACACACACACACACACACACACACACACACTCACACTCACGAACCCACTTTTGGTATAAACATATACTACTATACGCAGATATACATACTCTCACATACACACTCTTAAACAAACGAATTCCGCTCACGTCCAGGCTAGTATATTGTCATTATTTTTCATTTTTTGAACTGTTTAGTGTAAAGAAGTAAAGGAGACATCAGTAGTCGAAGCAAACCGCTAATTTTTCACCTGTTCTATGTTATTTTCTCACATTCAGGTTTCGTAGGAGGCTATTTATTTAACAAGGCCTGATCACGACATAATGTAGAAATAAAAATACAAAACGCAAAAAACAAACTACAGCAGGTGTATCGGCAGACATAAGTAAGCTCTTGCAAAACATTTTATTACATTGTTCAAGTATCACATGGCGCAAAAACAAATATCTCGAAGTTTAATGAACACTTTGTGGTCACTTAACAAACTTATGCTTATCAAAACTGGAGACGAACTTTAGCAGTAAACTGTTCAAGTGAGAGTAAAAACCGATAGTTTGCCACGGGATTTTTTCAATCATTGTCGAACGAATCCGCAGGCGAAAAAAAGTAAATGTTTGATGCCTTTCAAACTTAGCTGTTGCTCCCGAAGTCAGATTCCATTACGTTTAACGTAGTAAATCTATCAACATGGTGTGTTGCTAAAGATTGGTAGATTCAGCCACCGAAAATGACGTTGTTCTCTCGTTATATACAACAACAGTAAGAAAATCCAATCCAATCCCATCCATTTAGAATGAAATCACCGCCTCGATGACTACCATATGATCGCGATTTAATTTACACAGGGATCGCTGAAGCTCTGCAAGACTCTCTTCGTCATTTTCATGAGGCCTGTAGTACGAAGCCATATGAAGAGTCTTAGACCCCGCCATATTTAATTTACACAAGATAATTTCACAATCCCTTTTTTTTTTTAATGTTCTATGGAAGAACATGATCAATGGTGGAAATGGGCTGCATGCTTGACGGAGGCCTGCGCTCTCAGAGTGCTTTTCTAGTTTGTTAGTTACCTCCGCCAAGGGAGGAGGTTATGTTTTCGTTACCGTTGATTTGTTCGTTCGTTAGTTAGTTAGTTAGTTAGTTAGTTAGTTAGTTAGTTAGTTTGTCCGTGTGCAAAATAAGTCAAAAAGTAGTTAACGGTTTGAGATGAAACTTGCAGGAAAGGTTGAGAATGGCACAAGTAACACACGATTAAATTTTTGTGGTGATCCGAGAATTTCAAACCTTTACGCGTGTTTTTTTCGCGCATGTATACCTTTTTTCCGTTTTAATGTTTATGATAACGTATACATCGTTTACGTCACGGTTTATGCACTCTCATCTCATAGCCCCAAGAAAATGTTTCGGATAAACCAGAAAGAGGTCAGGTGAGGCGATATGCATTCTACCTGTTTAAGTGAGTTAAGTTAAGTGTTATTTTGATTTTACGAGTTTTACATTCGTATATTTATGTAATACTGTGTATGTATAATTATTGTTCATTTTTGTAAAATCATTTGTAATTCAGCTTCTGGCTGCGATCAATGATTTGTTGAATAAAGATACCATTAATAATAAAAAAAGTGAGGAAAACGAGGGGAATATTTTGTACATGTACGTAAGCCCTATTGGTCGTGAAGGAATGCAGTTTTCATTCTGGACAATTTTTGTACATGCTCCATTTGCAATAGTTTAGAGACGTTGGAGGCTGGGTGGAAGGTTTGGTCCTTTCCATTAAAACGCAGAGGGTATCCGTGAAATGAGAAAAAAAATGCAGGAAAGTAAAATAGGGGAGACCGGGAAAAAATGGGCCATTTTTACCCCTGCCATTTTTACTTCTGCCATTTTTACCTCTGCCATTTTTACCCCTGCCATTTTTACCTCTGCCATTTTTACCTCTGCCATTTTTACCTCTGCCATTTTTACCTCTGCCATTTTTACCCCTGCCATTTTTACCTCTGCCATTTTTACCCCTGCCGTTTTTACCTCTGCCATTTTTACCCCTGCCATTTTTACCTCTGCCATTTTTACCTCTGCTATTTTTACCTCTGCCATTTTTACCCCTGCCATTTTTACCTCTGCCATTTTTACCTCTGCCATTTTTACCTCTGCCATTTTTACACCGAACCGGGCATTATACATGAGCACACAATGAGAAAATCTCAATGTTGTGCTAAGAAAAAGAGAAAAAAGTAGTTTTTTTTCCCAAAACATGCCGATAACAGGATGCTCTTAATATCCCCTGGGACAGGAAACCACAGATGTTAATGGTATGTTCTGCATGAGTCACGTTCAGAGTACAGTATAGATAGAGGTGCTATAAAATACAGGGAATGAATGCTTGTCTTTCCTGAGTTATCGAGTGGTATTTTGTAAAACAAAATAGGCCCTGAACAAATTTCAATGGGCTATTTGATGACCAATAAATGCTGCTGAAAATAATCGTCATGACCTTGTAATATCCGGGAAAAACACATGATGATAAAGATCATAAACCACAAACACAACTGCGATAGCAATGATGACGATGATGATACAACAAAGGTCATAATAATGATAATGATAATGAAAAGATGATACCATACATTGGCATTACTTCTAATAATATCAAAAGGTTATCAGCATTGTTATTTGCATTATCGTTGATATATTATACTTTTATCATTTTCTAAAATAAAACGATTATAATGTTCCGATTACTAGTTATTGTGTTCAGCAGTGTCATCGCTGCTCTGTCATGCAGATAGCCCATCCATTATCACTATTCCATAGCATCACCATCAGACGCTAGCTTTCACACCTTTGTCGACCGGGACATGATGGGCCAAACAACTACTAGGTCCAACAAAGGTGTGCTCGATTTAGATCACTTCAGAAAGTTCTTTCACAAATTATTTCATCTTATTCATAAGAATAAACGTACAAGACATACGGGTCTTTATCAAAAGCCTTTTACTTAGCATAATGACCATAAGCTATAATAACATACTGAGGCCTATAGTGTCTTGACTGCTAGTTTAACCAATTCTTCTACCTTGAATTAGAAAGAAAAAAAAACAGCTGTCGTCCATTTTCTCGTTGAAAGTCAGACTTTAAATGTTAGATGAATACACATGACCTACACATAATGTATCGAGACATCACAAGATGGTAGGTGTAGTATATAACAAGCGTATTCATTTCATTGTGTTTTGTTTAACAAGTTAATAATAGCAAGTAATCCCTGTGTGGATAAAAGTGACCTGCGATACTGTATTGACCAAAACCACACGTACAGTTATATACTGTTTACCACGATAACAAGAACATGCACCATTACATTTACTGTCACTTCTACTACCATTGCCAATTAAAGTGATTATTGTATTAATGTGTTGCTAATGTTCGTTTGCTTTACGAATTTAATCCAATCAAAAGACTCCGGAGCTTGTCATTCCGGAATAGTTGAACTTTGTACACTCAATAAAAGGATCATTATGTATCATTCAAATTTTCATTATTCATGATTTTTACCATAGACTACGCCATGCTGCAAGTACAAATTCTTTCTCTTTTTTAAGACAATCGGTAGCCATACAGACGTCAGCGCCTCTCCCTTCCGTGCTTGTGTTTCTCTCTTTTATTTCGTGGCTTTTTTGTGACGGTCAAAGAGTCCACGTCAACATTGGAAAAGATGCTTCTATAGTGTTTCACGGTTAATCGCAGAGCACGGTTGTTTATTCCCAGCGATCTTCTCTCGGAGGCTGTCAGGGGTACTGTTTGCATGAGGTCCAGGAGACTTTCCCCAGGATGACAATCCTTCAGGCGACTCTTCATCTTTTTGAGTGCGGTTGTCAGTTGGTTGCATTTCACCTGTTTGGTATGGGCGAGAGTAATCAGGTTGAGTGGAGGGATGACGTGATAGGTGCACCGTCTCTGCAGGATGTGGACCAGCATGGCTTCCGGCGTTCTTCCGACAGCCCTGCGCTGCATGTCGCAGACTCGAGGGTTGGCCATGAAGAACAGGTGGACATCTTGTATAAGCATCGGTCCCTTCCTTTTGATCAGCCTCTGCACAAATCTCAGACCAGTGACCAGGCTACTTGGTGAGTCTTCTCCTCCTCCGACGGACCTTCCCGAGCTTCCGAGGTTGGTGGAAGAATGGCCGTGTCCGGTAGTCAGATCTGATATTGTCACACCTGGTGATGGTGACACGGAAGTCTCAGAAAGTTTGTAGTGGCCTCCGCCTGTATGCAGATTTTCATTCAGAGCGCGAAGACGAGATTTGGTCAAAGAAATCATAGAGCTTCCGTGAATCTGGAAACGGTCTGGGTAGGAAGAAAGAAGCTTCCTCAGAGTTTTCTTTCCGGCGATACAGCCAGTGCTCACAGATTGATGTCGAACCACTTGTGTGAGCAATTCTTGTGCCGAACACAACCCCTTCGTTCGGAGGTATCGCTCCATCAAATTCAGCGCCTGTGTGACTTGGTTATTGGTCTCTTGTCGGGCATCGCATAGCATCACCAACTCCGGAGGGGAAAGAAAACGAAATGTGTTTGGTTCTTTGATGACGAAATTTGTAAATTCTCTCTTGTTCGTCCCTATGACTCTCTTCTCGGCAGCGACTAATGTTCGCTTTCTCTGTATCATATCCAGCAATATTCCGACAGGTTGCGGACCATTCTCCCTCAGGATATGGATGACTTTGTTGAGTGCAGAGGTGTATGTTGACATGGAGTACAGCACATCATCTTGCACGTGAAATAACCTTTTCACGGCCGAATGGTCCAAAACTATGCTCAAGTCACAGCTACACATGTCATACTTTAGCTTCTTTTTCACTTTCTCTTCACAGATGGTATCTATGGCGACATATCCTTCTTGCTTCGTGATAACTCGCTTTATCCAAGATATGGCACCGTGATGGTCACACGAAGTAGCAGAAGTAGCAGTACCAGCCTGAGAAAATCGATTGCTTGCCATTACGGTTCGATCATCGAACCTCCGATTGAAGATGTGCAAAGGACGCAACTTTCAGACAATTCAAAAGAAGCACGGTACAAAAAGATTGAGGCATGGATATTGTTCAAGTAAGACAGCCTTTGTCTTTATGCCTCAGCAATGAATTCTAAACTTACATAGAAAACAACTTCTTAGCAGTGAAAAAAAGGAGCCCGAAGTCTTGCTCTGTCGGTACCCCTTCCTGACGTAGGCCTATACAGTCAGTCCGGTCAGTTATGCGAATCACGATCCGAATGTCCCGAGTGTCGGCGTGATAATATAGTTATACCTTGCTGTATTATACTCACATATAATTTTCTAGACATAATCATCGAGAAGTCTAGAGCATCGCAAAGTAGTCAGGGGTCGTTGTCATTATCAATCGAGTTTCTTGATTCCAAGCTCCGGCCATTCCGTCTCTTCGAGGGATATGTAGGCTAGTGTATACAGCATATAATATAAGGGACATTAGCCAGACAACGTCAGTGAAATTTTCCGCATTCAATGCAAACACATGCAAACAGAGAAGAAAAGTGTGCAATGCCTGTATCGGCTCGTGAACCGGTAGAAATTCTATGAAGTTGTATGAACTCTTGCGAAAGAGAAAAACGTCCAACAGTAGTTATTGACTGAGACGTGTACTACATCAAAACTGAGAAACTACTTGAAAGCGACGACAACAGCGCAAAGTTTCTCGGGGGGGGGGGGGGGGTTCTGCTGGTTTAAAATGCACACCGGCACCGGCGTATTACGGCAATTATCATGGTTAAAGGCGAAGTAATTCCATGCCGTCGAAGATTTCATCCTCATGGCAATTCGTTCGCTGTTCTGTGAGTTTAATTCCCTATTGCTGCATTAAATTGATCCTCCTTCGTGTAATTGTTTTTTTTTTTTCAGTATCTTCATCCCTACTATGCTCCTATTCATTCAGCTATTAAAATTGTTTTAAACGTCGAGTGATATTCGGAGTGTTACCTAACCGGGGAAAGTAGGCCTACCTCTCAACATGCCAATCGAATAGTGTCTATATAGACCTGTTTGGGGAGTTTGGTGAGGTAATTTGTTAACTACACACCATCATTATTTTCTTCAACTTTGATACGTCTTGTTAATTTTTTAAAGACAATTTTATTCCTGAAGTTATTAATATGTATTTATTGACTCTACTTTATACGTAAGGTTGGTTAAAAACAAAACAAAACACAAAGTTCAAAAAGACACATCATTCTCCTGTGTATGTATGTGTGTGTGTGTGTGTGTGTGTGTGTGTGTGTGTAACGTGTGACTTTTGAATAACACAAAGGAGAACGAGGAAGAGAATAACAGGAAGAAGAAGAAAGCACCTGTAAAGATAAATCATTGCTCGTATCTGTATCGATAGTTAGGTACAGATCAGTGAGTTTCACCGATAGAAGACGTGATCTTCAAACAGGTGATGCATGGCTGCGCTATTTAAGTCGCTTGCTTCTATAGACTTCGATGATCATAATGGAAGGTCTTTTTTTTTTCATTTTACAAAGAGATCAGTGTTTGTCAGGGATATTGCTTTATTCCCGCCCTCTGATCTCTATGTACTCTATGTACTAGGTACTTGGAGATCAGTGGGGATTCCCATAGATTCTGTGGGGATTCCCCGGGTGTCTGCTGCCCCCTCTACGTCGTACCATACACCAGCCACACCTACGCCACAGCCAAAACATCGCCAGTGCAGCTGTGCAGTGGGCATAGCAAGTCACATGAAGTGAACATAGCGTATGACTCCGAATGAGATGATTTACCAGTTTGACTTGGACTTCGACTGCTAATCTACCGTACCCCTGCTATGATATTAATCTTAACGGTAAGTATGTATAATAAATTACTATTGTTCAACCTCATCCTGGCCTGGCCTTTTGATCTTTCTTTGTACGATTAATACACTAGGTTTGTAGCTAATACGTAGACACGTAGTTAAATTTTACTGAGTTAGGAAGCATGACCGTGAAGGTCAAGTCTCTTCCGTCAATCTGACAATGACTGGAAAATATTGCCGTTTCAGCAGTGATTTAGTGACCAGTACTAGTAGCAAGAGCCCAGAGGATTTTAATAAGAAACGCGCTGCTGCATGCTGGGGCGTGAGCAGAATCACTAGATCTATCGCTATCCTTTTCGTGTCTTTGTGTTCACCAATAGAAGCAAATTACCCATTTCATCTTCAATGATTAAAACTAAAAGTGGTGAAAGAAAAAAAAAAAACAGTATTGAAGATTCGCTAATGCAGTCGGAATGAAAGAAAGGTAAAAGTTTAGTTGTTGGTTTGAAATATCAGATATTGCATGGTGCATTTTGCACCAACTGGCATGGCCATGGCCATGAGAGAGGGTTGATTGGTATGTACCCTGACCTTGACGGTGACCCTAAATGAACTGCGACCAGCTGAGCTGACGGGGCCATTGATTCTTTAAAGACATGAGCAAGGAGGTCTCATCTCACCCTCTTGTTCTTATGATAAATGTGGCACATTGTTTATTAAATGTGCCTTTGCTTTGTGAAAGATAACTTACTTGCTTGACCGAATGATCGGTGTGTATCTTAAATTCAGGGATATGTTCTGCGGAGACGTTTGGCTTCACGCATTTCCCTCCTATGTCTACAGAGTAGAGCTGTAAAAGTAAGAGTTGAAACATCATTTTAAAAAACTTGTCTGGAGTAGACAGATATTTCTATCAACATATTTACTTACATGTACACATTATTTTTCCTCTTCATTACAGTTTGTGATTTCAACGATCATTGTAAATTGCTGACCTGTAGACCTACTAAGTAATAGTAATAAAGATATGTAATCTTCACAGCCAAAATAACACGTACTAAAAAAAGAAAGAAGATAATTACAGGGGTGGTAGGAATAGTAACAATTGAACGTTAATGATACACCCATAGGTGTACTCATTACTGAGCATGGTAATCAAAATACTGTAATCTTTACTTTAGCATCATGCTCTGATGATTTTTTTTTTTTCTCTCCATAAAAACAGACTGCTACATGAACACAGGGACAAGGGCTGCCATGGAGACCAATACCACTTCCTCTGGGGATGAAAATGCATCATTACCACCAGAGGAGAACAACAGACCGGAGAAGGAGGAGGAGGAAGATCTAGAGAAGGGGGATGGGCAGGAACCAGAGGAGGTGGTGGCGGAGCGCATCTCTCTGTGTGTCTGCAGCGGATCCGGTCAGAACTCTGTTCAAGCACTCTTGACGTACCTCCTGACTGACGGGAAGATGAAGCCCTATGTGGGAAGGGCAGAGTTCATGGATCTGCCGTACAACGACCTGGACTCATTCTGCCCAGACTGGAAAGACTACAATGCTGTTATTCTATGCCATTCCATCCACAACAGACGTTTTGCTATTACGAATGTTGTGGATGCTCTCTATGACGAGTTCCTACCAAAGGCCAGAAATCACTTTGGTAAGTAGACATCCCTTATTTTCCAAACCAACAAACTCTGTATATAATTCTTTGATAGAAATTTTACATTTTTTACAATTATTATTATACACACACACACACACACACACACATACACACACCAAACCCAACTCCAGAATCATGTCTGAATCTACTTAAAGTGCAGTTTAGTGTATGTTCAAGTTGATCAACCTAGTAGATAAAAAGACTAAAATCAGACTTAAAGGTTCTCTGAAATTCAAGTTGATTTGTGTTAGTTTATGATACCCTCAACATCACTTTTGCAGTGAAACAAATATCTAGAAACATTCCATATAATTTTAACTAATTTTTCTTCCTTTTTTCTTCAGATTGCTTGGATACAGCCACACACAAAAATCCTTCCAAACCAACATTCCTGTTGTGACCTCATCTGTCAATCATTGCTGAAGTACTGAAATGTTTAACAAAAGACATTGGAATGCACCTTCCCCTCCTCTCAGCATAACTTGCATGTATCTTTGATATTAATGTGACTAACAAAAGACATGGTGAGGGAACATGCAAGTTTAATATGCTATAAGTATAAAAATAATTCTGATGCTCTTCTTTAACATAACTTGCAGGATCCTTGGCTCTTGCATTGTGTAGGATTCTGTTCAGTAGCAGAGATTGCTGATTTTTAACTTTTGAACAATCTGTTCAGTGATAGCAAGAGGTTGATTTATGGAAATACTCTCTGCTTTATAACAAATTGTGTCCAGTACATTGATTTAGTATGTTTCAGGGATAATATAGAGGTTTGTTGAACAAATCGAAAATCAAAATTTTCAGGTGTTTTTTTATACATGGAAAAAGCAAAAATGTGTATATAAACATGAGAAAAAAAATCTGAATTCAGATTTAAATCTACAGAATATCATGCCTGTATGTTTTATTCTTGTTGTGCTGGGATGGGATTTGAGGGGAATTTTGATTGATTGTGCCTTTGTTGTTGGACCTCAGGTGAATAAGAAATGCAGATTGAAATATTGTGCCTTTTTGTCTTTGTTTTTGTCTCAATGCCTTGCAGGTCCACAAAAGGTGTTTGTCATAGTTCATGACTTTCACTGGCCAGTGAGTAACCAAAAAGAGCTTTACGATACTTTCAAAGGGGCACAGCCGGCCACATTTGAGAATGCAAAATGGGTCTACGTTTGCGGCAAACTGGACAACTTGATTGAGATGTCGGTGGACGATGCCCAGGCTTTTCTTGATGCCATCAGATTCGTACACACTCAGCCAGCACTGGATCAGTCTCCATCTCTTGCCCAAAGGTGCTTAGATTATTTCATCTCTATTAAGGACTGGATTCTCTCACTGATAGATTATGTGAGAGCTTTTTCGGGAAATCACCAACAATCCGCTGTTTGTGAAAAGACGGGCCTAGAAACAGATTGCAAAGACATGGAAGCTGAATTGGCATCTGCATCAGAGGAAGGAACAGTGATGTAGCTATTTCCCCAAAGCAAACAGGGAAAATAGAGGTATAAGCGCATCCGATACTACTGACAAAGCATTTGCAGAGTTCGACTGGTTGTGATATTAAATGTCTGAGTACCGTACCGTATGTTTTTGATGACTGCAGATTACTCTGTTTGATGCTATAAACATTTTGGTTGAAATGTTTGATTAAGCAAATGACCATATACTCAATGAGGGTCATGACTAACAGGCTATAAACCAAATTTAAAAAGTGTTTATTTTGCAAAAGACAAAATAAATTGTAATAATGCATTAACAGGGATATGGATATAAGGGACTTTTAAGTACATGTAGTACAATCATTTTTGGCTCCTCTGAGTGAAGGGCTAAAGTGAGCTCTTGTTATCACTTGTTGTTAACCATGCCTTATCTGTCAACCATCGTGTGGTGTTCTTCATGCAATGGGATCTCTCCTTGACCATTTGACATCTTTACTTTCTTTTTGTAAAATACATGGTCCCATTTTAATCAAATTCGAAGATATCATTCGTAGGGCCGAGGGATACAATTTGTTCACTAAGCTGTTCGGGTGGCCCCCACTGGGGCCCAGGTTGGGATTGAAAAGTCTGCAAAGTGATCTGAGTAACTCTCCAAGGATCCTCTCTAGTTCCAGTACCAGTGGATACTCTCACAGGTTAAGAGTGCAAGTTGTTCATGGCAATAGCAGTGGTAGCCTGATCTGTGCCTCCTACAGCAATGCCCTAAAATTTGAAGTACTGATTGTAGATGGCATAAGTCTCTAAATCCGCTTAAGTAGTGAAGTTGTGAAGCCCCTGTAGAGGTAGTCATAATACTGTAAAAGCGGATATATTCGTGCGACTAATTTTTTTGCAATAGGCTGGGGTAGAAGAGTTTCGTGCGTTTTCAATTCCGCGGAATCAAGACATCAACTACTGGAACATATGGCACACAAAAATATTTGCATACTTTTATTTTCGCGCTAGCTTCTGGATGCGTGAAATGCGCAAAAATTTCAACACCACACAAATTTCCACTTTTACAGTACTGTGCCTCTGCTAGAGGGTGCCTGAGTCTCAATGTTTTTTGGTAGTCCATTCGTTCTGTGCTATGGCATCTCAAGAAAAAACACTGGATGTGTGCTACATGAGGTGTAGATGTGTATATCGGCTTTTGGGCAAAATCCTGTAAGGTCAAAGGTTACTCAGCTTTGGCTTGAAATGATCCTTTTTCAGCACTATTTGTGCAATTTCTGTTCTCGCATCCCTGTGTCTTTACTGCTATGTACTGCTCATATTTTATAGGTAGGGATGACGAAAAGTAATTGCTATCATAAAGACTATCTTTCTTTAGAGAGTGGCTGACCATTGATTATGCAATGAGATGTAAACCCATCATCTTCCTATCTGTGGGGCAGATCAAGTGTGGCACATACTTCAAATATTTTTGAGTGGCAACATCAAACATGGGTCAAAGGAAATAAGACCGTTATGGCTCCCTCTCTTGAACCTCCTTGGTTATATATGTAGTATATTGACACTGCCATATGCACAAAGCCATTTAGGATTTTCTAAGTCTGATGAGGCACAGGTTAAAAGTAAAACACAGTTTCCATATGGCTACAGAAGCTGTTGATTTTTGCTCTAAAATTGACGTATAAAATGTGTGAAATAATGCAGTACTAGCATGTGATTTCAGTTGGGTAATGACAAAAATGTGAAATATTACCCAAAAAGTATGCTGACAGTATTGCATTCGCAGAACATGCCCGATTGTGGTTGCAACATAATGTTTCATAATTGATGACAAATTGGGCAATAGCAGTTTCGTTCGATCCTCCAAGCACGAGTGAATCACATGTGACTTGTTGGGAAATACTACTGCTAGGGCATGGTCTATGGTCACGTGAAGTTCTACCTACTCACTACTGAACAGGGAGAGGGTGCTTCAGGAATACAAGTTGGGTACTCAAGTCTGAATTATTTTACACTTTTGATCTCAAGATACTCTTAGATAGCTCATTATCCTGGCAAATCACTTCAGCCAGACAAGTTTCTTGGTATCTAGACCCTTATGCTGTATATTGCAAGCAAATTTCAAATGGTGGAAGATAAACTTTGAACCCTTCTGAGAACTATGTTATACCTTTCAAACAGTGTTACTGGTATTCATGAATCTGTGTGTGCCCTGTGTTATGACCCTTTTGCTGGCAGGAGCACACTTTACTTGATGGTTGATGGTTGTGGCTCGAAATGGAAATCAGAAATCCCCTGCGCTGCCATAATGAGCAAAGTGTTTAGCAGCAAATATTTTGTGTTACATTGTAAGAAATTTGTTGGTTTTAGAATGGCAGCTGATTGCAGCTAGGTGAATGCTGCATAATGCTGGTAAAAGCTTTAACTCTTGTATCATTTTTTTTCTTTGAATTTTCAGTATTCTATGAAAAAGGGACTAAGCAGTATCGTCCGATGTTTTCATCTCTATTCTCTACCCAATAAATTTGGTTGTGATTTATCATTAAAGTGATGTTTTTTTTCATACTCTATATTATATGTAGTTTAAATGCACAGTATATATCTATAATGTATTTCCATCCAGCAAAATCATATTTGTAAGCTGTAACTTGCCATAGTTGCCATGTTGATTTCTTGATGTTCACACTTTCCAGTACACCATTTTTGCGCATTCTGCTGCAGAATTCACAGGTACATGAAACTTCTTTTTTTTTGCACCTGACACAAAGATGACTGCATTTGATTTTCAAGGCAAGAATCACACACTTTACCAACCTTCGATCATATTTCTCTAGACATACAGCTGTTACTGCTCTTCACTGGTTTTCTGTTTCTCCTATTGTACAATATAGGTCAAGTTGACATTTCAATTCATTGTTGCATCCTTGCAATAAAATAATGTGGAAAACCAGAAAACACTAACATGTTTGTTGTTGTTGTTGTTTTTCCCTGTGAGCAAATAAAGACAATGCATATTATACATTGTATTTGTATAAATTTCCAATCTCTGATTCTTAAATTGGCAACAAATGAAATTCTGACAACCAAAATTTCTTGGTGGATTTGTTTGGAAAAAATGTTCTAAAATATCATCCAAATACCTCCAAAACACTGAAACAAGTTAGAACACGGGCAGAGTGGCAGTATCCACTATGCTGTGTCTATGTGCTGTCTGGACTTCTCTTTTCCCTGAAGGTACAGGGGTGCTGATAAAAAGAGAATCGAGACCACAGACATCACAGACTGAACTCAAAATATGCAAGGTATGGGGCTAGGCCTGTAATATCACCCACTCTATTTTGATATTTTTGCTGAAGACATTTGATTCATGACAGAATGTATAGCATCACTGAGTGTACCAATATAACTAAACTTGGATATACAGGGACGATTGTTATTCAGCTTGGGACCACTGAAATTTCCACATCGCATCTGGTATCTTGTTTTATCAGGGATAAAAATGAAGAATCTATATTTTATCTTGTAACATCAGCATCTTGCTATTGTAACAGGTTTCACTGTATAATGCAAATTCAAGCTTAGATTTTTCTGTGAAACAGTCTTGTGGATAGCAGATGGCATGTCCTGAACATTACATTGACTGGCACACGAGCAAAAGTTAAGATTTATAATGCAATCAGTCCACAGCACACACGCTTTAAAAACAAATATGAGCACAAAAGTAACCAGAGTGAGTAGAAAATTATATGCTCAAACAAGACACAGAAATTCACACGCCTTCACCATCTAAATTCTTCTAATTTCATGAAGTAAATTCATGAGTTTATTGGCCAAGTTTGCCGACACCTTGGGCATACATATCAAGACACTTTGTAGGCTACGTCTGTGACTGCATCATAACTCTTTGTTTTATATCGGAATCCCCAAACTGGTACAGTTCTTATTTATTTTTTAAGTTTGTTCACAAATTTTACAACAATGTAAAGCAAGATTTACTCCCAGTTCTTGCTGATTATAGGTAGATGTAAATCTTGGCCATGGTATGAGCTAATATTGCAAGAAGAAAAAATATACATAAATAAGACATCAACTGCTCTGTGACAGCCAATCTCCTTCAAAAATGCTAAAAATTGCTCACAAACAGCTATGTTTGAACCATTCGTGTTTTTGTTTTAAAAAAGGCGTCAAATCTCCCTGTACATGCAAAGAACTGTCTACAGAAAATCTCAACAAACAATTTATCCAGAAAGTAATTTTGGATAAAAATAGTTTTCTTTCCACAATTATTGAATGCTACATCATGACATAAACTCTATTTAATTCCAGAAAGATAGTCCTATGTGGCAATGGAAAGTAGGTATTGGTACCTTAAAAGCAATATGCAACAAGTATGGTGTAGCAGCTTGTACAGCAGTTTCTCTATCATCATCATCAGCAGCAGCAACATGAAGAATATGGCAATTCTTTGTCATCATCTTAAAGCATATTGCTACAGTGTCAGCTAATAGAACAATCTCTACCAAAAGAGGTGATTTAAAAAAAAATACATTGTATATACATATAAATATATATCATTTGGTTACAATGTAGACACAGTCACCCAGTCCTTTATCTAAATTGTGCAATGGCCTTTCAAGATTCACATGCATGATGAAGTGTGAATAAAAGATACAAAATGATACCGAGCCTAATCATGCACACAGGTACCTGGCTCTTAAAAAAAAAAAAAAGGAGGAAAAAAATCCATGAATTCTGAGTCAAGTTTCACTACTTATAGGACTTGATCTCCATTGCAATCAATGCAGTTCCCATGGCAACACTTCAAATGCTCCATAGTGAACAGATGTTGCCTGTCTATGTCCACAGTGAATGGTAATATTCCAATATTCCAAGGTTGCAGTTGCTGGGATATGCATGATGAAAGGGGAAATTCCTTGAAGCAAAAGCAAGTGTGGCTGGGAAAGGAGTTGAGACTCGGGCAGCTGCTATTCCATCTCATCCTCCATCGTCATGGGGACAGGGGCTGTCACATTCAGTGAGCGCCACCCCACCGGGTCGTAGGTCCACTTGGGGTACATGCGCTTGTAGAGGTTCATCAGCACTGTGTCCTGAGACTTCATCTTGCCATCAAAGATGCACTTCATGTGGCCATGGGTGCCTGGAGGGAGAGGTGGGAGAGAGGTAGTCAGAGTAGAAACAAGTGACATTGGTCCTATTCAAGTGCTCAAAAGTGAACTTGACTAAACCAAACCATACTTTAGTGTACCATACCATACCATGCCATGCCAGATTGGGAACATTCGAGCACTCTGTGGAGAAAACATACCTTATGAGCTATTCTTGGACTCCAATTAGAACTAAGAAGGGTCACACGTTTTGTAGCAACCAACACCTTCACCTCACAGGCCAATGTTTTATACAGCAGGTGTCATTCATAACAAGGCAATCGCCAAATTGTGTCTCGCCCATTCGCGTACAAGGAATTAATATTTTTTATAACTCCCAAAAGTTAATTGACCTGCTTATGACCTTTGACCTTGTGGTGACCTTCAATACCCTAAGGGACATTTACCATCCAAGTTTGGTCACAAACGGACAAAGGGATCAAAAGTTATGAGCCACAATCAAAATGCGCCCTAAAAACATAACATTGGGCCCTAAAGTTTGTTGACCCCTGTCTGTGACCTTTGACCTTGTGACGACCTTCACCTCCCCAAGAGACATGTTCCATTAAAGTTTGGTCACAAACGGACAAAGGGATCAAAAGTTATGAGCCATAATCGAAACGCGGCATAAAAACTTAACATTGGGCCCTAAAAGTTCGTTGACCCCTGTCTGTAACCTTTGACCTTGTGGTTACCTTCAACTTCCCAAGAGACATCTACCGTCCAAGTTTGGTCACAAACGGACATAGGGATCAAAAGTTAGGAGCCACAATCAAAATGCCTCCTAAAAACATAACATTGGGCCCTAAAGTTTGTTGACCCCTGTCTGTGACCTTTGACCTTGTGACGACCTTCACCTCCCCAAGAGACATGTTCCATTAAAGTTTGGTCACAAACGGACAAAGGGATCAAAAGTTATGAGCCATAAACGAAATGCACCCTAAAGACTTAACATTGGGCCCTAAAAGTTCGTTGACCCCTGTCTGTAACCTTTGACCTTGTGGTTACCTTCAACTTCCCAAGAGACATCTACCATCACCCAAGTTTGATTGCCATTGTAGCAAAATGTGCTGAGTTATGTGTGATAAGAGAGTCTTGCAAGTAAACTTTAATGTCTGACCTCAAATGACCTTTGACCTCATCATGTGACCTCTTACGGCACCATAACATGAAGGTACCCCCAGTGCATCCATCACCCAAGTTTGATTGCTTTTGTAGCAACATGTGTCGAGTTACGAGTGATAAGAGAGTCTTGCAAGTAAACTTTAACGTATGACCTCAAATGACCTTTGACCTTATCCTGTGACCTCCAATGGCACCATAACACGAAGGTACCCCCAGTGCATCTATGACCCAAGTTAGGTTGTAATCCAAGCAACTTATGTGAAGTTATTTGTCAAAAGAGAGTCTTGCAGGTAAACTTTAACATAGAAAAGAGGGTCTTGCACATACCCTTTAATATATGACCTCAAATGACCTTTGACCTCATCACATGACCTCTGACAACACCATAACATGAAGATACCCCTAGTGCTTCTATCACCCAAGTGTGGCTGCCATTGCTGTAACAGTTGCCAAGTTATGCATCATAAGAGAGTCTTGCAGGTAAACTTTAACATTTGTGACGGACGACGGACGGACGACGGACGGACGACGGACGGACGACGGACGGACGCCATTTGGATCCCTTAGTCTCGCCTTCACCTCCGGTGGGCGAGACAAAAACCGACTCTTTGTATTATGACTAGTGTGTGTCATTTTTCGCGAGTAAGGCGCTATTTGCAAATTAAAAACACACGAAAATATGAACTCTTGATATTGACATGAGTGGGACAGCCCACATACATTTTTTCCATTCAGTACTGCACTACAAGATCGCGAATTTAACCACTCAAGAAAATGTCTGGAAGTATCGATTCATGAAAAATTAGACTTGCTAAATACATGGTAAATACAGTATGTACAATATCAGTAACCACATTTCCATGGTATGGCACTGTATGTTTTTAGCACAATGCTTAGTATTCACTGTTAGCCTTCCATATTAAAGATAAATAAGAGTGAAATATGCAGATGTCCGCAAACATTCAGAGAAGTTCACAGGAAATTCAGTAAACACTTCCAATTCTTTAAGACTGCCGCAGTTTGAGCTAAACTCAGCCACATGTTCTTCTGACAGCAAATTTAACTCTAGCATGAAATAAGGTGAAAATTCCAGAGGGAATGATTAATGAAGAATAATTGCCACATTCTTTCAGCCAGTTTTTTAAGGTGCTATGAACCCACCTGCCTTCTTGCCTAGCAAAACAATTCAATGTCTGACAAATAAGGTGATTATGTCCTTGCCTATCACAAGTATGATGCCCCTATGAAAATGCCCCTCTTGGCTAGCTAGCTAAGTTGGGAAAATGTCTTTTGATATGGACTGCAAGGAGGTGGGGGGTGGGGAAGGGGTGATAAATCTTACCCAGTGGCTCTCGGATGTGGCCCCTCCTGCCCCACTTGGTGCGCAGCTCAATGGGCTTGAACCACATGATGTCCTCTGTAAAGAAGTGGGAGATTAGAAATCAGAAGGAGACATAGGCACACACAAACACACACACAATTACAACACACAGACACACACCTATATACTTGGTACATACACCCCAATGTATACACGTTAGGTGGAAAGGTATCAGAATGATAACTGCACAGCAAGGTTGCTGTGATAAGCATACCGGTAATAATCCTGCAATGAGAGATTAGAAATCTTCACTAGCACGTCCCTGCCAGACAGGGATATGAACAATCACAAACAAACAGACAAACGGACAACATCCACCTTCGTACATACAACACTGAATGCAAACACAAAACACACGAGAGGATACAAACAACTACAGACAAACTGACACACACTCAACTTGGTATGTACACCACTGAAGGCAAACACATCCAGATCAAAGAGGTCTGAATGATAACAAAACATGTTCAATGTGTCCTGTGTGATAGACCTTCAATACAGGCTTGTTGATTTCAAATGTACAAGGTAAATTTGGCTTCCTTGAAAGACGGATAGAGGAGTGATGGACTGACACTACTATAACACAGACACATTGAATGCTTTCCTATACTAGTGAGCTGTAAATGGACAATAGCCTGCATTATGAAACTTGGCTATTGTAGAAAACCCTACCAAATGCACATGTACCTAGAAGCCAATTAAGGAAGTCATCCTAGCATAATTATGTAGCCAGACAATATAATAGGGAAACTGATGCAAAATTTTCCAGAGTATAATATGAAAAGAGAAATATCATCAATGTCTCCATTTCTGCATACATTTATGTCAAAAGATCTTTTTTTAATGAACACGTTCTTCTTCTCGAACCTCTGTTGAAGAACATGTATCTGACCACAGCCTGTCTGTTGATGATCTTGAAGGGATGACCACTGAGGACTACCCTCTTGACCACTATCCTGTCCGGATTGACCCCCAGCAAGGTTCCCGTGGCAACCAGGTTGTGTGTGCCTAAAGTGGAAGGATGAGAACAGCTGCATTTTAGCACTTGCATCAGGAAGAGACAACACGATGATGTACACATCATGTGATACGTTTTTTCAATTTGATTTATTTGGCTTTGATGTTATTCATCCATTCATTCCAGTGTACTATTACATTAAGGCCAAATCTAATAACATCTCTACAGCTGATATTACTGGTAACTTTGAAGGTGGGATGATCATGGAGAATTTAAAAACATACACATGTGTGGCCATGTGAGAATACTTATTAACTTTCTTTAAGTACATTAACGGCAGACCTTCTGCAAACTTCTGCAGATCAAAAACATGCAGTTACACAGTAAAAATACCAAAATCCCCACAATAGAAAAAAGAAGACATTTCTAAGGTAATGATCATATTCTGGGTAAAAAAAAAAGGGGGGAAAATTTAAACACGAATCATCCTAACAAAATTTAGAGGGAACCCAAACCCAAAGAGCAATGTGGATTGAGTAAAAGTAGCAACATTAGTAGAACACATCAGTGAAAGTTTGAGGAAAATCGGACAATTGATGCAAAAGTTAAGAATTCCACAAAAAAAGAAATTATTTTTCATGAAAATTACATATTCCATCAACTTGATACTGACATATGTTAAGAGTAGCAATTATTCCCCTTGCTTTCTGAAAGCGGTTAGTCAAGTGTTCTTTCATTATGCTAGAAAAGTGAATTTTTGTGGAATTCCCTTTTATATTTTCTTTATATTGTTGCCCACTCATACGTCATAACCTGTAGTAGTCTCCTCATCCAGCAGTTCCAAAACCAAAACTTTAAAAATTCATAACTTTTGCATCAATTGTCCGATTTTCCTCAAACTTTCACTGATGTGTTCTACTAATTTTGCTGCTTTTACTTAATCCACATTGCTCTTTGGGCTTGGGTTCCCTTTAAGACAATCTTTTGTTGTTTTTCTATATACAGTGCACTTCGGTTATAACGAATATGATTATAACGAAATTCCAGTTACAACAAAATAAAAATCCATGTCGCAAAATTATTGGCTTTATTTTTTTCTATTGTTTATTTGTTTGGTTAACAAAAATTTTGATATAACGAAACAAAATGCCAGTCCGGAGGACTTCGTCATAAAGAGAGTCCACTGTAAAGCATGTTTCCTTGTTTTTGGCTCTTGTTTGTGAAATGAGCAAATCTTCCCTTGAAGCAAGTCGGATGCAGGAGTGACTTTCCTTTCTTTACAGAAATTTGAGACTTTGCACTCACCATCTGGGAGCTCTTTGAAGACCAGTACGGTGGAAGGCGGAAACATGATGGGAGCAAACACGCTGGCCACTGTGACAGCAGAGTCCTTGGGTAGAAACCTTTCATACTGTGGCGAGATCAAAAGAAAAGACAGGAAAGTTACATTTAAAAGCCACTTTACCTTTGTATACCTAGCGCTGCAGGTGCCTACTTAACCACTCCTTTGTATACCCAGATCACTATTGTGTCCACCAATATCATACCCAAGCATCAGTGCAGACACAGGTACAAGAAGTAAAAATTACAGCAGAAAACAGCAAACAGTTTCTTCAACCTTTGCTATTTTCTACTTAGCATTCTCTTGTGTATTTGTGTTTTTTTTTTTATCAGCTTAGAAATCAGCAAATTTTCTTTCCCAAACATTACAATTAATTCAATGAATATGTTGGCAATCTTGGCACCCATCAGCACTGCTGATAGGGTGCTTAGTTTTCCCTCCTTTTTTTTTCCTTTCCCAGCAATGGAAAAATGGAGTGTGGTGTATACACAGGTGCACTTTATATAACCTTATATTTATGGTACAAATATTACATTGTGTTGGAAAGAAAAAGAAACACATGACCACAATCATGCAATTGTAATATATTATGTCAGCAGCATGGAATAACAAAGCAAAGCAAAAGCACTAGAAATCATGATGAAGTCTACATCGAGCCTACTTTGAACAAATCTGTGGAATTCAAAAAGGAGTAATGATTACCAAGGTGCAGATAGCGGAAATGTTTGTCTGACACAAAGATAGCACTGTGGTATAGGTACAGACACCGGGAAGAAAAAAGAAAAATCTGTGTTTATTCACTGATATGGAAGCTGTGCTATTCCTACCTTGTGCTTGCCTCCAGATGTGTGCTGGGAGAAGATTGGCCCTGCCCTGAATCGCCGATACCCAACCTGAAAAATTAGCGGCTCCTGCAATGCAAATTTAATATCATGTACAAAACAGTCTCAGAATTCATGGAACACATATGATTTCACTGCTCACGTATACAAGAGATGTGGGGGAAGGACATCACTTTGGTGATGTGGGCCCAATGTTGTGAACATGTTTCTGTACTTGTATTTCCACAAACTTTATAGTTTCACAAATTTCCTTCACCAAGAATAGAGCCAAATCTGCATGTCACCCTTAATAAAGGCAAACATAATTTTTATGGTCTAACAGGCTAAAAAAAAAATGTAAAAAAAAATTGAACCTAAGATTCAGTAAGGGTATATAAAAAAAAAAAAAATCACTTTTCTAGCATAATGAAAGAGCACTTGATAAACTGCTTTCAGAAAGCAGGGGGAATAATTGCTACCCTAATAACATATGTTAGTATCAAGATGGAATGTTAAATTTTCATGAAAAATGAATTTTTGTGGAATTCCCTTTATATTTTCTTTATATTGTTGTCCACACATACGTCATAATCTCTAGTAGTCTCCTCATCCAGCGGTTCCAACACCAAAACTTTAAAAAATCTATAACTTTTGCATCCATTGTCCGATTTTCCTCAAACTTTCACTGATGTGTTCTACTGATGTTGCTTTCACTCATTCCACATTTCTCTTTGGGTCTTGGTTTCCTTTAACAGAGGGGCAGAATGTTATGGGAGAGAAGGAACAGCATTTCAAGTTTTCTCCTTCCTGTAGCTTTATAGTAAACTTTCAGTACAGCTTTTAAATCCATTGTGCCTCATCTTGACCTCTGACAGTCTAAGCACACTTTGTCTCTCACCTTTGACTTGACAGGATCAGTGAAATCTGGATGCCGCCTGATGGTGAAGTGAAGTACAGACATCTGAAATTTAAAGCCATGGTGCAGACATGGGTTACAACTTTCATGAATGCTTCTCAACGTTGCATATTATGGTGGTAAGGCAGTGACCCCCCCCCCCCAAAAAAAAAAAAAAAATAACATTTTCATACTTTTGATCATTAGCGCAATATATTATAGGCACACTTATTAATTGGCATTTGAATGTCCTTCTTCATATTTTGATTTGATGAACAGGTGTGTATGTGACTGTGAAAGCAAATAAATTGGCATGCCTTTCCAATTTGTTACAAATCAGGCAAAGGGAAGTTTTTCCAACTTAAGAGAGTTAGAGCTGAAATAAACAAGTGGTACAAACCACAACCAAACCGATGTTTTTATGAGACATTCGACCTAAACATGGCTGAGGATATACACCAAAGCGAAAGAAAGAGATATATTTACACATATAAAAGAGATATACCGAAGAGAGTATACAAGAAATATAATAATAAGAATGAAAGAGCTATACTGAAGAGAATGAAAGAGATATAGTAAAATTCAAGGGCTATACTGAGGCAATGATAAAGATATATACGGCAGATAATAAAATAAGACACCTTCTGTTCATGAGCCAGCAAGCCAAACACTACCAGGGGATGTGATGGATCGTAGTCATCTGTAATTACAATAGTCACAAACAAAAGAGAGAAAAAAAAATTAACCTATACTGGGTACATTAAAATGAGAAATACTGAAATGAGAGTCATAATACAGTCACTTCATAGGACTGATAAAGTGCTCTAGAGCACATTATCTGGATATAAAGAGCACATTACAGGTGACTACTACAATTCCAAAGTGTTGTAGAAGACAGACTGTAAAGCAACGCAAAGACTCAAGTCTACCCCTTCTATGAGATTTCAATGCAATGTCCATCACTCATCTCATGGAACACTTGCTAATCCTGTTCAGCTTTATTAGCTGCAAATCTAAATATCCTACCGCAAAGAAAATTAGCTGCGTGTCAAAATATATCCCATTATGATAGAATTCAAGAAGGTAAACAATAGATTTTGTTGCACTGATTGGCAAATTGCCTTTATTGTCATAAAACTATCCACCAATTATTAAGTTGTTGTTTGTTCTGTAGTAGCCACGATAAAAAATTACAGGCAGATATACTCGGCTAAACATGAACCAAAGGTCTCCTGTAAGGGCAATTTGTCAATCGGTTGCAATAAAACCAACTCAAATGCAAGAATTCATTAATTTCAAATAATAGATCAGGATCACACTCACCAAAGACACTTCTAGGTACATCTGATATGTGGATAGTGATGTAGTTGCCAACCTGGAAGCAAAGACAAATTTTGCACTGAACAAGGCTGACCTCAAGTGAATAAATTCACAAATATGTTGATTCCCATCAATGAATTAGCAACAAAGAATAAAGGTATATATCACAGAAGCAACTTCACAATTCATGGCATCAAAATGAAGGAAAGAAAATGTACTGCTTTCACTGGAATGTGCATCAGTGGCAGAAACAAGAACGACTCGTACACGGTATCACAGCAGCATCTAACTAAACTGCTGTCACACTCCTGACATAGAGCCAAGCAGTGAGGGGTGTACACAGTCATATTGTGGTTTGCCGTGAAATGTAGCTGTACACTGCATAAGCCAAACACTTCACAATATATTAGTTTTTGTGTATTTCTCTAGTCCATCAATATTTGTGAGATAAGCAACTCATGGAAATATTTCTTCCCATAATAGAAATGTCATGCATATCATCTCTGAGGTGGGAAATCTCTTGGTATTCTCTTGAATACTTAAATAAGTAGTACTTATTTCTCATACTGCCACTGTGGTTCTCAACTGTAGATTCAACCACAGCTATAGCATCTTCGTGGCAATTACACTAGTCTGCTAGTTGTATAAAGCATGGTAGGGAGTGACTCTTGATCATGGCTGACAGTTTACCTGCCTGATGATAACAGGTTATCCCACAATCAATAGTGTAAAACCAGAAACATTCGCGACATGAAACTATCGCGAATTGGGGCCAACGCCCCTTTCCATGGCATGTTACTTTTGCGAATTGCGTATATATACCAAAACTTTTGTGAATCTTGGCCCCTTGTGAAATTCGTAAAAGCTTCATGGACGCAAATATGTCAGGTTTTACGGTAGGTCTTATCAGAAGACGAATGGATATGTGCAACTTCTGTACACAGCAATCCCTACATATTGTGCCACAAAACAGACATCATCTTTTCTTAATAAGTAAAGTGGACTTCCGTCATATTAGGTCGTCAGGACCAGCAATTTTCTTTCATTATATCGAAATTTCGTTATAACAAAACAAAGAAATAACAAAAAACATGAGCGGATGATGTTGCTACCTGAATTTTTACTTTGTTGTAACCAGAATTTCGTTACAACCGTATTCGTTATAACAGGAGTGCACCGTATACAAGCTGATACCATAGTCACACATTGTTGCAATGTCAGTATGAAACATCTGCAGCTAGTTGTTGAATTTAGCCTAATAGAATTGTGCAATTGTGGCTGATCAATGCACACAAATACGTGATTTGTTACCTTCGCGCATGAGTCAGAGGTGTAACAATCAATCAACAATTACTACGAGTCTGCGGACTCACCTCGGCCAAACTATCACTCTTGGTGGCCAGCACTCTCTTCTTGGTCCTATCAAAACTCTCAAACTGGAAGATCCTGGCGTAGTCATGGGGGAGGTTTTCCTTCGGGTCCCACGGCGACGTGCGGAAGCTCTTCAATCCCCGATACCTGGTACCGAAAGGAGGAAACAAAATTTTAAAAAAGACTGCATCAATGAAAGGAAGGGTTTTGGAGGAGGCTCAAGTGAACTGAAATCTCTGACACCATATCCCAAATAAATGTTGTGCCATGCACACCACAGAGGTATATGGCAAAAACCACCACACAGGATCTCTGTGAAATTCTGTTTATACCACAAATTAATATGTTCCTGGCAAGTATCGAAGCCATATATATATATATATATATAGTAAAGATATTCTTCTGAAATATCAAGCACATACATATGACATGTGAAACTACACACTTCCAAGTACTTGAAAGCAATCATAGAAATAACTGACAGAGCGAATACATTTTGAAATATTACAATTCACTTGAAAACACAAAGACTTTGTCTCTTACATTGAAATGTCAAAATCCTTTGACTAACGGTCTTTTTGCCATCGCATAAAATCAGCAGTCCAGCCATCACCACCCTTACAAGTAAAACCATAAAATGACAAATTGACATTATGATGATGAAAGTATCTCCACTCACTGATCAGCAAGAGCATTAACTCATTGCCTCTGACAATAAATCATTTTTTGTAGATTTGATACATGGCATATGTAGTTCCTGTAAGTCATAGGTATAAGTACCAAACTGATTTTTTTTTCTCTGCCGTTATGTAAAAAATGCTTGTTCTTACCTTGCAAATCTCACCCTGGCATTCGTGTGCATCGGTGTGTCTATCTCGTCTGGGAACATCTCATTCATCCGTTCTTCCCTGTACTTCTCAAGCCTTTCAGGGAAGAGGACCAAAAAAAAATAGAAATACCATCATTTCCCCATCAAATGTCAGCTTGTGTCATGCAGAACCTTATTCTTCAACTCTAAATGAGAAAGAGGAGAGCAAGAACATCATCAGAGTTATGATTAAACACAAATTATAATGATTTAACTTGAAGTATTCATGCTTACATTTCCCGCTCCGCTTCCTCATCAAAATGGACGTCGTAGTTCTCCTTGCTCCCACCACTGATGCTGACCTATCAAACAAAATGCACCAAGAGGCAAAATATTTGGCTATTCATCCACATGTGTCAGTTGTCAGCAGCAACATTTATCACCAGTTAGGGATGACAGTGCTGAATAGTTGTGAATTGTGAACTGTCTTCATTTTCACAACACACCAACACTTTTTATAACTCTTTTTTTTTTAAGTCTTATTTTACAACACAGCATTTCAGTTACATGTATGAAAATGCAGGGAATATTGCCATGGCCAACTATGTTAGAGGCAACAATATATTAGGATTACTTTGTGAAGTGATTTAGATATGGACCTCAATGGCAGTTGTCAGGCAGGCCCTCTACCTATGACTCACAGTATAATGGATGCTAAGCTGCAACATAAAAGAAGCTTCCATGAGCCTCAATGAAAGAGAATGAATGAAAATAAAACTTGAAAAGAAAAGGAGCATGTCCATGCGTACATTTATACTTTCTATCTCTCTCTCAAACTCACACAAAAATACATTTTATACATGTAAATTACCTACTTATTATCTACCTTTATCAAAGCAAAGATGCATATGTACACACAGAGATATGTGCACACATAGATGTAACTGTAAATGTCCCCACTCACTGTGTCAAACTCCATATCATCTGCCTCCGTCCCACCTCCAACCACTGACTCCGAGTCTGCTGATTCTGGTATAGGAACATCATTGTCATCATCTTCAGCTTCACTGTCCTACAGGGTTTGTAAATAGATGGAGACCATATCACAACTTAATCACGGCAAACAGAAAAAAGAATGTCAAAAATAATAACATCAAATTCTTGAGATTTGGAGGATCATATGTCACTGGTATCAGTGAGTTATTACCTGGCATTAATATTCACAGATACTTGTTGATAAACAGAGATTGAAAGCAGGTGAATGCACAAATACAATCGACCCAATCTGGAATGACTCCCCAACCCATGTCACTGCGAGATGCTTGGCCTGAAAAAGATTAGGACTGGTATGTTTATAGAATGATGCTATTCAAACTAAGGATATGTTTGAAGTCCAGTATGTATCCTGTCTTGAACTGCACAAAGAGTGTGGAGAACAATCAACTTTGCACATATAAATCATGTGTTCTGTAATATTACAGAACTTTTTCCATCCTTTGTTACAGTAAGACAGAGTTGTAGAGAGAATGATGAATAATGTGTAACACTCAAGTTGAATTCCTAAGGAATGCAATGGAGCAATATGACATCATGCACAGGACATTCAGACAGAGAAATGCAGCCATGATTACCTCCTCATCTCCAGTCTCGTCATCCTCGTCATCTTCCTCATCATCATCGCTCTCAACTATCCACGTCGCCTGGTAGTCCGACGTGCCCTTCGGTACTCTCTTCACAATCTGTTTCTTGTTTTCCTCTTGTAGGGCAGCTACATCATGGAGGAAGAGAAAAATAGATATCAATGCTTAGTTCACCTAGATAAGAATGAAATTACTCTTGTGAATATATCTTTTTATCAACAATACAGAAACCGCACAATATTGACACATCTTCTCTTGGAAACTTCTTTGCACCCTGTCGTAACCCTGTGCACCTCCACAAACATGATCATAAACACACACACCCACACACACACATATATATATATATATATATATATACACATATGAAGGGGAAAAAACCCACATCAACACCATCATACAAACAAGCAGACACACATATCCACAAACACACACACACACACACACATGGTGAGTTTTTAAAATCTATGCATGGTTCTTGTTGCTTGACTCTTTTGAAATGCCTTAGAACTTATACACTTACACCAGACATTATAACACAGACATTATGCATTATGGACCCATTAGGAGCACATTGTGACTTGATCCAAAGCCTACTTCACCCATTCAAATGCCACAACACCTTTAGGGACTGTCTATCCTCAGTTGATAGGTGGGTTATATTTCTAAGATGGGTCATTTTGACAGGCACTTCTAACTTTTGATGGCATTTCCACACAAGCCCATACAAACAAACAAACAAACACAACAGAGGAAACACCACATTCATTCTCACCTTCGGCCTCAGCGAGTTCTTCCTCCGTCGGCCATGTTTGCTCTCCGGCCATGGGGTCTGGCTCGGCCTCTGCCTGCAGGGACTCTTGGTTCTGGCTGCCTGCCACCTCCAGTATCCTGGGACCTTCTTCCATGGTCTCCGTCTCATCATCGTCCTGTAATTTGGGATGGGACCACATCAGTCATCAGCTGAGCATCGAGAAGTCAGTAACACGTTGCACTGATGAGGGGGTGGGGTGGGGGGAAAGTGGAAGGGGCAGAACATTTGCAGCTCAAGCTTTTGTCCTCCCTTGCCACATACTACACCCACTGGTTGAAAGATTTTCAGTGAGCAACTGACAAGTCTTGACCATCCCCAAATAATAACTTCTGGCAAGACCAACTACTGCATACGCCATATATTGCGCGAGTCTACATTTTCGCAAATCGGAAATTCCCAATGATTTTGCGAGTGGTTAAATTCGCGATCGTGGAGTCCCGTACTGAATGGAGAAGTGTACACACGTACATCACATTCACATCGGGATCAGAGTCAATATTTTCGTGTGTCTTTAATTTCGCGAATAGCACCTGACTAGCAAAATCCCTTAGCGAGACTTAACAAGCACATCTCGTAGACAACCACATATAGATCATTTCCATAACTCGGATCTAAAAACTGCGGTACTATATCTTTATAATGGCATACACACACTGGTCAATCTTTAACAGCTGACATAAAACTACATAGGCATCGGATTACATGCATAAGACATTAAAAATCTCATATAATGTCGGTAGCAAGGGCTGTAAATAGCATCAGTGACTTTGCAAATAATTTATGCAATATAAGTTAAAAAAACAAACAAAAACAAAACAATGCCCACAATAAACATTTGCATTTGTGACAAAAAGCAACAAAGTTCACTCACAACTGCCATAGCATCGCCATCTTTCTTTGCTTTCCTCTTGACCTTCCTAGGATTCAAGGGACAAGGGTCAGCAGGGCCATCAATTTGAGCCATTTGGAAGTCGCCATACCCCGGCAGGTGGACCAGTCCATTCACAGAGAGGGGTGCTCCTCTCACGAATCCTGTCACCTTCAGGGTTCCCCTCCCTTCCTGCAGTGAAAACATGAAGACAAACCATTTAAAGTGAACACATTTCTTTTGCAACTGCTGTGAGGTGAAACTGATTCAAAATATATTGCAAAAAGAAACTACTGCACTAGTTTAAGCAAAGCACCCTCTTTCCTTCCTTCACAAACTGAGTTTTTTTTACACAGGAATCCACAAAAACAAGAGCACATAGTAAAAATACTAATACATCAAAAATTCATTTGACAAGAATTAAATCATACAATTTCATGCATCATTTATAATTTAGTATATCACTTATAAACTACAAATTCATTTCAACCTTTACACGCAGTAATAACAGTGTTCTTGGTTTTTATCTTTTCGGTTATCACAAATGAGTCGGTACAGGCATACCTGTGTTGCGCTGGGTTCAAAAGTCACATCATCCGCCAACACGTGGGGTCGAATGTCGCGCCACTTGACCCGGTTCAGTTTCTGCTCCGCCAAGTGTCGCAAGAGAAGCACATTATCCTGGTCACTGTCGAGGGCATACAACTTGCCATCTGCAAACCTGAAAAGCAGTGAATGACAATTTGTCAGACACACTTTACAAGATTTACTCAGTTTGTTTTATGAACTTAGAATAGATAGAGCCGAGATATATACATATAAAGCCTATCCTATACTGAGATATCAGATTAAATGATCTTATTGCACTAAAATAGCATACCGAGTATGATTCTCATGAGTGCAGGAAGAGAGGTGAGACAATTCTGAACATCATCACTTCTAATTGCAGCATGAATTTATCAATAAGTTCTGAGTTTACAAGTGCAATTTTTATCTCCCATTTTTCAGTGCAACTTTTCAGTGCAATCAGACTGCCCATTGCTCCCCACAGCACAAGAGTCCAGAAAAGCCAAGAGCATGAATGTGTTTCAAGGGATATGTGGAGAATAAATAAAGTAAAATCTGTTAAGAACAAGATCAATGGTCATTACATACATTTTTATCCAACATTCCAAATTTTAGTGTACAATTAAATTACCTTCTCTCAATTTGTTTCTGCAGGGACTTTTTGACTTCAGTTCGTTTCTTCAGCGGAACATCTTTCAGTCCCTGTCGGCAGAGGAATAAAGGCAAGTAGCATAAGAATCATTCCTACAACAACACACACACAATAATACCTTGATTCCTCCATGGAATATGAATCTGCAACATGATGACACAATGTGCATTCACAATCAAAACTCCACTGACATTACACTGCTCAAAAAGTGACAACACTTTCAATGGACAATAAATTCAGTCTAACCACCAGCCCATAGATCTATGAAAGATTTCAAATCAACCCTCTGCCATGTTCAATATAATCACTGGTTCTGATTTGCCTGTGAGAACACCACCACGACCGCCATTATGAATGATCAGTCTGCAGGGTTTCACAAGTCTCGCTTTGGTTCAGGATTTGGCTTGTCAAACCCACTGTCTTTATTCTCTTCCAAACTTTGGAGTACAACAACCCAAACAGTGTTCTCAGTAGGACTTTTCTGAATGGTTTATAACTACTTCACAATACAAAGATCTTGAAGCACAGGCCAAGCAGGTTTACTTAAATGAGTGAAGCTTTAGCTTGTGAAAAAAAAAAAAAAAATGATTACAAACTCCATGTTCCATGATTTTATCCAGCTTTTGTACAAGTGGGTCATAATTGACATCTGCACATCTTTGAACAAATCAATAAAAAGGTATTATTTATTCTACCTATTCAACACTCATATACATGTATAAAATAGCAATTTTGACACTGTTTCCACTGTGGAATTTCCATCCAAAATCACAGAAAATAATGACATCAAATTTTATGTGTGAAATCAAACAGTCACACTCAATTTTGACTGCAATAGCCTGACAATGCCTACCTGGGTGGCAAATGTGACGGACGGCAAGCCCTGGGCAAAGAGACAGGACAGGCAGAGGTCACCCCAGTCGTCCCAGCAGGCGTTGGGGTCGACCAGGCAGAGCACGGTGTCTGCCGCCTTCGCCGTATCAAGAATGGCCGACAGGTTGCTGGAAGGCACAACGATACTGAATCTCCTCTTGAATCGGGGCAGGCTGGAAATTAATTTAATCAAATCATTGAAATGTCACTAAGTACTTATTTATGAGCATGCACTGAACCTGAGAAACTATCAATAATTTGCACAGTTGTAGTGCAACTCAATACAGCAATAACTAAATCACCATTTTTATATGATTCACTAAATACAAAAATGTTCAATAGAGAGGTAAAAGTCAGGTGGCATATTTTTGAATGATTTTTTTTTTTGTTCTTCACATATGACACAATTGCTGATTATTGAAAATCACCTGGAACTGAACCTGATCAGTTAGAATTATGATATAACTGCTAATGTGATTTGATTGACAACAATAATGATAGCACTGATAGCCATTCTCAAAAGTTTTATCAATTGATCAAGGCAGTAGGGACATATTAAGATATCGTGTCTACACTCCACAATAAAAAAAAAAGTAAAATTTCATCCATGCACAACATAGTATTATTGTAAAGATTCAGGGTAAATGGAAATTTAAATCCTCCAAAGAGAAATATGAAAAAAAAAAAGATCATACCAGATGTGAAGCAAATTACTGTTGCTGCTAGGATACTCCACGGCATCACTGTCTGCTGCCCTTAGGCAGCCAACGATACGGTCTACATCCACTGCACCGTGGAGGGGTAGGACCATCTAGAAATATAATCAAACAGAAGCAGGAGAAACATATCTGGTGATGTACATGTATAGGAATGAACATGTGTATCTTGCACAGTCATATGTAGCAATTGCCAAACTACTTACAGTGGACTTTCAAATTATGTGAACCAATTTCAGCTTGTGTTGAGCTATCATTCTAAGCACAAATATAGGAAAAGATGCCACCACCAAGTAATCCTTCATTTCCTCCGTGTGTTAACTTTTTTGTGAGCGATCACACAGGTTTACAGAGGCTATCATCAATATGCTCATATCCATTATTTGACATGGTTAATGCAACAAAGAATGCATGGATCATAACAAGTCAGTAAACAGGTTGCTATTTACATAAATATATTTTACCTGCTTCACAATGCTAGACAATACTACTCTACACAGACTAATAAAACTGCACACAAATAAAATTGAAACAGTCATTTTAGTCACAACTATTGCCATAAACACTATTTGTAATACTCCTAAAACCCTGCTTTGAGAAAACACTGAATGTTGTGAATCAAATAGTAACTGAGGCAATGAACAATACATGATACTGCATGATGCAAAATGAGGTACATGTACAGTGCACTCCCGTTATAACGAACACGGTTTTAACAAAATTCCAGTTAAAACTAGTAAAAATTTAGGTTGCAATATAATCGGCTCTATGTTTTTTATTGTTTATTTGTCCGGTAGTAATGAAATGTCGATATAACGAAAGAAAACAGCTGGTCCAAAGGACTTTGTTATAATGGGAGTTCACTGTAGCCTCGTAAGTTCCTTACCACCAAGTTCGGGGGTGCATCAACGCCGCCCATTCTCTTCTGGCTCAGCAGCTCATCTCGTTTTTGTCTTCGTAGCTGTAAGGCCTGTGTAGTGTGGAAGAAACCATGGAACCATGTTTGTTTGTTGGTTACCTTCATTTCAGAGGGTCACTCGTGAAGCAATCACACTGGTAAATGTAAATGTCACGTGATCTGTGAGTAGGCCCAACTCTCTCATTTCTCTACACCTGATATGAATCACTCTATAAGTGAACACGCTAATACTGTCACTGAAACATTACTGGAAGACAACATGCTAAGAGAAAATGATTTTTTTTTTCTTTAGAAAATACTCTTGTTCTAAACTGTTAAATTCCACTTTTGAGTTGTGAATTACAGAAATAGAGCAAGCAAAAATGGCCTGATCTTCTTTTAACTGGAACAGTCATACAAAAATGTTATTCAAGGGGGGGGGGGGGGGGGGGGGCAGGAGGAAAACTTGTGCATTCTGTGCATTAGGTACACTCATTTCTCTCATAGCCAAAACTGAAAGAAACACTTCCCAGACCCACATAGTACTTCTTCTCGTGAGAAAAGAGAATTTATCAGCAGATGTTTCAAGTCAGGTAGTAAGCAAATACTTACTTCTAAATACTGAAGTAGATCTAGAGTAAAACCACCAGTTTTCGGACACTTAAGCTTTTCTGCAATATTTGTTCAACTCAGATAATACATACAAAATTATATCTACTACAATGTATGTTAAATATATCAAACTACTTTTTCTCAATGTTGATTTTGTTAAATACATCATAAAATTTCAGAAAATCCTCAAATATCATCACCTTGATAATCCCCCAGAATCCGTCCGGCCTCTCCAGAATTTGGACGCAGGCTATACGCGTTCAATGTCAATGCATAAATGTACAAGACTGCTGAAAAATGTGCCACGCCATACCTTGTTGGTGCAAGGTTGCATCGGGGATGTTGTGGCACCCGTTGGTGTCTGAATTCTGGCGAGTTGGCACTTGCATTCAACCCCTGTACATTAAAAGTCACTGCATCGGCAAATACAGAGATTTTGTTATTCTTTTGTGTTTTTGAGGATACCATCACACTCTGAGTTTGCAATAAGTGAAAAATCTTGCAAGACATTGGCATATTTCTCAATTTTTAGTGCTTTTTGGCGACCACAATTCTAAACACACGACTTATTTTCGCTCATGCTTTGGAAAAGTTGTGCAGATTCTGCGTTTTTGACAGCGAAATCTGGGATTTTAGATGGATATTTGGAGGTCACTATAACTTATAAGGCACTTTCCTGTTGTGAATAACATACAGTGCAGTGCCAGTGTGTGAAACGATGTGATATATGTGTGTGTTGTGACAAAAGAATTCGCTGGCTTGTGATAAGTGAAAGGTGTCTGGATTCTGGAGGCCGGCCAAAAAACTGGGGTTTTTTCTATAACTAGTTTCTTCTCGAATAGGTCTAGAGTTCAAACCGCAGGCACAGTCATTTAAAGACTGGTCCATACCCCCTTACCTTATTCCTGCGATCAGCTTTGCTTAGTTCTCTCTTCCATTTCCTTGATATGTTCTTGGCATTTACTTTTCCTACAAAAACAACAAAACAAAACAGCAAATGCGGCATGCTATGCCATCCAACACTATTACACTAACAGTACAAGGATATCACTGTACAAAATTAACAGACTAGAACTAGGTTCTAGATTCTAGATCTAACGTTAGACTCCTATCATTTCTACCACTGACACAAGTAATTTATTCTGAAGAAATGAATGAAACAACAATGTCAACACTCAACTGCTCAACATTAACACTCGCCATGCTCACACAGCTCAGGGTAAAATTTATGGATTTAAATTTACTTTAAATCTTAATATCTGAAAGTGAAACACTGAAAGAAGAGACTGATTCTCTGAACCATTTAAAAATGTTTTGATGTTGACTGCAAGAAATACTAAATTTATTTAGTATTCGGCATAACAATCATGTTATGACTTATGGTAGACAGAAAGATCCGTCTGTCCGGAGGACTCTTTTTGATATTTTGCCATTAACGCTGTCCTCCGTATACGGAGGGGATCCGTGAAGCCAGACGCAGTCTCCGCGGAACATTCCCCGACGGACAGATACAGACCGATCTTTCGGTCAAGACTTATGGTACCTACCTTTTAGTTGCACATCTATTTTCCCCTTGCTACGGTGACGTCCTGTCTTGTGACCTTTATTTTGTTGCTTTAAAGGGCCTGCTCTGTGTGAAGTTTTCGCCATTTTAATTTGACGGATGATTTTAATTTACTTTACACTTAGAAACTAAACACATGTGTAAGGCAGCCGGCAGGGGTCTGGTCTCACCATAGCTACACTGGCTGAAAACGCGTGTCCATTGCACAACTGCACAGTGCGTAAGCTGTGTCAGTCACTGATCACGAATCGCATATCGTTATCCAGAATGTGGCTCACGCACGTGTCCGTAGCACTGCGTGTGCAGATTGTATGGCAAGCGAAAAAAGAAACTATGAATTTAGTGGCCTTGAGATGAAAAATATTTTCTCAGACCCCAAAAACCTCTTCAATATTTTTATGATGATGATTTCACAAATGTTATATGATGAGCCTTTAATCAATAATGATACATTGTAACGATAAATCCGAAAGGTCAAATTGTTAACTAACCAGTAGGAAAAAGAAGATTTTTCACATCAATCGGGTATAAACAACTTCACTTTCCTCCTCAAACTCATAATAGGGGCCTAAACGTAAATTAATTTATCTGAAAGAAGCACGTTTCTCATTATTGACTGTAGTAGTACGGGTAGTGACACAGCCATCCCGCTTGATCTGTAAATAGACTGTATTTAAATTCATATATCTATGCATGTTGTATTCACAGGTATGTTTTCTTGTTATTTTTGCACCTCTGTTTGTATATTATTATAATCATACCCCGAAGGGGGTCGAAATTTCGACAATAAAAATCTCAAAAAACAAAACAAAAACACAGCAAAGCTGAATGTTGACTCTAGAAAATACTTGTCTGACAATGACGCAACTTATTTGTACGAGTATTCCATTTTTACGTTCGGAAATCTACATCATGATGTTGATTTCTCCCGATTGCCTTTCTTGAAACTAGTGGAGTTGTTCGTCAAGAACGCTCTGATCAAAGACTAGGTTCTTCTACGCACGCTACCCTCTATCTGCACTCCTCTGCATTTGACACGCAACTTAGCACCTGCTAGCAGCAGAGTCAATTAGAATCTAACTCTGATAGTGACCAACCCAACGACAAAACCGAAGTTGCTCATCCAAGCCGGCGCCAAGGGTGTTTGTGGAGGAACCCATACATATTTATACAGGTCTTACATAGGATGATCATACACACGGAATAAGGTGAGGGAAAAATTAGACCTTTTACTGAATGGATGTTTTAAGTTACCTTCATTTTATTATGGTTTAGGCGCTGCTAACTATACACAGCCCAGTCGCTGTACGTAGATACGTTTGCACAGCGTAGTAACAGCGTCTGGTCGGGCTAAGGCGCTCCTTGCCTTGTGTGCGTGTGAGCTTGTCGCAGTTAGGGTTTTCCTGAAAAACTCGGCTCACAACGGCGACATGAACAATGCCAGCGCTATGGGACTGGCATTAGCTAAATAAAACTGCATGCTGCAGACTAAATTACCTCAAGTAATGTGATGCATGACGACGTGTGTAACTTAAAGGCATAGATGTCTAATTAGGTGATCCGAGTATCCTCTCGGATCACCTTCTGTATCTGTACGGATTCTTTCTTCTTCTTTCTTTCTTTCTGGACAAAAGTTGTGTTTCGATTAGCTCAGAAAGTGTTCCTCCTATCAATTTCAAAATTATACCATATATGTATCGTATCCCAAAGTCGACAAATTTAATAAAATCATAGTGATCAGTCAACCGTGACGTCACTATGACGTCATTATATGAAAACACATTTTCATGCATATCTCATTAATGGAAAGGAATTTTTCAATGAAATTTACGTCACATATATTTCAAGTCAAGCGCATTCTACTCATATTATCAAAATTCACATTTATTATTAAAAAGTGCGCGTACGCGCGCGTTGAAATATTTTTATGCTCAAATCGAGCTCAATTTTTTTTTGCACACGTTTCAGACCATTTGGAGCATTTTTTGAAAAATTGAAAAAATTGGACGGACGCGTACGCGCGCGCACATATACGCACGCACAGCTCATATGCAATAGAAATTTCCCGTTTTTTCACACGGATCGAATGTCTGAAATGTCAAGGAATGTTTCTACCAAGTTTCAAGTCAATCCGACTCAATATGACGTCATACGGGCCCGTCAAAGTTGAAATTCCGCGCGCGCGTCAATGGCGATATACAGTGCAACAATGCCAAAAAACCGCCAATTTTAAATCCGATTTTACTCGTCAGGATGGACGGTGACCCCCCATTTTCTTTACATATTTTGAAAGCTGATGAGTTGTACATATCATTTCATGGGTTGGCGATACTGAAAAAATGATTAAAAGATATCAAATTTCTTAATAAAGTAAAAAAAGTAAATTTTCAAAATGACGTCATCAAATTTCAAGTTCACTCGAGCGTATCTCACTTATCCTTTGCCAATTTTCACACAAATTTCAGTATGTTGTAGCTTATTAAATGCTTTTTCATTGATATAATAACAGCATTTTGATTGGATGACGGCATCACCTCGTAAAAATGGATTCAAAGTAATCTTGTCAAATTTGACCAGTTTACGTGTTATCTCTATGGGAGTGCAGTTTTTCTGGAAATGAAAATTGACATGACTATATTTCTCGAGCACTATCTCACTTATGCTTCAGTGAATTTCTCCCAAATTTTAGTATGTTGTAGCTGAGACTTTGGGCTATCGTAAGTGTGCTCTTTATTTTTTCATACGACGTCGGCATCACGTCAAAAAATTTGGTTGAAATTAAAGCTTATCTTCGATGTATTGAGATATTTCTTCCTTTCTGCAACTTTCTTTGCAATAACTCAAGAAAGACAGCCCCTATCACCCCCATTTTTTGCACATGTGTAGTTTATGTTACGTACATTATTTCATAAAATAACAACTACTTGATCACACACCATCTTGGGTATGTAAATTAGGGTCAAAGGTCATAAATATTTCATCCTGTATCTTAGTAAATACATGTCTTATCTTTCCCATATTTTGCACGCGTAAAGACCATGTTACAAGGATCATTTCACAAAATAACCACTTTTTGCTCAGATGCCATCTTGGCTGTGCAAAGTGGGGTCAAAGGTCATATGTACTTCTTTCTTTATCTTCATTATGATGTGTTATCTCTATGGGAGGGAATTTGTCTAGATGTGAAAATTGACATGATTGTCTTTATCGACGACTAGCTCACTTACCCTTCGGTGAATTTCGTCCAGATTTTAGTATGTTGTAGCCAATTTAATACTCTTTAAGTTTTATTCATCAAAGTTTTAATCGGATGATGTCTTCACCTCGTGAAAATGGATATAATGTAACCTTGTCAAATTTAACCAGTTTACGTGTTATCTCTATGGGAGGGAATTTTTCTGGAAATGAAAATTGACATGACGGTCTTTATCGAGCACTAGCTCACTTACTCTTTGGTGAATTTCTCCCAGATTTTAGTATGTTGTAGCTGAGACTTTGAGCTGTCGTCAAATTTCTCTCTATTTTTTCATACGACGCCGAGATCACGTCAAAAAACTTGGTTGAAATCAAACTTATCTTCGATGTATTGAGATATTTCTTTCTTTCTGCAACTTTCTCCGCAATAACTCAAGAAAAACACCCCCTATCATCCCCATATTTTGCGCATGTTTAGTTCATGTCACGTACATTATTTCATAAAATAACAACTACTTGATCAGACGTCATCTTGGGTATGTAAATTAGGGTCAAAGGTCATAAATGTATCATCTTGTATCTTGGTGAATACATGTCTTATCTTTTCCATATTTTGCACACAAAAAGACCATGTTACAAGGATCATTTCACAAAATAACCACTTTTTGCTCAGATGCCATCTTGGCTGTGCAAAGTGGGGTCAAAGGTCATATGTACTTCTTTCTTTATCTTCGTTATTACGTGTTATCTCTATGGGAGGGAATTTTTGTAGATGTGAAAATTGACATGATTGTCTTTATCGAGCACTAGCTCACTTATGCTTCGGTGAATTTCTCCCAGATTTTAATAGGTTGTAGCTGAGACTTTGGGCTATCGAAAGTGTGCCCTCCATTTTTTGATACGATGCCGGGACCACGTCAAAAAATGTGGTTGAAATTAAAGCTTATCTTCGATGTATTGAGATACTTCTTTCTTTCTGCAACTTTCTTTACAATAACTCAAGTAAAACAGGCCTTATCACCCCCATATTTTGCACATGTTTAGTTCATGTCACGTACATTATTTCATAAAATAACAACTACTTGATCAGACGTCATCTTGGGTATGTAAATTAGGGTCAAAGGTCATAAATGTATCATCCTGTATCTTGGTGAATACATGTCCTATCTTTCCCATATTTTGCACACGTAAAGACCATGTTACAAGAATCATTTCACAAAATAACCACTTTTTGCTCAGATGCCATCTTGTCTGTGCAAATTGGGGTCAAAGGTCAAATATACTTCATTCTGTATCTTCGTTAGTGTATACGGAATTGTGTACCATAGATGTCAGGTCTGACTACCTTTTCTAAATGAGAATCCAAACATCACACGGCCAATGTCCACTAAACACAGATGAAACCGGTATGGTCATGCCTATTGGGATCAGGAGACTCAAATCGTTGATTTACGAACAGATCGGATCACCTAATTTGTCAGTGTTGACAAATTCCAAGTCTAGTTTACTATTTGCAGATGAAACAAAAACCCAGCATTGTGCTTTAAAATAGTTCTAGAATGTGAGTTACAGATAGAAATAACCACCGTAAAAATTTGAATTGGTAAAATTGATGTTAAATATTGTTAAATATTCAAAATGTGAACAATAGTTATAATAAAAATGTTTCCAGACTAAACCGTCTACAGTTTCGGTTTACTGAGAAAAATACAGATAGGGCCTATGCCCTATCTCCTTATAGTCTATAGAGAATGATCTATATTTTAGGCTTTATCGCGAAAATTGTATATGTTTGGATGTTTTGTGATACAACTGACCTACACATATGCATCAAATGAGATATCTCAATTTTTTTTAAAATCAATGCTCCCAAAGGTAAACTATGCCTTTAATAACTAAATTTTATACACAGCCCAGTCGCTCCACAGCGTACTAACAGCGTCTGATCGGGCTAAACTATTAACTTAATTATCAGTGATTATTGCAATTAACATTGCCAAGTGCACACAAAAATAATTAATACTGTTACCAGTTCGAGAGTTGCTCATCACTACTCATTTCAACCATTTAATTGTTTGCATATGTGCATATGCCTGATGGAGGCGCACATTCTGTTGACTTTGGAACAGCAAATGTAATTTAATAAATTGTCACCATCGGGGTATGCTGGCTTCTGCAATGTTTTCTGTACATCACTCATCAGTTGCAACTTGTAGTCCCGGCACGGCCCCGTCTTTAGAATCTCAACTTGACGGGTTGGGTTTTGCTATGGAACTTCACATCAAATGCAAGTAATCACCTAGAGGTTTGGTTAAAGTCAAATGCAAATTTGGGCTTGATTCATCAAAGTTGCAGTTGAAATTTGCATACAGAGTCAAATTATCTTTTCTGCAACAGACCTGCATGTAAATGCAATGTTACAAATGATTTGGGGGACTTGAGTGTTTGATTTTTCAGTTTACTCAATGGTTTTAATGTCTCCACATCGTCAAACGTAAAATCTGGTGGTTCCATACATGCATATGTTTTATGATTGTTCATCTATGTTCTCCCCTCAAACATCATTGTGAAATCATTTTGTTTCATACAGCAGAGAAGGCTGCTCAAAAATGGAGGGAGATATGTTCTGGGAGGACTACGACGAGGTAATGGAGGACTACCTGCCCACCCTGGAGGACCTACAGGCCATGGGTCTGGATATCGAGGACCTGCAGGATCTGCCAGACGAGGATCTCTACCAGCTCCTTCAGGAGTACATGATGGGGGAGTACGAGGCCGACTACAGGGCTGGCATGGAGGCGCCACTCGACGACGCGTTCTCCCTCACACAGCACATCCAGGAGTGCAGCTGGCCCGTGGCCCGCCAGGGGCTAGATATGATGGTACCGTTACTGCTCCTGTGTGGGAGTCTCAGAGTGTCGGCCTTGCTTGGTAAGGATAAGCAAGGATGAGAAGCTTTAATAAGACATTTCAGACATGTTGGATAAGAAGAGATAGAGGATAGCATGTGAAAGAATCTCATGGAAGAAAATTAGGCACTTAACATTGTCTTCATTTCGCTATACATTTGCATGCTTGAATCAATTTCTTTTCCAGAAGATCGATAACACATTGTAGATGATAAATGGACTTTTCTTAAAGTGTGAAGCAATGATTACAATAATGGATTTTTTTTTTTTTTTAATGAAATCAATGTAAATGGGAAATGAAGAGCAAAGTCAAATAAAACAATAGGAACTTGCTGAATATCATGTCCACTATTAAACTTATAACACACAAGTTTAATGTTTACAGTTGTATGGGACAAGGTATTTGTACGTACAGTGTAATGAAATATGAATGGTTGTTATTCATATTCTCTGCTAGATATTCCGATGAATCTTCTCCAAATTGTCTGTGCTGCCTCTGGACTGTTCTTGCTCTGGAATACCTTTGGGATTCTCACGGCTTACATTGTGGGTGTCTCACTTCTGTCGTACATCCTGCTCTTGTGGCTGAGCTACAAAGGGCTGAAACATAAAGGGCCGATAACAGGGGTGGCGTGCATTGCAACACTCATTTTATGGTAAGAGCATGGTTGTGGTTTTGTTTATTTCCTGTCTTTAAACCCAATACAGCATCATGTATCACATTGAAAGTAATCATAACAATTAATTTATGATATGGACATTGGAATTGCATGAATTCCCATTAATAGAGGGTCTGTTATAAGAGAAATGGCTTGTAAAATAAAATGCAAGCAATTGTGTAGCTGAGGATTGCAAGGTATGTAATTATATTTTAGCTCATGCAAGCCGAAAATCAGTGAGGTCAGGTAGTTAAATTTTTGCCATTATATTTTACTTTTGAAATCTTTGTGTATGCGGTATGAATACCAGGCTCATATGTTACCGGTAAACCCTTCATACATTGCCAGAGAACACATGTAAGGAAATTTCCAGCGATGTGGTACTGAAATCAGATACAACTTGTCTCTCTGTTATCTACCAGGGAATTGTGCCTGGCTGACCCCAGGGACTGGCATAGAATCAGAGGTGAGAATATTGCTTATTTGAAACACCATACTGTAATTATGAATGAGGAAAGTGTCTGTCTGTGTATTAAGTTGTATTCTCTTTCTCTTATGCAGAGAAGTAGAAGAGTACATGTAGACATACCCTTGGAAAAGATATATTCAGAGGAGAATTTTTGTTGTCTATATGAGCCATGTGAGGATTGCATTTTGAATGAAGCAGCTAATGTCCTATTCACAGCCAAGAATTGTGTAAACTTAAAACTTATTTGTAGGAACAGTGTCCATGTCAATATGTATAATAACCTGATATCCACAGTCATCTCAAACAGCTGGTTTTAGAATGCCTAGGAGTCATTTCTTTCCAGCAATTTCGTTTTAGCAACAAGTGATAAAGAATAATAGATAGTGAAATTTGCTCAGTTGAGCAGAAATCCTGAAACCAGAGTACGTGTCCAAGTAAAAAGCGGAAATAAAATCAAAGTATTCTCACAATGTGAGACCGCAGTCCTTACATCGGCTAGATACCAAAGTCACATACCCCATGCAATTTTTTTTTTCATGCACCCTTTATTGCAACTTCACAATGTAGATTGGGCGAGCTTTGCATTCGATTAACCCTAGTCTCTAAATCCTCTTTTTGTATTGCATTTGTAGAGCTTCAGTACAAATGGTAATAGTATTCACTCTCTATAAATGGATCACAGTGGATACTAGTTTGACAGACAATTTGCCAGTTTCAAGCAAAGAGTAATCCTCCCAAGTGTGTGTGAAATTTATGGGACTTAGGATGACATTCAAAAATTTGCAAAGGGAGCCCATGAGTTTTCAAAATGGGAAATAATCATTGTTAATGGCTCATAGTATACATGAGAGAGTTATATTTTTAAAGATAAATGTTGAGATATTGCATAAGAATTCAAATATTCCATGATTTGCACCTTGTGGGAGAAAAAATGCAAGTTGTTGATTTTGCCATTGTGAACCACAGCAGTGGAAAGAAAAGTAAATACAAGCTTGTATGATTATGAGTAAAATCAGCAATTTTGTACAATGGAGAAATATATTACTTTCTGTTACAGGAAGCAGTATTTTGGCAAGTTTTGCAAATATCAGTCAACCCACATCATTGTACAAGGATTAAAAAAATGGAAATAGTTTGTGTGGTACACCTATAGTTATTTCTTTTGCCTCCATTCTTTGCTACCCTGTTATATACATGTATATTATGCATATAATTTTTTTCATTAATTTTCTGCCTTCATGATCGTAAAATTTAAAAGAAGGTATGCCTAGGTTATTCTTTGAACATTACTGACTATAAAGATAAATTGTTCCTACACAATTCCTCTGAGTTTGGTATCATTTATTTGTTAGTACCGGGGTACTTTGGTCCACAAGCAGTGTTTGTAGCCACTGACAGAGCTACCCTACTGAAACAAAACAGATAAATAAAGAATCTTTCTAAATGTAAAGAACATTCCATCTATGTTGAAACACATGGTACTTCCAATCTGGCAAAAACTTTGTTTATCCTCTTCTTTCTTTCTATCTTGTGCAGGTGCTCAAATGATTCTTGTAATGAAAGTAATATCTCTGGGATTCGACCTAGACCATGGGGTTGTGCCTGCCATGATCGGCCTTCAAGAATACCTAGGCTACACCTTCTGTGTAGGGACTGTTCTCTTTGGTCCATGGGTCAGTTTCAACAGCTACAAGTCCATGCTGCAACCAAACCCTCTGGTAAATAATTACTTTGTCACATGTTCCTTTGTTTTTCTTGTGGATTGATTGATTGATTGATTGATTGATTGATTGATTGATTGATGGATGGATGGATGGATGGATGGATGGATGGATGGATGGATGGATGGATGGATGGATTGATTCTTTGATCAATCAATCAATTTATTTTGTTTATGTTTATGTGTATGTTTAGTAAATGCTTGTTTTGTTATTTATGTTTGTGTGTTTGGAGGTTGATACATTGTTTGTGAATGTTGTAGGACGAACTGTCCCAGTCTACATAGGTTTCAGCATGCTTTTTCTTTGTCTTTCTTTTCCTCAAGGCATTTACTTACTTGTAGAAACAACACCCAGTATATTAGTGATATCATTCTCTCAGTTATTGTCTGTGCTGTGCGCCATGTTTTATGCATAAAGTCAGTTAAAGTGATGGCACGTTAGATACATCTGTACCATAGGAACAATACTACACCAGTCACAAAGATATGACCCATATTGCATGCCTTTGGGAATCACCATTTTTTGCACAACTTTTGTGCACATATTTTTACATACCTTTCAGTTCATGATGCTGTGGTTAGAAAAATTAAATTCTTCAATAATTTGTGATTCCTTGTCCATCATTTAGTATCTCAATTCATTCATCCATTCACTCATCACTCATTCTTCATATTGTGATAGTATTTATTGTAATGATATATTTCATGATCCAGTAATAGTGAGTTTAATGAATGAAGTACAAGTGTGGGATGTAAGCCATCAATTGCTCATACCCAGTAATGATGAAGTTAGCTACTCATATGATATGTGTTTGTAGGTTGTTCACTTATTATGGTATGTGTCATATATTGTAATGCATTTTGATTTGCTGCAATACAGATTGGGGGCATCCATGTAGGGAGTAATTTTGTGATGGCAGATTGCAGAGAGTAATATGCAGGATGAGGTTGTTTTTTTTAAGTAATGAAAATTTTTTGTTCCAAGACTGACTGAATTTGTAATTTGTATTCTGTCCATTTTCATTCTTGTCAATCCATGCAGAGCTTCATGTGGATTCTCCGTGTTATTGTCAACTTTTTTCTGGCTCTCGTGTGCCTGAATGTCTCAGTCTGCATAGCCCCATTTCTCTTTGTCCAGTATAAATCTAAGTGAGTATGCAATAAAAACTGATTAAAATGAGAAATAACTATGTTGTAGTATTTAAGCTTTCGGGGAGCGTGTGCAAGATGCTCCTACAGATTCAGATGGAAGATTTTATACAGTGATATATCACATTATAGAGAAGTAGGTGAGGGCATTGAGTCACCAACATTTATCTATACAGCAGTTGTGGAAATAGGACAAGATCAGCAAATCGCCAAATTGGCAGTACATGTGGAATGTTACATTAATGGTCATCCTCTTTTATCCCAAAAGCTGACATAGCCAGTTTGTGTTCATTTTCGTGTACATGCTTGCATGGTAGTGGTCATCTTCTGAAACATTGGTGTGGATTTTAGATGAGTTAGATTCATATGCAACAAGTCCCTTTCATCTGTGTTTATTAATACTCTCTTCAGGTAATCTGATTGATATTTATGAAGTCAGTGATTCATTTGTCAACTTAATTTTCCATCGCCTAATAGCACCAAATGGATTTCTGTTCAGCAAAGTAGTTAATAGTGTTACTGCTTCACAAGATTATCACATCAATGTATATACCTATTTCTAGGCGTGCACTTATCCATTGTTAGATACCTGCAGTAGATAATTTTCATGTAGTCCTAATCATGTTGTTTTCCTTTGATTCCTTTCTACTGACAGATGGCTCAGTGCATATGGCGACGCAGCATCATTTCGGTACAGTCACTACTTTGTGAGCTACTTTTCGTCGGCTTCTAGTGTACTGGCGGGATACGGTGCTGTGTCACAATCAGACGGATCTGTCAAATGGTAACGCTGTGATTCTACACACTCTTTAACCTGTTGAGGATGAGTCCCGAGTATTACTAGGGCAGGTGTCTATTGGAAAGACATGTTGTAGCAAAATCAACAAGTCAATGTACTTGAGAAGAAGTGCATCCCAGTCACAGTTGACCAGTTCTCAGTACATTTGTTAACAAGATGGCAACAATTGGGGTTCTCAAGTTTACAGTATAGCAGCCCAGAGATGATTTAGAACTTGTTGAAGTTATCCAGGGATGTGAGAGTTCAGAGTTTAATCTGACCTCAAACTTTTTTTTTACTATACTCGAAACCCACCTCCAGACTTTTTTTTTTTTTTTTTTTTTGCAATTCACATGCATTGAATTGTTCACAATTCAGTGCACTTGAAACTCCCCTAAAGTTTCTGGGGTTTTTTTCAGATTTTTTAGATCTTCATTTGCTGCCCACCAGGGTACATTCTAAAACCATAATAGGGCCCATCAGTGAATATGTGCATCAAAGTGGTCTCATTGATAGCGCTTGACGCCAGTTGAGATTCTTCAGCTGTGTATCTACTTAGAAAGAGATCAGTGATAAAGTTATACACTATTCATTGCAGGGGTTTCCAAATAATTTGAATAGGGCCATCTTTAGAGTAGATTTTCTTATTTTGTTGTAATATATATACCCCCTTTAATGTGAACACATACAATTGTACACTCACTTGATTTTGCTCTCTCTGTCCCTCACTCGTTCTATCTATCTGTCTGTCTATCTATCTATCTATCTATCTATCCATCTATCCATGCATCCATCAATCTATCCATCCATCTATCTGTGTATATGTCTATCTATCTCTTAAATATCTCTGCTACTCCCCCTTTTCTGTCCTATACATCTTGCATACAGGGAGTTTTCTGTTGCTAAGCCATGGCACATAGAACTGCCGAGGTCTCTAGTGGACGTTGTCACAAACTGGAATATACCTATGCACTATTGGCTGAAGAATTGTGAGTATATCTGTGCCATACCCCGTAACCCGTAGCTATAAATGATTTATATCGCACAGTAGTGTTATCCACTAAACTGTGATGAAACATGTTGAAGCATTAGCAATGAGGAAAATGTTGAGGCATGAGCAATGATGAAACATAAGCACAGACAATACCGTATTGTGTATGGTTTCTACGACAGTATTTGATAGCATCCCAAAGAGTCTCATGGTAATATCATACAGTGGCGCTCACGTCCAAGTTGACACAGCGTGTAGACGCGTTTCAAACGCATCCAGACGCGTTTCATACTAGTTTGCCGACAAAGAGACAAACGCGTTCGGCGCCGAACGCGCTTGTCTCTTTAGTCGCCGCGGCGATGATAGATATTTTTTCTTACAAATGCTCACGGAAACTTGATTACTGCCATCTGCGGCAAAAGAAAATTATTTGCAGACACGGGCGTAACACATGGCTACGACATAATGTGCATGTAAGTTACGCAAATGCAGAATGACGGAGCCGATGTATACATGTCTGCAGAACATCAATAAACGCGTTCAAACGCGCTTAGCCCATCGACGTACCTTGTACGTTCGTACCTGTGAGGATCCATTAGCACTGACTGCGGCCCGTATACTACTGTATACACGCGAAGGGCATTCTTCACTACTAGTTGTGTATGTGCATGTACGCCATGGAAAAACTGCCTGCGTCATTCCCACTAGGCAGGAGGGTTGATGCGTGTACACTCATGTGAATATACAGTAGTTTATTTCAATGCAGCACCATTTTACGTGAATTTTATAAGGAAAGTAATTAACTGTGAATAAATCATGAAAGAAATATCTTGCTTGTGTGTAAATTATTCATATATCCTCTTTATTTCAACCCATTTGTTTCCACATCTTACCCACATGCCAATCGAAGCGTCCACAAAGTCCTCGAGCCCCCCCCCCCCCATGGCTCTGGGACATTCTATTCAATCACGGGGTTTTTATTTCGCAACGCTGTCAAATAACTCTCATGAAAGCAAGTTTTTACAACGGCTGATCTATTTTATGAATGTATCGTAATCTACTTATGTTAAGATAAACTACTTCAAACTTGTAGAGACATTAAAAAAAACAATGATTTGTCATACAATAGTGATACGTTCAACTACTAGTACTCATTCACCCTGTGCTGAAATCCACATGTCTGCAGCTCCGAACGTACGTGTCATCCCTGTCGCTCAAACTTCGATCGCCGTGCTTTAGCACGTGGTGTGTACTTTGTGTACGTCGCACAGTCACCTTACACGTACCTCCCTATAGGCGGCCCTGTTGATGATGATGCACTGTAGTATCATGTAGTCACGGTCGGTGTACCGTGTTTTGGGGAAACTGCATCGACACGTGCACACGTACACAGTACTAGTATTCAGTACAGCAAGTACTGGTCTGCTGTACGTGGCGTGGTATGAATGAATCGGACGTAAGAAGTCGAACATTCAAGAGCTAAAAAAAAGAATGAAAAAAAAATGGCGAAATCAAACTCCACTAAAATGGTCTTGACACTGTAATGGATATTCCAATTTTATTCTTGGCTGAGTTTTGAGAAGAAATTCGTCACTTTCAGCTTAAGTTTTCCTCGCGCGAGATCAGGAATGGGATCGGTGAATTAGTTACTCATACAACGTGTGTGTACTGTGTAACGTAACGTTTAATAGAGCTGCCCAGAAGTGGATGTGAGACTGGCAAAAGAACATTCGGAAGGGGAAATGTACCGAGTTCACGCAGAAAAAAAGAAAAATTCCACGATGCCATGACGGTGCCAGCAGACTGGGGAATGGGGAAAGGTGGAGAGGGAGGGGGAGAGCGAGACCAATCAACAGAAGAAACCGCGCGTACTGGCGCATTCTGGGAGGTCATGAACTGTCTGGGATGTTGGAGATGAACAGGGAAAGAATGTTTAATTAAAGATAGCTCAAGTCGAAGCCCCAGGGCGAAGACCCAGGATTACAAATGTGATGATTTTATATTTCTTTCATTTAAGCTCCGTAAAATCACTCTCCTGCGATATTTGATGAGTTTAATTTAGGTGTTAGAGCGTCAAATTTTTAATGAGATTGTATGTGTATATACAATAGGCCTACTAAATGCCTATAGGCCCCATTGATTTAACAGTCTGTAAAACACAAATGTGACTACCAGTGACAATAAAAAAGACTTGTATTTGGTTTCTCGCCCTTTTTTGTCTTCATCCTAACACTTCCAAGTTCATATGAGATTTCTGATGTTTTTACTCCAGCCAACAGTCTAAAATAAATTGCTGAAATATTGTCTAAATGCATTTGAAATATTTGTCAAATTTAGAGGATGCAAATCTATGTGGATGATCCTCCATATTGATTTGTACCCTCTAAATTTGACATTTCAAATGAATATAGTAGGCAAATTCTCAAGCTTTGTGAATCATGAAATTTTTGGCAACCATCCATTTGAACTTCAGGCATGAAAAGTTCCTAAGTATCAGCAAAAACAACTCAACAGATCAGAGATAAACTTCCTTCGAATTGAGAAGTATAAACACGCAGATTTGCTGGTGAGACCACAAGAAGCTTCAGCTTTGTTTTGAGATTTCACAATTGTGTTGTCGAAGTTCTCACAAACTCAAGGATCAGCCCTCCCTGTCGACTCCAACATGTAGCTCCCCCAACGTGCATGGTTGAATGCATGGCGTCTCGATGTCACCGTCTATAGGTACCCGAGGCTGCTTTGTATTTGTCTTGGAATATTGATTCATTTCTTGCCATGACATGAGTGTAGTAATCTTTTTGCATGGCTATGTAAAAATTGTGACACTCGATTCGTCTTTTTGATGTTTTTCTTTCAGTCCAAAAGGAAGACAAAATAGTATCATGACGTTTGCAATTGTTCAAAAGGTCTGCTATTGACAACTCACAGACTACAGTAATCACTATGGGGCTGCTAGGCCCTCCCTCCAGCCAGCCCTGTCACCGTACGCGCGAGCAAATTCCTCTGCCGTATTGTTTGCCAGCCAGCTGTCGGAATGTGCTTTGAAGTTACATGGCAGCCTGGCCTGCATGGCTGTACTGTTGTTTTATTCTTGTATTTGAACATGTCGTTTCACCTGACAAAAACACGGAAATCGGGAAGGTGTAGGGGAGAGGTTTTTGTTGGGTTGTAATGTGTGTGTGTATTTTTTTTTCCTCGTATTTTTCTTTTTGCATATATATATATATATATATATTTTTTTTTTTTCCTTTGGGGGGGGGGGGGACCGAGGCCAGAGTGGGGAAAGATCAGAGTGAAATGAGTGCTAGTTTCTTGTCTGGATTATTGACTGAAGAAAAAATTGATTGTTCCTTTAGTGCTGAAATTTGTTATCTGTTTAAATCTTCTGAAGGAATAAAAAGACTTGCAGTAGTAACTCACTTGACTGGCAAGTCAAGAAAGAGGACATGAGTTAAGTTGATACTGTAGGCCAGGCTTTGATAGTGATAGTCTGATACACAAATATGTAATGTCACACGGCATGATTAATAGGATTACAATGTATTGACGGAAGAAAGATTAAGATAGATTGGTTGTTCTTTTAGTGCTGAAGCTTTTATCAACACTGCATATTAAGCTGATTATCATGTATTCTGTTTGCAGCTTCTAAAGGAATAAAAACACTTGACTAGTACGTCACTAGTTTAGACTCAAGGGCTTTTTACACTTGTAAATTTTTGCTTAGCCCCGGACTATCGGTGGGGCTAAGGGGGGGCCTTAGCCCCACCGATAGTACGGGACTATCCTTAGCCCACTTTCTGTTTACACTCGTTTTTGCCAAAGTGGGCTAGCCCCACCGATAGTACGGTACTATCTGGCCCTGCAAAATAGCAGGGGTTAGCACCGCAATTGCGGTGCTAGCACCGCAATTGCGGTGCCAAGCAAGTGAGTGTAAACAGAACGAAAAAATAATCCTGGGCTAAGCGACGGAGACGAAGTGCGACCCTCACTGACCAATCAGAAACGAGGTAATCAAGTGCTGCCGGTGCGTGCGTGTACGTGTACAGTACACAGCGTAATTATGAATATTCATGTGGTTTGGAAAGTCCGGGGCTAAGAAAGACGAGTGTAAAAAGGTCAGTTTTCTCCTTAGCCCCGGACAAGAGATAGTACGGGACTAATTGGCGAGTGTAAAAAGCTGAAAAAATTGGTACGGGACTAACGATAGTCCTGGGTCAGAGAAAGTCCGGGGTTAAGAAACACAAGTGTAAAAAGCCCTATAGAGACTTCACTTTGCATATATATATTTTTTTTAATTTGTAGACAGGAGTGTAAACATCTCAGTCGTGTAAACAGCAGTGTAAACAACCCTCTTTATCATCGCCATAATTAACCTTGGAGATTTACACATTACGCAATACTCTTCAAACATTATCACTGTGGCAACCTAAACTGTCATTTTGGCAACCTAAAAAGCTCTACAGGTTGCCCGGCTGGCAACCAAGGAAAAAAGTTAAGTGAGAGCCCTGGTTCCAACGCAATATTATTGCGTTCCCTCGCAATAATTATTGCGTTCCCTCGCAATAATTATTGCGTTCCCTCGCTATAAAATTGCGACAAGTTCACCTTCACAGACACGTGGGTTGAGTGAATGCAGTATTAGTAGAGCACATCATTGAGAGTTTGAGGAAAATCGGACAGTCCGTTCAAAAGGTATGAATTTTTGAAGTTTCTGCTCACTCAAGGCTAGATGAGAAGACTACTTTAGCTCGTGATGTCACATGAGTGCAACGATATAAAGAAAGAATAAAGACAATTCAACATATTTTCACTTTTCTCGCATAACAAAAGAATGACTTGACTGCTCTCTTTCAGAAGGCAGGAGGAATAATATCACCCTGAACATATGTCAGCAATAAGTCGAAGAAATGTGAACCTTATTAAAAAGGAAAGTTTTGTGAAATTCTCTTTTTATTTTCTACGGTTGTACGCATTGTGGCATCATACACTGTAGAAGTCATCTCATCTAGCAGTGACTACGCAGATACTTTAAAAATTCATAACTTTTGAACGGGTTGTCCGATTTTCCCCCAAACTTTCACTGATGTGTTCTACTAGTATTGCTGCATTCACTCAATCCACATGTATGATAGGTTGCAGCTCGTTATTCCGAAGGTTCGTTATTCCGAATGAAGACTCGTCATTCATACAAAAATTCAACACGCGAACGGTGACAAACAGATAATAAGCTATGACGTAGATCCGTAATTTGCATACCGCCAATCACGCGCCGCAGATGCTACGTTGAGCTATGAAATATAAATAGTGATAAAGACGCGCGCACTTATTGTCACGTCATAAATTTGCATACGCGCTACGTCACGATCACGCGTTGACCCGATGCGACCTCGTAAGGCCAATGGCCATATGGAAAACTTTCGCACGATTTCGCGCATTTAGGGTTGACAGACCAGAGTGCACGTAGTCGCCGAGAGCCAACAGCCGAGTGCACTCGAGCATAATATGGGAAGGGGCGGACTCGTCCATTGTACGGGAATCGGGAGAACCGTGCGTGTGCTTACTGGAGGGACAGAATGCATGAACATGGAAGCCATTCTTTTTTATCTGACAGCTAATAATGAAATGATATTAGTATTTTTAGTACCGGGAATCTAGATTTCCTACAACGGCATTTCCATTTCACCACACAAGTTGATCATTCACGAGCACACACACCAACGCGTACAGTATCTACATAATGGGTTCATCCACCCCTGTTGATTTAATGGGACTGAACCATGGTCTGTTCAAGCACGGCTTGTTGCAACCTCAAGTCATCTCTGCAGAGCAAAATACGCATGATGATCCTTGAATTTGGCAATATTTAGCTCTGAAAGAAGTGGTAATACACTCTGCAGGATTGTCAGAATATTAATAAAGACTAATCTGTTATAATGTGGACGAAAGACGATTCAAAAGGCATGATATCCAGCGAAAATTGTGAATAACTTGAACTCTCCCGCCTTCGTTTCACAGCACAAACACAATTGTTTGTTACGCACACTCGTCCGTTGTCCGTAAGCATTAGGGGAATTGTGTACAATGGACAGCACAAAAGCTCGCACGCTTTAGCAAAGTCACAAGCAGTTTTGTAAAACATGCTTTGATTTGACAAGAAAAGTGCCCTAATTTCTCTCTGACCAATCAAAGCAAGTTATACATCACTGAAGAGCCCAAACATTCTACTTCATTTTGAAGTGCGAGGGTAAGCAATTCCACTAAGCTTCCGTGGTACAGCCTGTGATTTATATGGGCATGTCCGAAAATTATGGCTTATTTTGGGTACTCCGCCATAGACAAACTCAAGATTTGGTGATTTGAAGCAGAATTTCAGAGGAAAAGTGCCCTAATTTCCCCAAACCTATTTTTGGGGGAAATACACGGAGTAGAAAGAGGGTACATTCTAGTTTCATTTGGAGTGCGAGGGTTTTGAATTCATAGCCATGTTTTTTGTGCAGAGCTATTTTTGTCCCAAAGGAGGGGGATATGACGCGTCTTTTCACGTGTTATAAGCACCGGTGCTCTCGCTCCGGAGCAAATGCGCGCAAGTTTTCCATATGATTTAGCCAATCAGCGTAGCGTTTTCAAGTGAGAAGCACGCACAGTAGTTAAGGACTCGCAAATTGCTTTACGTGTAACGGTGTACGTACAATGCGTGTATGAACACGATGGTACTGGTGGGTTATTCACTCGGACTAAACTGACATGGTTTATGAATATCGAAAAGGTACCGATGGCGAAGTTTCACGAAATTCCCCAAACTCAGTATAAATACAACTGTACATACGAGTATTTGCTGCAACCAGGGAGGTGGCACCTCCCCTGCTGCAACTCACTAAAAACAACAGATATGGCAGTAAGATAGCCCTTCCAAAATGGCCTTCAGGCTCACAGTTAACTCACTTGTCAATGTAAAATTGTGTGAATGTCGTAGAGGTGATTGCGTTTGAGTGAGAAATGACACCTAATTTTCAACTCGAAAGGTACCGATGTAAATTTTTCACAAAATTCTACAAATCAGGTATGTAGAGCAAGCTTGTAATCTAGATTTTCATAAAAACCAGGTGCATTTAAGCAAAAAGACATTCTGGGAGGTATGAGTTCGTAAAGTCGAGAGTCCGTGTAAATGTCCTATACATGATTGTGCGCTCTGCGCGGTGCATATTACGAACGCTCGTTTCCTATGGAGGATGTCACCGCATTTTTTGTACAGGTACTAACAAGGTACCCTGGTAATGATTTTAAACAAAGAAATGCAAGTTTTGGATCAGTGGTTGTCACAGAATAAACTATTGGTCAATTATTCAAAGACCGTCAGTATGCTTTTTGGTACGAGATTTATGCTCTCAAGGTGTAACACGTACATTAGATGTGAAAATAAAGAATACTCAAATTCGAAATGTTGAAACGATAAAATATCTTGGAATTCATATCTACGCTGAGTTGAAATGAGATATTCATGTAGAAAACATGTGCCAGAAAATCAGTAGACTGATTGGTTTTCTTGGAAGATTGAGAATCTTCAGTCTATTGAAGGAGGCAGACTTAATCAGAAGAAGAAGAAGAAGAAATGAATCTAATTTGAATTTGATATGTAAATCCGTTATTCTTCCACATTTTGATTACGGAAACGTTATCTGGTATTCAGCTCCACAAGGTTCTCTGTCAGCTCTTCAAAAGCTACAGAATAGAGCAGGCCGTATGATTATGAGCGTAAATCCATATTCTTTTGTTTCTACTCAACATATTCATGATATTTTGGGCTGGGAATCTCTTGAATACCGATATAAAAAAAAAAAATATGAGTATGATGATTTATAAGATATTGCAGAATTTTCTCCCTAATTACATGTCTGATAACATTTCTAGAAAATTTCTTAATTATTCACTTCGTTCAAATCAGAACTTGAATCTTCCATTTCCAAAGCAAAAGTCTAATAACCGTAAAAGAACTTTCTTTTACAGGGGAATATCAATGTAGGCCCTATTGCCCATTGAAATTCGTATTAATGCAACAACTTTAAGATCTTTTCAAATGTTATTATCTGATTATCTAGATAGAGCATTATGGTAAAAAAAAAAAAAAAGGACTCAATGGAGTACCAGTAACAGCCATTTATTTTTTTTTATTTTTTTATTTTTATTTTTTTTTTTTTTTTTTGGGGGGGGGGGGTATATGAGTCTTGCCTTTTCTTTTGTAAGTTTGTTCTCCTCTTTTTCTTTTCCTTGCTCTGCTTTTTATCTACCTATTTCTGATTATTGTTGACTCTCAGTGCATGTACCAGTTCGGTATATGATTTTCATTACTTTTTCTTATGTTTTGTATGTACAGTGCATTATTTTTGTATTGTATTATAAATTCGGGACCCTGTGGAAGAACAGACATATTTTGAAAACATGACTGAACAGGCAATCCCCCGTTTCTTCTGTACGTGTATGCAATGTATATGCAACTTGTCATGTGTGTATTTTTATATGAAGACGGAAATAAAAACAAACAACAAACAACAAACAAACCGCACCGATCACAACGCAACGGCATGACATTGTACAGAATGTAGCTAGCTGTACACCACCACATCACACACTTGGTCACTCACACGCGCTCCGATTCGGGACCCACACACACAGCAATTTGTGTGAAGTTACAGACAGCATTTTGGTCCCTGCAGCAGACATGACGGTATTGTGAGAGGGTCCTGAGGACGGAAAGAGAGGGTCAGGCCAAGGCACCCAAGGGAGGCTGAGGAAGGCTGACACCGGGTGCACCACGTGCTCGCTTGTTGTCACGCAATTCTTACTGCACAATTTAGATAGTTATTTTTCTTTGTTTTTAATGTGCTCATTCAACCGTGAAATTACGCGAATTGTGTGTAAAAACTGTTCAACACACGAATTCAATCTCAATTGACAGAAATTATCACGAGAAACATGTCAAATCGGCCATTTTGGTAATTTTCACCCCGTGTTCACTCAACCGTGAAATTTTGTGCACAAGTCACATGGTACGATAAGAAGCACATAAATTATACGTTGCATGCCTTTTTATCCTGAAAATTTGAAATTTGTTTCGATATCACCAAATCAAAGTTGCAAAATTGGCCTTGTGAACTTCAAAAAGTGACCATTTTGACTTTAAGTCTTGCTCACTCAAGCGTGACCAAGTGATATCCACTGAATTTCACATGAAAGGTAGCCGAGAAATACAGCAACATAGTCATGTATTCAGATTTCCTCAAAGGTTCCTGATTCATAAATTACAGAGATTTGTTTTAGGGGGAACTTACTTTTTGTTTAGTGTTTATTTATGATAATTTTTATTTAAAATAAAGAATGTTTGGTTGTTCACGTAATGTGATATTGTTTTGACATTTCATGCGCTTAACTGTCGAGCATTTTTTTTTTTTTTTTTTTTTTTTTTTTTGTTACGGGAGAAAGCGAAACGTTATTCTCTTTAGCAATGACGGCCTAGGCATTATACAAATCATTTTTGACGCAGTTTTGATTTTCGTTAACACATGAAATGTTCTCCTTCCAGATCAGTTCTTGATTAAGTGAAAGTAAACAATGTTTTTCACATTCACACAAGGCAGTTTGGTTAGCCAGAGTTCTGTTCACTGCCAGTGAAATTGCGGAATAAAGCGATGGCCCCAAAACGGTGTTTGTTCCGAAATAATGATAGAACTACATTCCTTATTATTCTGAAGGTTCGTTAATCGGAAATAATAAAGAAACAATGTCCTTTCATGTCCAAACGAAATCAGGTTTGTTATTTCGAACGTTCTGCCAGTGAAATTTTGGAATGAAAAAGTTACAGTTTTCTTACTCTGAGGGTTCGTTACTCCGACAGAAAAAAAAAAAGAGTAATGAAATAGTACTATACATTTTATATTCTGAAGGTTCGTTAGCCGAAATATAGTAAAGGAAAAAATGTCCGTAAATTTAAAAACGAAATCAGTTGTCATTTCGAACGTTCTGCCAGTGAAATTTCGGAATAAAACGACGGCACAAAACATTTAGTTTTCGTACTCTAAGGGTTTGTTACTCCGACAGAAATAAAACGAAATCAGTGTGTCATTTCGAACGTTCTGCCAGTGAAATATCGGAATAACGACTGCCCCAAAACAGTTACAGTTTTATTACTCTGAGGGTTCGTTACTCTGACAGAAATTATGATGAAATAATGCTAGATTCTTTATTCTGAAGGTTCGTTAATCCAAAAATAATAAAGAAAAAATTTCCGTTAATTTCACAACGAAATCAGTTTTATTTCGAACGTTCTGCCAGTGAAATTTCGGAATACAACGACGGCTCCAAAACGGTTACAGTTTTCTTTTACTCTGAAGGTTCGTTAATCCGAAAGAATGATGATAAAACTGATACTATAGATTCTAAATTCTGAACGATCGTAATTGGAAAACGATAAAGAAGAAATGTTCGTTTATTTCCAAACAAAATCAGTTTTGTTATTTCGAACGTTCTACCAGTGAATTTCGGAATAAAACTATAAAGCCCCAAAACGGTAGGCCTACAGTTTTCGTACTCTAGAGGGTTCGTTACTCCGAAAGAATAATCATAAAATAATGCTCTACATTTTTAATTCTAGATTATCGTTATCGAAAAATGATAAAGAAATGTTCGTTTATATCCAAACGAAACCAGTTTTGTTATTTCGAACGTTCTGCCAGTATAATTTCGGAATACAGCAACAGCCCCGAAACGGTGACAGTTTTCTTACTATGAAGGTTTGCTATTCCGAAACAATAACGATGATAGATAAAACACGATTCTGTTCTGAAGGTTCGTTGATTGGAAAATGATAAAGAAATAATGTTTGTTAATCTCCGAACGAAATCAGTTTTGTTTATTTTGAACATCCATTTATAAACCGACCTTTGGTGTTGTTGTTTTCGATTAACAACCCTTCGAAGTATGGTTGGGGCACCACCTATCGACAGGGCACCTTCCCATCGACACCCTGCGTATCATGGCTGTTTGCGTATAGAACGAAAAAGTACGCGCGGGATTGAGTGTCATTAGCTATAAAAACAATAAAAACGAAGAAACGAAAATCAAACTCAAACAAACCAAGCTAAAAATTACACATCCGATCTGTAACGACGCATGGCTGTGAAATTCACGTGTATTACCTATGGCCTGTGAAATTCACGTGTATTACCTATGCTGTGAAATTCACGTGTATACCTATGGAGGAGAGGGGGTGCCGATCGCAAGGTTCCCTTTTTAGCTGCGCGAAGAAAACGGGACGCACGCACTAAAATTGCGCTATTTTAAAACGGAGATTCATAATCAACGAGACGGTCACGACATTCAAAACTGCAGTATTTATGGCATATTTGAGGTAAGAATTAGGCGGATTTGTACTATATTTTTAGAATAAACAAGCTACAGATCCTTAGGGTGTCGATACGTGGTACCCCCAACCCTACTCAGTAATGAATCGTTTCACTTTATGATTAAACAAACCTTAGGAATAACGGCCATCACTCGTGTACAGTAATCAGGGAGGTACATTTTTGTATGATAACTCTTTGATGTCACTGCCAAACTACCGCAGTATACTAGTACCCAGAAAGGAAAGTGTAACGATGTCACGAAAGTTCTCGCGCTTCTAGCGCATACGCATGCAGTAGGCCTACCACGTGGTCGAGCAGACGGCGAGAAAGCAAAAACTGTACTAGTAGATAGTACACGGCGCGCGTTGCTGCGATGCAGAGACGGCTAATCATATTGCAACGGTGAAACGGGAAAGGCCTAAAAGAAAACGGAACCTTCATCATCGGCACCTACTTCTCTTTCATTTATCATTGAGGAACTGCTGACAACAAAAGGTATGGAATTTTTGCATCGTTTCTGTGAGGATATGCCCCTCACAACGGTCATTACATCTCCGTGAAAATGTCGCATTTAGTGGCATTTTTAGCGGCAATATACAGTCAACTTCGGATACCTCGACGTCGGATAAGCCGAATATCACTTACCTCGGGGGCAAAATGAAAGTCCCGATTGTTCCTATGGAGTTTCCGTGTATTAAAATTCGCGTAGCTCGAAGAAATAACTCGAAGTTCGGTTACCTCGAAGTGAAATCTACTGTCCCGATCTTAATTAACTTATTGTTTTTCCCAGCATGTAACTCGAATCGAATTGCAACATCACTCAGCATTTCCGATTAAGCGCGCGTGGACAGCGAAGAAGACATGTCACAAATCTTTTCACACTCGACTGTAAATATTCCCGACCAGAACAATCGCGCGCCCAAAGAAATACCCGGTACACAGCTGACGAGAAAAATCCCCAACACCTACCTACATACGTACACGGTATGCACATAGCACCCTTGCTAATGGAGTGCTTACGATAGCACAACGCTCTGCCCATCATCTTCTTTTCTTTAACCACTGTGTTTTATTTCTTGATCATGATAGTCATACCGCGCGCGTAGATTTCTAAACCGTCGTGGCGCACCTGCGTAGGTGTTGATAGTTATATCTTTGGCATTACTCACGGTCCACTGTCCAAACATCAATCTCCTGCGTAGTGCCTTTTCTTAACTTTTTTTTTTGCCTTTCACGAAGTATGTTTCATTTATTCTTCCCCGAGAACGCAAGCACTGATTTTGTTTTTTTCCAGCAATGTGATTATGAAAATATTGTGGAATATGATGTGGAACTATAGGCCGAGCATAATAAAGAATAGAATAGACAGGGCTCCACACTAACTTTTATCGGGCCACCAGTATCACTGATTTTTATTTTTTGGTGGTCAAATTTACTCGAAATTAAAATGAGAAAATCCAATCATCTTATTTTGTGTTTTAAGATTTAGCAAATAGGCGTATAGATTATTATAAAAGTTGATCCCTATTAGGAGGTCAAAACTTACGTTTGAAATGAAAAAGCGGGAGCATTTGCCGACATCTGTTAGCATCCGATATTTGTTTTAGTATTGTAAAGAGCCGAAAGTTGCCCTTATTCATTTCTTATAAGCAATCATCCAATATTTATTAGTCTGTTAGCACCTTACGGAGCCGAATATTACCGTTAATCATTTTTAGATGTAAAAGCAAACAACCGACATTCATTTTAGCATCTTACGGAGCTGAATGCTATCCATATCCATTTCCAAACGTGAAAGCAAACATCCGCTATTTGTTTCAGCATCTAAATGAGCGGATCAATACCGTTAATCATTTCCAAATGTAAAAGCAACAATCTGTCATTTATTTTTGCATCGTACGAAGCAGAATATTACCGTTATTCATTTCAAACATACGACATTTATTTTATCATCGTACGGAGCCGAATTTTACTGCTGTCCACTTCCGAAAGTGAAATGAATCATCTGACAATATTATTTTATCATCGTCCGGAGCCGAATGTTACTGTTTTTTTCATTTTTGAACGTCGAAGCTGACATCAGACGTTTATTTTACCATCAAACGTAGCTGAATATTACTGTTATTCATTTCGAAATGTAATAGCAAATATCCAATACATTTTTAGCATCATGGGGCAGAATATTACTGCTATTCACTTTCAAACATGCCAAACGTAAAAGCAATCATTCGAGATGTATTTTTGAATCTTCCGGAGCTGAATGTTATTGCCATTTACTTTCGATCGTAAAAGCAAACATTCAGCATTTATTTTATCATCGTAAGGAGTTGAATGTTATTGTTACTCATTTCCGAACGTCAAAGCAAACATCAAACATTAATTTTACCATTGAACGCAGCTGAATGTTACTGTTATTCATTTCGAAATTTAAAAGCAAACATCAGACAGTTATTTTGGCATCGTATGGAGCAGAATGTTACTGGAACTTCCGAACATAAAAACGATCATCTGACATTTATTTCAGCATCTTCCGGAGCCGAATGTTATTGCTATTTCCTTTCGAAAGTAAAGGAAACATCCGACTCTTATCTAACCATCGTACGGAGTTGAATATTGTTTTTCATTTCCGAAGGTCAAAGCAAATACACTATTCGACATTTTCAGCGTCTTCCGGAGCCGAATGTTGTCCTTAATCATTTCCGAACGCAAAATCAAATATCTGACATTAGTTTTAGCACCATACGGAGATGAGTCTTATCGTTTTCCATTTCCAAAAGTATGAGCAAACATCCGACATTTATTTTAGTATCCTACGGAGCCGATTGTTACCGCTGTTCATTTTCAAAAGTAAAGGCAAACATCCGACTTTTTTGGTGGCGCGATAGGGCCACCAAAATCTTCATTTCTGAAATTCTGATTTCAATTCCGATTTTCATTCAATTCATTCATATAAAATATCGATTCAATTCCAATTGACAAGCATGCAAACAATCGGTAGGCACTATAACAGATACCAGGTTGAACATCGATAAACGTCGGATAAGTCGAAGAAAATTCGACGTACGTACGCGTACCTCGAATTCGCGTACCTCGAATTTCACGTACCTCGAACCATTTTCTTCAGTCCCGACGAATTCGAGGTATCCGAAGTTGACTGTATAAGGCTTCCACCCGTACCCACCCTAGATCAGCGCGCATAAAGTTCCCACAAGCGTGAAGAAATTCCTGGCGAGAACCCTGTTGTACATGAATGTATTCCACTTCGTACTCGCATTTCTCTATTGCTGCTACATAATTATGCCCATGAGATGGCAGCATTCATTTTCTATGAATAGTCATTACTCATCGGAAAGAAAACATTGTTCATATTTCCGACCGGAACTGTAAACGCGTGTAGACGCGTGTAGGCGCGTTTGTATACTCGCCCAGAAAGCTGCACGCGTTTGGCTGCGTGCAGACTAAATCTAAATGCGTCTAGACGCATCTACACGCGTTCGGAGTGTCAACTTGGACGTGAGCGCCACTGTAGCATCAAATTTAAATATTTGGATCAAAAACATTATTTTGTGTATGATGATATTTTGTGTTTATCAAATGTTAAGACATTCTCTATTTTGATTCTTGAGCGAGAATGATAAAAGAGCTTCTTCTTTTTTATGACAGATGCCTGAAACTACTGGCAAGTTTGAAGAGGAATGGCACCTATATTGCATGAGATAACTGTGATATATGCCGAGATGTGATATATGGCCATTGTGATTCTTATCCTTACCAGGCATAATGATGCCCCATATATATTTTGTTCCTTTTGTTCATTCATGTCATTTTAGAATCAAAAACAGATACTAAATTTCAAGTGAATGAGCATGCATTAAACAAAAAACGACAAACAAAACACAGAACTTATTCATATATTATGCTAGATAGAGCACTTCACTGATCTACTTGAATTGGGTATATGATATGGTATTCTTAAGTTATCTAAAAGACAGATGTGCTGTGTATTGTTAGCAGTCAGTGGAGACTGTTGGTAATACATTATGTAGCCTGTGTCACTGGACCCATGGGTAACCTGAGCCATGGCATGCCTTTCTCTTTCTGCAGATGTATTCAAGACCAGCGCCCACCTGGGAAAATTTGCTGCCATTTTATTGACTTACATCGCCAGCTCAGTACTTCATGTAAGTTGTCATGAAAATCCATATCCATACCTCTAGAAGCAAGTGGGAAAATACATGTAAACTCTTTATTCAGTTTCATTAAGTTTTCCTTCCATAATGTCATCTGTGATTATTGGGCTGTCATGCATCAACTGTATACATTGAATATTTTGTGAGGCTTTTATTTTTGCGAATTTCGCGAGTTGGGTGCTTTTCACGAATTAAGAAACATGCGACAATGTTACCTCTAATATCGACATGATTGTGACGTGCACACATACATTCCTTCACTTCTGTACTGTGCTCAACAATCGCGAATTTAACCACTCGCGAAATTTGCGGTAAGTCCTGATACATGAAGAATTAAACTCGCTATTAAATATATGTCTTCATATACGTCTTCAGGTATTAGACTGCATCAAACTCAAGAATGTTCCAGCAAATATCAAATGCATGCTCATAGAGCTGTAATTGAGCATTGAATAGATATTACATATTAGATTGAATTTGAGTGTATATTCCATTGCATATTGCGATCACAATATCTATAATGCATCCTCCTATGAACATAACATTTTATCAATTTTTTTTTTTTTAACTTGACTATGTACAGTATGTATTTGACTATAAATGAGGTTGTGATTTAAAACTTATCCTTGTGAGAACAAGTCCAAAGTTAAATTTAAATGCATGCAATTTTGTGACGTGATTCTCTTGATATCTTTTTGGAAATATCATCATCATTTTTTGCAGGCAAGTTGCCAGAGGAAATGACAGGATTCAAGTCAGTTGTCTCTTCAATCATATAAAAACTATCTGACTCTGTAGTTCTGTGCCAATATGTGGGAGCCTGAGCCAGATTTGGAGAGAATAAATGCTAGAAGTGACTGGAATGGCTAGAAAATAATAGAAGACTGACAAGATGGTAGAAATATATGTTTCATCTCTCCAATGCCCCTGTGAGGAGGACAACTGCCTCTGTGTTTCTCACTTAACCAGGGATATTTTTTTCTCCTCTTTTGACAGGGCTTAAATTTCCAGCTTGCAGCTGTATTACTTTCGCTGGGCGTGTACTCCTATATAGAGCACGGTATGATTTTGAAGGCTTTCTCAGTCAAAGAAGACTTAAGCGTGAATGCATTTTTGTTGTTGTTGCTATGATACGTAGTTTACTCTACTTGAAAAGAAAATATTTTCTTGTTTAGATTTTGATGCTCATATAGTAACAAATTGTGATTGTGGCTTATGAAGCAAAAAAGGATCATTATTTCTACCTAATAAAATGTGATGGCCTTACTTTCGTGATAAAGCCTACAAGTGTGGATGGAGCATTGAGGAGTAGAACAAGATTAGTTGTGAAATTTGACCTATACAATCTGTAATAATATCGTTCAAACCTTTGCTACATTTTTTTAAAAGTAAAATCCTCAGCAGATGGCAGGAATCTTGTCAAGATTTATATCACTTGTGAGAAATTCTACAAAATGGGTGGTTCAGTGTCAGACAGTAATGGCAAACAATATATTTCTTTGTTCATTTTAATACTTCAAAATTTTCTGCTTGTGTATGTATCTCTGCTGTCCGAGCCTCTGTGGTAATTTTGCTCCCCTTTCTGTTCAGTTTTCAGAAGCAAATTGGCGGATACTTTCAACGCATGCATAAATGCCAGAAAGTGCAAAAATGTGTGCGTGCATGAATACAAAGCCGTAAGTATATTGCCTGTTTGCAGAGTTGTCTTTGACACTTTGTGCTATTGATGCCCTGCATGTATCTCAACATAAAAAATGTTTCCATATACCTATGGTACTATCTCATATAGTCAAACAGAATTAGGTAATTTCACTTCCTTCCCATTATTAGAATATGATATGACCCAAAAAAAAAAAATTTAAAAAAATTGATGATAGTGATGATAATAATGATAGTGATGATGATGCTGATGCTGAAGCAGATGAAGTGAAAAATCTGAAAAAGTGGAAAATTTGAACTCATTTAACCAAAAGGATCATGTGATTGTGAGGTAAATATTACATGCATCGGAAATGTTTGTTTAGCCTGTGCAGCAATTAAGAGGAGTACCTAATAAAGCAGTAACCAATTTGAGTGGAGACTGGAGACTATAAAAGTGTTTCAGCATGCCACTATTTTGTACCAAAACCCTGTGTGGACTACCCTCATTTAACAATTACACACCACAACCACCCACTCGTATATGCACCCTTAGTGTCTAACTGTATATGATATGTATTCATCAATCCATCCATCCATTCATTCATCCATCCATCCATCCATCCATCCATCCATCCATCCATCCATCCATCCATCCATTTATCTATCTGTCCTTCTGCCTGATCACAGATGAATCCATTGGTCATTCTTGTGAACCTCCTCTTCAGCGGCTTGGCAATCTTCCATCTTGCCTACCTTGGTGTAGTCTTCAACACAGACTCTGAGTTGCAGGAAGAGGTGAGGAATGCAGCTGCTTTTTGACATAAGCCATAGCACATACTGTAAAAGTGGAAATTTTGGCGGTGTTGAGATTTTGACGCATTTCGTGCAACCAGACACTACCATGAAAATAAAAGCACACAAATATTTTTGCCTGCCATGTGTTCCAGTATTTGAGGTTTTGATTCCGCAGAATCAAAAACATGCGGAACTCTTTTCACCCAGCTGAGCACGAAAAATAAGTCACGCGAAAATATCCACTTTTTCCATACAGTAACCTAATAGTGACATCACCACACAGAACCTGTATGTCCTTGTTCATATTGGCAAATCATCTTTTGCCATGAGGGACAACAAAACCTTGTATCTCAAAAATGCCAGATGTTCAGGAGAGTAAAAACCATGGCAGCCAAAGCTTTATAAAAAAATGGGATCACCTTTCCATTGAACAGCTGTAGTGTTTGAGTTTGAGTTTATTTATAACAACAACATATGTACAAGAAAGTTTGAATACATGTTTATACATTAACATTAATACATAGCACATATAAAATTTACTGTCTAAACGATCTAAAAACATATCCAATTTATAATGGATAAATAAATCTGTAATCTAAAACTATTTATCAAAAAAGAGCTACAATATGGCAATAATGTACACAATGAGGTTGCTAAAAGAACCAAGAGGTAGCACAGGTGCTAGTAGGTGTTGGTCCTTTAACACGTGTTACATAATGAACAAATAAAATATCAGGGAATAATTTTCCTGGTATCGCATAGCAATTTGCTATGCATTTTGGTATGACTGCTATACAAAATGTAATTTGCATAGCAGTTTCAATACATAGACTTGTATACAATTTTGTTGAAAATGTATGTCCATCAACAAAAATTGCTATTCAAATTCGAGAAAGAAAATTATTCCCTGAATATGTATAAAAATACTGTTTGTTTTTTCATTTATTTACTGCATTGGGAATACACTTTCAATAACCTTTTGTTTTCACTAGCTGCGAGCTTGTTGCTGGAAAAAGAAAAAGAAAAAAGAAAAAGATGCTTGTCTTCCATCATGTAAAATTATTCAGAAAGAGTGATTGCACATGTAAGACTTTTTAAAGCTCATGAATGCTGATCACATTCAGGGACCTCCAAATGCCCTCGCGATGACATGCTCTTTTTTTTCAGCTCTCTTGTTCATGATTGTTGGTGTTAACAACAGCACAAAAGTCCTTTAAAGGAGGCTAGCAGACAGGTCGCTAGTGGTAATGAGAGGGTCAATCCAACGGTGTCATTCTCTCTCTCTTTATAACATATCTACTCCATCTTGCAGGGCTACACGATGAAACACACACTGGACACGTGGTCAAGACTGAATTACGCCAGTCATTACGTCGTGCTCGGAACCTACCTGTTCAACTGGCTCATTCAGTGACCGTCATCCCAATCTCCATCCTCCCATAAAACTGGACGGGAAGATCGAAGGACGACGTGTCCTGGAGTGCACGTTGTACATAAGTCTGGTGCCAAATGAAGGATTTGGTGAACAGTTGGCAATTCTCATTGCGTGAGCTTTTGCTGTGCCTTCTTTCAACAGTGCAGTAGCTGTATTGCATCTCTTTGAGGCTGATCAAGTTTATACGTGTGTGTCTTATACATGTGGTTACTATTGGGAAGATTAATGTGTATGTTTTGCCAAAGGTGGTTCGCAATGAAGGCACAAATGTAACTGGTTGCATCAAGTTTTCTTTTAGTGTGAGGTTGGCAGTGCACAGTTTCATTTCTTTTGTTCAATTATTTTTTGATATCCATTAAACATGTTTTCATTTTTTTTCAAAAGCAATAGTTTTTCTATAGTACACAAATAATGAATGTTTATGGGTGCAATGGACAGAATATTTCATTAGGTGAAAGATGAAATGATCCATTCAACTCGGCTGCGCCTCGTGAATGGGGCAAACATTTCATCTTTCACCGAATGAAATATTCTGTCCATTGCACGAATGAAAAACATTTATTATTTGTTTTATATAATGCCTAAAATACATCCTTGTCATTTGATGTTAAACAAGAGAGAATCTGAGATCGCGAGAGTGCTCACTGAGCATTTTACACTAGCGCGCTGTCGCATACACACACTGCATGAAATGCAAGTGTTTTACATGTGTAGTGTGCCGTGCTCTCAGCGAGTGTGCAATGGAGCAAATCGTATGGATCCAAAATTGCACTGTAAATGGAGTCACAGTTGCACGGATGATGACGTCATAGTGAAATGGCCTAAATGTGACCCGCTACAACAAAATGATCCGAAAGTCGGGCGAGGTCAATTATTTGAAAATTGCATGGCATAATTTCCTTATCTTTCTGCTTTAAATTGATATATAACACATCTTATAAAAATAATGGGCTGCAGAGATATCGATGTTTGAAAGAGAGTGTCGAGACGTCTGGGAAATCACCGTTTCGAGAAAAGCACCCTAAAAGTTTTCCTTGCGACGCAATCGCGATCAAGGGACACGCAAGTCAGTTTTCACCTCCGGACAATAGAAGGCAAGCCCTAGCAACTCCCGAAATGCTCATTCAAGCACAGCGGTCGGCGGTCTCCTCACCGACCAATCAGTGACCAGGATGCCAGGAGAAGCGGCTGGGCATAGCGCACCCCGCCTGCACGCACCAGTCGACTGGGCAGTGTGTGAGCTTCACGCTTCGGTTAGCGGCAAGCAGCAAACTGACCAATGAGATCACTCTGGTCGTTGTTAGGGGCGGGGCCTATCTGTGGTGCTCAATCCAAATTTTGGACCCAGATTCTCCTTCGTTGAAACGCCAAAAAACATGGCTCAGAAAAACGCTATTTTTTGGTCTTTCCTTTCACCATTTTGCTTCAAAATTTCGACAGATGATAGAATATATGTCAGACTACAATAATATGTCAAAATCAGAAAATCGTAAGTTTTGACCAATTTTGATGCTCTGACTTCAAACTCGATTTTCACGGCTTCGACCGTGCGCGACTTTAGGACCCTTTTGTTGCAGCGGGTCACAAATGATCAATGTCAAACAACCAATCAAATGGCAAGGATCTCTTCAGGCATTATATAACATTGCCTATTTTCATCATTACTGCTATTGTGCAGTATATATATATTTTTCTTCTCTTATGCTTTAGTTCCTTACAAATTACTGTGATATAGAAAGATGTATGCATTGGCTGGGGAATCAACCTTTGACCATTTCAATTATTTGTGTAACCCAATATTATTATTGTGATCATTATCATCATATTTATCAGTAAGCCCTGAGTCATTGTTATTATCATCATCTTTTCTTTTCTTTTTTTTTTTTATTGTGGCCACTACCAGTGACAGTGCTATGCAAACACTGTAGATTTAAAAAAAGTAAATTTCTAAACTGCCGCAGTTTTGCAGCACACTGTCTATGTTGAAAGGGCTAGACTACTTAACATTATTGCCGCTGAATTATAGGCAAAAACTATTGGTGTGAAATCATGCTACTCTTAGCATCAGTGGACAATACAGTGAGCTTTCATACATTGTATCGTAAGCATCACGTCCACAGCTAATATAGACAGGATGATGTATAAGAAATGACTGCATACTCCATTTACTGTTTTCTTGTTTTGGCCTAAAATGTGCAAGAACTTTGCATGTGAGCTTGAACATAAAAGTGATGAATATTGAGCAATTGATGATGGAGATAGTCTTCCATATCCTGTACCGTAAACATAGAATATTACACAGTGTGTGGACATTTGTGTGTATGCCAATGTTTCTTAGAGACAGTAAACTATGTACGGAAATGCTGTTCTGCAAAATTATGAACAAGTGAAGTCCATGTAAGTGAACATGAAAAAAATTCATGCATGATTTTCACTTTTACAGTAGTTGAAAATATTATCCAGTACCATGCAATAAAAGTACCCTATGTGCCTTGATTTAGATAATATGTATGGATTGCCTTTACTTATTGTGTTATTTGAGTGTAAGTAAGTAGCAAGTACAAATTTCATTGCGCTTTGTGCCAGAATTACTATCACATACTTGCAAGTTCTTTGTTTGGGAATTTTCATCAGTTGTTTTTTTTTTTCTTCTTCTTCTTCTTCTCCTTTCTTTTACCAAGTGTATTTTGGTCTGGTCTTATTCATTCTATGATATTCATCTAATGTAATGCTGCCACAAAACTATTCAACCTTGTCAAGTGGATTACAATGTCCTAGTTTCTTCTTTTCTTTTCAGTATCATTATGCTGAGTATTAGGTTTTAGTACAACAGTTTTCCAGGACATATTCAGTATGCATCTTTTTAGCTCAGCTACATTCCAGCGGCAAGATATACTTTACCTTAAGATGGAAAAACAGATGTGCATTAAATGTGGTTCAGGTTTGAGAGGGGGACTGGTGTGTATTGTGAGGCCTACACCCATGCTACACTACTGGAATGAATGGGTCTCACTCCTAGACACACATAAAGTGTGTATTACCCATTCATGCCATTAGAAAAAGATTTCGGTGTGCTTGCTATGTTAGTGTAAAATGCTACCCAGTGTTGATGAATTGCCATAATATAGATGTCTGGTGTGAAATTTTGTCAGTTTTTTTGCAACTTCAAGAGGAGTTTTCAGACTTGGTGAGATCATGTCATGTCTGCAACATGAAATTCACTGCACTCAAGTGGTATCATCTGTATTGTTATTTTGCTGTGCATTTTGCATCCAGAGTATAATGATATATAACAGATATGAACTTCAAGAAATGGTAATTTTAGTGCACTCCGTGTGCCATATGTGTACCACCTTATGTAGCCATGTAGCATTTGTCTGTTGTAGTGATATTGCAATACAGTATGTGTATTACTCAGTTTCTCTATGAATACATATTTATGACAAGTTTGTTTGTGTCTACACAATGTTCAGGTTAGGAGTACAAACCTCAAACGAAAGTAGACTGATTTGAGATTGAATTAGATAGGCATCACAGAGTTGGCATAACATGGTTTATACTCGTAAATTCAGATGGCTTGGTGACATCATAATCATGGCAAGTGAGGAAATTTAAGTGATATTATTCATCCACTGTGCTTTAGATGGATGCAGTCTGCTGGAGAACTTTTTAGCAGACAACTGTAAAAGTGGAAATTTTCTATGGGATGGAGATTTTTGCATATTTTGTACAGCATGCAAGCTGCTGCAAAAACAAAAGGGTGTGACTCTTTGTGCGAGCTATGTGTAATGTTATTCAGTATCCAGTATGAAGGTAGGCCCTTTGTATATTTAAATACTATTTATGTTTGTAGGTAAGCCATAATGCAGACCAATTACCTTCTACTGCAAAATATGCTGCCAAAGCAATAAACTGCCATGACAGTAAAGAGCTGTTTGAAGTGCTTGCTTTATTGGTGTGAACTTTAGTGAAGTTCATCGAACCCTGCCCAGCGAAAAAAAAAAAAAAAATACTTGCGCAAAAATGTCCACTTTTACAATATTCTGATTCCTCTTGGTTTTGTTGGATATTGCAGAAATACATGGAGGATAATATAAGTGAACATCCAAGTAAAAGACTTAGGTGAAGAAAGCATGAAAGTGTTGGGTTTTTTTTTTTGTCCATTTGTTTCGTAGTGATGGAATATTTATTCCCTGCATTACATTCATAATCTTGTTGGCAAGAATGTGAGAATCACACACAAAAAAAGACTATGATATACCTGACAGGTAGACATATTTGTGAGCACATGGGACTGCTGCAATAAGTTGGTGTATGTTTGTTTTTGTTTCTGATGAATATGTCAAAGATGCATTTGTGTTTTAACTTTTTGTGGTTATTTCTCAAACCTGACCCTAAAAACTTATGCTTTATGCAGTCATGATGAAACTGGTGAAACAGAATACATCTTCAGAGACATGGATTTCGCCCTTTGTCAGATATTTTGGTTTTATAGCAAAAAGGAAAGTTGTTTTTTTTTTTTTAAAGATTTGAAAACTTGTAGATTGCATAGGCAAGAATAGAAAAGTGATTTTTGTTCTTTTACGTTTTTTTTACTTCAATATAAATTTCTCTAGTATTTTGCAGCTGACAAGATATGCTAAAGACTTTCATTGAACATGCCCTTTCCAGTGAGCATGTAGAAATTTCAGCCTCATCAGAGGATATTTGACTGCGTGTTTGCCTTTCATTTTCCTTTTTTTTTTTATTCCATCCAAAATATTTCCCCCACCTATAGGCCCACCCATTCCTTTCTTCTTTGCTGAATAAATGTTCTTTTGTTGGGAATGTGGTTCTTGTACTGTACTTAATAAATGATAAACATCTGTTTTTATAAAACAAGCTCCACCAAAAGTTGTGTTCTTTGTGTGTATAGTTTCTGTGGATGATTACACCTGAACATAGACATGAGGCAGCAGGACTATACACTGTGGTTTGGATAGTGTGTCAGTGTATGTGTATTGTTAGTGTGAGTGTTATTAGTTTGTAGACTGATTTTAGCACAGTGTGTGAGCTAGATGCTATGTTTTCTTTTTAAGAGAGGTAGTGATGTACGGTACATGTATACATACTTGTATGATTATGTTTGTGATTGGATAGATATAAAAAGATGTGCGAGTGTGCAAGATTTGTAAAGATTTGTAAGATTTTATTAAACTCTATGGACCCCCAATCAGGAGTGTGAGAGTCTCTATGAAAACATATTGACAATAATGAATTAGTATAGACCCTATAAAAATGAACATATTTACAATAGTGAATAGGCCCTACAAACGTGAAATTGTGAGTTCAATTTGTGTCAGCTTTTTTTTTTTCACACCTCAAAAAACCCACATCACTGAGAAATAACAGCATAGCGGTGAATTTCCAACCACCTAAAAAGTCACATTTTGACAATAGGCCTATAGTTAATTATCAGAATAAGTCCAAATATCATAAGCCCCGAATTGCAAGATTTACAATATGCTACAGTGTCTTTCTCATGATAGACATTCTGTGACCCCAGCATATCTGGTGTGATTATGTGTGGGTGAGGGAGTACCGAGTGTGAGAAAGAATAAGACTTTACTTGGAGTGACTTTGCAGCTTGTAGTCCTGAAAGATTTAGAACTAAGTACCACAAGGTCATTTACTACAAATATGCTTTTCTGATTGCTACAGATATCGTTTATGCACATTTGATTACCTGCAACTACCTGTAGTTTGCAATACATGTATTTTTGCCTAATTTTGACTCTCTTCTGTCACAGTTGTATTCAGACGGGGAAAAAAAGTTCTCCACGATTTACAAATTTGACAGGGGTGTGTTTTTAGGTGCATGCAAGCTTATGAGGGTCTGCGGTTGAAAGCTGAACTACCATACTTAGTAAACACACAAAACATAACATTGACATTGTTGTCAATCTCCCTCTTGGCATTCCATAGGCAGTTATCAGCTGTTGCTCAATCAATCAACGCACGCTCACGGGTGATGTACACGTACTGGCGGGTTGGTCTGTGTGTAACCACTGGATTCGTTAGCCCAAGGAGGTATCATACCTCCTTGGTTAGCCTTGCCGTCGTGCCACCGCTGCGCGTTGTGGGTGTACTCTACGAAGCTGACAGTCGAGACTAGTCACCCAGAGCCGAGGCAAGTGAAAGAGGTGTCAATGAGTCCACTGCCTTGAACTATTCTGTTTTAGGGCGAATTCCGAGTTGTACAAAAGCAGTATTCGACGATGTCTGACTCAATGATAGCTCGTGAAAATCCTCGGCTAACGCAAGAAAGGCGAGGGGCGTCATTTGACAAACATGAGCTGACTCTGTTGCTGAACGGTGGTCCCCAGGATCTGCAGAGAATCAAATACATAGGTAGGACCCTAAGTTGAAACTGTTGTAGAGATGCTCTACTATACTCTGTACTTTGCAGAAGAGCACCGGAGGTGATCAGTCAGGCGAGGTCCCCAATGTGTGGTATTTAATAGCCTCCTCAGCGAGCTGTGCTTGTAGTTGTATGATACATCTAATTAAGCAAGGGGGGGGGGCACTTTAATTTTCTGGCGCCACTTCGAACTTCTTGGTTTTACTTTATTCAGCTTACCAGCAAAAATACAAAATTATTCTATGCATCTATCTAGTTTAGTGAATTACAAAACTTTCAGTTTTATTCAAGTTTACAGTACATAACTTTTCTTGGTTGAAATCAGTGACTTGTTCAGAATTCAATACATGCAGCTCAGGTCCACAGCATGGTTTAAGGCCCCCATTTATTTGACTGAATGTGAAATTTGAACAAAGAGTAATAATATCACAGACACAGACTCATATGCATGGTATGTGGTACTACACGTGTACCCTGAGAACGCTCAAGTATGCGATAGAATGTATGCATCCCACAAGCTACTACTTTGTTAGACAGAAAGATCCGTCTGTCCAAAGGAGTGAGTCTTCTGTTTTTGTGACATTATTTATTGCTCTCCTCCAAGGGGATCCATGAAGCCAGCTAGACGCAGTCCCACTGAATGTATCCCGATGACCAGATACACACCGATCCTCTCTCGGTCAACTGCTTTGTATAATACGTTTGAAATGAAAGTGTATGTTAATTGACAGATATGATTGATCATATCGGGCACTCTGCTAGATTTGGTGGCTTATCAGCAAAGCTGCCTTTATCAAAAAAAGGAATACCTACTGGGACATGTCTACCAGTATGTTCTGTATTGTGGCATAGCATCAACCTGACTAAAATATTGCAAATCCCTCACCATCATACAGGAATGTTTGATATAGATAATCCATCTGAATACTAAATAGCTTCAAAGTCAAAATCATCTGAAGTTGTCCCTGGTTTTCCCCAAGTCCTAATTCAAAAGACTTATATAAGATATATCATTGCTTTGTTCTCAGATGCCGACCATTTTATATCATGACAATGTCAAGGAGATTGAGCACAGTAAACGACTGATGCACTTTGATATCAATGCATTGATAACACTTCTCACTGCACATTTGTATTAAATTTATGTAGATTGTATATTTAAGGATTGTTTACATTCGATCTTGCTATCAGGCCAATGTCAATACAGTACGCGCAGTGTCGCTGTGCATTATGGTCAAAGGTACTGGCTACCAAAACACTCCACACAGATAGCAAGGGATTTCACTGCATAGGTCCTACACACAGTTCGATGTATCAAATAAATTGTCTTTATGAAGCAGTTTACAATCAAAATATTATGCATACAAATGTATCATTTTCTTTCAGTTTTCTGCATTTGATTGCCATTTGGTTGTTTGTGTATTTTTTAAAATCTTAATTTCAGTTGGATTATTTAAAGGTATTTCTTCACTTGCCAAAAAATGCCAGCAAATTGTTTTGGCTGTTACATGCAGTTCTGCTTTTTATGTACTTTTTTTTTTTTGGGGGGGGGGGAGGGGTGGGGAGGTGATCTCGGGCAATATTTGTAACATATTCTTTTATTTCTTCTGTACTAAGAAAGAAGATGTCATTTAGATAAGGTGTCTATATAATGTAAATTGCTTTTTTTTTTCTTTAAGGGGATGGATGGTTACCCCTCATATTCAAATGATTGTGCTCTGTTACTCCTTCCTGATGTGATTCTTTATTACCAGAGTCCATTGTTCTCAGTGACCCCCACTTTGACCAGAGCTACCGGTTCACCCTCAGCCCGGCGGAGACATTTGATCAGTCTGTGAAGCGAGCTGTACGATGGGTGGCAGTCAAGGAGAAGTATAATCTCACTCAACCCGGAGATGACATGATCATATTAAGGTGAGAGGGACTTGATATTTTACATTTAATAATATCTTTGGAACAGTCAATAGATTTTGTAAATTGATTTTGTGTAGATAGATCAGAATGAAGAAATGACTATGTTAAAGGGATTGTACAGTTATGGTTGAGACCTAATTTCAGGTTTCTAACATTTTTTGGTGAGATAGTGAGAAACCTCTTATAAAATGTGAAAGAGCATGTAATTCTATGAGGAATTCAACGTTTATTTGATGAAAATTGGTTTTCAAATGGCTGAGATATCAAAAAAGAGCGATTCTAATAAGGTGTGGGACCCACTCTTTATTACGATCGCTTTGTTTTACTTTGTTTTTTGATGTTTCAGTCATTCCAAACCCGATTTTCGTCAAATAAACTTTGAATTCCTCTTAAAATGGTATGTTCTGTACTATATCATAAGTGTTCTCTTGGTATCTCGCAAAAAGTTAAAAACCCAATTCTCATCTCCACCAAAACTGTACTATCCCTTTAAAGAGCATTATGAAGTTGAGGTGGTGCTGATAAGATGGCGGTCGTGGGGATGATGACTGTGATAATAATGATTGTGCTGTTGATAATGAGGGTCAGAGTGACGATGAAGATGGTGGTGACAGTGATCATGGTGATGGTAAAAACAATGAAGATGATGATGCTGATGCTGATGCTGATGGTGATCCTGATGGTGATCCCGATGCTGATCCTGATGCTGATCCAGATGCTGATGCTGATCCTGATGGTGATGGTGATGATGGTGATGATGGTGATGATGGTGATAAAGGCAGTGATGATGATGATAACTGGATGATGTTAAAGGTGTATTGATTATGATGGTGAAGTCAATAAGATCAAGATAATGATGTTATTCGTGTTCAAGGGACCTACTGTTGCCAGTACCATAGTATTTGTCAGACATAGATGATTGAGAGGACTTGAAATAAAACCTGCCTGTTTAGAACAAGATATCCTTGCATATATACATGTACATTCGGTGAAAATGAATATGAATGAATAGAACAGATGATAATTCTGTGTCTTAATTCCCAACTCAAGTACAGACAAGACTCTAGTTTAAGAGGGCATGGAGAGGCTGAGGTATATCCTGGTATGCCCCCAGCAAGTATTTCTATTCCCTTAAAGGGTGTGTACAGTTCTGGTCGAGGTGAAGATTTAGCTTTTAACATTTTGTGAGACATTCAGAAACCACTCTTTGAGATGTCAAAGAGCATGCAGTTCTAAGGGGTATCAAAAGTTTATTCGATGAAAATCGGTTTTGAAATGGCCGAGATATCCAAAAACAAGGTGAAACAAAGAGATACTAATAAAGTTGGGGCATGTCGCCTTTTATTATTAGCACTTTTTTGGATATCTCGGCCATTTGAAAACCAATTTTCATCAAATAAACGTTGAATCCTTCTTAAAATTACATGCTCTTTCATATTTCATAAGAGGCTTTTCATTATCTCACTTAGGAATGTTCAAAACATGAATCCGTACCTCACCCAGTACTGCACAGTCCCTTTAATTCTCTAATAGTTCATCCTCCAATATTTTTTTTTTTTAACCATCAAGGTAAATAGTTGCTTATTTCTTATTCACACACCTGTACGTTAGATTCAGCACAACGCAACAAATTGTAAATGAGGTTGTTAATCTACACATGGCAAATGTTTTCATTTGTGCCATCCTCAAAAGTATGATAACTTCATATCATTTGGTTGTTTATGCATATAGATACACATGTAACTCTCTTAGTCTCCTTTTTGCTATCCACCCAGATGCATGAACCACAATATAGGATTTGCGATCCACACGCTGATGTTCATACCATCAATCGAGCGACTCGGGACAGAGGAGCAGAAGGCCAAATGGCTGCCACTTGCCAGGCAGTACAAGATCCTGGGCACTTATGCACAAACAGAACTGGGACATGGTATAGTTTTCTTTGTTAGTTTGTTTGTTATGTTTGTTTGTTTGTTTGTTTCATATCAACAGTAGGTGCAAACTTGAAAACAAATGTAAAGTTCATATGTGCCTTGCACATGTGAATTGTGTTGAGTCTGTGCACAATTTGATGAATGTCATTTTTACTGTCAAGATCAACATCAGAATTGTCATGATTGGAATATCTGACCTATGTATTGTTTGAGAGTGTGGGTGGAAGGGGGGGGGGGTACTATACAGGTACTGGTATGTCGCTGCTAGAATTTTTTTGTTTTTGTTGTTATACCACGCCCACACAAAGTGGAAAGGAGTATAGGAATTTCTGTGTATTTGGTCAGTTGACCTTTCTGTCAGTCTGTTACTAAAGATTTTATTTATGTACAAGATTGTTTGTATTCGAAGCTGTTATTGGACCAACTACTCTTTCAATTTTTGAGCAGTTGTTGCATGATCAAGAACATGTGTGTTATAAGATTTGAAGAAATAGTTACACTTGACATATGATGATAAGAAGATCTTTCATGAACTGGAGTTCATTTCATGACAAAAAGCAGAGGGGGGTCAGTGGTGATCCCAAGGACCATGGGGGCAACCTTTGAAGGATAAGGATAAATAGGGAGGCAACATCAAACAAGATAAGGAACAACAGAGGGATAAAGAAAAGAAAGGAACAACAGAGGGAAGACTTTTATGTGATGACTTCATGGAACGGACCCCTGGTTTAACATTGTCTCTGACAGGAAGTACTATATATTTCTGTGATTCTTTGAACCAGGCACATATTTGAGCGGCCTGGAGACAACTGCAACTTATGATGAGACGACGCAGGAGTTCGTCCTGAACTCCCCTACTCAAACCGCCATGAAATGGTGGCCAGGGGCATGTAAGTGTCATTCATTTGAATCTCAATTACATTATTATTATTACTATCTGTAATGGACAGAGCAAACTGTACCTGTTGATCTGAGACCGCATCATGTTGGTTCAAAGAAGAACTAAGTAAGATAAACACAGCTTGGTGGTAAGCAAGATTAAGAGATGTCTTATTACAATAATGAGATTAATTATGATTTTAATTTCTGTATCATCCACAAAATTCCAAACATCTCTTTGAAAAATGATTTCACTTGATTGTTGTTATTGTTTGCTCCTGTCACGTACATTCTTTATGTTTTCTCTGCAGTGGGTAAGACATGCACTCACTGCATCATATTGGCTCAGCTGATTGTCCGAGGTGAACGTCATGGAGTGCACGCCTTCCTTCTTCAGCTCAGAAGCCTGGAGACACATCAACCACTACCAGGTGATTAGAGTTATTATTATTATTTTTTATTCTTCTTCCTCCTCCTCCTCCTCTTTTTCCTCCGAAAGTTCTTTGTATTTGATTTTCTTCCATTTGTTTTCTCTTTATAGTAGCACCCCCCAAAAAAGGGCATTTGAAAAGTATGATACTCTATTATAACCATATGTAGTATGTTATATAGTATACATTTATTTCCATGATATGTTGTTCATGTGGTTAGTTGAATTGACTTCTTATTTTGACACTGGGGATGTATTACGATGAGAGATGGCCATCCGTAGGACTGATCCAGTTTTGTGTTGCTTGGCCATGGGCAACATGGTCTGAAATTTCATACATATCATTCGCATTTATACCCATAGATGGGTGAAATTAAAAGACGTCACTGTCTTTTAATCCGTCTTTCACTAGTCTGAGTGTAATTAATACATGGACAGAGCTTTTCTGTTGTCGAAGTTAATTTGTTGTTGTTTTTGTATTTCCCAGTCAATAAAATCATATATTTATACTGTTCCCAGTCAATATAATCATATGTTCGTACTGTTCACCTGGTATGCATTATAACAGGAAGGACGATAGGAGACATTGGTCTGAAGTCATCCTATGCTGCCATCGACAACGGTTTCCTCATTCTGGAACAAGTCAGGATCCCAAGGGAAAACATGCTCATGAAGTATGCCAAAGTGAGTGGTGCATAGGTTTGTTGAGCTTTTCTTTTCTTTCTTTTTTCTACCACATGGATGTTGAGGGGAGATTGTGTCGAATGACCAGAAACATGTAAAGCCAGGCTTTATATGATTCATATTGTCTTCATTTTTGTCAGTCTTCTCAATCTTTGAAAATGATATCTGTCACATGGATTTTGTGAGTTTACTGATATTCCCGAAATTAATTACTCTCAAATACATTGCCTCCTGTACTACATATGAGCTGTACATTATCTCCAAAGTTTGAAATTACTATCTTTCTTTCTAAAAAGAGATATTGCTTACTTCTTGTTTTGTCACAGTGGTACGGGATGCATGTGGCAGTTCCATGTAAAAGAACCTCACGAATCACACGCACACGCAAAAAAAGGATCCGCGAGTAACATGTCCTCACGCACACTCACATAGAGGAATGTTCAAATCTGATTAAGTGGTTTGTACCACACATACATACAAAAACGGTGATAATACCAACCTTGTGTGGTTCATCTTTTGAGACTAGCAAAAGTCAATGATAGATATCAACCCTGCCTTGAGTGCATTATGAATGAATGAATATCTTATGAGTCCCGACACATTGTCTAGCGGACGCCACCATGTAAAACCCAGTTCGTGGACCATCATGTGTTCTCTTACTTTCTTGCTCACAACGAAACATATCCAAGGTCTCACCAGATGGAGTATTCAGCATAGTTGGCAACCCCAAAGTCACTTACGGCAGCATGGTTCTCGTGAGGACGGCCATTGTCAGGGCGGCATCGTACGAGCTCAGTAAATCCCTCACGATTGCAGTGAGGTACAGCGCTGTCCGCACCCAGGGGAAGATTGAGGACAGGTTGGTCACAGATTTTTGAATGACGTGAAAAGGAGAAACATCAGAATGAGGAAAGGGGAAAAATTCCTCGTAAATAAAATTTTTTGCTCACATTCATCAGTGAAGGGGACACTGATCTCTTTATGGGATCTATATTTTGGTTTAATATGAAACAAAACTCTCCGGGCTTTATTGATGAATGTAAGTAATGGCAGTGCTAGCAATAACTAGCCCAATATCTTATAATTAGCCAATATATGAAGAAAAAAAAGAGAGATAGAAGATCAAGAGAGAAGAAAAGAGGTGATTGCACAAAAATCTGCTTGCTTAAATGGGACAAAGATGAACTTCTCTCTGTGTTTTTGTTTTTGTTTGGTTTGGTTTCCTCTTCCATAGTTCTTGTGAGAGAAATGTTGCTGACAACAATTTTGACGTGTGTAATTCCCCTCATTTACTGTATTCAGTATATTGACAGGAGCGGTACTTACATGCATGCTTAGAGTGTAACCTTTCTACATAAAAAAAATTCAACAATCATAAAAGCCATTGACTCTCCCTCCCCACTTTTTTTTCTCCCTACTCTCTCCCATTACTTCGTCCATGTCCAGCGGGCCAGAGGTGCCCATACTGGACTATCAGACCCAGCAGCAGAAGCTCTTTCCAGGCCTGGCCGCTGTGTTTGCCATCTACTTTTCCGGCCAGCATCTCCGGAGGCTCTATGAGGAGAATGAGGAGAGCCTCCTGAAGGGAGATTTCAGCATTCTGCCGGAGGTAAAGCAGCCACTAAAGAAAATGAAAATGGCACCTTCTTTCTGTTCAAGTTTACTGAAATTTATTTGTTGTGTGTGATATAATTTTTCTAATTTTTATTCAAAGTTAATTGATCATACATAACATAGTGTGATTCTTGAAGTTGGAGAATATAATTGTACTTGCAATTTTGAATATTATACGCATCATACATGTATAACATAGTGTCAAATGTGATTGACTGTAAGATTTGTGATCAACATTCATTATTTCAAAGATGTATGATTGGCATTGTCATTGTAATGTTGTTGTTTTTTATTTGTAGCTGCATGCTCTTTGTTCAGGACTGAAGGCGCTCGCCACGAGGGAGTCAGTTCTCCATATGGAGACGTGTCGCTTTGCCTGCGGAGGTCACGGGGTCATGCTGCAGAGTGGTCTTCCAGAGCTCTATGACTGCTTCTCGGCCTCCTGCATATACGAGGGAGAAAACACGGTCCTCCTGCTGCAAGTCGCAGGGTGTGTGTGCATTTACAGTGTAAATGAATACAGGCAAAAAGATAGACAGACAGACAGATCAATAGATATATAGATAAATAAAAAGGTAGACATATAAGTAGACAGACAGACAGACAGACATATAGATAGATAGATAAATGAATAAATAGACAGATATATATATATATATATATATATATATATATATATATAGACAGACAGACAGTTAAATAGATAGATAGATAGGTAGATAGATGAATAGATAGATAGATAGATAGGTATAAATCCATAGCTATATTCCTTTTTTAACCCACTAACTGAGCAGCAAAAATGTATGCAGAAAAGCCAGACCTTAACCCGAACTCATCTTTAAAGGTTATGATGAGTACTGACAGCAAAATGAAATTGGCAAGAAACTGATAGGAAATTACTAATAGTCTCATATTTTCCAGCTTGCATAAAAAGATACACGAGTGAGATCATCTGGTGTACTATTAATGATTCTGGTGATTGTCATTATCATTCTCCAAGTGATCATATATCAATCCTCACTGTGAACCACCTACCCTGAAGCTCTCGGCTCGGCAGCGCATAGTGGTTCCCCCACACCACCACTACTACTACTACTACTACTTCTTCTTCTTCTTCTTCTTCTTCTTCTTCTTCTTCTTCTTCTTCTTCTTCTTCTTCTTCTTCTTAATATTATTATTATTATCATCATCATCATCATCATTATTATCATCATTATTATTATTATCATCATCATTGTCACCATCACTTACAAGTGCAGTCCATATTGTTACATCTTTATCAAACCTCAGTCATATTCTTTGTATTTTTTCAACACAGGTATCTCATGAAGATTCTGAGTCGAGCTCAGATGGGTGCAGATGTGTCTGGCGTGGGAGCGTATCTGGCCAATCAGCCAGAAGACCAGTGGCGCCCTCACGAGTCCCTGGATGGGGAATCCATATTCGCAGCATACAAACACCGAGCACAGAGGTATGCATGTAGTACACTTGTAGTCACAACCAGCTGTCTGTAGATGCTCTGCAAACATAGTGGGAAATAAAAGCTGACTTAATCTTAGGGTGATCTTTGCACACAGCGCCCTCAAACGCATGTGAATAAAGCTGAAGGGAGTCAAGCTTAGTGGGGTGCCCATTGACAGGTGGTCCTACTTGATACACTAGGCATCTCCAAAGGCAGCTTGGTGATATCCATTTTCTCATGTACACACTATATCTCTCTTTGACTGGGCTGTTCCATAATGTCAGTACATTGGATTCATAGAATAGTATGGCAGAACATAATGATAATGAAAGTGTGTCATTGAAATGTACAGTTTAATATGTTTTGAAGCCCTGTATCAAATCATAATGCTAACTATATTGGCTGTGTCAATAATGATGATTATATTGGCTATGTCAATGGGCATAAAGTGACCCTATTGTAAGTAATGGCTTTCGCTCAGTTCTGTACTTTACTTCTGTATTCAGTATGTTCAGCTGACTTGAATACACTTTAACTGACCCTGTTATTCATTTGCCATATTTAAGAGATCGGTCCTTTCTCAATCAGTAATTCTTTGATGACTCTTAGATTGTTGTTGTTTTTTTGCTTTACATCAATTTTAATTGTACTGATTTGTGTAGTTTCCTAAAAAAAAAATAATAATAATTTTGCCACATGTCATTAGACTCCCTTCTTAGATGAGATTTAGATTACTTGTTTTAACAAAGGATATTTACAGCATTCGATTATACTGTCTTATCGATTCGAACAATGTCAATTTTTACTGTAACAGTCAAGCAAAAATTGAACTATAATTGAGAACTGAAGAAAAGGAAAGTCGGAAGCTTAAAAGGAGAGACATTCTTTGTCACTTTTCATTTCAAGTTGAAGAGACAATTCTTTAAAAAGTGCCTGACCAGTGTCATTTTTGACCTACTCTCATGAACAGGTTGGCCCAGAAGGCTGGGGAGAGGTTGGCAGGCTTGATGGCACAAGGGATGACTCAGAAGAGGGCCTGGAATGAGAGTGGTATTGACTTGGTCAAGGCAGCTCGGGTGAGATTTTGGCTCAGCTACGATATATTGAGAATGAATTCTGAAGTTGCTCCAAGAGATTCCAGTCAAGTCATATCTCCTAACAATTTCGTCAAGATAATCTGAATCACAATTTTACTATTCGAGTAGATTAAAGGTCCTGTTTACCTTTGGGAGCAGTATTTAAAAAAAAAAATGTTCAAGATATCACTTTTTATGCATATGTGTAGGTCAGTTGTATCACAAAACATCCTACCATGATATAGAATTTTTGCAATGAAACCTAAAATTTAAGGAGATATCTCTATTTTTCTCATTAAGCCATAACTGTAGACGGTTTAGTTCATATTTTGTATATTTAACAATACTTAACATCGATCCTACTGGTTCAAAATTCTAATATGTGGGTTGTTTCTATCCCTGACTCAAATTTTAGAACTATTTTTAAGCAGTAATGCTGGGTTTTTGTTTCATCTGCAAATGGTAATTATTCAAAGCCATTTCTCAAGAGCAGGCATGTATTAGCCTGAAATACATGAAAGGCATTTGCTTTGCAAGGAGTAATTTTTGTTTTGTTAATTAACTATTGTGAAATGAAATGTGTTGAAAATCAAGTCAGGGTTGATGCCCTTGGGAAAGACAAGATGGTTCCAACATTTAGTTCAAACTCATCATTCATCATTTCTTCACAGGCACATACACAGTACTTCATTGTGCAGTCATTCTACCGCGGAGTTGAAGAGACTCAAGTGTCTCCAGCTACAAAGAAAGTCTTAGAAGCACTGTGTCGACTGTATGCCTTGTACCATGTTGACGAGAACGCGGGAGAATTTGTGGTGGTAAGATATGAAATTAGGTACAAACTTGATTTAAATAGGGAGAGGCCAAATTCATACACTTGGGATGTAACAACTTATTTTATGCCTTTACAATGTCAGCTTTAATGTCAACTTTGATTTGTGTCATCAAACATCAGAGTAGTGAATGGCTCTATCTTTAGCTGTGAGACCATTAACAATATTAATTTAGCTTGTCAGTGATGTAGAGTAGCAAAAAGTGTGTATACACCTCAAGGTCCCTTTAGTGTGATGCTCAGTTACACATTCAATTGTGGGAATAAGGGAAACAGTAATCTGTTTAAATGTTATTGAATCAACGAGACATGAAACATGTTTTCAAATTATGTTTCAGAATTAATAATGTTGATATTTCTACTCAACACACTCAGCTCACGTTTGACAGGTGTCTCCTTACATCCATCACATCATGGTTTACTACCCACCTTTTTTCTTGCAATGGCTATTGAAAGTATTCCTTTTTTTAAAAGCAAAACATGTATTTACTGTGTGATCATCACTGTATTACGATTTTGTGGACTCGTTTTATAGGATGGCTTTATCTCATCAGACCAGCTAGACTGGCTTCACAGACTCTACTTGGAGACGTTCCCCATAATTAGGTGAGTGAGCTGTGTTTTCTTGATTCATTTGTCTACTCAGCAGCCACAAAGATTGCATCTGAAGGTTACATTGACAGAGTATGGTTGATGTTAAAAGTTTGGGTCAAAGTGACATCTCCACTTGTACAGATAAGACCAAAAATGTTCCTTGAACTCTCTGTTATCTTGTGGATATGCTTTAGGGGTTATTTTAGTTGCACTTATTGGCATAGATCGGCTGTGACGCTCAAACAGAAATTGGGCGTAATGTCAGTTGAAAAGGCATATGAAATGGTGAGTTATTATGTTGATATGAATCTGATTGTTGTACAGTGGATCTGGATCATATATCTAGTAATGACTGGATGACGTTGAGGGCAGTTAATGGAAGGAAAGGCATTCTCAGGAATAAGTTTACCACTGCTCTGCTCACCCTGTGGCTAGTAAAACTTTTTCATCAGCCATGTTCACACATAATGGTGTCTCCAGATGAAATGGATTGAACAAGACTCCCAAAGGAAGGCTGCTCCTTTTATTACTAAGACATTTGCGATATTCATATCATATATCACAGATGGGTCATCTATCTGAGCTGCAAATAAAGATACAATGTAATTTTTGCAAAAATCCCCAGAATGTAAAAAAAGTTCCTGAACTTTGACCTGGCAAGACAAGTTCCTTTCTACATTAAATAATTGAATACACAAATGATGATGGGAATGATGTAGGGAATTTTCAAGGAGTATTTGCCAACATTTATTAGTCACAGTACGAATGTGGCATGCTTTTATTGACCCAATAACTTCAAATTTTTAAAATACTACCTGTTGTAACAATGTTGCTCACAACTAGGTACTGCTTTAACAAGGTCATTTCGGCGGTCCCAATTTTTCCATTACTGTGTGTAGCTGGTTTCAGTTTCAGTATGTTTACAATGAGGTACTGGTTGTAATGGAGGTGAAATCCACAGTCCTGGCGACCTCATTATAACAGGGTTTCTCTGTACTACTACCGGTACTACTAATGCTATTTGTCGTACAATAGATACCTGCTACCATGGCTCAGGCTTTTAAAATAAACACCAAATGTACTGGTCTGTTTCTTTGCCTGGTGTTCTGATACCTGCTACTTGGATGTGTCCCCGCAGACCAGAGGCAGTCACACTTGTGGACTCCTTTGACATCTGTGATGAGTTCCTCCAGTCCACGCTGGGCTGCTACGACGGCAACGTCTACGAGCGCATGTATGAATATGCAAAGACGGACCCAAGAAATAAAACAGAGGTAAGTTACAGTCACTGTCCAGTACAGTTGAGGAGAAGTATGTGTGGAAAAGTCACACTTACAAGCAGTCATTTGAAAGAGAGGCAAGGAATTAAAAGTGCTAAATCATCTTTTATTCTGAGCCTGAATATTGAATTTTATAATGAAACCAATGTTTTTATTTCATTGCATTTTTTGTTTCTGCATGGTACAAATTAACAAATCACTGGAGCGAACATTCAAATTGATTTTAAATTCATCATTGCTAAAGAATGTGTAAAATCATTGTGACAGAGTACAAAGAAATATGAAGAAAATCATATTGCCATGCAGGAGGATACCTTGTAAGCAAACTGAATGTTTGGGGTCTTATTAGATACATACAAAAAAACAAATGGCTACTATAAAATATTGATATACTTAGCTACAACAAGACAAGAAATTATTTTAGAAAAGAAAATAATAGACATGCACTCAGGTGGTGTTGAGAAAAAGAAAGGACTAGCAAAATTGAGAGATAATGAGAAAGAGAATAAGAGAAGGTACTAGAAAGAATCCTCTATCTACAATTGATATGATAGATGCATTCAACCAGTTGCCAGGTGACAGCTGGATGAAGCACCTGAACCAGTCATTTACATGAAAAGGTTGAGAACATTATATGGCAAGTCTGTACCCATAAAGGCAGACTATCATTTGAACTTTCAGAATGCGTGACCAAAGACTGATTTTTTTTAGTGTACATTGAAGAAATATCATTTACCAAATAATTTACCCTTTCACTGTTGCCTGCTTTGTTTCAGGTCCATGAGACGTACTACAAGTACCTGAGGCCTCTTCTCAAGGGATTGATTGCCAAACTTTGAGAGAAATGTCTATAGAGATATAGAGAGGGAGAGAGAAAGAGTGAAAGAGAGAGAGTGAAAGAGAGAGAGAGTGAAAGAGAGAGAGTAACCATGTAGCTTTTATTCTTACCCAGTTTGGGACAATCGAAAGAAAAAGAAAGAGAATGCGTCGATGAAGAAACGTTATTGGCTATTGGTGCTTACAATTCCACGGACATTCTGTATGCTTTGAGTGATTTTGATGTAGACACAGAGAGGTCATTGATATAGTATCTTGTGTATAAATGCAATATATTCAATGACACTACCAAAGCATTAAGAGCAAGCAAAGGCTTTGCTGCAATATCACTACATTTTCAGAGTGTGCTGATCAGGGATCACAGTTATGCAAACATATATGAATATTGTACTTTGGAGCTGTTCATTAGATATGCAGGAAGAAATTCTATTTAGGTTTATTTTCTTTACACAATGTTGATATCAGGCTAAATGCAGATGAGGGCACTGTACACTATTTCCCAATAGATTCTGATTATGACGTAGCTGTAGTCAATCAGAACATATGGCATTTTGTGACACATTGGTATTTTGCCAAAAGAACTCGTGTGTGTGATAATTTGAGATGCTCAATTTGTTTACTTCAGAATTAGATTACAGAAGCCACTTTTTCATTGTGCCATTTCTTTTGTGTGTGTGTGTGTGTGCGTGTGTGCACTTACCCATGGTGTAAAGCGAGGACATACTGAGAACCGCGGACATCCTCTGTACGCAGACCATTCCAAACGGTCTGCTTTTGCATGTAGGGTTACGTGTTTGTAGGTCCTCGATTAGCATTATTGTAATAAGTCCTCGGTTGGATGGTAATATAGGAATGAGTCCTCGGTTGATAAGAGTCCTACTGACACACAGGTCCTTGGTTATGTGGTAAAATTCTTATGGGTAAAACAGGTCCTCAGTTTCCACCATAGGCATGTGTGTGTGTGTGTGTGTGTGTGTGTGTGTGTGTGTGTAAGTAAGGAAGATAGGTATTTTTTCATCTTTCATATCAAAACGAAAAAATTGAAGAGCTAATAATCTTCAGGTGTATAAGCAGAATATTTCTAGATAAAATGGACCTCTGCTTATAAGCTTAAATCCCATTTTCTCCTCACAGTATCTGTGCAATTCTTCAACTTAAAGAAGAAGAAAACAAGTATTTGCCTTTGTCACATGCGCTTGTAAATCAATGTAGAAAGAAGAGATGTGCTTTGTAGCTTATAACAATTTCTGTAACAATTTCTGTAAAGACACAAGACCAAAGATTGTTTCATCCTACTACAATTTATTCATCTGTAAATATTATGAAACAATGTGTTTGTGACTTATGTTAGGAATACAAGTAATCACTTTGTAAATCTAAAGCACTTCTTTCTAATACCCAGAAGACATTATTTTGGGCATAAGAGAGTAAAGATTGATATCATTATGTACTGACATTCAGAAAAAAATCAAGGCTTAGGCATTCTGTTGCAAGGTCTGTTTTGTCTAACATACTTAAATGTAAAATTATTTGTGTTTGTGTATACATACATCTTGATTTTGTATTCATTGCATTGGTGCATCATGGCATTCTCATTTCTTGCCAATAAGAAAATTTTTTGTTGATTTCATGTAAATTTAAAATATGATTGTTTGTACAATGCATTTGTCATCATTATTTTACTTGTGTATTCTTAATGACAATAGTTGATTTCAGATTCAGTGCTAGTGCTGGTAATGTTCCCAAACTTGAAAGTACATTTTTTGTTGGTGTAATTCCAGTACGATGACACAATTTTTGCTGTGGTCATGAGATAACACTAGTGTTGGGTATTGATAGTTATGATCATATCGGTGTTGGAGCGCAATTTGACTATTTTGGAGATAACACCAGCACTAGGTCTAGCACTGACACTGAACTTGAAATCACCTGATGTTTGTTATGAAATTTGTATAATGTACAGTCAACCTCGCCTAAGTCGAGTCTATTTGTACTGAAGAAATAGCTTCGACTTTGAGAAAACTTGACTTATCAATGTCAATAGAATATAAAGAGAAGAGGACTTGGAAAAGACCTAAACTTAGGTTATTATTATTCTTAAGCGAGGTCACCCTCAGCAAGGTTGACTGTAATTATGATTATTGCACTGATCGATAAACCCCATTGTTGTAAGTCATCTCGCAGACTGTCTCTGTGATCCTTGTTACTTGACCAACAAGGACCTTGGCCAAGTCTCCCTCTGTCATGGTTCACCAGATGTGCTGACTTCCATATGGTGCAACTTTGTGAGCCGTGGCAGTGTGCCATTGCTCCCAGCTCGAAGGGACACAACTTCATACTTTCTCTCCCGGCTCTCTTCCCAGATCTTTTCCCCCTCATGATAAGAGGTTTGCGAGAATTGTTCTCCAACGTTTTCCGGCTGATTTTGTAGGAGATCCGGGATGGACAGCTCTCCTGCAGGCTGGTTCGCCTGTACCCGCTGTATTTGTGGTTCCAAGTTGTCCCCATACGGCTAAAATACTGGGTTGTCTGGCTCCGATTCTGACGTTCCAGACCCGGGATCTGGCGGCTCCATCATTGCAAGCATACCCCATGGTTTTCTACATGCTGGTGGAGCCAGGGGTACTTTGACAGACTGCTCCACCTCTTGACACGTTTCTGGTGAGACCGCCACCTCGATTTCTACACCAGGACCAGGAATCTCAGTGATCAAAATTAGGCTTTTCACCTGCTTTGGAGCAGGAGAACAGGACCTATGCCAGCTTCCAGGTCCCTCATTGTGGCTGTGGTGTTGGCGGGAGTGGTCCCATTTTGTCCCTTCCCCCTATTGGGGAATTTTCTCTTTGGCCCCTGTGCATCCTCTTGTAATGAGCCAAGAGTTTGTCTCTCCTAGAGAATTGCTTTCCACACCGCTAGCAGTCAAGGTTATGCTGACTCCAGTGTTCACTGTCGATATGCCGGGATAAGCCTCGATGATGGCTGAAATATCGGTGACAGGTGTAACACTTGAGGGGACCTTTCTCAGGTGATCTGGACATGTTAGAATTCTGCTGTAGAAAGATATCAAATATGATGATAAATATATTTATTAGACTTTTAAAATTATACATGGTGTTACAGGTACATATCCCACAACTTCCTACATATGTATATTATGTCGTACACACATTCACTGTAATTACCCTGCACTCTGCCCAGCATTCCTGTTCCAAGTCACCATATCGCTGAGGTGGATTTTGCCTCCGAGGTGGATTGCTTCGGGAGGAGTACTTGAAGAAGCTGGAGTATTAGGTACCTCTTCGTCAATGTGCAAATCGGTAAGGTTAAATATTGGTCTAACTTCTGCAGCTTCATTTGGGACCTGAGATGGTGCCTGGAGGACGTGACAATCCGGCTCCTACAAAGGAGCATCACTACCTCCACAGACCTTGATCCATGACTGCAAAAGCTCACTAAGGAAGGGCTTCATGTGATCCACATGAATCTCCCTTTTCTTTCCATTGTTCTTCTGTATTCGGAAGGTAACATCCAATACTTTTCAACAACCAGGAACGGACCGTGTCACCTTTGTCAAACCTGGAATTCTCCCTTTGTAGCCCTAATTAACAAATGGTCCAAGCTCTCTGAGGTATCCATTTTTTTTCTTCAAACTGATTTCCATTTGAGTTACAGATATAGGCCATTTCACATTCAGTGATGTCTCTGCTTTGGAGTGGAGAGTGGAATCCAGTGCCCTCTCATGCTTTAGGGGGTAGGTGTTCTTGTTGCCAGCGCACTTTGCTGGTGTCTTAGTCACATTTGTCATTTTCAGAAAAAACGCTGGCAATTTCTGTCCCAATCCAAAATGTTGCAACTGCTCTCTCTGTTTACGATTCTCTTCCAGCAGTGTCTGATTCTCCGCCCGTGAGTTGAGCAATGCCTCCTCCCCCTTTTGGAACTCTGCCACCATAAGACATCCATTTCAACATTGGGATGTAATTTCTCCACTGTCATGATGTGTAGCAATAGAGAAGTTAATCATCGGGAATAGAGTGATTATAAGTCTCCAAGTTTGACGGTGAAGTTGTGAATGTGCAGGCATAGTGGGCATTCAGTTTGAAGGCACCACTGGCACTGCAGGTGCTACTGTTTCTTCCCGACAGGCGCTATTATTTCCCTCAGGTGGAGATCCTTTCATGCAGCCATAGTCACCTGCAGGCATATTCCATGAACAATACAGGCGTGCCTTTCACCTGCAGACCCCTTCACCTTCAGGCACCTTCGCCTGCAGGCCCTTTCACCTACAGGCTCTTTCCTTCTTGCCTTCACCTGCAGGCTCCTTCGCCTGTAACAGGCAATTTCACCTGCAGGCCGAAATAATGGGCATGATATATTTACGGATTCAGAGACACGAGTCACCCTGCAGGCACTGAAAAAAATTAGTAGGCATTTGTAACAAGGACACTACTAGCACTGCAGGGGAAAGGGTCTCTCTTCAAATGCAAATTAATATCACATGAACATAAAAATCATCATTAAGCCGCAGTCACTTGGTCCATGCGACATATTCCAATGCTGCCACCAGTGTAATATAAATGGATTTCTCCAGTTACTGTGTGGGATCTTTTTTGGGTATATTCATTGACATTTCACTCAGACTCACAACAATTTCAATACACTGCAGCATCACGCAGAGTCAACATCATTCACCAAGATGACGATAGAAGTGTATGCGAATGAGAAACTTTATTACCGTACTCACTGATCTGGCTACCCGTCAGGACAGCTCACCTGACACCAAGCGCAACTGTACTTGCCCCACGAATGGCTGATACACACATCATATACAATATGCAACAAAACATGGAGCGACACTGCAGACAACGTCCGCCTCCATTGAGAATCAGCTAACAACTCCTCACTTCTACCCTCACCCCAAGCAAGAGTATATCCATGTACGACCCTTGATCCCCACCGAAACTCTTACATCATGGGGTCACTGCATGCCCCCTATGTCCTACCAGTTGTACATGAGACTTTTACTTCAGTGCTCTAAACTTATTTCATTACAATGTACTGAATGATGTTGTGTTTCATGAGCTCATTTGTGACATTTTGAGTTTGATTTATTTGTCATCTTTTTTTTTGTTGACATACACAATACATTCCTAAACATTCCATGCTTTTTAATCAATGTTGTTACTTGTACCTGCATACTTGAGGAGATCAAGAGTAACCTAGTAGTATTACTTTGCCCTGTTGCATGAACACTTTTGAACTACATTGTACCACAAATCAGAGATTTGTCTGGAATACATCCAAGTTTAAATGTTTTAAACCCAAGATGACAGTTCCTTTTGAAAAAATAAACAAACAAACAGGTTCTTTCTATTGAACGCAGACACAGACACCCCCACACTCACACAAATGTCTAGTCACACAGCAGACACTGCCCTAAATCATTGTAAAATGTATTATGTATATGTGTATTATAATGAGGGTCTATCTGTAAATGTCAATTATCAGTATTTTAATGTGTACATGAGAAAGCAATAATGCAAAAATGATGTCATCTTTAATATGCATAATAAAGACTATACTTTATATGACTGAGAATGATTTCAATGTTTGGTGTCGTATGGTCATCTCTTGTGAGCAGATGGGAAGTGTTACAAGCATAATGATTTGTGTAAAATGTCAAAAAGTCTTGTGGAAGTGCTTCTTGCCGTATAGAGATTAAACCAGCAAGTGTCATTTAACCCCTCTCAGGTCCTCAACCCCAAATGTCCCTGACACCACAGACAAGCAAGTTGAGAATGGCATTGAGAGACTTAAATGGCATGTGCAAACCCTGTCATAGTGTCATGTACACTTCTCCTCAAGATTGCCTTTTAAAAAGTACTGTGGACACAAAATGTATCAAAAGCAAAACAAAAACAAAAACTGGGTGGCAGATTTGGAGCAGCAAGAAAGAAGAAAAAAAAAAGTGGACATTTTTGTTCTAAAAGCCAGTGTGTTGGGTATAAGATCAGTAAACAGTGTGAAATTTTGTTTTATTTACACAAACATATCTTTTCACAAATGTGAATGGACTTAAATTGAATTGAATTCTACATAGTGGGATGGAACACCGTGATCAGCAAAGCTGGCTTTCTATAAGGGTCCACTAGGGACGACCTATGGTGTATATGCACTGACTGCTGAAATTGGGAAGCTGTTCAAGTGTGTGAGGCTATGCCATCAGTGTGTCCAATGTGGCGAAATGATTTCATAAAATATAAATAATTTTTTTTTTCACAAATGATTTCTATTTTGTGTTTATTATTATATACACATACACATACCCATATGTAAATAAATAAATTATATATATATATATATATATATATACTGAGTATACATATTACATATGAAGAGTTTTATTGCAAAATGAGCTAAGCGCCACTTTTAGACATTTCAAAGTAAGTCCATCATCAGATAGAGGAAAATTAAACCTTTCCAGTAATACCTCACTTGTGACATAACAAGGAATATTCTAGTAGTTATGATTAATAATATGGTAATACCCTGTATTTTCTTTGTTTTTAGCAGCTTTAATCACAAATATCTCAACTTAAGAATAGAGTTGGCTCGTTTTACAATAAAACTCTTCATAACAAAGACACTTAATTCAGCTCAGTTCATATATATGTATATGGTAAAATATATAATGATATGAAGAGTTTGTTCGCAAAAACCGATAAGTCCATATTTGCCAAACGGAGATATTTGTGATTAAAGGTCAAGAAAAATAAAGAGAATAATAGGAAAATTTTTACTTCTTTTGACCATAACTTCAAAAATGTTCCTTTATATCTAGTGACCAATATATCATTTAAAAGGTATTTTTTGTACTTTATCACAGAGACCGTACTTCAAAATCTTCAAAAATTTAATGGACTTATCGGTTTTTGCAAACAAACTCTTCATATACACAACAGAAAAGTTACTTCCCTAATCAAAATGGTTGACAACTTTTTAACAAAAGGGTTTTGAGCAAAATAATTTGGCAGGAGTGTTCCTATTCATATGCACATTTTTGACTAACTTCTGTGTGAAAATGACAATGATCTGTTGAGTCATGTAAGCTATCCATTATTTGACCCCTCATGCCATATCAATTAAAAAAGAAAAGAAAAGAAAAGAAAGCATGTCTTACATTGAGTTCAAAGTAGGCCTACCTAAAGTTGTCATGATTAAAGGGAGGGCTTCTTGATAGTTTCTCTAAAAGTATAAGTTGCTGACATCATATTGATGAAAAACAAAAATATTTAAAGCATTTTCTTTTCTGAATCTTAACACTATATACACGGCCAAGTTAGGGCTGGCTCATTGTAGGCTTAATGCCTAAGTGAGATGTATCTCGAGCAAAGATGACAAGCCATAGCAGTTTTCTTGATGATGATCCTTTTGACTGCACACTACCTTAGACTCCTGTGGGTAGACATATAAAGAGTTTCACTGCAAAATGAGCTAAGCGCCACTTTAAAACATTTTAAAGTATGTCCATCATCAGATAACGCAAAAAACCTTTCCAATGATACCTCACTTGTAACATAACAAGGAATATTCTAGAAGTTAAGATTAAAAATATCCCATATTTTCTTATTATTTTCTTTGCTTTTAGCAGCTTTAATCACAAATATCTCAACTTAACAAGAATGGAGTTAGCTCGTTTTGCGATAAAACTCTTTATATGTAAGCCTACTGGTACCGTAATTCTTCTACTATTTCATGTTTCTATGTGCTGTCAAATATCAAATTTTTCTTACTCCTTACACCCTTTTCATGAAAAGCAGTCAAAGAGAAACATGCTTGTTTGACAAAGAAAAAAGGTAAAGAAATATAAAGAAGTAGATTTTTAATTCATTCTTCCCAGCTTTTTTTTTTTTTTTGTAGTAATTATTTCTTGTATTTATGTGAATTCCAAGTCCATTCTGCAAAAAGGTGTAGGTCCATAAGCATTGAAATACATAGCTTTTCTATTTCTCTTTCTGTCCTTCATGATACCATCGTCCCCAAATACACGACGTATGAACATAATGACAAGTATAATCCTAACTTTCCAGTTGTATGCCCTCAATAGCATTGTGAGTCCATGAGGACATGTTTTAAACCACGTGCGATCTAGCTTTTAACAAACAACAGAAATGAAGCAATTCCATTTTCCCCAAGTTTCCCATTTTGTTTTATCCTTGGGAAAATGGAATATGGACGAAGTCAAATATAATTCTGTTTTTTATTTTCACAAACTGGAAACTGAAGGCAACCGATTATTTCTGTTCGTGAAAATTACAATGTATTACATTTTTGATGATTTATTAGTGGAAAAAATAAAATGAGCAAAGAAAATGGGATTCCATCGGGATAAAACAGAACCCCCCGTCCGTGTCATAAAGGTGATGAGCGCCATCTCTTGGTGAGATGTCTATCATCTGTGTTTACCAGTGGTGTTTACAGGAAGATTTCAGAGATCGTGAAAAGGTGGGCGCGGGTTTGAAGCAAGCCGCATCCGAAAGCTGCAGCGCAGCGGCCCTGCATCCACGGGTGAACCAAGGCAAGCGGCGCGGCGCCGGGTGATGATGTGAGTGCGCGCTCCATCTCTCCTTCGCGTGTTATTGATGCGGCGTGAACTTCGTCTTTCTTCCCAGACAGGAGGTCTCCCTCTTCCTCATTTTTTCAGCTCATGTCCCTAATTCTGACTAACCCTGTACTGTGAATGGGAGAACTTGGTCCGGAGAGACATTGCTCGCTGCTTCTCTTGTTGTAGAAAATCTACTGTTTTCGTCAGGCTACGTGGACGACGGGATTTAAATTGGCAATCTTCTTGTGGTGGGCTTGGCATCAAGTCTGCAAGAAGCAGGTGAGGTCACTGTAGATGAGATGCGCAGGTCACAAGCTTCTGCTTGCAGCTAGCTGACTGACGGGTTGTTGTACACATCAAAAGGCAAGCGTAACCATCCATACCCACGGCCATACATCACGAGGGATCGAATCAACTCAAAAGGCGATGATGTGGGCAGATAACTAGCATGTGTTAAAGGCCCTACATGAATTTTAGTCAAATTGGGTCATTTGTTTGGTTGAAACACAATGTGAATCGTGATAGCTGTAAAGCTGGAGATGCCTGCCCAAGGACACAAGTCTTGACGACACTCACAATCAAAGAGTATTAACGTTAAGATTAGTAGATTTCCTAGGTTGATTAGCACTGGGTAGGTTAACTTGGGGCAAATCACATTCTGGATGTCAAAGCAAAGGCAATAGTCATGCCAAAGCCACCACTTTCCTCCTCTGTCCAAATATAGTTGAATGCCAATGTGGAAAATCAGTGTCATCCTTCCGTACTTGCACAGAGGTTCATTGCGGTGTCAACATTTTTATTCTGATGTTAACCCTAAAGGGGCCAGGCTTTTTTGGCTATGCTCAGACCGGGGGATGGATTCCGCCCCCCCCCCCCCCCCCCCCCCCCGAGATCTCGGCCATCGGTGGTGCGATTGCGATGAAATTTGGCATGCGTGAGACCCGCGTTATAATCTACAATATTTTTTGAAACAAGCAATTTCTAATTTTGATTAATTAATTATGCAAATTAAGCTCAACATCATATTTTAGCCTAATTAAAAGCATTGAGAGTCTAATTTTTGATCTGTAAATCTGTTTTGGCATATTCAACAATTTTACATCACAAAAACTTTCAAAACTCATTTCAATTCTTATGTATTTTATTGTTTTCAGAATTTCTTATGTATTTCCTTGTTTTTCAACTTTTGTTTTTCTTTGTTTTTTAATTGGAAATTGTCACTGACCACTTTTCTACCATAATTAGCACAAAACTAATCAATGAAAGTGATTAATTGTAAAAATAATCAGGTTTTTATAACTTTCATGACAAAGCACTGTTTTCCATAGGAAATGCACGCAAAATCACAAAATTGTGTGCCCGTTTTGGGGCGACATTCCGTTACAAAAATGGGCGTGGCTTCGCAAAAGTATGCGCGGATGTCGTAAATTTGGTCACAACAAACTTGAACAAACAAAGTCAAGAAGCCTCGCGACGAGGCCTTCTCGCGTTACAGAATTATAGCGCGAAACGTCGAGGGGGGGGGGGGGCGGATTCCGCCCCCCGGCCCTTTTAGGGTTAAAGGAGTGCAGTAATGTTCACATTGTGTGTGTGTGTGTGTGTGTGTGTATGTATGTTTAGATGAATTGATGTGCCTAGATGATGATGTGTCTATCGATTTAGTTCTATGTAACAGCCTCAATACCTTCTCAAATCTGAACTGAAAACTGTACTGTTTTCAACTGTAACTTTGTGAATGATGTGTGACATGTGCATTTGTGGGAGCCAGGCGCCTTTGAATGTTTGTACAGAAAAATGGCACTATATAAATGCTGTTTCATTATTGTCATCATCATCATCGTCTCAATCAAATTAGTCAAAGAAACGTTATCACACACAACACAAAGCCCCTGCATCATGTGTTTGCTAGGTCTAAAAGATGGTTGTTTTATGGGCTGCTTGGCTTAGGTGATAACTTGCTTGGAGGTGGAGCTGCCCAAGAGTTGTGTCAGGGAGTGTGGTAAGGAATCATTTTTGTTTCTTCTTTTTTTTAATGTTGTTTGAGAGTTCATAATTTCTTTCTTTGAAAAAATGGTAGACCTACCAGTTATTATGGTATTGATATCTGTGTGAAGATATTCAATGCTACTTTTTAACATTACCTCCTCCTTCTTGGACTTGAATCAAATTATGATCCCATAGCAATTTGGTAACAACCTTGTTTTGTAAATTTTGCTTTGTTTTGTAATTCTTTTTCAGTGTTTTTATATTTAAAAAGCATACTTAATCCCACTGGATGCACTAGACCTAGGCTTTCAAATACACTTTCAAGAACTAACAGCCACATTATTGACAAACACCCTGCAAATAAAGCAATTGTTACTCATCACCATGAAAGCAGATAAAGTCACCAAACTTTTGTTTTTCTGTTTTTAGATATCATTCTGCAAACTGTAAGCTCTCCAGTGATAGGCCTACACACTGTCTCACTTGATCTAAAAGCAGACAGCAAGAAAGTCATTAGAAAGCTCTTGGGGGAGTCTTCTTTAAAGTTTAGAGATATCAGTCATCACTGGAGACAACAAATTTAAATGCTGGGTTATAGGTCAATTCAAATTGCCTTAGTAACATGCTCTGTATTATGTAAAGTTTTGGATTTTAAGGCATGACTAGGTAGTGAAATTTAGATACAAGGTAATGAAGGAATTGAGCTGCATTGCATTTTTAAATAAATACAACACCTCTATATTTCTAGCAAATCACTTACTTGTAGTTTTCAGTGTAAAGTAAGGCTTCAATGATGACAACTCTAACAGGGTAATGTAGATAATGAGTTTGGCCATAAATGATGTGCTCACTATGTCATGATCTTACAAAACTGTTATTTTTATTTGGCATCAAAATCATGTACAGTGAATTCTTGTACCATTTGCCTGCAGAATTGTCACTTAATTGCTCCAAAATGTACACATGTCAGGAAATGTGTCAAATAACACTTTAATAAACACAATTTCAGTTAGGTAATAACAAAAAAATTTCGACAAAACGGGCCACAACAGTAGCCATCGATCTTCTGTGCTAGAGTGAATAACATGCAGCTTGTTGGAAAATATGATTGCTAGGGCATGATTAATCATCGTGTGACATTCTACCTGTCCATAATGCCAAACGAGGAGGGCTCATGTGGAATAAAAAGTTGTGTACTTTGATCGAAATTATTTTACATTGTACTTTTGATCACAAAAATAAAACAACTCAGAACAACTCCAAAACAGCTCATCATCCTCACACATCGCGCTGGCACGATTGTTTTCTTGATAGACCCTTTCGTGTATTGCAAGCGAATTCCAAATGGTAGAAGATGAATTTTGTGTCCTTTTGAGAGAGCATACAAGTTTTAGCTTTAAGGGTAAAACGGCTTTAAACAGCTCTCTCTGTTTCCCGTTCTTGACTATCGGGTCAACTTAAAAGTCATGTGTGGAACGAGAAAGGAAAACAAAGTGACATATTTTTAGTTTCTTTATGAGGAGCTTTGGACAGGGTCATTTGTAAGATCAAAAAGAAAAAAGAAAAAGAACAAATCTTTCTCTGTACAACTGTATAGCAAAGTGAAGATTTTGATGATAATGTAAATATATCAAGGTAAGAATTTAAAGCAGTGATGATCCTTATTGAAATTGCATGTAAACAGAACAAATCCTTCATGTTGAAACACTCTTTCATTGGGTGATGTATGAATGTACATTCACAATTTCTGAAGTGATGAATTAAAGGGATAGTACAGTATTGGTTGAGATGAGAATTGGGCCTTCATATTTTTGCAAGATACCAAGAAAACACTTATGATATAGTACAGAGCATACCATTTTAAGAGGAATTCAAAGTTTATTTGATGAAAATCGGGTTTGGAATAACTGAAACATCCAAAAACAAAGTAAAACAAAGCGATCGTTACAAAGTGTGGGTCCCACACTTTATGAGAATCGCTCTTTTTTGATATCTCAGCCATTTCAAAACCAATTTTTATCAAATAAACGTCGAATTCCTCCTAGAATTGCATGCTCTTTCATATTTCATATGAGATTTCTCATTATCTCACATAAAAATATTAGAAACCTGAAATTAGGTCTCAACCAGAACTGTACGATCCCTTTAATTTCATACTAAGACTTGATTGCCCAAGAGAAATCCATTCATCAATTTCTGAAAAGAAAAAAAAAATGTAAAAGAATAGGCAAGGATTGGAAGATGAGCCACACCATTGTTTCTACACTATCAGTACAGCATGATGAAAATTTGGATTCCAGGGTTGATTTGTGTCCATTGCGTGATTCTTTCCCTATACATAAACAGTTGATGCAATCTAGTAAAAATTGAAACTCAAAGCCATCAGTTATTCATAATATCCTCAAAACTGCCTAGATTACACTTTGCTGGAAATCCCCATCGAAGATATTTTGTAGAGTTGACACAGAAGTCTGTACTTGTCATGAATGTACAATAAAGTTACTTTGCTAAATTCAGCTCAAATATTGGCAATGGATATTTAGCTATTTGAGCTGACTATTTTGTAAAGATGGTATTTTAAGAATCTTATGTCAGGGAGCAAACTTCAACTCGAGCCGCACTCATTTTTAGCAGTGAAAATAGTGCCAGTATTTTTTGAATCTCATAGTTGGTGTTGTCCTCTTGCATCAGCATAAAACAACCTCAATAATCAGTTCCCACACTTCATATCCAGTGTAAGCCTACACATCACCTGGCTTACTTCCCTCAGTAACCGCATACAATTGAAAGACTTACAAAATGTAGGTAATTTCTATTAAATGCATCCAGTGTTGCATCTTAGTCTATTATTCAATTTATCCTTCTGTTGTTGACTGAAGACTTGTACTAATATGAAATGATGATTGTGCCTTAAAAATCAGTTTGCACAGACATGGGATGAGGGGATAAAATTGTCATCCTTATGTCTTGCAGTGTTGTGGAAGCTATCATGACATTTCTCATTTGTTTTTTGTTGTTGTTGTTTTTTTTTAAAGATAATATTGATTTAATTTTGATCTGATTTATTTCCGAATTCGATCAAATACAAATCAAATACAAATTTCAAAAGCATTTAGAGACAAAGCACAAAGACAAAGAGTGGCAAGTGCAGTGATATAAAACGATAATATAACAATCAGTTGTCAATCAGTTACAACAATATTATAACAGTACACAAATACACATAAGCAATTGCATTGAGCAGTATACATACACGAAACATAGAATAAAATATATGGACAGCATTTTTCAGTAAATAACAGAGATAATTGAATGCAGGAGACCACTATCATGAGCGATTAAAGGTCCAGTTTACCTTTGGGAGCAGTGATTTCAAAAATTTTCAAAATATCACATTTGATGCATATGTGTAGGTCTGTTATATCACAAAACATCCTACCATATAAAATTTCCTCAATAAAGCCTAAAATATAAGGAGATATCAGTGTTTTTCTCGTTAAACCGTAACTGTAGACGGTTTAGTCTGGAAACATTTTTATTATAGCTATTGTTCACATTTTGTGCATGTAACAACACTAAACATCGATTATACAGATTCAAATTTTTACAGTGGGTGTTTCTATCCCTAACTCAAATTTTAGAACTATTTTTAAGCACTAATGCTGGGTTTTTGTTTCATCTGCAAATGGTAAATTATGCCTTTACGCTTGAAATGGATGGGGCCTCAACATGTATGTATGTAATGATGAATACTTCTCAGAGAAATCAATGTACTTATGGAATGACGACCTTGGATGTTGTGATTTGCAGAGCAGAAAAGAGCTTGACCTTACTGATGGGACAGTACTGGACGAGTCAGATTGTAGTGATTTTAACCCGCCGAGGACGAGTCCCAAGTATACTCGGGCAGATGTCTATGGGAAATATGTGTTTTAGCAAAATCAAACCATCCTCAATGGGTTAATGATCTTTATACTAACTACCTGCCTCTGAGTTTTCAAACATCGCCTCCCTGGCCAATGATTGCTTTGCTCTCTTAAACTTTTGACTTGAAGATGGTGCTCTCTTCTCTTGGGGCACACACACACACACACATCTCTCTACCTGTTCAGGGGGAAAAAAAGGTACCACCCTGTAATTTCCTGTTCACATGAAATCCAATAACATTCACCCTTCGTCGGTGGTTCCTGTAAGTGCAGTGAACTTTATGAAGATTTGACGGAGAAAGCACTGATTCTTCTCCCTCCACTCCCGCTGATGTCTTTCACGAACAGGCTTGCGAGATGAATTTGGAGTCCCCATATTCACAGCAATTTGCTGAAATGATTGTCATACAAGACACAGTCCCTTAATTGCCATAAATGTAGTGTTTCCCCATATAAATCAATTTTTATATTCCTCAAAATTTGTACAAGGAAGACTGTTTCACCTTGGAATGGAAAATTAAAGTTTTTCATCTAAGATTTCCTTCTATCTATCGATTTTATGGCTTGCACTACAACTCAAGTATAAGCTAAGTACTGCTTCTAGTCTTGAATGTTTTCTGAGGAGCAACATTTTACCAAATTTGTAGTATTGGTGGTGTACACCTTGTGCAACTTATGCATTTGTTTGTTTGGGTTTTATTTTTCAAAATAAAACAAACCGAAAGATATCGCTAGTCATTTGAAAGACTGAGTGACATTGTGGTATTTGCTTTTGTTGGTGAAATGTTTGTATCAAATGTTGTAGGCTCCATGTATCATATCTCAATTCAATAAAAGATGCAATAGCGTCAACTCCTTTCTTCAAATTCTGATTTGATGCTTCAGATGCCCCCAAATCTCTGCAGCCACCATGAACATTCATATCTCAGCCTCAGTCTCAGATCTCAGATGGTGTGTACCAATGGTAACTGCTTCAGTTTGTCTGTCTGTCTGCCTGTTTTCCATTCTTCTGTCTGTCCATTCATCTGTCCATCCATTTGTCTTGTCTGTTGTTGCCTTGTTAAACAATCGCTCAACAAAGTCACTGTCCTGTGGTACATTTTTTAATTCGTTGCCAAAGTTCAGGCAGTGGTCAAGTTTTGGGCAGTTCTTGTCTTGCTGGTAAATTGATTGGATTTGAATGCCAGATGCTGGCTGGGCAGATGCAGTATGGGTGCACATTGTAAGATCATTCAGCATAGAGGAGACAAGAGGACTACTGTTGAGATTTTGGACCAGAGGGGGAAATTCTTTGTGACTGAACTGCCTCTCACCCTTCTCGACATCACAGTTTATTTCACGGGATGGTCTCGCAAAGCTATGTACGCACTACTGTCTGAGCATGAATTTGCGTGACGCATTTATCCTCAAATTGCATGTCTGCCTGGCTTGGGAGAAAGTAAGAGATTTTTGAAGCTTTCCCTCATTCCCTTCTGGGTGAGCTTCAAGGTGCAGTTAATCTACATGTCTCATGAAATATCAGTAGGTATCATTCTCAACAAGCTTGGGGTATGTGGCCTTTATATGTGTCACATTTGATCAGGACACAAATGCTTGACCCACCCCCCCCCCCTTGTTGTTGTTGTTGCCTTTACCACTGGCAGACAGCAGAACATGTATAAGAAAAATGTTGCTTTATGTGCCTCTGAAACCAGAATGTACTGTATCTACGAGGTAGTTTTTCTCAAAAGTCTCCTCTACCTTTCACACTGTAGATAGGTTGTAGGCTTTAAGAATCGCCACAAGTTTGATGATTACATTGTCTTTGACAGTTTTGAAATGCAGTGTAAAAATTATATGATCATTTTACCCACCCCCCCCAAAAAAAAAAACACCTGAAAGATAAATAAAAATAAACTTGAACAAAGATTACAAAGTGTATTATTTATCCCCAATGCAATGGTAGACATGTTTTTCATTGTGAATCTTATCTTTCAAACTTGTTTATAATTTGAAATATTCCTTTTAGGTGTGAGGAGCATCCTTCCTTGAATAGTAAGTGTCTGAAATTAACATTCAGACTTCAGGGCATTTTTTATTTTTTATTATTTCTTTAAGGTGAAGAGTTATACAAATTTGGGGAAAAGGGTTGAGGAGAGTTTAGCATTCAGGTGATCAACTTTGGAAATCAATAACATGTCCACATCAGGCAATTGGCGAAATTAATTGACTTGATAATTTTATTGAAAAAAAAAAATAGACCCATTCACTGAGCCAATTTCTAAAATGAAACTGACTACAAACAAAGAGATTGAACTTACTGGTGATGATGTAAACATATTGGCAAACATGTACATGAAAGGGCAATATTGATATTGATGTGGTGAGGCTTTTTATTTATTCATTTTTTCTTTTGGTATGCTGCCAAGCTGTTATCAAATACCACTTTCATTTCCACTGCCCAAAACATATAAAAAAAAAATTAAACACACTATGATTGGTGCATTTATCAGTTTCAAACAGATGCTGATATATATGACCATTGGAAACTGGTAAACACACGGATCATAGTGAAAGTGGTATTACATATTAGGTTGGCAGCATACAAGAAAAAAAAAGGCTCACCACATCAATTATCAACACTGCCCTTTCATGGAAATGTTTGTCAATAGGTAAAAGGACCTGTACAGTACTGGTTGAGGTGGGGATTCATGTTTTGAACATTCTTAAGTGAGATAATTAGAAACCTCTTATGAAATATGAAAGAGCATGTAATTTTAAGAAGGATTCAACATTTATTTGATGAAAATTGGTTTTCAAATGGCTGAGATATCAAAAAAAGTTATAATAATAAAAGGCGACAGGCCACAACTTTATTAGGATTTCTTTGTTTCACCTTGTTTTTGGATATCTCAGCCATTTCAAAACCGATTTTCATCAAATAAACTTTTGATACCCCTTAGAATTGCATGCTCTTTGACATCTCATAGAGTGGTTTCTGAATATCTCCCAAAACGTCAAAAGCGAAATTCTCACCTCGACCAGAACTGTACACTCATTTTTTCATTTCATTTATTTCCAAATTCTCATTAAAATACATGTGACAAAGAACAAGGTGAAGATAATAACATTACATTCGGTAACAGTATACATGTACAAGAAAAACAAGCACAATGAAGAGGAAAAAAAAGATTTAGAAAAACAAAGAGGAAATTCTAAGAGAGAAAATGGAAGAGCCAGCAGAGGCCATTGGCCTTTCTACGGCTGGACTCCCAATTGAGATTTTTTTTTTTTTTTGGGTACATTATAAGATACACTTATGGAGGGAAAAAAAGACGATTAAAAAACAAGAAAAATAAAAACAGGCAAACTACGAGTGAAAATATGTGAAAAAAATACACATTGCAGACATCATATGAATGTTGACAGATTAAATTTCTGCAGAAACTTCAATTATAATTATTCAACATATATTTTATATCTATGTTTAAAAGAGGCAAGGGAAGGACATAACTTCATTTCTTCAGGCACAGAATTCCAAACATGTACTCCTTGATATTTAACAGATCTTTGCGATGTAACATATCTCAGAAGAGGTAAATATAAGTTACCAGTTTGTCTAGTGTTATATAGATGAATATCTCTTGTATATTTGAACATATCATCAAAGACAGAGGGTAACAACTTATGAGTATACATAAATGAGGCTGTTTGTAATTTACATATATCAAATACAGTAAGAAGCTGGAGCTTTTTGAACAGAGGTTGGGAAGGTGTTGAAGGGTGAGAATTTGTTATTGCACACAATGACCTTTTCATTTCATTTCATTTCATTTCACTTCTTTATTGTCCAAATTATGTATAAAAACATGGCATGGAAATTTGATTTTGTCACACATTCATAAACACATATTGACAACAGATAAATAGCAAATAATATTACATTACATATAAGACATCAAATGAATACTCAAAAAAATACAGGGAACCAAACATGCATCACAACATAAACTAGCATCATGTGTTTAACGTGCAGAGGGGAAAAAATAAAAATATATGTGTACATACACAGAAAACTGTGGAAAAATCAATTGCCGCAAAAAGTTGTATAACCACAAATTCTAAAACACCTTATACAGACCACCCCAAATATCATAATCCATAAATTATAACACATATTGCACATAAGTCATTCTTTACACCCCCCCCCCCCCCATACACACAGCTAAAATCTGCTTCGTTTCACTGAGTCCCTGACACGCCCGATGTGCACAATCAGACAACTATTGCACATTAACATACACACACACACAAGTGTGAACACACGATTTTAAAAGAGATTTTGCACATTGGCCCCAGATCATTGTACAATATGTTAAATGTCGCAATATAGTGACGTTATAAATATACAATAAAATCCTCAACGATAACAGATGTCTTATCCTATAAATCACACCTGTTGCACAGGATATTTTATGCAAAACATCATCTACATGGGGCGCCCAATTAAGATGTTCATCTAGCATAACACCAAGAAATGATGTACAAGACACTCACACTACCTTTTGATTATTTATAACAACATCAGCTATATCATCTGCTATTCTCTTATTTTTCTGTTTAAAGATAATAAAAAGTTTTGGTACCTCAAAAGTTTCCCTGAATTTCCTTGTCTTGGTTTGTGTTTCACGTTAAAGTACGTTGTCTGTGAGAATTACTCGCCCCAAAGTGCTCTCATGTCTTAGTAATCATGCAATAATGGTTTCGTACCAGAGCCGTTGCCATACAGCGTCGATAAATATTGTACGAAACCACTGACTGCGACCAGCAGCGTGCAGCCCATTGTACGCATAGCTAACTGCGACCAGCAGCCCCATACGCATAGCGTAATGGGGCTTCGCATTGTAACATTCAGGATCATGACAGAATTAGTATCGCGGGTAAATGTCAATTTAAAATCCCAAAATTTCTTTGATTTGAAGACTTACCAATTAAGTTGAAGTATTGAAAACAGGTTTCGAACAACGTTTGGTTCTGCCAATAGTCCCTTTCTTTTCGAATTGATGACTGAATGTGACTCGGTCGAGAGGACCTTGGGAGAGCTACATACACCATGGACCGATGCATACACTGACTACTACGGCCAGCGCATGCGCACACAAACATCTTATCCGTTGATATGGGATTTGAAATTTGTGCGCATGTGATGTGTTCGCATGCACTGGCTGTAGTATTCAGTGTACATGGTGTATGTAGCTCTCCCAAGGTCCTCTCGGCCGAGTCACATTCAGTCATCAATTCGAACAGAAAGGGACTATAGGCAGAACCAAACGTTGCCCGAAGCCTGTTTTCAATACTTCACCTCAATTGGTAAGTCTTCAAATTGAAGAATTTTTAGGATTTTAAGGTAACATTTATCACGCGATACTAAATCTGTCATGATCCTGAATGCTACAATGCGAAGCCCGATTATGCTATGCGTATGGGACTGCTGGTCGCTATGCATATGGGGCTGCTGGTCGCAGTTAATTGCATGATTACTAAGACATGAGAGCACTTTCGGGCGAGTAAGTCTTACAGTGTTAGTTATATGAAAGGTACTTTAACCTGAAACACAAACTAAGACAAGGAAATTTTTGAGGTACCAAAACTTTTTATTATCTTTAAATACTATACAATTTGTTTTCTTCATATTAACCAACAGCTTATTTGATAAAAACCATTGTTCAAGCTTGGGTATTTCAGTTGTTATGATAGATGTTATTTGGGTGGCGTTTCTACCAGATATAAATACATTAGTATCATCTGCAAAAATAACTGAAGGGTGAACACACCCTTTAACATTATCACTAGCAAAGTTCAATCTCTCCATTTTAGTGGGGGGCCTTGCATGTGTTATTTTTGATTTTCAGTTCAAGTTGATGTAAAAGTTTAATTTTTGGTACCATTGTAAAGGTAATTGTCTATAGATCAATTTTGGTTCGAGTGTCAAGCACACAAGTAAGAAATACTCAAAATGGCCGCCAAAATCCAAGATGGCCGCCAACTTCTAGACTTTTGTCAAAAAATTGGATAAAACTCTCCATTTGAAGTGATTTAAGTGCTGAACATGATATATTCAAGGGTAATGAGAGTATTGGACACATTTAGAAATAAAAACAATTAATGCCTTTTGCTTAATTTGCATAAATTTACATAAATTCCATTTTTAAGCTTTTTTCCTTAAAAAATACAATTATTTAGAGACAAAATGTATATAAAAAATGAAATAATCACAAGGAAATGATAATAAGGAAAGAATTACAGCGAAATCTTCCAGAAATGTCCTAAAATACATTTTCAGCACATCCGATGAATAGGGGGTCAATAGCTCCATGTTTTACAGAGGCATTATACTCCAAAGAAAGGTCTTGGAACTGCTAGCGCACCCATTTGAAGTGATTTAAAGGCATAATTTACCATTTGCAGATGAAAGCATTAGTGCTTTAAAATAGTTCTAAAATGTGAGTTAGGGATAGAAACAACCACTGTCAAAATTTGAATCCGTATAATCGATGTTAAGTGTTGTTAAATACACAAAATGTGAACAATAGTTATAATAAAAATGTTTCCAGACTAAACCGTATACAGTTACGGTTTACTGAGAAAAACCCTGATATCTCCTTATATTTTAGGTTTTATTGCAAATATTTCATATGGTAGGATGTTTTATGATACAACAGACCTACACATATGCATCAAATGTGATATCTTGAACATTTTTGAAATCACTGCTCCCAAAGTTAAACTGGACCTTTAAGTGCTGAACCTGATATTTTCAAGGGTAATGAGATAATTGGACACATTTAGAAATAAAAATAATTAATGCCTTTTGCTTAATTTGCATAAATTTACATAAATTCCATTTTTTAAGCTTTTTTCCTTAAAAAATACAATTATTTAGAGACAAAATGTATATAAAAAATGAAATAATCACTTTCAAAGCAATGTATCAAAACATTGCTTTGAAAGTGATTGCTATACAGAATCAGAGCGTATGTGAGTTTTGTCCTGGCAGCTCATATTACAGGATATAACAGTAGTTGTTGAATTCATGTTCATGGAATACAGCAGTGAACACAGAAATGTACACATGCATGTTACATGATCAGGAGTTGATATTTTCACATGTTGTTAGATTTGCGAATAGTACCCAGATCACAGAATTCCCACAAATAACCCCAGGAAAACAGGTACGGTATGAAGTCTCATTAATAAAGATTGTCTTTGATGCGTTTGAGGTGACAAAAAATGATGTCAAGTATCAAAACTAAATGCAATCGTAGAATTTGCTTTGTGTTTGCTCTGTGTTGTGGCTGCTCAGGTACAACCCTGTCGCGATTTATACAGCGACTGGGCTGTGTATATTTACATAATATGCACAGCCCTGTACAGTGTATTTACATAATATGTGTATGCACAGGCCTGTCACATCATTATCACAGCAAGTCATGACTGGTACTCTTAGTGGTCTCAGTCTGGTGGCCCCTGGCTGGGCCCCCTGCCTAGGGCCAGCACTTAGGCTCCTGGCCTTGGGCCCCGTGAGCCCCGTGAGCACCTGGGCCCCTGGGCCCCTGGGCCCCTGGGCCCCCGGGCCCCCGGGCCTGGGCCCACTTGGGCTCTGGGCCCCTGGTTCTGGGCTAAGGCCCGTGGCCTTGGGTCCGGCCTTAGGCCCCGCCTTTGGCCCGGCTGTACTTTGTACATGGTCTATGTGAAATCAAGCTTGTCTGTAACTGTATAATTACAAATAATTACAAATAATCACAAATGATCAACAGGTCCATACTATGAATATATAAATATATGAATATATGAATATATAAATATATGAATATATGATTATATGAATATATAATATGATTATATAAATGTGATCAGGCGTTCTGTTACGGTGTCAGATCTGCAGTCATTCATATATAGCAAATTTTATGCATGTATATATGGCATACATTCATGTGTACAGTATGCTACACTACCGCTATGAAGTTACTTAATGCTCTACCGGGAAAACCGTTCCTTACTGGTAAAATATTGTCTTACCGATCTGCTTTCATTCAAGCATTACCGTTTGAAAACCGTTGCAAAGCTGACATGACTACCGGGAAAATACGTAAAGAGAGGGCTTACCGTTGGCACAACTTTTACCATACCGTACCGTTGTTACCGTACCTTTACCGATAGCGCGCGAGTACTGCAGATAGTAGATAACAAGATACGAAGGCGCGCGATAAAAATGGACACATTATGGCTACCCTACATGACGATACAAAAGAGAGCTAAGTACAAACTCGGTACACCTAGGAACATCATTCATTTCCAAAGGTAGTGGTATCTTTATTATCTTAAAAAGATTTAAAAATGATAGGCGTAGCTTTTTTTCGATTAAGGGGATTATTTTGAAGAACGAGATTTTAGAGTAATAAGGATTATTTCGTGGAGGTAAAAATTTGGCAACAACATGATCTCACAATCAAAACGCTTGATAAACAACAACAACAACATCTTCAAAGACAGCGCGTCTCAGGCAAAAGACACACATCACCTGAGACGCGCTGTCCCTGAAGCCGCTGCTGCTGTTTATCAAGCGTCAAGGCAGCGCGTCTCAGGTGATGTGCGTAGCCAGGTTCGTTTCAGGATTAGCTCAATGAATGGGTCTTTTTTTCTTTCAACACAATTATGAAATCATTTTTTTATTTCTGATTTCAACTTGCCTTACAGATTGCTTGGTTTGGACATTTCAGATATAATTTTTCAAAATTGATTTCCTGAATGTTAAACCTTGCTAAACCCTTTCCCCAAATATGTATAGCCCTCCACCTAAAATACAAACAAACAAATAAATGAATAAATAAAAAACAAATTAAACGAGACATGAAAACTCGTCACATTGAGGACGAGTTAGGTGATACGCTTGTGGTCATCAGATGACAGTCATCTGTGATCGACAAAGAAAAGAATGTGATATAGGCACCTTGAAGTTATATTGAGCGTGCATGCGAAACCGTTTCTGTAACCACTCGGCCACGGGTCATCCACGGAAATGGTAAGACAAAAAAACAACAACAATGTATAGATATAACAGGGGGAAAGTCAATGCCCACTCAACTAACGTGGCCGTGTGAACATCTATTGCATTGCTAGACGGAAAAGCGGCCTTGTAACGACTGAGGTCGCTATGCCATTTCTGGCAACTTGGGAAAAATACGTCCCGCAGACATAAAACCTATAATCGGGTGGTTTTGATACCTTGCCTTTAATCACAATTTTCAATGTAATGACGTCATCAAATTACAAAACAATGACATCGTCTTGAAAGACAATTGTTCAAAGTACAACACCTCAGTCGTCGTCATTACATACTATGATCGCTTTGACAAAGTCAACCTGCAAAATTTGCTGCAGTCGAAGCAATGTGGTCTCCAACACACAAAAAAGAGGGATATGGCGTGTGTGTGTATCTCTGTGTGTGTATAGGTGCGTTTATATACGAACGTGATTTCTACATGGACGAATATGTAATACAAAATTGAAGAAAAAAAAAACAGTAAAGTATCTAAGTATTTTGTTTCGTGATCTTGTGGGGTTCGAACCCGCAACCTCACGTCTCTGAGAAGTCGCCTTTAACCACTCGGCCACACGTCTCGACGGGAAAATATGGGGAACGTTATGGACTTGAAAGACAGTTGTTCAATGTATAACACATTCATCGTACGTTGTCAGTTTGCTACTGACACGACAATCTAGCACATGAACATGAGGCAGGTATTAGTACCTGTATGAAATTGTTATAGGCATGGTTATCAAATTGCCCTAAAATTTCCTTATAATTGCCTTATTTTTACACACAGTTATGCTATCCCTTTAAACTCGTCACAGTTTAATTAGAATCATTAACATCATACATTAGTACCTTATTCAGTTCCATAGCTGATCACGTTTGCTAATCAATTAAGATTAATTGTCTAGAATGTGTTATATGGCCAACCTGTATACACACGTATATACACACACACAATGCTAAATGTATGTATCAAACATCTGTAACACAACTTTGAACTAACTGTAGGAATTATCGCTGCACTTTAATATCATCCATACTTTTTATCACTATCTGAAACTCCACAAAAACCACTAAATGACAAATAATCATCAATACAGAAGACTGAATACCTTTTTAAAAATGTATAGCTTGTTACATGTATAAATCAGCACAAAGTAACCACGACTACATTGTGTTACTGAATTGATATGAACAAATTTCACTTTGTTAAATATACTATATCAGTTTGAAAAGCCCAGCCTGCAAAATTTTGCAGCAGTCGAAGTAATGCAGTCTCCAACGCAAAACAAAGGTGTACTGTGTGAGTGTGTGCGTATAGGTGTGTTTACATGCAAACGTGATTTCTACATGGACGAAGGTGTAGTACTCCATTGAAGAAAAAAAGTAAAAAAAAAAAATTATTTTCTTTCGTGCTCTTGTGAGGATCGAACCCGTACGTGTGCAACCTCACGTTTCTAAGACGACGCCTCTAACCACTCGGCCATACGTCTCGACGAGAAAAGTAGAGGAACGTAAACTTATGTACGTGAAAGATGAATCAGGAATCGTTTGGTCCGCATTCCATTCTCATTTTCAGTTTTAAACTGCAAAATTGTCAACCTCATGAGAAGATTTCAAAGAACAAAATGCATGATTACTGCAGCTTATTGTCTCAGCTACAACATACTTAAATTTCAGAGGAAATGAAGCAAAATCAGCTGAGATAAAGGTGCTTAAACGTTGTCAAGTCAATGGATGGTTTTAAAAAAAATCACCTCCCATAGACATAACACGTAAACTTGTCCGATTTTGCATCTTTACTTTCAATCACAATTTAAAGTATGATGACGTCATCAAATTTCAAAACCATGACATAGACTTGAAAGGCAAATGTTTAAAGTACAACATATGTGAATTTGGGATAATATTGAGCTTAAACAACAGAGATACGAGCAAATGAATGTCAGAAACAGTACCTCAAAAAAATCAATTCCACTTTTTTGATTTAAAATGACGATATGATGACGTCATCGCGTTTTCCTGGCAATATTGATACTAGCAATGTTATTTACAATTCACATACTTTTGTAATATGCAATAGAAATATAGGGTCAACGGACGATTTAAAGAGCTATGGCTAAATAAACAAAGACATGTTTTTTCACTATATTTGCAGAAAGACGCGCACGTGGAATTTCAACTTTGACGCCAGTGCATTCCTTTGTTATAGGTCGAAATCGATCGAAAATCAATGGATGTTGTTACTCAAAGTATCAGGAATCCAAATCAGTCAAAAAAATTGCATTTTCATGTTGCTTACGCCCTCTGCGCGCGAAATTGCGCGGACGGACGCGCACGCGAGAAAATGTTTGAAACGCTTAAAATTGTCTGAAACTTCGAGATTTCCCATTGGGAAGTCGTTTTGAGCCTTTTAAAATTTTGACGCGCGCGTACGCGCGCGTAATGAAGACCTGGGTAACTAGCGTTAAAAGGTAAGATAGAGCGTGACCTGAACTTCATGTCCACCGAAAATGATACAGAAATGACATCTAGTTATGAAGTTATGATCGATCATGTGACAAGGTCCGAAAATCACAAAATGGCGCCTAGATGACGTCATAGATATGTTACTGTCATGAAAACCTTATTGTGGCTAGATTTTGTCATGAGACATGTTGACTGAAAATTTCATGTCATTCCGTAATGTCATTGTTGAGATATTGACGACACAAAATTGTCCAGAAAGAAAGAAGAATAAAAAAAAATAAAGAGAGATTTTGACAATCACAATAGGTGATACGCTGATAGCGTATCACCTAAAAATGCCCTGAATTCTATGTTAGTTTCATACATTGTGTCTTTTTGATAAAGGATGCCTCTCACCCCTAAACAGAATATTTTGAATTAACAGTCTTAAAAGAAATAAGTCTTCCACAGATATGTATAATTACATAATTTATGTTTGCATGATTAGCCTTAAAAGGTATATTTGTGGTAATATTACTATTTAAATTTCATTTCTTTTTGCAATCATTCAGATGTGAAAGACAAATATATTTGCCAAACCAATTGTAGCTAACAATTCCCAGTGTTAAAGTAGTGAACGGCATTAATTGCAATTTCAAATGTTATTCAGCTCTGCTTACATGCTGTTGTTACCTAGCTACCGAGTCATCAAAACTGTTAGCAATAGAGAGAGTTTATTTAATGTGACAGACAGCGCAATCATGAAATTATTGCTTGTGATGAATTTGGGTTACCCCTTGCATTTATCGTAATCATGAAAAGCAATACTTCAGAAAAAAAAAGTAATTTGAGGAAAAGTGAGGCATATTTTCATTCTCGGTTTATTGGCAATTTCCGGATGTTGATTGATCCACACCCCGATAATTTTAGTATGAGCTCCTGGTTAACTGGATATGTTGAATGATTGATTCTTGTCTATGAGTATGTAATGCTGCCCTCTTGTGACAAGCCTACATCTAATTCTGCAGCTGCTGGAAACAACCAAATTCAGACAGGGTTGTTGTCTAATATTTGCAGTAAGGCAAAGATGTAGGCTGTTAGTTCATTTTGACAGGGTTGTGCCTTCTTCACAGACCAAGTCTGAACTGTCAATCATGTGAACAGCAATGAATGATTCCAATCTAGAAATTTGTAAATTACAGTCAACTGGCAACATTATTTATGATTCAGATGAAAAATAAACAAATGTAGCACATCAACAGCTACTGGTACCTTGCTGTTTGATGTAGTAGACCTTTCCTGTTAAGGTACAGTTTGCCTTTGGGAGCAGTGATTTAAAAATGTTGAAGATATCACATTTGATGCATATATGTGTAGGTCAGTTGTATCACAAAACATCCTACATGTACCACGTAAAAAATTGCAATAAAGCCTAAAATATTAAAGGTAGGGAATCCCATTTGCATGCCTTAAATGAAGAGTTGTATGAATACAGTGGTATGTTGAAGAGAGTATCATTTTAGAAACTCCCATAAAGTATTGAAAGTGGAAGGTAACATTTAGTACATTTTTATTGACCGTTAGATTTTGAATTGAATTTTTTTCGGGGCTCACCGTAAATTGCAGTACATTACTAGGCTACCTTTGCAGACCCATGCACTGCATGTGTGTCCTTCATGTATAATTTGTGAAGAAAGTTCATCAAAACTTACAAACATTTCTTTATACATTCTTGCCACACACTCTATATGTTATTACATCAGCTCTTATACTTTTAGATTTTTGTTTATAGATTAAAAAAAAAAATACAGAAGACTGCAACAAAAAGGCTTAATTGTGGCTGACACACAGAACTACTGAGTAGTTGAGTTTTGTGCATTATTCAAATTGTAGATAACTGTTGACTTCCAAATTTCTCAGCAGTGGCCTAAACAAGTCCCCTGAGCTTCATATTTAATGTTTTGCTGCATTTTGGGAGGTCTGTAAAAGGTATCCCCTACCTTTAAAGGAGATATCACTATTTTTCTCAATAAACCATAACTGTAGATGGTTTAGTCTAGAAATATTTTTATTAAAACTACTGTTTGCATTTTGTATATTAAACAATACTTAACATTAATTATACTAATTCAAATTTTTGCATTGGTTGTTTCTATCCCTAACTCACATCTTAGAAAGTTCTATCTATTTTGAAGCACTAATGCTGGGTTTTTGTTTTATCTGCAAATGGTAAATTATGCCTTTAAAAGTAGTGTGACAGTTGTACTTTTGTGCACAATAACTTGATTCATTTTCAACTCTGAACATGCTGAGGCATGATCAACCACCTGTGCATACCACAGTGTGAATAAGTTATGCACAAATCAATATGAGAGAAAGAAAAAATGTAATAATGATAATGCAATCTAGATGTCACAGGTGATGGCATTGTCAAACATTTCATAAGAACAGGTGAGTGATTGCTAAGACTTCAAGTTACAAAGTTTGCACTAAAATCAGAATGCATAAATATGTGGAATACCTAACTTGTTGAGATTAATCTATGAATAGGGTATATTGTGTCAGGTTAAGCTTTACAATTTAATTTAAATGTGCAAGTATTGAGCTGGGTTTTTTTCCCCCTCATATCCTGGCCAGTGTTGCCCATTCCTGACAGTTAACTTATCAGATTATTTGCCAGGTGAATTGTGCCATGTCATGTTCCATTGCATTGCTGACATTTCTTGGTTATTGTTAGTAATATTTTTTACAACCCTGATAAGTGGGAAGTTTTTAGAGGTATGGCAGTTCATCACTTGTACATATATATGCCAATGTATAATGGTCTTCATATTACTGGCTTTCTAATGTTATGAATAACTTGAGTAGTACTGATATGAGGAACCAGAGTAAAAAATTGGAAAAGGAGAAAGAGAAAAGTGTTGAATAGAGATCTGGCTATGCTGGCAGTCTGGGCAGGATTTTGACGGACAGTGAAAGAAGTTGCCGAGTTGGAAGGAAAACCAATAAGTGAAAGAAATGTCAAAGCCCGAAGTACGGTCGACCTTCCGTAGTTGTTAACCTGTTGAGTGTGGCCCAACACGGTATTGAAATGTACAGTTGATGCGTGGAAAGGTGAGTGTGGATGTGCTGTATGCAGCCAGGGAAGGATTTAGCTGGTAGGGGAAGAAAGGAAAAGAAGAGGAGGAAGAGAATTAGAACCACAATGCTCAAGATTTGTGGGGCTTGGCATAGCAAAGGGCTTCCCAGCCCCCTTTCATATGTATGTTTTCATATGTTTACCAAAGCTTATTCCCAGTCAGTTCCTGATGCATGACAAGGGAGGGTTTATTGACAGGATATTTGGAGACACACAGAAAAGTTTCTTTTTTAAATGTGTTTGTATTGTTGTCTCTTGTTTTGTGTTGTGTTTGTACTGTTGTTTTATTTTGAAGGAAAGTACCTGTTCGTGCTATTCTGGGATGAATGGAAGATGCAGGCTTATTGACATTTTGCACTCCTGCTGAAGAAAGAGAGAATGAAGAAGAGCGGTGTTGGGCCATGGAAAGAAGAATATGCTCTCTGTTTGAAAGGGAATTTCGTTATGAAACAGTGACTGATTTCTGGAGTGAAGGAACAAATTTGTAAAATGATTGTGACCAGGCATCTTACTTGACGCCATCATACTAATTCTGGATGGGTGGATGATTCTAAAAGGGGTCACTGTGTGAGTGTTTAGAAATCAGTACATACAGTGACAGTCCTGAGTCTGATGGAGAATCTATGCATCAGCTCAGAACTTACACAGCAATTTCAATTTTAGGATGGTTAGTAATTTGATGTACACACACACATACAGAGCTGTGTTTCCATGCAAGCTTTTTCTTAAAACATGGGCATATGAGAGACCAACACTTGTATGGTTGATATGGATAAATAGTAGACCAACATTCTTATGCCATGGTATCTTTAAATTATTGTTTGGAACTATAATTTACAGTCTCTCATTGCACTGCATGCCCCATTTGTAAGGTTTACAGCCATTTTCACTTTTTTAATCTCTTTTCAGTGACTCCTCACCATCCCCTCCATCACTTCCTCCATCTTTCTCATTCCATCTTTCCGCTCGAGCATTCTTTCCATCTCCCGTTTGCAAGCCATCCCATCGTAAAGTTGTGATTCCCTGTCACTGCCAGCTCCAGAGGTCTGCTATATATCTTTTTTTCATCTCTTCTCAAGCTTGAATGTGCAGCAAGAATATGATTCGTTGAAGCTCACCTTTGTGCTATCAGCAGGTTGAGGAGGTGAGAAGGTGACATTTTGACACTCACCGAAGCACCTTGTCTCGGACAAAAAAACAAAAAATAAAATGAGAAGGTGACCTGGTGTAATATAACAAGGTACTTTGCCAAGTTTTTGACAAATCGCCTATTCACCTCCTGGTGCGAAACAAGGTGCCTTGACAATTCAGTTTCAATAAGTTGCCTTCTTGTCCATACATGCTTCTCTCCACATGTCTATTTCCTGTGAGTCTCATATGTCTCCATCTCATCCTGACCTCCCAGGTGCACTTCCTTGTTGTGTATGAGCTGAGGTTTTGTATTTCACAGGTGCCGTGGAAATTTGATGCACAGGTAAAATAACTTTATTTATGATGCTGTCAACACACCAAGCTAGTCTTGTGTTTGCCCCAGAAGTTCAGAGTGGTACATGAGATCATTTTGTTGTATGTGTTACGTGTGTTCATGTTTATGATTTGATGGAGAATCAATTACTCTTTAAAGATGTGTCATAATTATAGCATTGTTTGTGAGTGTCAATTTTCCAGTGCATGGTATTTGATGTACTATTGGGTTCCAATATTACAATCAGTTACATTTCTTAGTATTAATGCAACTTGTTTTTTAAATGAAATCCTAAAATTCATTTATGGATTAACTGTACCAAAAACAATAAGACATTTGGATGGATTTTCCTCACTGAAATGATTTGTGTGGGTGGGAAAGATGATTGAGCATCATGAAATTCAATACAGCCATGCTTGCAATCATATTGTGGAATAGGACTATATTATTACTCATGCATATATTCCAGTCTTGAATACATTTGAAAGATCAAATCAATATCACTCTCTAATCCTGCCAGGAATAGTCCAAAGTGACCCATATTTTTATATCTATATAGTAAATTTTTTGTTACTGTTGTTGTTGCAAAGACTCATACTCTTAACATGTAGGCCTACATATTATGAACAGTTGCATAGTTATACTGTATGAGGTTGAAAGAGATAGATAGATCGAAAATGGAGAGAACGAGAGAGAGATAGAGAGCAAGAAAGATAGATAGATCGGAGGGAGAAGGAGGCAAGGAGAGGTAATGAAGAAGATGTCGAAGCTGACCATATAAATCCAACAGAAGAGTGTGAGGAGATTGGAGTGTGTGGAGTGGGGGTAGGGAGAATGGGGAGGAGAGAATACACTTTGTATGTAGTGTGGTAATGCCTTCTTCTCTCTGTGCTGGTTATGTGTACCTGCCTGCATAAGATTTGCAGGATTATACCACACAAAGAATTACACTTGATGAAAGCGGGAAAAAAGTTGAGAAGATATCTTGAGCGGGTGGAATGCTGCAGGAATAGCTTGTGCTGATGAGTGATTGTGGCTTGCACCAGCCAGTGATTCCAACAATTTTCTCTGACTGAAAAGGCATAATTTTCTTACTACAGTTGAACCTCTCGTATCCGGACAAGTCGGGACCGGGGCTCATCCGGATAAGGGATTTGGCCGGATACGGGAGACTCAATGCTTTATACATGTACATATGTACTGATGTAGCCCATTGTAGTACCACATGTAGTAATGTGTATACCGCAACCTTTTCATTGTTACACTCAGTAACAGACCCCAAAATAGAAGTTCGTGTTTGCAAGAATAAAATCATTTTCTTTTATAAATTCTTGGGATGATTTACCTAAATAATTATTAAGAAATGTATCAAGTATATGTAATTCATGTGTGTTTGTGTAGGAGTTCTCAAGGAGTTGGGAATCCCCCTTTCCTCCCGTAATTCTTAAAAAAAGATTTAAAAAATCACGGCGAGATTGCGTCCGGATAATAGAGAGATCCGGATAAAGGGAGGCTGGATAATAGAGGTTCAACTGTATGTGAAAGAGGGAAGAATTGAAAAGAAAGAAGAAGTGTCATTTTGAAGGAATTGTTGAATACAAAAAGGCAAACACAAAGGTTATTCTTGTATAGATATTAAAGGGCTTGTATATTTTTTGGTTGAGGCCTAACTTCAGATTTCCAACATTTTTTTTTGTGTGTGAAATAATGAGAAACCTCGTGAAATATGAAAGAGCGTGTAATTCCAAGAGGGAGTCAACATTTATTTGATGAAAATTGGTTCAGAAATGGCTGAGATATTCAAAACAAAGCAATCCTAATGAAAGATGGGACCCACCTTTTATTATGATAGCTTTGTATATCTCGGCCATTCCAAACAAATTTTCATCACATGAATTTTGAATTCCTTTCAGAATTGTATGCTCTTTGACATTTCATAAAATGGTTTCTGAGTATCTTGCAAAAAGTTACAATGCTGAATCCTCACCTCAACCAGTACTATACCATCCCTTTAAGGTTTGGTGCCAATCTGAAGTTCCGCTGGTCTGAGAACAAATGGGACAGTGATCCTCTACTGTTCCGTATTTCCAGTCAAGAGATCTGCCACAGAAGAAGTCAGAATATACATTTTCAAAAGAGGAAGTACAAGAGTGCTTCAAGTTAAATGATCTCATTACATCTGTGAATTGCTTCAATTCAAGACGATGGCCTGTCGATTTGAAAAAAAAAATAGTTCAGTTGATGCTTTGTGACCAAATTGTAGATCAATTCGTATTCAAGGATTTTAAGAGTCAAGGAAGTTTGGCTGCTATAAACATCCTGCAGCAACATTCATACCACTGAATGCAAATTATTATCAACTATTAGGTTGATCACAAGTCCTTGATTTATGGTTAGGTCAATGATCTCCTCTCAATGACATTTAGTAGCTTGAAGCTGTGAAGTCATGTTTCAATTTGTATTTTATGTGTCTATTAGTACATATATTTGGATTGTTTGTGTTCATATGAACCTCACAGGAGTATGACAATTTCTGACTGTTGTTGCATGTGTGTTTGCATGTTTATTTTATTTATTTTTTTTTGGGGGGGGGATGGGGGGTAGGGAATAAGGTAATGATTAAGGAATAGGTAGGTAAAGGGGATAAGAAAAGGAATGTTAAGGTGGGGCTTACATAAAGGGCAGATTAATCAAGTAATGATAAGCATAAATAGATTTTTGTTTTTGTTATGGCGGAAGGGAAGGTTGGGATGTTTATGCAGTGGATTTCATTCAAATATATCTTGTGTACTCCTTGAGTGGAGATTAATGTGAAAATTGGTACATTTGTTTATTTGAACATTCAAATAGAATGATTCAAGTGTACTCCTTGACAGGAGGTATGATGTTTCATGCATTCATTTTTTTAATAGAAATATTCAAGTGAAATGTAAAACAACAAATAAAATTGAAATAAAACAAAAATTTGGAGGGAAAAATGTTTGTGCTATTAGAGTAGTAATGCATAATGCTTCCAACTAAAGTGCCTACCAAAACATGACTGTTACTTCATGAAATTTACATTTTATTGGTAGTCAGTGGGTGTTGAAACATTTATATAGATTAGGCATTTTCAGAGGTCATCTTAATGTTCTTTGTCCAGATCAGGTTTGCTGATGCTTTTCTGCAGGGAATTTTCCTATCACTTGCTCTGAAAACTCTGCTGTCATGAAAGCCAAATGGCACGAAGTGACTATCGTGGAAAAAAAAAAGAATGCAGAGAAACAAACAAACTGATCCCTCAGGTTTGACAAAAATATCAAATCAGGAAGTGAGAACAGGTGAAGATGTGAATTAAAGATTAAAGGAAAACAGAGGGAAGACTGAACTTCCTTCAGGATGATCACATCTTCAGTACCTTGGTGTTTTTCCTGGTCAACAAATAAATAAAGAAAGAAAAGTCGAAAGAGGGGGTGGGGGGACTCAGCAAGTATTAGTGCTGTGTTGCCATTTAACAGTATGATAAATACACTAAGTTAGGAAGTGCACTTTATGTGATTGATTGATTGATTAATTAGAGCTTGAGAGGAAAAAAAAAGTTGTGAATATTAAAGCTGTAAATGGAATTTACTCTAGTTCTACAGGGTCTATGCTAATATAATGCAACTTATTTAGGTTGGATAATACAATAGAGATTTGGCTGTACCATTTCCCCTGTGTTGATTAATCATCAGTGCATTCAATTTGTTAATTTATTGTTATTGCTTCTTTTATTTTTAAACTGCAGACCTTGTAACCAGCTGTGTAATTTACTTTTTTTATTATCCTGATTACTCATATGTTGATGAAATTAAGTATCTTTTCTTTTTTTTTTTAATTTCTGTGTAATCGCAATCATGTCATTCATTTCTCATGACAATGCATCCAATTATTAGTTATTGCCATTGCGTGATTAATGGTATGTGAAGCTCTGCAGTGAAAAAAACGAACAAAACAGTGAGCAACTACCCATAATGCAATGTGCATGAGAGCTAGCTATCATCCCTCCCCTTATTTCCTTTTGTAAGTTCATTACTTGTAAACATTGGCTCAACTGTGAGTAAAAATGTGTAGTATACTTGTGCTACCAGTGTCTCTCCAAGAGTTCATTGCAAGTTTTGGAAATTTTCTCAACCAAGGTCTACATGAAATCTAAATATACTGGAATGTGGGAAAATAAGATTCATAAAGTTTTAAAGAGAACTGACAATTTCCTCCACACACACACACAGGCTATACTGATGGAGTTATAAAAAAAAAAGAATAAAAACAGGAGTAAAATGTCAACATCTGTGGGAATAAGCTGAAGGGCATGAGGGGGAAGTTGGCTTGTCTGATTACTTCCTATTTCTGGTATATCCAGAGAGGCTATAACCTTTTAATAGTAGGATAACCCAGATGTTTATGCCAATGGTGGTTTAAAGAAAAACAAAATAGATCCAGATATATTATATTTGTGCTTGTGTTTTTGGCTTCATTCCAGTGCCAAACTTCAAATTTTCACATCATAGATTGCGTGGTGTGTTAATTGCTTCCAGTATTTGTGGAAAAGTGCTTTTTGCACAGTTTTTAGACATGAAAACATTTTATTACCCTTATTGGCATATTGGGTATTACCAGGTTAGTGTAAACAGGACAGGTCGACAATAAAAACTTGAAAAATAAACCATAAACCAGTCTTGTGGCCAGAGGATGGCCACCCAACCAGTTCTTAAAGCTTTGATCTTTGGTGACTGGTCATTAGGTTTTTATTAGTTGCTTGTATATACTGGCATGTTGTCATGGGTGCAGCCTGTATTTTTTATGCACCATTATGTTGCAACTCAAAAGAAACAAACTTTAAAAAAAAAAAAGAGAAAAGAAAAAGAATTTCGACATATGAACCCGGCCTTTAAAATGTCACAACATTCTGTTCATTGTGATAATTCAAAATAATGAAACATGTGAAAAAGTTGTGTGTGTGTGTGTGTGTGTGTGTGTGTGTGTGTGTGTGCGTGCGTGTGTGTGTGTGTGTGTGCGTGCGTGTGTGTGTGTGTGTTTTCTATCTGTCAGTTGGTCTGTCTTTGTATTTGTTTGTGGTGTTTGTTTGTTTTTTAAGAAAGTGGAACATATGAAATGGTATTTTTACCCTTTACTTAGAATGTCTGTTTGAAGGTGTCATGGAGAAAATAAGTCTGTATGCATACTTGATTCACTATAATCTTATTGGAATCATGTAATACTCTTCTTGATGAAACTAAACTTCAAGTATATCATCAAACCATATAATTTTGACTTGATTCTTAGTTGCCCCATGGGAAGGTACTAGTACCTTATGGAGTGTTGAAAGAGAATAAAAGAGGCTTGTAGAATACTTTTTGCTTTTGCTGTGTCGAGGAAAGGAAGTTTGTGTCTTTCAAATTTTGCCACCTGCTAGCATGATAAATGATGGTCATCTTCAAATCAAATTTGGTGGAAAGTTAGAGGAATTGTGTAAAAAAAAGAAAAAAAGGTGTGTGATACCTGTAAGAATGCATTTAAATGGGAGGGGAGGGTGCATTTTGTTTTCTCCCTGATTTTCTAATTTTGGAGTCTGCAAGACCAATAAGTTTATGGGTAATGGAACTGGGGGCTATATAACTATGCTATTTGGGATAAAATATTAAGGGTACACCGGGTGAGCCTGAAAACTTGATAAGTGACATTCTGATCTGTAATGACAGTGCTTTATTACTGTCAACATCTCATGTGATGTCAGTTGGAACAGATCCAAATGGTGATTAGGGGTCCAGTCCCTGTCCCTATGTTTTTCTCCTGTTATTTGTCAAAAATAGCACAAACTGTATGTCATCCTGTAAATTGGTGGTGTGATGTCACAGGTAGGGTGAGGTTAGATAGCAATCTGTTGACCTAAACCATTTCCCTGGGTTTTCAAGGCTAGCATGAAAATAATAACAGATCCCTGTTTTGTTTTGTTTTTTCTTGTTAAAGAATATTTGAGAGGATGTGGTGTTAAAATTAGTCCAGAAAGTTTGCAGATGGATAAAGGGCAAAGGTCAAAAGTCAAAAGATGGGCTATGATGCAGAAGGCCATCACAATGTCATTGAACTTTTGGGATTTGGGCAGAGTATGACATGACTTTTGCATGATCAGCATACGCCAAATATTTCATGAAGGTTTTATTTTCGCAAATTTTGCGAGTCGGGTGCTATTTGCAAATTGAAAAACACACAAAAATGTAAAATAACTCTGATCTGTACCTGAATATGACCTGCATGCATACATTTCTCATTTCGGTACTGTACTCCACGGTTGCGAGTTTGACCACTTGGAAATTGTTTGGAAGTCCCAATTCATTAAAAATTAGACTTGCTAAATATATTACTTATACAGTATCAGATTTCTGATAAATTCTGAACTATTTATGTGCCACATTTGCACTCCCGACTCAGTTGATGACATATCTGCTCAAATGCACAAACCCACCCAAACCGGTCAATAACTTGCCAAATGTTGCAGTACAATGAAAGTGTTTCTCAGGATTCCATTCCTGTCACATATACCTTCCTTTTATGTCGTGATTGAATATCAAACAGTGTTCCCTACTGGATTTGTGAGTAATTTTAAAGTTTCTGTCATTGTTTTGTGTGCAGAAGCCATGCCTCTACAACAATGTAGTCCCACTGGTCATTTGAAAAAAAAAACAATCATAGATTTGTCATACAATTCATATCAAAGCAAAGCTTGGAATTTCCTGTACAACTTTGCTCATTACATGTCTATGGTAGCAAAAATATATAAAAGTTAAATAGATTTGAAAAACAAAATATTTTCTCAAAGCATTCCTGCGTTGCTGTCTCAGAATGATGTGGCACACAGGAAATTTACACCATGGTACATAAAGAAAACTGATGTTAACCAGATGGAGCTCAACGTGTACAAGTTCACCGCTCATACAGTGGACTTTATAATTAGTGTGAAAGGAGAGATGTAGCCATCTCAAGAAGTTCAAGATAGATTTATTGACTTTTCTCTATTCAATAACCTGTTTACAGTATCAACTCCCTGCTTGCTCCTCTTGCAAGCACCACAGCGGGAGTGGCTTTGACTGAGGCTAATCATGATGGGATACGTGGGTACCTCGTGGCCTGGGAAGTGAAGTTGTGATATGCCAGTTACCTGCAGTAGACCTTGGAATCTGATTGGCAGGAAGTTGTTGGGTGATCATCCAAAACTGATAGAAGCTTGTTCGGTGTGAAAGGAAATCCCCGGTGGAATTCGAACTGACTCCGTGTGAGTCAGGGGAGCTGGTTCCCACTGTCAGAGCCAAGTTTCTACCCCTTCCCTGACTGCTCTGCAGTAAGTAACTCTTGTTGAAAAGTCAGTGGCAATGTGGATGTCAAAATTTTCTTTGTCTTTGTTTTTACTTACTTCTCATTTACAATCCCAGTTTTATATATCTTAATTTATGTCTTTGCATTTTAACACTTCATATACAGTGGATAAAGAATTTCAAGGATGATTTCTAATTATAATTCAGAATGTGAAACTACTTTAAATTAATGAACACAAAACATTTTTAAATTGTGCAAATGTTTAAAAGGGCCTTTGATATCATAATGCAAATATTGATTTCGGTCTTAATAGCACATATGTCAGGAAAAAGAAAAAAAAATAAGTCTATGGGAGTATCAAGTTTGTGGATGTATGGTACTGTGGAAAGATACTTGATATATAACACACACTTTTTCCTCTTTTTGTTGTTGTTAGAGATATATCATAACCAGTTTCATAAGATTATGTATGGCTTGATATAAAGATTCTAAACCCTGAATCCCTGACTTTGTCATCATAAAGATTAAAGAAAGAGTGTGAAAAGAGATGACAAGGAAGCAAGATGGTCGAGTTTATATGCGTAAGTATTTATGAAGGAAATTTAGAAAGATTCTGCCATAAATGGCAAAAGAATGGAAAATTTTATATTATTGGAGCTTTACAAATGCATAAATATTACAATCAAAACTGAAAAATAGCAACCCCGTTAAAAAAACAAAAACAAAAACAAAACAGTAAAGAAGACACATTCAGTATGATCAATTCTTTATTGCAGTTGTATGAGGATCGCCCACGAATATTTTAGGCCCCAATTGTCTGTAGGCCCTACATGATGAAATTACCATATTGTCAGTGTACTGTAAAACCAGAAATGTTTACGTGCATTTTAATTTTACGAATTTCTGGAGAACTAAGATTCGCATAATTAAAGTGCAGTCAAAAAGTTCTCGTCTACACTATACGTATTGTGAATACCAATGTCAAGTTGGGAAAATTTCGTGCTGCGAAAATATCTTGCTTTACAGTATTTCATGCCTTTTGTCAAAAACCTCCAACCATTCAAATGGATGAAGTGTCGACCAATGTATACTGAAGGCCAGTCATTATCATGTCTAGCACTTGTGGGCAAAATTTACAGGGACTGACCCTGTTGCAAGAAGTCACATAGGTGTAATAATAGTTATGTTCAGATGACAAGCCCTAACCTCGAGGTTAGGAAACCTCGAGGTTAAGCTCTTGCCCCCTAATTTCGACATGTGTCCACACGACGAATCTTAACCTCAAGGTTACGAAACCTCGAAGTTAAATTCCTGCCCCTTTGAGTGCGTTGATTTTTGTGTCCACACGGTGCCAACTACGAGTGGGGACCCCCCCCCCCCCGGCTCGTGGTTAGAGCGCTAACCATAAGATTTCTTGTGGCTCTTAACATCGAGCTAACCTCGAGGTTAGCTAACTACGAGTGTGTCTTCACGTTCCCTAACTACAAGCTCTAACCTCGAGGTTAAGGCTTGTCGTCTGAACGTAACTAATAGCGTGATTCCCAACCCACCCCAGCCCCCCCCCCCCTTCTCCCCAGTCAAAAATGAAGGAGTATCATCAGTCCTCGAGTTGGCCTATAAAGTTGTTAATGGTGGCAAAAAAGGGAAAAAATAGAGTCATTTCTCTTCAGGAACATGCATATCATGCACATATATACACAACCCACAGCCAAAGCCCACTCGCCACTAATAACAAAACAAGTATGACTGCAGACGTCTGCAGAAGGCTGTAGCTACTGCCAACAGGTCACACCTGTAAAGTGATGATTTTTTAGGCCTATGCAGGTCACACCTGTAAAGTGATGATTTTTAGGCCTATGCAGGTCACACCTGTAAAGTGATGATTTTTAGGCCTATGCAGGTCACACCTGTAAAGTGATGATTTTTAGGCCTATGCAGCCACGTTGATGGGTAGAAAAATAATTCCCATCATCTGAGGTGTTGGGACAATATTGGTTTGTAAATGTGTATAACTTAGATTGCAAATCTTCCTCTGTTCCCCCCCCCCTTCCATGGTTGTTGTTTGTTATTGATTTTTGTTTGTGTTTTGTGTCTTGTGTTTTTGTTAATTTGTTTGTTGTTTTTTTATGGCTCTGGTTTTGAAACTTTCATTCTTTCAAGATGCAGCCTGATATTTCTTCTTCAAAAAGGAAAGTACCGGGCATTAGTAACTCAGAAGCATACAACTGTAAACATGATAGATAATGTGTAGTGGCACTGATGCCTTATGTTATGCTGATCCACTGATGGTAACATAGTGATACATGGTAGATGCTAATCACCCAGGGAAATTTCAGGATATCTTAGTTACGTTCGGACGGTTATCCTTAAAGGCAGCCGGTCGTCGCAGGCGACTCGCAGCTCAGTAGAAAAGCACGACAAGCTGCTCCTCCCGTTATTGTACCCCCGTACGTACCGAATGCCGAACACGACGCTACGCAGCGCACCAGCGAAAACCAGATGGGGCACGAGCGCCGTGCGAGCTGTCCACTGTAATTTCAACATGGACGCCCGAATACCTACCGAATGGGGCCGAATGGGTGCATGCACAAAACCGCACAACAGCCATGCGCATGATAATCTCTCCCGGTCCGTGACACAACAAGTAGTGAGAGCTGTCGGGTGTACGTACTTACGTATCGGGCTCCAGTCTCTGTTTATATGCACTATGGTGCCAATTTCAGCAATCTAAGCAATAATATTTCAAAATGTCTGAAAATATTATATAACAATATCATAAATTATTCATATATTACGTTGTTTAATATTTGGTATTTATAAATATGCTTTGATGAAGAAATATTAAAACTCTAAGCTTCATGTATAGCAAGTTGCAATGCATATGGCCATATGGCAGGTTGTTATGATCTCATCGTGCAATGTTGTCTGCTGCGTCAGCTGCATGTGTTATACGTACAGCTTACAGTACGTTGGGCCGGATCGGAACATAACAAAGTTGATAGAAAGTCGTCGGTACCGGTATGTCAATATCAATATTGTGTGTGGTATGCGTGTACTGTTTGCAATAAAAAGTGCTGTACTGTTTCGGCTTAGCCTTGGCTTTGGTTTAGTAATGAAACCTCATAATGGAGATCAAACAGCCGTCCAACTCGAGGCAACGTATCTACTTGTTTGACGCTATCGACGAGTGGAGAACGCAGAGAGACGTGTTCTTAGCTGGAGGACAAGTAAGAGACCAGAGGGAGAGGCTTCAGCGTCAGCGTGCCGATGAAAAATTTGCTTTCCACTTGCTGGAGTTGCATGAACAGTTTTGCAGGAATTTTTATTTAGAATGTGCAAATTCGTGTTACGACATGCACGGTGGAATTGTGTTGCCACGGCTTACGCCAATCAAGCAACCCCAGCTGGCCAAGTCAACAACTTCAAGGAATCCAGATCCAGATGATTTGTAAGTAGAAGTCTACACATGAATCAATGATTGAAGTGGAATGACTTTTTCTAATCTAGTATCAGTAACTTTAGGGCATTTGCGTTTGATCGACAAGTAGACCTATTTTTCTATGTATAAGTTCTCATTTATGTCAAATTATGATAATGCCGTAATTGAAATGACATTTGCTGGGTTAGTTTAATGTCATTAGTCCCATTAAATGAGAAGTTTTTCATATCAATCATGTTCCCCAAGAATATGATTTAGGAATTGCAAATAAATTTGAAAAAAATTGAATAGATCTATCGCAAGCTCCATCATACATGTAGTCTAACCCAATAGATCTGGTAGAACTCTAACGTTTAAACAGGGGAACTATAGGTTCAAAGATGATAGATCTAACAATAATAGATTCTAGTTTAGGCCCTACTTCGACTTGAAGGTATGTCGGTTGGTGCACGGCCCCCTTTCTACCACGGCCACAGGTACACTGTGCAGTGCAACTGTGGCCGTTAGCCCTGCACGGGCACAGTCGCTTCCCCGACTAACTATACACAGCCCAGTCGCTTTTCATGGTACGTCGCGACAGGGCTGTACGAGCGCGACCACCAACCACTAGGAGAGCGACGTAATCGTACCACGATAGCTTTGAATTTTGATACTTAACATCATTTTTGTCACCTCAAACTCATCGAGTATACTCTTCAATATTTACTCTACATCTGATGCTATCAGTATTCAAATGTACGCAATGAAACTTACCGAAATTGATCATCATATCCAGCATGTCCACACGGTACACAATCTTTCACGCCAGGCCTAACTATACACAGCCCAGTCGCTGTACATGGTACGTCGCGACGTACCATGTACAGCGACTGGGCTGTGTATAGTTATTCCCCGACCTGAATTTACACACGCCAGGGCAAGTACAAGACACAGCTAGGGTCTCCGACCCAATCGTCCGCGTTCAGAATGGACAACTCGGCAGTAATATCCGCTACCCATGACGATGTGTCATCGTCCATGATGGCCACCCTACCTATATATAATCTGATCTGACGATTACAGTGTAGTTAACGAGTGACAACGATCGACGGTGCGATGAAGAGAAGGCGTACACTGTAGTCGTACAAGTATAGGCAGCTAGCTACTATAGCTCATGCGAACATTGCATCACACAGTACATACAGTATACCATACATGCAATTCACATTACACAAAACGTACTCCCCGCGCTCAAACGAGATACTATAGCGCGATACATTGCTTTAGGGATGTCTTGCGCACACACACATTTCGCTTCGTAGCAACTTCGGAAGCGAGTTTACGTGCTGCCGCCCGCGGCTGAAATATGTCCATGTATCCTCGCGACTGGGTGTCTTTAAATGGTGTGTACAGTTCTGGTCGAGGTGAGGATTTAGCTTTTAATGTTTTGCGAGATATTCAGAAACCACTCTATGAGATATCAAAGAACATGCAATTCTAAGGGGTATCAAAAGTTTATTTGATGAAAATCGGTTTTGAAATGGCTGAGATATCCAAAAACAAGGTGAAACAAAGAGATCCTAATAAAAGGCGTGGCCTGTCGCCTTTTATTATTATCACTTTTTTGGATATCTCAGCCATTTGAAAACCAATTTTCATCAAATAAATGTTGAATCCTTCTTAAAATTACATGCTCCCTTTCATATTTCACAACAAGTTTCTCATCTCACTTAGGAATGTTCAAAACATGAATCCTTACCTCAACCAGTACTGTACAGTCCCTTTAACTTCGGGGATAAGCTCTATGGGGCGCCAAGTGTTGCACGGTCAATTTCGTTACGAAATGACTGCTTTCACAATGAAATCAACCATGCGACACTTGGCACCCCTTAGAGCTTATCCTCGAAGTTAGCTTATCCTCAAGGTTAAGGATCTCCGTCTGAACGTAACTATTGTATATTGTTAATTTTATGCCGAATATCCATGAAAATATTTTGCATACCAGGTAGGCCTATATGTGTGTGGGTTCTGTGTATGTCTGTGATTCATGTTGCCATGGTATTGTAAGTATTCAAAATGCCTCTTTGTTAACACATTTTTTTTTTCTTTCTGAATAGTTGATTGTGCAAGCTCCTACATAGTTTTCATGCTGTGTGGACAAATAGAAATATGGCAGTATGACGCAAACTTCAATATGCCAGACCATGCTAGTCAAAGAATGCCAAAAGGAATACGATTGTGGGGGATCAGAATGCAGGTATTTCTTGTTACAGAAACAAAAGGAAAAATAGGTTACAGGAAATACAGGAAAGGGTTGTTGATATTTTGGTCTTAATGCAGTTTTTTGTTGAAACCTATGTATTTATCTATGTATAAATTTCTTAATGTCAATATTAAGTAGAAATGAAGCAGCATACCTGCTGGTTGGTAATTACGAAAGTGAATATTTGTTGGTGGTCTACTGGCCAGTGACCGTGAGTGCTTCAAAATGAGGTACAGTTATCCCTTTTTATGCAACTTAGAGGGCATTCAGATGCAAAAAATTTATACTAGAACGGTATAGCTATACCAAAACGGTATAGCTATACGATGAATTTATACGTCTGAACGCTGACTAACGAAAGGCGTATAATGAAACGACGCATAGCGAAACGACGGTCAGAGCATTGTTTCGAACTAGAACTCGATAACGAATCAGCATTCCATCATGTGCATTGTGCGTCTGAACGTATGGCAACCATAGAACGGTTTTTATGACTGGGCGGGGCTTAAAGGGAAGATAAACCCCAAGAACAATGTGGATTGAGTGAAAGCAGCAACATTATTAGAACACATCAGTGAAAGTTTGAAGAAAATCGGACAATCGATGCAAAAGTTATGAATTTTTAAAGTTTTGATGTTGGAACCGCTGGATGAGGAGACTACTGGAGGTTATGACGTATGAGTGGACAACAATACCAAGAAAATATAAAGAAAATACTACAAAAATCAATTTTTCATGAAAATTACAAATTCCATCAACTTGATATTGACATATGTTAAGGGTAGCAATTATTCCCCCTGCTTTCTGAAAGCGGTTGGTCCACTGCTCTTTCATAATTCTAGAAAAGTGAATTTTTGTTGAATTTCCTTTATATTTTCTTTGAATTGTTGTCCACTTATACGTCATATCCTCCAGTAGTCTCCCCATCCAGCGGTTCCAACACCAAAACTTTAAAAATTCATAACTTTTGCATCGATTGTCCGATTTTCCTCAAACTTTCATTGATGTGTTCTACTAATGTTGCTGCTTTCACTCAATCCATATTGTTCTGGGGGTTTATCTTCCCTTTAATGGGAGCAAGCACGAAAGGTGACCTTGTACCTGTCACTCATGACCACAACAACATGCGCAGTGAGAAACTGCACATCTATACGACGTTTTTCCGGAATGGTCGAAAATAGCGTCTGAACGGTCTATCGGCTATACAATGATTCTTTATACATCGTTTCTTTATCGAGTTTTGGTATAAACTGGCTTGCGTCTGAATAGGGGGTACATGTTGTATTATTGCAGCTTGTATTCTTGGGACTTAAAAAAACCCACTATTTTTGGTGTCCTCGAATGTCTCCTTTGTGGATTGCCATGGTTGGCTGGTCTGATTGCTACTGTGATTTGTATCACTTCTATGAGTGGAAGATTGTCTAAGGAGGATTTAGTGCGTGCAGGTTGTGTCTCGTAGACTGAAGTTGATTTTAGTAGAGTATACGTGAAAGCTTGCCCGGACTCCTAGACACTGTAAAGAGCAGCAGGTAATCTGGTATCATGCATTCTGTTTAACCACCTTCTTTCAATGGTTAATCGTTGGGTTGAGATGAGGCCAAAGATGTGGTGGCATTTTGTGATACACCTGTCTCTCTAGCAAGAAATATTCTCCATACCCTGGTACCACTCATGGACAGTCATGAAATTGAAACCTGCGTGAGTGACGATGCCAGTGTGTTTGTTTTCGCTGAAAGGGAAGCATTGACGACGTGAAAACTGCCACAAGTGATATGTGTATAGATCCTCAATATCACTGTCGATCGATTGAAAGAATGAATTCATTCTTTCATATCTGATCTGTATTGAAAGATATACTTGTCAATCATTCCTTCCATTTGTACAAAAAAATCCTTTAATGAAGCCCTGCCCCTCCCCTCTCCACCACCACCACCACCACTGCCACAACCCTTGCTGCCACGCCTGTCAAACGCATTGTTCCCTAGCTCCTGTCAGGGAGGTAAGGGTATTGAAAGGAACCTCTGCCATGCACACCTGATCAAGCGTTGCCGTGGAAGAGCTCTTTTTTTTTTCTGTCTCTTTTAGTGAGCTCATCGGTCATGCATGGTCTTCCAGCCTCATCCGTCTGGGATTCTTCCCCTCCCTGGCTGCTTTTCTTACGCTATATTTGCTTTCTCACCTTTTATCTCGACTTGTCAAACAGTAGCCTTGCAACATCCTCTCAAAACGAAGGCATATTTCCCCCACCGCTTCATGGCGAGAATGTTTATGACTACGATTGGATCTGTCATAGATTGACAAGTAGATATCTCATTCTAATCTGTATGGTGCATTTCTTTTTTCTTAGTATTGATATCTACCACAATTCACCTTGCTTTGCTAAAGTCTGAAATTAAAGGGAAATCATCCCTTTATGTGGCTTTGTTTTTGCAAAATTTGGTTGTCCATGAGGAATTAACCCCAAATGTAACATGTGTATTTAGTGAATGTAAAAATGTCTGTAGAAAACAAGTTGGAGGATAATATGACAATATGTTCATCACTTGCTAAGAAGGGTTCAACAGTATGAGATTTAAAAGAAGTGGAATAATCTAAAGAAAATGGAGAGAGAATTCTACATAATGTAATTTTTCTAGCATTATGAAAGATCAATTCACTTACCTCCTTCAGAAGGAAAGGGGATGCTAATAACTTATGTGTCAGTTATATATCTAGGACATTTTTTTTTTCCAATAAAAAAATACATTTTACAGAATTTTCTTCATACTCGTGATTCATAGTCTTTTTATGTCATATTTGCATATTGTTGTGGCAGTTCAAGTCAGAGATGGTGGCACTTAGAGTTTTAAGCACAAAACTTTGAAAAATGATATTTTTTGAAACCCTGTCCAAATTTTACTGATGTGTTCCATTGTTTCTGCATGAATTACTGAATTCATACATGTATTTTGGGTGACTTCCCCCTTTAACAGCATTTTTTTTCCCGCTGCTAATGAGCTGGCAGAAAGGGTAGATGACACTCCTGTGGATCTTGGAATAACATTCATATATAAACAAATGTTATATGTATTCTGAAGTGATAGCACTGTCTCTCCTCTTGCAAACCCTGCCTAATCTCCTGAGATTTTGGCGAAGATTCCAATGCATGCATCATATCACAGCTCACATTACCAAGTGAATCAGCAGTGAGACGTCGAAGAAGCCGCTTTTTCTCTTCTCGCTCCCTCGATGCTCCTGTTCATTTTTCTGTCCCTCCGCGAGACGAGACCTCCGCACATTCTCATGTATAAACCTACCCTTACCGCAAGTTGAATTTTGTGATGGTACGAGCTTCTTACATTGTAAAATCATTAGGTCAAAGGTCATTGATCAAGATTGGTTTAGATTCTTATACTGTGCCACATAAACTCATTAAATTCACCCAACATTGTCATGGTAACTAAATGTGGCAAGGTTCAATGGTTCACACTTTTGAAAAAAGCTCAGAATAAGGTGAAGGGTCAGAATAAGAATTTGAAAGTTCAGCCATTATAATGGTTAATATTGTAGTAAAGATCTGTCAAATTTTTGACATGTATTTTACAGTTATAACAGAGTATGTTTGTCACGAAGGCCAAATCTGTGCCAAATGTGTTGAAGGTCTAGGGTCAAAGGTTACTGTGATATTTCAAATCATGGTATTCATGCATTGATGCTACATAAAAATGATCAGTTCATCAATTTATGTTAAAGGATTGATCATTGCTCATAGGATACCACTAATTAGGGTTTCCACATATTTGTTGACTAAAAATAGGTCAAGGCTTCAATCAAGAGTGAAAAAGCAGTCAATGCTGATGCTGGTGTAAATTGTAAACTTTATTGCCTAGGTGTGTCAAAGTAAAGAGATGACATTTGACGACAAGAGGACATTCTACATCCATGCAGATATTTCACTTCTTGCGTTCATCTTTTTTTTTAATTTTGTCTTTTTTGATGTGCTTACGTGGCAGGCAGGATGCACAAATAGCTGCAAACAACCTTTCAAGTTTCCTTGATTAAAAGTTTGTGCTTCATTTGGTGTGGGGAAAAGATAAAAACAACAAAATACCTTTGGCTGCTCTAGCACTTTTTACCTTCAGCGGTGTCACAGTTCTAAGCAGAGTATTCATACTCTGTGTATTTTTGTTGCTTCTGTTATTACTGAAATAGAAGTGGAAATAGTACTGTGAATAATACTGGTAACTATCTCTTTCTCTCCCTCCCTCTTTTCCTTTCTTTTTCTCTCTTTCTTCTCTTTCTTTCGGGGGGGGGGGGGGTTAGGATGGGAGGAGAGTGTTTGAATGAGAGGTGATAAACTGTCATTCATAACTTGAATATCTTGAATATTGTACTGCTACCATGAGCTCTTGAAGTTTGCTACTTTCAGGTTGTCCTTTAATTTAGGAGGATGTGTGGATTACTGGATCACCAACTGAACCTGCAAGTGTATGTGTACTTTGTAATGGTCATGCTGCATACATTTTTCTTTTCATTCATTCCTTTTTTTATTTATTTATTTTTCTTTGCTGTTTCCTGTCAGTGTGGGGTATATTTGCTATTATGAGTCAATACATTGTCATGTTAAAACCTCTAATATGATATTTACCGCACACACACACAAAAAAAAAACAGAGATAACCCTCACCCCCCCCCCCCAAAAAAAAAAAAAATACCCATGGTTTTATCATAGTCTGGGAATTCATGTGTGGTTTTTGCTGTACAAATGATTGCACAGACATCATTGTGACAAGCGCTGAAAGAATGTGCACTGAACTGTTAATGTGTGGTAATCCACAGGCCTATAGACAGTTCATATGTCTGTAATATTGCACAATGTCACAATGGAACATAGCATGATATCTGTGGAATTGCGGTTTATACTCTTTTCTTGCATGTATACATAAAGAATTTTAATCAGGCATGTCACTGCAAATGGGTACAGGTACAGTCTCAGTATTTGCCTAACCTTTTAGATAGTTTGCATTGGCAAGTGTTACTCTAATAGTCTAATACTTGTTTCAACTTTAAAGGTAGGGAATTCCATTTGCATGCCTTAAATGAAGAGTTGTATAAATACAGTGGTATGTTGAAGAGAGTATCATTTTAGAAACTCCCATAAAGTATTGAAAGTGGAAGGTAACATTTAGTACATTTTTATTGACCGTTAGATTTTGAATTGAATTTTTTTCGGGGCTCACCATAAATTCCAGTACATTACTAGGCTACCTTTGCAAACTCATGCACTGCATGTGTGTCCATCATGTATATTTTGTGAAGAAAGTTCATCAAAAATTACAAACATTTCTATATACATTCTTGCCACACACTCTATATGTTATTACATCAGCTCTTATACTTTTAGATTTGTGTTTATAGATTAAAAAAAAAATACAGAAGACTGCAACAAAAAGGCTTGAGTGTGGCTGACACACGGAACTACTGAGTAGTTGAGTTTTGTGCATTATTCAAATTGTAGATAACTGTTGACTTCCAAATTTCTCAGCAGTGGCCTAAACAAGTCCCCTGAGGTTCATATTTAATGTTTTGCTGCATTTTGGGAGGTCTGTAAAAGGTATCCCCTACCTTTAAAGTAACTGGTCTTTTGGGAATATTTCTTGTTATGGTGATAATTGGCAGTAATAAGAGTGTTGGTGATGATATCAATGCCAACCATGGCAATGACATTTTAGCCTTTTTCGCATGTTAATATCTAGATATGAATTGATCAAATCACTGAACATATCATACAAATGGGATACTTGGATTAAAAAAAAAAAGGACCTTTTAAAGATTTTGTTTGAAATGAGGGAGCTGGAATTTTGCAGTGTGAAATGGGATCCAAACTGTCCGATCCTGCATATGTGGTGGTGGAATAGGTGCAATAACCCTGCCCCACCCATTGGTTCCTCTCCCCCTCCCCCGCCTCCTCCAATTGCCCTTTCTTTGCGATCGCACACTCACTGTATACTAGAGAGATGTAAGCTAATATGGCAATCCAGGTGGAAGAGATTGAATGCTGCCAGAGTGCTTGAAATGTGAGAATGAAAAGTGGTGAACATGAGAGCATCAGGAGTAGTACATGGCATATGTTGTCAAAGAATGATGTTGTGGTGCTGGTAGAAAATAAAACGAAAGAAAGTCGAGTGTTAAAAAGACTGTAAGATTACTCTGGCAACACTTCTTGTGTCCCAAGAACATATAACATGTCTAGGTGCATACTGTTTTTCATGGGTGTGTCTGTTTTGGAAAATTGTACACAATTCAGCAACGTCATGGATAATAAATTGCTAAAGATATTCCAATTCCTTTATATTTCATGGCATTGATATTCCAGTAAATTTTGTGCAGATCAACTGATGCTCACAGGAACAACTCAATATTACAATATTGACACTGGTATTACTCATACAAAGTGCCGTGTGTATCATATCTTTAGTGGGATAACACCAATGTATCAATCAAAAAAAAAGAAAAGAAAAGGACAATATTTCATCTTCATTCCATTGATGTGGTTCTCAAATGCAAATTCAACCATTTGCAAAATTGTCTCAAGAGTCATAATATGTGAAATATGCTTACAAAATACAAGCTGCTTCTGAGTAGTATAATTTTATATCAGTACACTATACAGTGTTGAAGTCTGTTCACTCTCATTCTTTGTGAGACAGTGAATAGATAAATTGACATATTTGTAGATCAAATCAGGATAAAAGGGTAGTTAAGTCGTGCTAGTGCTTTTCTGCAAAGTCTAATACTGGCAGTGATGTTCGTACCCACACATGGTAATTCCACCATCTAAATTTTAGTGACCACAGAGAGCCAATACTGCTATCAAAACTGTTGCGAGATGGCGTTGATTTATGAATGGAGTGATCATGAGGCAAACATCTGGCTTTCATATCTTGTGAATGTGATAGAGATATTTTATTAATCAACTGTCAAAGTCGTAATATATGATATAATAATGATAATAGTCAAGCTTGATACCAATGCAGTTTTGATGGTGTAAAGGAAAGTACATTGCTGGTGGGGGCAATGGGGACGGAGAGAGAGCTATAAAAAACTGGCCTTAAATATTAATGGCTGTATTACAGTCAATTACGAAGTCGTCAGTGAGGAGAAAAAGCTCGTGTCTGTTTATTGAAGTCATTGACCTACTGGAAAACAAATAATGGCAAATGATTAATGGTGCTGGGTGTCAAACTCTGTTCATAGCATATGCTCCTTGGGGTAGGGATGGGGTGTGAGGTGAGATTATAAGTAGAAGACGGTTGCATGTGGATGAATTGGATCATCAGCTGAATATTTAAAGGACAAGTTCACCTTCATAAACATAAGGATTTAGAGAATGCAGCAATATTAGTAGAACACATTAGTGAAAGTTTTAGGAAAATTGGACAATCGATGCAAAAGTTATGAATTTTTAAAATTTTTGTGTTGGAACTGCTGGTTGAGGAGACTACTAAGGCTTGTGATGTCATATGAGTACAACAGTATAAAGAAAATGTAAAGAAAATTCAACATATTTTCACTTTTTTCGCATAATAATTTGTAAGAGCACTTGACTTGCCTCTTTCTAAAGGCAATGGGAATAATATTACCCATAACATATGTCACTAACGAGTCGAGGGAATGTGTACTTTTTTCAAAAGATGAAATTTTGTGAAATTCTCTTTATATTTTCCTATATTGTTGTACGCATGTGACATCATACACTGCAGTAGTCTTCTCATCCAGCGGTGACTGCACAAAAACTTCAAAAATTCATAACTTTTGAACGGATTGTCCGATTTTCCTCAAACTTTCAATGATGTGTTCTACAACTATTGCTACATTCTCTCAATCCTTATGTTAATGAAGGTGAACCTGTCCTTTAACTCAAGTGGTGAAATCATTGCGATAGATGTATGCAGGTTCACAAGAGCAACATTGAATCTCATGTTGTGTTAAACCTCTGTAAAACCAAAACATAGTTCTTGTGTGCCTGGAGAACTGTCAGTTTTCACTCCGGAATGCACACTTACGCATAAGAAATATGTGGCACAATGCTATAATAACACAATTTCTGTAATTTAATGACGACAATTGATGTGAAATATTAAAAAAAAAAAAATTGTTGGAAGTTCACGATCCCAGAACTTGCCCAATCATGGTTCCTATGTAATTTTTCATAAATTACTGTAAAAGTGGAAATTTTTTTCGGTGTGGAAATTTTCGCACATTTCGCGCGACCAGAAACCACTACAAAAATAAAAACATATGAATAATCTAGCATGTCATAATATGTTCCACTAATGCATGTCTTGATTCCACGGAATTACAATCGCCTGAAATTCATCTTACCTAGCCCAGTGTGAAAAATTACTCAATTTACACTTACTAATTACAAAAAAAAATCTACTTTTACAGTGTGTACATAATCCCTTAAGGTCAAAGGTCCTTGGCATTAAGAATTTAACAAATGAATAAATGGTTAAATAAGAATGTACAGTAACTTCATCCTGGAATGTCCAGTGGTATTACGACTTGGAAGGAAATGTAAAAATGAATAGATGATTATGTATATTAGTGATGAAAGTTTATACAAGATCAAAGGTCACTGTACTTTTAATTAGATAGCTTTAATTGATAAGTGATAATTGCAATCTTGGGGAAAAGGGTAGAAATAAAAATACAACTGTTAGCATGAACACGACAGTGTTCATAGCAGAATGTTAAGATCAAAGGTCATTGTACTTTGATTTGAAATGTGACAGGTCTATCTTTGACCCAATGGGGGCAGTCATCTGGACCACACCCACTATATTCCTTTTGAAAACATGGAAAGTTTTCCTGTCAGCCTTGTATCAAATGATTTTGAGATCCGCTGTCTCAGGGAAATGCCCAGGAAATATTTTTTATCACAAGTATGCAATTATAGAAAGATGCAAGGTTAAAAGTATCACTTCTTTTTAAACAGATAAAAATTGTCTTACTTTGTTACAATGATAGAATTACAGGCTATATGTAAGTTTCTGCACCAGAAAATTCTAGAGGCAATTGCTTGTTTGTTTGTTTTTCAGGCTGCAGCTTTGCAAGACCTCGCTTCGTAACTTGTCTTCTTTATCTTTAATGTGTAGTGAAGTCATAAAACATGATTTACAAGAAAGAATATGCAGGTGCAACCAACAACCGTATCACAAGGCCTTTAACAAGACAAGCTGTCATTCTGACAATGCCAGGGCCAATCCCTCGTAAAAGCCGTCTTAAGCCCCGCACTCTTGCCACAGCCCGAACTAGGCTGGGGCTCCCGGCTCGTGTTTCAGAGCGCGACCCCAACTGATCATGACCCAATGAACCTGGCTAAGTCTTGTCAAAGGAGGAGCCCTAACTAATTGATCACAGTCAGAAATTCAAAACCAACCGCCGGGTAGCATGAACTTCTTCTCTTCGTTTAACCCTTCGATTACTAGGTGCGAAGATGTGTGTTGATAAAACACAAAATGCTGTTTGGGTCTTCCCTAATAGTAGAAGTACTTTGAAAGGCATCAAAAGTGAGTGACTTAGGGGCAAGAAATGAGAGACAATCAGTTCCTTTCATATGCAGCCTTTTTGCAGAAGAATAAATGCTTTGTTTGAATTTATTTGGGGAGGGGCATGTATGGGAGAGAATTACATCTTGTAGAAGGATATTTTACAAAATGAAAAAAAAGAAAAAAAGAGAGACATTAACAGTACCAGTGTTTTCAGAGAATCATTGATTGCTGATATTATGACCACAGATATATGATTTGATCATACATTGTACATCAAAATGTTTTGCTCTATTTTGTTTCCATTTGTTTTCTTTGTTTTGATTTCTGGTTTGTTTGTTTGTTTGTTTTATTTGAGCAGTACAGTAAAAGGATTGTTAAAAAGGCTGGATAAATGGCCATACTGTAAAATTTGGTCTTTCCAGAAAGATTGTGGATACATGACGATTGTATGTGTCGTTCATCAGTTCTCGGTATCACAGTGGAGGGCCGCCTCAAATGGAAACAGTGAATGTGGCAGCCCATGTGCCAGCCCATGTGCCCTCGTCGTCCCGAGAGACGCTCCTGGCTGTGAGGTGTAATTTTGATCATTTACGCAGATGCGTTTGTGTTTCTCTTTCTCGCAGATTAACTGACTGAGGGTGATTCAATGCACAGAGGATAGTCAGAGACCCTCTGCTCCTAGATGTCACACCATAATCGGCAGAAGCCCGTCATCAAGAGACCAAAGGTATTTCGCACTATGAGGTGTCTTTTTCACACTGTCATGATTGTTACCAGAGGAGTTGAGGAGCAACGTATCCATTTATCCACGACAGTTCAGGTTAACCCATTGCAACTTGAGCTTACATTGAAAATTATCACTGAATGGCCTTAGACTGCCATTATATGTTTCAATGCATTGTTTCTGTACATAGGATGTATTTTGTAGTTGGTGTGTATGTCTCTGTGTGTGTGTATTTGTCAAGTGTAATGAGGGTTAGTGTAAGAGTATGAAGATTTGTGTTTATTTGTTTGTTTATTTGTTAATTTTGGGGGGATACTATAAAAGTAGGTTGTTTCATATCTTGTATCAGCTGTGTACAGGCAAGGCAGTGGAAATTTGATGTGCATGATTTCAATTTCAAGTAAACTCTTAGCATGTTTGTTTGCATTTTAGTGTGGGGATCTTAGATTTGTGATTATCATTGATGTGATCTATAGACAAGGATCTCTGCTTTGAAAGCAGATTAGTGCTGGATATTTACATTCCAGGAAAGATAACTGGGGGTTTTTAACATTCATAGGACACATTACAAAAAATGCAATAAATAACTGGCCCCTTGTATATTAAACAGAGCCATTTCAGTAAAGTTATATCAAAGGATAATTCAATGCTGAAATGAAAGCATTGATGTAGCACATGATGTTAATGTGCATACTGAATGCAGCACGCATGCATGCATTGTTGATCTATATGACTTCATTTACTCATTCCATTAGCCTCGAAAATGTTGTCATGTAGCATCATAATGGAGTTCTTTACCTATTGATTACCGGTCCTTGAAAAGAGTGCCCATTCTGGGAACTACTTTGCTATTCATTTCCAGCAGTCGCGGAAATTGGGTCGGGAACATGTTAACGTTAGGTAGGGTGATGGATTGTGTGTCATTGATTGGTCAAGACCAGTTATGGACATATCATCAAACGTGATCGTTTCGTATGAAAAGTAATGTCGGTGAAAGATAATGACACCATAAGCAGTATAGTGTCTATTGTATGCAGTGCCTGTGAATGTTCTAGGCAAAAGAGACTTTGCACATGGTAAGCACATCCAAAATAGCACAGTTTAATTCTCTCCTTTGGGTATCATCACATAAAGTAGAATCAGAAATAGTTACCGGAAATTATTTTTCCGGGAGGGGGGGGGGGGGGGATCATCAATTCATAAAACAAATTCAAGCATCTTTTTTGATTCTCTAACATAACACATAATAAACAAGAATGTGCAATCAGTATTTCACCCTCCGTGGCACGTGAGTCCCAAGTTTTCTATTTAGGCTTTCTGATACAAGCCGCCGGATGGTGCTTTTCTCCCTTATGCTAATTTGGGCCCTTCTCATTGAAACATCAAAAAACATAGTGTTATAAGAAATAAGAACTTCAGATGATGGGGAATATGATGTCAAGAAAGGAGTGCTCAAAACATCTGTATAGTTATATACCTTGAATCATGAATGATGCAAAATGTGGAGCAGCTAACTAGTATGTTTTACCATGTTTTTAGAGTGTGTTTTTTCTACATCCAGTTGCAGAAAATATGATTTTGAAACAACTGATTTGATTTTCTGTTATGGAACTTCCATTTGGGTGTACTACCGTTTTCCCATTTTCGTTTAGCCTGTGTTTTGCCTTCCAATGTATTCTTATTGTGCATTTGGTTTTGAGGTTGGTTAGCCCTGAATATGATTAATAAGTGTTACCCTCGCACTCGTCAGGGCCTGTAATGGGTAGATTCTTCATGCTCTATTTTGACATTTTGCCACATGAGAGTTTGCAAGCTCCGTCTGGTGTAGGATATTCACTCCGAATATGTGTCAACGGACACAAGGCAGGAGGAGACATTATGTAGATGAAAGAGCCTTTTCATCCACGTCTGTCGGCTTCAAAGTATTTGGGGCGGAGACTTTCCAATCGGAGGATATTAGATGCAATCATGATGAGGATGAATTGCATCATTGGCAAGCAAGTCAGTTTTTTTTTCTTTCATGTTTCTTTCTTTCGCCTTGTCGGCAAGCAAGTCAGTTTTTTTTTTTTTTTCTGTCATGTTTGTTTCTTTCCTGCTCTCGTTACTACATCAGTACGAGCTTCCGTGAGTAGCCGCGGGGATAGTGCTCAGATGTGCACTTTGAGTTCAGGGTTGCGGTTCCAGTTTCAGACAGATCAAGCGACGAGAGAGGAGGATTTGGCCGAGTTGACGTGTCTCTTCTCGTACTAATGCTGGGGGATGGGATATCCTTCCAAACAGTCATTATCTTTCACATCACGTTTTCATAAGGGGATCCATCTATTTTGGGGTTAGTTATGCCTGTGCTAAAAGCAAAACAGTTTGCATCGTGATAGGTGTATGTTTATGTATGTATTTGCGTGCATGTACGTGCGGGTGTGTGTCTGTATGTCTGATTTTGTCAGTGTCAGGCAAAATGTTTAAAAGTCAAAGGTCACCAAGTAGATAATTTCTTCCTTCCAAGAACTGTGCCTTTGAAGCCTGTATTGTTCGTGTCATGTAGGGATCCTACCATTCAGTTATTGTACCCTTCGCAAAAGGGTGAACATAGAGATGGGGGCAGGATTTCATTCTTTATTGTTGAATTTGCAAAATCTAGAACTCACAACCCCGATTCTTGTGCTACCTCGTGGCATTGAGGATGCAGAATTCAGCAGAGGGACATTGTCCTCACACAGTGGGGTAGATCCTATTCAGCACATCCTTAAAATCAAAGAGGGATAGAAGACCTAAATTGCAAGACCATTTGTTAATCTGACACCAAATATCAAATCAGACACAATGACCATCCCTTGTTGAATGTAATATCTGACTAGCAGTTTTGTCTGTCCTGACACCACGGGTTGTTCGATCATGAGATACTGAAAGGGGAAAATCCCTCTTGTAGCACCACTGAAGGTAAATTTGATCACCATTGGCTTCTTCCTTTCTTTTGCTTATTGTACGTAAGGGACTAGGTGACAGATTAGCACATTTTGGATGAAGCTGCTCGTTAGTCTGTTCTCTAATGAAAACCCTGGCAATTGTCGTGTAGTATCATTTAGAGAGAGCTCAAGACTTCTTCCACTTCCCTCCTGTCAACCCACTCAGCACTATATGCCACATTACGAAATGCTACTAACATGAAGCTTCTACACAAACAGTAAACACATGTGTCTTACTTGATTATTGCCTATGCTGTAAATGTTGTGGAAACATTATGAAGACTTTGATAGCAAAACAGGTTAAGCGCCATTTCTAAACAGTTTAAAGTATGTCTGTTATCAGACAGAGCAAAATATAATCTGTCCAGTGATTTCATTTCATTTCATTTCATTTCATTTATTTATTGTCCATAATGGCGTACAATGTACATAGATACACACATATAAAACACATTTCAAAATGAAACACAGAAAATAACAACACACATCATTAATTCATAACACAGAGAAACTGAACACTCAATAACAAAATATATATCCATGACATCCAATATTGCACCTGTTTCTTCTATATCTATCCAAATATTATATATAACAACAGTTGTAAAATACAATGAAATACAAAAAGATATAAGGCTGATACAGCACATACAAACGAAATATTGACATATTACATATCTTATGGAAATCTGAAACAACACTATCAATTGGAAATTACTACCTGGAATAAACCTCCCCTATAAATTTAAACAACATCCCACAGAGAATGTGGCTGAAACAGCACACACAAGAATGTAACAGCCTCACATGTTGCATAAGAAGGAATATTCTTGAAGTCGTTATAACAGTTATCCCATGTTTTCTTACTATTGCCAATATCTCAGCTCAACAAGAATGGAATGAACTTGTTTTGCAACAAAACTCTACATATAATGTAATTTTTGGATGGGTGATGGTGAACACCTCAAGAAGTCCAATCTATTCAAAGACCTCATCGAAGGAATCAGTGATGTGTTTGAGTCAACATCCCTTTGTACCGAGGAAACTGCTTACTATGGCTGTGGACATATGTACACTATATCTTTTTGAAACACATCTCTTTCCCTTTATGTTTGGATATGAGATGTGATTCTGTAAATAGTGGGGGGGGGGGGGGAGGGAGAGGAACTGTGCAAAAAGATCATATGTTTCAAATAGATAATGTTCCAACTTGGCATTCAGATTTCTTTCTTTGACATTGTGAGAGACTTTGTGCAGTTGAATCTCAAATTCTGTAGGGAAGAAATTAAGTGTCAGCATATTTTTTTCTTTTTTGGACATACGTGTATAATAGCTACAGCTACTCCAACATCACATTCAAAAGTATCTTTCTTTTTTCATTAACATATTTTGCCATTCTTTGATGCAGTTTTTTTTTTAATCTCCTACAGGTCAAGTTTGAAAAAAATCTTCATAGATATATTTATCTGTGCTGCCCTGCATACTAAGAGAGTAGAAATGTATATTTGCAGTGTAAGCCATGGAAACGTGGTTTTGATTGCATGCATTCAAGCAGCGAGTGAGATGGCTGCAGTTCTGGCAAACACTCGTCTTCGAGAAAGGTAGAACGTTAGAAGAGAGAAAGCTTACAAGTTCTTCTGTCCAACTGCAGGGCAAGGATTTCTAATGGTGAGCCTAACCCCATCCTTGGGAGAGTTACCCACTGCTGGTTTGGCAAACATTAGAGATGCCCTATTCAGGTAGCTTTGGGGTGTAATGTGAGCTGACAGTATTTAACGAGGCATGAAGTTTTCTGACAAAATGGGGGAAAACAAGAATAGTCACAAATGTACAATATGACGTGCATTTTGAGCTAGGAGCTGGGCCCTGGTTTTGCTGCATGAGTACCTACCTTTTGAGAAGTGCAGGGTCCAAAAATAGGTGGATCTTTGTGTACGATGATGGCCTGCAATTTGACAAGAATCCCAGCAAGTGTTGACTTTTCTTTGGATTCTAAATATTTATCTTTCTTTCCTCATTCACATTTAGGTGATTTGCAGAGAGAAAACCCCCGCTAATTTTGGCATGTCAATTTCCAAGATACTTTGTTGCATTTATCACTCCAGCTAAATGAGGATACCTGTATATTGTATGAAAGGGCTTGGATGCGATAGGAAAAAAGGTTGCCAGATGACAGAGTAACAGTCTTCCAAGTGGAGAGATTGTGTCGTGGTTGTAATGATGAGTATTTGTTAACCCATCTACTCCCATACATGGTAATATATACCATAGACTGAATGATGGATGGCAAACCATATCCCATTGGCAGTGAGTTACATGCATGTAACATCTCTGCTGGTATGAGGGAAACTATGAGTCTGTTTCTACTAACGATAAAAATTTTGAGGTAATGTGAGGCTATCTGTCATCCACCTTTTTAGGCGATCAATGCGAGGCAATGCGATGGATGATTTTCAGTAGAAACAGAGCGAGTACCCAAATTTGCAGTGGTGCCTGATGTCTCGAATTCTTACCGGGAGATTCCACACATTATTCAAGTGATCATAACAGCGACCTGATGTGATCCGTGACCTTATACGTGACTTCCTGGTTCACCGCATTACGTAGGTTGCCTTTGCTCTACCCCACATTACCACAAATTTTATTGCTCAGTTGAAACAGTTCAGGTAGTAGTGAAATATGAGGTGATGCAAGTGTCAAAAATTCGCTGTTATGAGGAGAAGTGCATCATTAGTGTATTGGGCAATTCAGAATACAGTGTAGTTTATAGGTGAGGTTCCGCCTCCCCCAACGTACATGGTGTACACTGTGTGCAACATATATTTTGTGGTATGATATTTCGCAAATTTGGACTTTATAAGGCAATTTCATAAGTGGTTGAATTGGCGATCAGTGGGACCGCATTGAGAGAAGTGTTATTCTTCTTGAAGAGAAGAGTTCGCAATTTCCTTCTTTTTAGACAATAAGCAACCCATATTGCTTTGTGTGAGGCAATATTTTTACAAGGTGTTGAGTTCGTAAATAATCATCGAATCATGAAATTTGCAAAATATACTGCATTTTCATGTGAATCTTATAAATGCTGAAATTAGGGAAAATACTATTGGTCAAAATTTCAGGAAAATGAGATATGCCATTCCAAACTTTTGAAAGTTTTTGTTTTATGTGTGCTTAACTCAAATTAGATTTCAGATTCTTACTTTCTGAGCTGGGCAGATAACAGCATTTTCCCAGGAAATGATCGTTTTCATTCTAATTTTTTAAATGTTATGAAAAAGTAGCCTTATTGTAGGCACGCTGATTATCAGATTTAAATGTCGTATTTGCTTTCCTTTCTGAATATTTCTTAAAATGTTTCTAATTTCATGTATGTCGCGAGCTTCTTGTCATTAACCCCCCCCCCCCATCACAAACTTTAAAACACTGACTGAGATTACTTCCTCTGAACGTGATTGTACGTCTCGTCAAGTGGTGTCAAATCCAACCAGTTGCGACGGCATGCTATTAGCAGTAATCCTTTTGAGTTAAACAGTGGCAGGGATATCAGATGGAATTAGGCTCTCAATTTGTCGTAAAGAGAGCTCTGTTTCTGAGAATATTTCTGTTGCGAATATTGATTTCGTGGTTGCAATATAGCTAGTGTTTAGTGAAGCAGGCCATTTCTCCTTTGTACAGAAAATACAAAGAAAACATCTCTTTGTTTTTCCTGTGTGCAAGTTCTCTTATTTCTGCTTGATCGGTACTAAAATGTTACCTAAAGGCCATTCTGAAAGCAAAGTGTATCATTTTCAGATTTAATGTTTGATAAACCTCAAAATACTCGCAAATGGGAGATGTCTTCCTTTAATTTCCCCTTGTAAAAGTTATGTTAAGGCATTATGTGTGCAGGCATGTTCTGATACTGTTGCTTGTCTGACAAGGGGACTCACCACTGATATGGCATTTTGATGGGACCTCTGTGATCATTATTGTTTGCTATCCCATCTGTCATCAAAAGCTACTGTATCCTTCAATCAGAAAAGTAGAAGGGAAAAAAAGATTGTGTGATCGCAAGCTACTGTGTGACGTTCACAGTTCGTTCCGAGAAAAATGCATCAACCTCATCTCGCTGCTCCTGACTGGGTTTGATGTTACTCTCTTTTATACTCAAGGACTCACACGCAAATTTAGCTCATTGAATGATATCAGTCATGTTCCGGTTCTCTCGTTAATGCCCGCGCAAACAAACCCGACAGGCTACATTAATTAGCGCGCGATGAATACATACATGAGCGGAGTCAATCTCGGCAGCCACCTCCCTCGCGGCCGGCCGTCACGTTGCGTTGCGGCTCTCGTGTGTGTGAGAGAAAAAAGAGAGAGATAGAGAAGAAAGTGTGGCCGTGGAGGAGTCAAAGGACTAGAATCCAAGGAGAATGAGTCATCTTGATTATCTATTGATCCTCCGGCCCTCGGTGACAGACGAGGATCGGCAGAGAAAACATCCAGATTGGACCTGTCTCCATCTCACATTTCAGCCCGAAACCCTTTCCTCGTCTCGACTCCACCGAGTCTTTCTCCTACCACCATGCTGAATAACATTAAAACCTGGATAAAGGATGTATTGAAGGGATTATTCTACTACGTTAGTACAAAAGAACATGCCATTCATGTGTACTGTAAAAGTGGTTATTTTCATGCGAGTAATTTTTCGTGCTCGGCCGGTTGAGATGAATTTTTGTGTGTTTTTAATTCTGCAGAATCAAGACATTTATTAGTGGAACATATGACATGCAAAAATATTCATGTGTTTCAAATTTTGCACTGGTTTCTGGTCCCATGAAATGTGTGAAAATTTCTACTTTTACAGTATGTTTTAAGCAAAGATATGTATCAAAAGGTAGACCAATAAACCTGTTCATTTTACAGAGGAAAATAAGCCATAATAGCATGCATTACAAACTTGATTAAAACCGTAAAATAACAAGGGGAGAAATATTTTTACTGAAACTCTAAAACTGCTAAAATGCCTATCAGTCAGCAGCAGAATTATTCCTCTCGTAAGAGATCTTTTCCTTTAATGATCAAACAAGGTTTACAGGTGGTTAATGATTCTTCATCCTTGCAAATATGTCATCTTTATAACCATTTGATTTTTGATTTTTGATTTTTTTTTAAAAAGCATCAATGTCCTGTGGATATGCAAGTAGGTCGGTAATACAATTTAATTTGTAATAGATACAGAAGAGACCTTTTTTTGTATAAATAAGAAAAGCTTTTCATGCTTTGGATTGCACTGTGTGTTCTCATTTGGTGGCTTTCCACCTGTAATGACATTAGGCTGCTAGTTGATCAAAACTTTGCAAAGGTATTCATAAATAGAGGGAAAACGTGTTTGAACAGAGCTGCTCGCAAGTTGTTTCATTTTGTGAGAATAATGTTTTATAATGCATTTTGGTGGCTGATCATTCCTAGTGCCCATCTATGTGTGGACCCCACTCTGTTCACACTTTAAACTTTAAAACACACAAGATAGGCACCTATTTCACAGATTTAATTGTGCTGTCTGCTTTTTATTTCCCTCCACTTGACTGTGATACTTTGATGATACGGCCTTTTGATGGTAACCACCACAATATGTGTCCCAGAGAGTGATGCTCTTTTGCATAACCTGGCCCCATTCAGAAAGCTGTAAATCCAGCAAATTATTTGGCACAAACAGTTGACCTATAGACTTTAGACTTCTTGATGCGATATATTTTCAGCTGTAGTACCATGACAAAGTTTAGAAAGAAAAAAATGCAATAAACAATATGAGCAGGAGTTGAATGCACAGGATAAACCGCAGGCTTATGTGTAGCTTTCATAGATATTGTGCATTTTGTAGTCTCCTGTTTACCCCAGCACCGATCGATATGAGAAACCCTATGCTGGGGTCATAATCCGCTTATGAAAAGCACTCCCCTCCAGTGGTACCAGTAATTCATGGCTGCCATATCTCTGGCAGTGTTTTTTTTTTTTTTGGGGGGGGGGGGGGAGGGGGAGGAGGAGAGCTCTATAGTGCCCCAGTACCCTGTCTTGGATGATGGTGCTGGATTTATTGGGGGGGGGGGGGGGGGAGAAAACTTGAACTGTGTGGGCCTCAAGTTTAAGGGAGGGCTGGCGTCGTAAATATTTTAATCGCGCTGGAATCGGCTTGGTAGCCATCGGGGTATAGCGATGAAAACTGGGCAGGGTCAGGGGAGACGGCTCCACGATGCACTCTGCTTGAAGGAGATCAAAAGAAACCCAAGATTAGTTGACTGGATGATCAAATTGAAGTGTAATTGCTTGTCCCATGGAGAAAAATTGCTGCAATCAAATTTGACTTTTATTCACCATATTTCTGCTCTATAGTGCTTAAATTGTCACAGGACATTCTGGGCATGCACGCCTTTTGAATACCATTGAATCTTGTAGTTGAAGTACCGGTGCAAGTCAGGATAGTACACTTGTTTTGTGATTTCATGAACATTCTACAAAATAATACTTGAAGGAGGAGATGGTTTTCACTGAAAACACAGACTTTGCAGTTATGAACTGTAACAGAATTCAGTACACAGATCACTCTGTTAATTAAGAATTATTGTATTTTGTCACTAACACAAAGAGTTACAGTTACACTGATTCTTTGACAACAATGATTGAAACTGTTGCTGTGATGAAAATGAAAGTGTCAATTGTAATGATGAAAAGCCATGCAGTTTTGCAGTGCTTAAATCTAGCTTGATAGTGTGATTTAAGGAGCTTTAATTAATGACATGTTGAAAGTGATAGCTATGTTTTGCAAGTTCACTGACATGAAAAAAAAAAAAAAACCTTGATCAATTTTGTATCATGTAATATGGACTAATTTAACCTGTTGAGGATGAGTCCCGAGTATGCTCGAGCTAGTGTCTATGGAGAATGCGTATTGTAGCAAAATTAGCCCATCCTCAAGGGGTTAAGTTAGACTTTGTGGTAATGAATTTCTGAATTGCAAATAATTCATCGGAAAAAATAATGAGATAGTATTTCAAACCACACTTTCTTCATCTTAGGAAACTGTCATGATACCACGATCCGTTGATCCTGAGACCACCCATGTCCAGCTGTATTTTTTACTATAACTGTCCGCTGTGGTCATTAGACCTTGTTTGCTCCTCAAACATGCAGCGGAAGAAACGTGAAATGATGCCCCTGTTTGCCATCTGATAAGTTTGTGTATCCAAAGGTCCTTGGGGCAGTAAAAGGTCATCAGGTTATGATGAAGATATGGGATTTGGGGGGGGGGGTGAGGGAGAGGGAATAGTATACTCCCCCATCCCACCCCCACTCCTTAATGAGCCAAGTTCACATACCAGAGATGCCCCAGGTAATATTAGCAATTGCTCCTAAAAAGACCTGAATGTGGGTGTTGCTACTGTGGAGTCAGTTATGCAATTGGGAAGTGATGTCATCCTATCCTTACGTAACAATAGTAACAAATCGTATCTGGATGGTACATCTGTTTGCCCAGAGGAGCTCTCATCTTACCAGCTTTAGTCAAGTGAGGTGTGTATGACAGAATTGTAAATATCACAGTGTCATAAACTGGCTGATGCCAGGGGGCTAGTAGGCCTTTACGATAGGGACAAGAAGCCATACTTTGCTGAAATGTGAAAGGATGCTTGCAAATACACTGTATTTTTAACTATTGTCAGCTGCATCTTGCAAGCTAATCTGAATTTTTTAAAAATCTCAGTTAAAATAGCGCAGTTCATGATCAGGGTACCACAATTTATGTCATGCTCGGTACTCTGTTCCAGATAGTATATTAATGGATGTAACACATTTCAGTCAAAATGTTTGTACGTCACATTGGCTGATATTCAAGTGACACCCATCGAAATAGGCAAGCAAGCTTCCACTGAAGGAAACGGTCAATTTCATACCATTTTGTATAGGTTCTGTCAAACTGATTGTGATGGGGTATGAACTAGGTAGAGTAAAACAGTAACGTTTTCACACACATGGACACTTCTAAGGGTGGTCGTGGTTTGTTTCGGGACTAAAGAGTATTTTCGCGCACACACAGACACTTCCAAGGGTGATCGTGGGTCGCTTAGGGGCTAAAGGGTTAAATCGAAATAGACAGTTCATCTGGCTGATAGTAGCTGCAATTTTAATATTTTTAAAAGTATGCTATTCTGTGTCTATTCCAAGTCTGGATTTCTCTCTTTCTTGTTTGTTTTTTTGTTTGCTTGTTTGTTTTTTGATAGCAAGGCAATGTTAGAGGCTAGAGTTCATTACTTCAGGGTATCCATTCCATCACACCAATGAGTGCACACATAGGAGGCTGCAGAGTGATCGTTTGGTGGCAGGTTGGATGCGGAAGACAGAGTGTATTGAGGGGAATGACACCGCTCTTGCTGGATCACCTGTCGGGGATGCCTGAACTTGATCTCAAAACGTGTTTTACGGTTAGAGGATTTTAACGTCCGGTGCACACCAGGTTAGGGAACCTATACCTTGTAACTCTGCAGGAAGATGCTGGTAGGAACTTCAGGGGTTTCACACTTGCCAGAAAATGAGAAGAAGTGCTTGTAATCACGTTTCTGAAATGTATTTGTTGATGTCTACAGTGCAGGAGAGGTCAAACACTAATTTCTAGTGGGATGGGGCTCCTCTGCCGTTCTGTAGGGCACACCAGTATGATCCTGTATGCAGACCCGAGTGACAGGAAAATCTTATATTTGTGATACTTAGTCCATTTCTCCCTCTCTATTTTCATCCCTACTTTATGAATATTGTAGCATGAGGAGGTATTCATATTCTTGCAAGTTTTGTTTTTCTGGGTCTTTGAATGGAAGGCATCAATCGATGGTTTGTACCTCAACACTACCTGTCCCCCAAAAAGATCAGTAAACCTTGGCTAGCCCAACATTGTACCTTCTTTTTTTTTTTTCTTTTTACCGTGAAAGCATGAGTAAGGTAAAGCATGAAAATTATGCTGTGTGTTTCAGAGTATCGGGCATACAAGATACACCTGAGAAGAACAAGGTTGGTGAAAGAGGAGAGAAAAATCAGAGGAATTGGACAGCGGGATAGAGATGTTGATGGGAAACTGTTCCCAACAGATCAAACATACCTGCAGGTAGCTTGAAGGAGCAGACAAAGAATCATGTAGACTGTGTGAGATGAGGATGAATATCTAGAATCGGGGGTAATGTATCTAGGTCATGATAGATTGTAGAAAACAGGAACAGAAACCAGCCAAGTATCAATGCAATGTAAGGATGTTTGGTCTGGGTGCCCAGAGAAACGTTGTTTGGTAAACAAGACAGTCGGGCTGTACGTGAAATTCTGCATGCAACATGTAATGCTACACGCTTGTTTAGAGGCTCCACTATTTTTTAAGGGGGGGGGGGGATGGGGGGGGGGAGAAGGGAGACGAGGGGAGGGGGTTAAACTCTGGAAGCAATGGGGCTCAAAACAGACATCAATCAAGATACAGGTGTAATTGAGTCTTAGGATCAGTTAACAGATAGCTCAACTGTCTGCCCATCCGACAACAACAATAGAAACTCTTCTCCGACTTCTATACCTTCGCCCTTTTATTTCCCCCCTTACACAGATCAACAGCTCATTGAGCCAACCTTACATGCTGCCTGTTCCCTTCAGAGATGACAGTAAATCAAGATTTGTACAAGGGAATCCTCATTAAAGACCTGCATACTTTTATCTCCTCTGATGTAAATTGGTTGAAAATCTGGGTTAAGATGTCTCACTAAGTTCCAATGATTGGATGATTGTTTCAATGACATTCCTGTCCAAAACATAGAGTGATTTTGTCACAAAAAGTGGGCACAAACATGGTAGGCCTATATTTAGTCCCAATTACCATGCTCTTCCTCATTCTTCCCAGAATGAATATTGTCAAACACAGAGGACAGTAAAACAATAAGTGTTTTTGTAGAAGGCTGATGCTTTTTCTTAAAACCATAATGGTGTGACTGTCAGTTTTTGTTTTGTTTTGTTTTTTTTGCTTGTCTGTTTCAGTTTTTTTAGGTGCATATTAGGTTATAATTAGTATAATGATTTTACGTAAGTTTCATTTCAAATTATGTAATGACTAGACGAGGCGTCGAAATAGGATTTTGGAGGGGCAAGGACATTTAGAAAAGGGCACTTTTTCCAAGAGGCCAGGGCACTTATGTCAGTCAGAGGGGCACCAAGGCCACATTGGAAAGGGCATGTTGGGTGTTTTAATATATGTGATGTGAATGCCCCATAGAGCTGTATGCTATCGACCGTGCTGCTACACTCCAGCAGCGCAAGCATGCATAAGATCTCTCCGCAGCAGACGACGTTAGGCAGTAGGCCATACGCAATACGATGTAGGTTCTGTTATACAGTACGTTCTCAACGCGTACGCCACGCTCGCTTTGGAGCACTTCCGGCGCCATTTTGCTTTGAGCATGCGGGTATGAATGCAGAGCGAGAGAGATGGCAATGCTCGCAGCCGTCCGACAGGCCTGGCATTTTTTAGCATGGCTTGCGACCACTTGCTCCGGCCCACCGCTGCCTAGCTAGTAACTCTATGGCCGCTGCGCTGCAGAGGCAGTCGCAACGGTAAAAGCCGGTCGGGCATACATGTACATAGACTTCTACACGTCGTCTCGTATCTCGGAAAGGTACTTTGAGTTTGAATCAGATATATTGGGATGCGAGTGAACTGAAGGTATGATATTTGAGATCAGGAAAGTTGTTCAAGCTTATTAAAGTGTAGACTTTGAGAAAGGGCATATTATACGTCATAAATAATAACTTTCATTCTAAAAGGGCACCACGGCCCCCCGTAACTTTGATCAAGGGAAAAAAAGGCATTGCGGCCAACGTGAGGGGCACCGATGGCCATGGCCATCGGTGGCCGTTGGTTAATTCGAGGCCTGACTAGATGCCTTGAAATTCCAAAATGCTTTCAATTTCTTTGATGTTTGGGCAACATTATGAAACAAAAATAAAAAAACCCTGTTGATACTATTCATACTGAATGATTGTTATTGTTTATATTTGAGGTATAGTAATTGTAGTTTCATCAATGGCTTTCACTCATGGAAAAGAAGAAGAAGTGTAAATTCTTGTTTTAATCCAGGTGAAATGATTCATTTGACTTTGATATCATGCAACTTCTTTTGGACATAAGATCTTTCCACTGAATTGCTTTGCTATCACAGTCACAAGTGAGGCAAATTTGTGTATTCACCGATCAGAGGCATTAATTTTCCTCGACTGAATCGCCAAGGTTTGACCCAGATGAAATAACTTGACTGGGTGCTGTAATGGTGATTGGTCTGCTTGAAAAGCTTTGATATTTCCATCTGGGCAGCTCCACTCTCAGCCTTTAAGTGCATTAAAATGAGCTGAAATAAAATGCAGATGTTGGATTGCTTTGTTCTCCTTTCATGTCCAAAGCTTGATTTATGGCAAAGGTGTATAGGTATTTACAGTCAAAGTAATGTGATGCCAGCAGCAATAACTTCTTTCTTTCTCCCTTTTTTTCCCCTGTCCTGCCAAAGAATGCAAGAAAATAGGCAGGGAACCTTTGAAACTGTTCGGGATCAAACGGCTTTGTTGATGATTATTTCTTTTCGGAGAGATTCACAATGCCAAACACGTGTTCCGTGTAATTTTGTTGAAGTGTAAGAGCAACATGCTATTGGCAACAAGGGTGTTGGGAAACACAAGTAATGTAGAGATGAGATGCAGACTTCAGTGATATGAAGAGACTTTGGACCGTGCTATTTTACTGTAAGAAGTTTGGAAAAAGGCTGTATATCTAAAAGGGAAACAACACAAATGTGTGTTTCAGATTGGAAGCATCGCTATTTGAGACAACTACGATCAGGAAATGGTCAGAAACTTGTGGCTGTTGAATGTCGGTAAATTATCAGTCATGGTGTCATGTGCGTACTTTAAAATAACTACAGGTCATGTGACTGAAAGTCTCCTGTTTTCATAAGAGGACCTAATAATAAAGTTACTTTTAATATGTCATCTATGTTTTGCTGATACAGAACACAGTATCCTTGTAATATTTCGGCAGAGGCATGGAAAGTGCTCTTTGAGAAAACATTTTGGAAATTTCCATCATATAGAAAGAGGATGCCTTTATCTAAAAATTTTCTGAGGCAGAATCATGGTCCTAAACGCATTTAAAGCATTTTCGGGAGTTAGATAAACACAATCGTGTTTTCAAACATTTTTAGAAACGCCGATTTAAAACGCCATTCAAAGGGCATTTTGAAACATACTTTTTGAAAATTATATAAGTACTGATAAGTGTTAGGGTAAGAGTAAAGACTATGGTTAGAGTTTGGGTTAAGATTAGATTTAGGATTAGGATTGGGGGCAGGGGCAGGAGAAGGGTCTCAGGTAATTGTCCAGGGGTAATTGTCCTAGAATCCTGACTATCACCACTTTCAGACGATCAGGATGGCTTGATACTGCTCAGACAGGGTTTAATTTGTGCTGACTTACCAGCACTCAAAATATTGGTAACAAACTGATGGTAACTTAATTCTTTCTTTTTTTTCTTCTTCTTTTTTTTTTTTTTTTGCTCAAAGTTTATTGATCCCTTACTCATGTTTTGTTTCTTTCATTTCAAGTTCCTTTTTCTGTGATTCATTCATGCTCCTTGAAATATTTTTGTTCTTGGTTTAATATTGAGTGAAGTCTAGACCACAATCTCGTGAGGACTCTCATCTCTGACTGTTACCAAGCTATTTTCGTTTTATCCATCATGTATTTCAGTTTCTTTATAATTCTGTCAGACTGACTCACTCTCAGTTTCATTTCAAATTGTGTTCTGTAAAAACACCAGCAGTCATTTAGGCAATACAGAAAATAGAAATTGCAGTGTTGACTTGTATTGGAATGGGGAATCTCATGCCTTCATATAGGCATACACATAATTATACATACACATAGGCCTACATATATATTTCAACACTAAATGTCAGTGTGAAATATTAGGCATGGTATATCTTGTCACCAACTTTTACTCTTTTGAAGCATTTAGTGTTTAATTTCTTCCCTCTCTCTTTCTTTTGTTAAAGGGTGTGTACAGTTCTGGTTGAGGTGAGGATTTAGCCTATAACGTTTTGCGAGATGTTCAGAAACCACTCTATGAGATGTCAAAGAGCATGCAATTCTAAGGGGTATCAAAAGTTTATTTGATGAAAATCGGTTTTGAAATGGCTGAGATATCCAAAAACAAGGTGAAACAAAGAGATCCTAATAAAAGGCGTGGCCTGTTGCCTTTTATTATTATCGCGTTTTTGGATATCTCAGCCATATGAAAACCAATTTTCATCAAATAAATGTTGAATCCTTAAAATTACATGCTCTTTCATATTTCATAAGAGGTTTCTCATTATCTCACTTAGAAATGTTCAAAACATGAATCCCCACCTCAACCAGTACTGTACAGTCCCTTTGAAAGCTCCACATTTGAACATAATCAGAGATGGTGGTAGCATGTGTACGACCATGCAGCTCAATTTCTTTACCAAACTGGAGAAATAGTTATGCAGTGTCTTTTTAAAGGTTCTGTTTACCTTTGGGAACAGTGATTTAAATGTTGTTTTTTTTTTTTTCAAGATATGACATTTAATGCATATGTGTAGGTCTGTTGTACCACAAAACATCCTATCATATAAATTTTTTTTGCGACAAAGCCTAAAATATAAGGAGATATCTGTATTTTTCTCAATAAATTGTAATCGTAGACGGTTTAGGCCAAGTAAAAAAAGAAAGTAGTTTCTCGTCCGGGTTTTTTGAGCAAGGCGATGAGGGAGGTCCTTACTATTTGATATCTTACTATTTTTTCGAGGATTGTCAAAATGAAAGTAATATGTGTTTCTCGTCCGGTAATTCTGAGAAAGGTAACGAGAGAGGGCTTTACTATTTTCTATATCCAATTTATGAAATGAAATATCACTCTGGTAGCTGTGTTATGAGAGACCAGGTCCCAAGTGTATGTCTTGCCTGCACTCTGTGCATTTTCATATGTATCATACTTGAAATGAAACTTCATGCATGCAGAAATACATTTGCTTTTTCTTTCCACTACAGATGTCAAGAGAAAATGACCGTCTTAAAACTGGTATTTAGTGTTGTAATGGCATTTCTGATACCAGTGTACTTGCAATTCTGATGTATTGTGCTATTAATTGAAACAGGTATAAAACATGTCTTTCAACAAATGTACGACTGATATAAATTCCATGATATTCAAAACACTGCTTTGTTTATCATTGGTGTTTGTGACTGTTTGTGTCCACACAGCTGGTATGTATCTGCATTTCTTCACAGTACAATGTAGCACATTCAACTGGAAACTGGCTTGTACAATTCAATAATGCAGATGGATGTCAAAATGATACTGATATGGCATCATAGCATTAAACATTTAAAGATGTTTCTTCATGTTCTAAAAAGACATTTGATAATCACTCATCATTTGGATGATGAATGATTGTATACCACACTACAATGATACGGCTCACGGCCGTGTCCGTGAATTTACATCGTAAAGAAAAGTATCCCGCAGAAATACGAGTCAAACCAGAATCCGTGGAAAAGTTATTTATTTTGTAGATACACCCATTTAATAATTCTACATTTGCTGGAAAAGCGCATTCATTTTATCTTCAAAATATAACAATACATCGCCGTCAGATGCAACATTACAGAACAGAGTGTACGGGCCTCTACACAGCTACAGACACGCACACTTTGCCAATAAACGGTGCGGCACGGCCACTGCATTACCGTACCTTCCGACACTGCACGCACATGCACATAGTCACAATGACAGGAAAATGTATACAAACTCCATACAATCCTCACAAGCATTTGTACAGTACAATTCATCCGCTTAAAATATGAGAAACGGGGAAAAATACGAACAATGCGCGAAATACGCCTGGAATATCAGCGATTGTTCGCAAAAATGTTGCCGCTATCGCATTCACGACGTACCGAGTGCGCTGTACATCACAGCCCAGGCCCGCGCGCCCATCCAACTACAGTTCGACTGCTTTGTGGAGCAGTGTGAAATGCATGCGTTATTACATATGCACTACAGAAGCTACAGCTGTACTACAGCTAAGTAGAGGACGCAAGGCGTAATTAGAAATAAGACATCACCATTGGTAGGTGAATATTATTGTCAATTTCTTTTTTCGGCGGCCGAAAAATAGTAAATATCAAAAAAGTCGATTCGGCAACTGAAAATCGATGCGGCGGGGAGCGGGCTGGGACGAGAATTATGAATTTCTTGGTATTTTCAGCGCCATTTTGAAAATAGTAAATAGTAAAAAAATCGATGCGGCGGCCAAAATCGATGCGCGCGAGGACGAGAAACTGGTTTCTTTTTTTACTTGGCCTTAGTCTGGAAACATTTTTATTATAACTATTGTTCACATTTGATATATTTAACAGTACTTAACATTGATTTACCAATTCAAATGTTTTCAGTGGTTGTTTCTATCCCAACTCACATTTTAGAACTATTTTAAAGCACTAATGCCGCATTTTTGTTTCATCTGCAAATGATAAATTATGCCTTTAAGCTGTTGTCTCAATAAATCCGAGCTATTATTTCTATTCTATTTTTTGATTTTGGGAGCACATGTTTAAAAACTGGGAGGATTCAGGTTTCAAAACAGCTTTTCTTATTTTTTCAGCAGAGTGTGTTTAGAATATATATTTTGATGAAAGATCACGTTGCAGGAATCATTTTTTTTTATGTCTTTATTGAAGAAAAAGCATAACGTACAAACAATCTTCACGGAATATGTACCAGCCATGGGAAAGCAAAACAAAATCTCCACCTATGGGATAGCTAGTATTTTTTTTCCAACACAGATATGAATATGGTAAATGTGGGACAACTATTTTGCGTTAGATCATCTATGACAAGCAGAAACAGAGTCAGATTTCGTTCTCTTTTTCTGAGTAAGTATTTTTTTTTTTTTTTTGGGGGGGGGGAGTAGGCAAATTTTACAGCTGCATACTAGTTGTCAAATATATTTGGCTTCTACATGAGTATTACATTTTCAGAACAAAATGGAAACTAGCTGTATCTGTGGATGTTCTTTCCAGATTATGCACAGTGCTCCCAACCACAGAATATGCACATATATAAACTTGCTTCGGGCATTGCTCTCTCTTTCTTGCTCTCTCTCTCTCTCTCTCTCCCTCTCTCTCTTTCTCTCTCCTCCCCCATGCTAAAAGTTGAATGCACGGCATAACCTCCCGCATAGAAAGCTTTTTATTTGTGACTCATTGTATTATAAAGTATCTTGAGCTAAAATTTATTCTTCATTGCTGGAAATCATTACATTATCTCCTGACAGCATATCACCTTACTTAGTTCATTCTAAAAAAGATAAAGTCACATTTATGCGTGCAAAAAAACATAAATCACTCTGAAACTTTATTAGCAATAAAGAATAATGTACAGGAATTTGAGCATAGAGTCATACATGCAGGTGCCACCAACCTTGTATGCAGTTTTCTGTTTGAAGCTCTTGCATATATTCCAATGTACATTTCCTGAAGCAGACCTGTATAGTATAGAGTGTTTGCGAAAGTAAGTTGCTCCCATAGTCAGAGCAGTTTTTACACAGGTTATTGCACTCTGTTTGGAAGTGGAGGAGGATGTTGCCATGGAAACAAGACAGCCTGAGTGTGCCACTCCCTGGAAGAACTAGAAACAGGGGGATGGGGGTGGGGGATAACTACCTTGGCATTTTCTCATTTCTTTTTTTTTTTTTTTGGGGGGGGGGGGGGGCAAATGTTGGGAAAGTGGTCGAACAGGAAAGGAAATGAAGGGATCTGTAAATCATTGCCGGCAGCGTAGAGGCCATGCCAGCATATTAACCCAGAAGAAGTGCATTTCTGTACGTTCTGAACATGTTGAGGACGGGCTGATGTTGCCCTATAACAAACATTTCCCATAGACACCTGTGCGAGTATACTCGGGACTGGTCTGCAACGGGTTAAGGACCTTGTCTTGGCAAAGTGCCGAAAACGCCACATAGAAGTGGGCCATCAATACGCCGTCTAATGAGGGGCTTCTATGTGAATATGAACTAGGCAGTCAAGCTTCATATGAGTCAGGAATTTATCATGCTATCTCCTTCATCAAGGAGACTGCGGAGACATTATGAAAGATAGCTGCAACACGAATTGAGACTGGTGGTCAGTCTCTTGTGGTCATCTGGTCATTACCATAGTACTGTCCAGTTGAACTTATCTTCAGTAGATGTGAGAGAGGGTCATAAACGTATTGAGCATATGTGTTTGTGCGTGTTTTGTGTGACACAGAGCATATGCAGGCTGGCATAGGGTTAAGTTGAATTGAGAAAGCAGCATAATTTATGCATTTCTTGTAAGAAGACAAATCTTCAAATGAAAATGCATCTGTCATAATCAGTGTCTCAAATCTAAATGGGAACAGACATTTTTGCGAGTATATAGTGCAAATGTGATAAGTGTGAAAATAGAAAAAGTGAAATTCCCCAATACTATTTTGCATTTCAGGATTTTCCTAATCACCAAAACGAGCATGTACATGTAATGAAAAACCTTGTGATAATGGAAGTATTTCCTCGTAGACTTTTTATTACTCATGCAGACCACTTGAGAATATACGCCGTGACTCAGACATCACAAGCAAAATCTCTCTATGCTTTGATGAATTCATTACCAAGTCCCACTTCATTCATTGATACCAGAAAAACAAAAGCATCTGGTATATGCGAGTGGTCATCTGATATGACCATCTATTTAGAGTTGGGCGGTCAGTCTTTGGGCTCTCTGCGTGATGCAGCATCATCGCAGTACTCCCTTGTGTCGGTGTTGGTAAACCAGCAAGAGTTGGAGGTTACGCGGCATCCACACTGCACACGCTGATTGATGGAGCAGATATGCGCAGATGTTGAGGGAGATCATGCTGCTCCCGTGCACCGCACTTCATCGCGACCTACTTCCTGGAACAAGTTTGCGCAGTTGCTGATGGAGTAGAGGGACCCCGGTGGTGGTAAATTGCTACGGATTCATTATCATTCACAGTACCCATTTTCTGCTACTCATGTGTTAACTCCAGTTTATTGGGCACCCTCTACATTTTTTTTTTCTTCCATATTGAGCCAGAATGACAAAACCTCAAGCACAACTGATCTATTGGAATTTTGCCTTCTTCCAGTTAGCCATGATTTTTCAGTTATATCTGCCAAGCTGTAAGCTTGCAGGGCAAGTCCTAATTTTGTGATCTCTGGACTTGTTTTGCACCCCAGCATCCTTTTTTGCATCACCTGTGTAAGAACGCACCAGTTTGCGAACACAATGTCATGCTAGTATCTGAAATCATGTGACCAAAGGCTTTTTTTTTTTTTTTTGCACGCTACTGCAGGATAATACAACCTCAGAATGATGTAGTCACATTGAGATTATGTTGTTTACACTCCCAATATCTGTCCATTTTGGCTAATTTATCAGATATATGTTGCTGTTGTGGTCTCCTCCTCCTCCAAATCTCCCCCCCCCCCAAATAAAAAAGAGGCAAAAATCTCTCTCTTACCCATAACCTCTCCTTCAACCTCCCACGTACTGCGAATAATGTTCGCCGTGGGAAGGAGGGGACATTTTTGCGGCCACGACCACCTTCGCTCAGAAGAACCATGGAATTAGGCTGGAACAGAAGACTGATGATTTCTGCGTCTGTGCGGGTCCATTCGCAAACCTGTCCATCACTGCCAGCAAAAACTTAATGAGTTTTGAGGCAGGCGCTCTTTTTTCAGTCATTCCCTGCCCATTATCACACTAATTTGTAATTCAGTGGGTGGGACCAAGGAGTAATAAGGCCCCCATTACAGGCACCGTGGTGGATGCAGTTCAGATGGTGTAGAGATTAAGAATTTCCCGATTCTGTCCAAAGACTCCATACTATGTACATGATGTGTTCGGCATCATGTTTTACCTAGGTGCTGCATAAGAAGGTTTTTCTTTTCTTTCATTCTTTCTTTACTGTGCGTAGAATAGATATAAAAACATTCACCCTCTTCTCCCCCCCCCCCCATTTCTCTCTTTATCTTGCCTTCTTTCTTTACTAAAAGACTGGCAACTGTAGGTGGCTTGTGCTTACATGTTTTCATATATCAAGACATTATATGTATAATGTCTGTACATATGAGCCTCTTCAAGAGATGGTGCCTTATAACAGCAGTATTTGCTGGCAATAAGGCCGCAGTGCCTTGTAAGCCACATCCATTTTTTTCTTTCATTTAAAAAAAAATGGTCAGATTTTATTCCAATCAAAACTGCCTTTGATATACACACATCATGTAGCTTGCTATAATACAATATATAGCATTATTTTGTCATGCATGCAGGGCAAGTTATTGCATTACAGTCGTTGCTATGGCTTTGCAAGCTTACCTGTCTGTTGCTGCGCTTTGTGTTAAAACTGGTTGATCTCTGCAAAATTGGCGTGGAAATTACAGCCGCAATCACATGTAGTAGTTGATAAATGTTGAATGTAGCATTGTCTGTGAAATTGATCAATTAATTTGATGTTATGGAGTTGCTCATTGGCACATTGTATAGTACCATTTACACAATTATGTTTGGGGTTCAACAGGTGATTTGCAAGGTTCAGACGACTTCTTTGGTTATGGTAGTAAATAGGTGGCACCCAAATATTTATGATTTTATGTGTTTGAGATGAAGCAACTTTATCGCCTTGAATACAGTATGTCATTACCATTTGCAACCTGTTAGTGTACTATCACCCTTTCGTATGAGAGGGTTCTTTTATGTACCATATAAAATCTGTTCATTTCTGAATTTTTAAAGAGAATATTGAAATCTCCCTGATTTGGGAATTATTTTTGCCCATTAAAATGCATATAACACACAGATATCTCCCTAATTGCTATGTGGAATCTCCCTCATTTGGATGTGGGAATGTTGGCAGACCTGTTGATATACGATTAACGTTTATCATGGTGTCTGGATGATCTCATATCAATATGTCATATTGTCGCTGGGGCGACAAGACCTTGTATCTATAAAATGTCAAATGTTCAGGAGAGCCAAAAAACATGGCGGCCAAAGCACTGTGGCGAATGGGATAGCATTTCCTTTGACATGCTGTGGTGGCTTCATTTTTGGAGTAAGACAGTTGGGATTTGGACAGGACGTCACTTACCCCATTATTTGACCATTAATCCAAAAAAGTCATTTTCACCAAAATTGCAGATTGTCACCCCAGTGACGATACATCTTCAGGAGATTATGACAGTTTAAAAAAAGAAAGTCTTGTAGAATTTGCTGAAAATTTGTTTCAGTTAGAGGTGTAAGCTCACAAAGCTGACATCTTAGGAAATCCAAGTTGGATGAAATCAGTTCAACTCTCTATTTTTTTTACTTTCTCCTTCACATAGTCAGTGTCCTGTAGTAAATGCGAACTTGGTGAAGTCCTGGAAATGTGACCTTTTCAAAATTTTGTGTGTAGTGCACACTCAGCATCTACTGTATAGTTTGAGTGAAAGGAATGAAATGATGTGAATTGAATTTGACGTGTTGATAGGGATGGATTTGCTGAGAAGATGGTGTGTGTTTAGAGGCAGAACTGCGAATGTCGGTGGCAGACATAATGGAGTCTGCAAACATTGCGTTTCCACGGCAACTGTTCATATCATTTGCTTGCGCCTTCTCCCCGAGGATTGTGTGTATAAATATGGTTATCATTCACGCTGCATTTCCAATGTCAATACCACAGAGTGAGTGAGTGTGTGTGTGTGTGTGTGTGTTGTGTGTGTGTGTTGTGCATGCCGCCTGGCCATTGTTAGTTCTTGCCGCCAGCGCAACATTGTCCTCTGAGACAGTGTGTGAGGCAAAGTTGTCGCTCCTAGAAACCCTTCCACCCTTCATCCTTCGTAGGAGTATTTGTCGTCTAGCGCCAGAACCCATTTTTCCAATCCCACACACACTCTCAATCTCTCTCCCTCTCTTTTTATGTTAAGTGATGTGTGTGGGTGATGTGTGATTATTTGCAATTCCCTGTGCCAGACTTAGATTAGGCCGGCATCAAAGCAGCCCCCCGTCAGAAAAGTGCATGTCTTGTCGCGGCAACCCTGACACTCAACGTCGTGTAGGTGGAGCTGTTTGCGGCTCGGCACCAGAAAGCTGAGGCAATCGCACGAGTGGAAGGAGATTGCGTTCGTTGATGCAGGGACTGATTGCTTATGAAAGTGAGATTATTTATCGGCAGGAAATGTTGACATATCTGTCAAGAATGTTCTCCTATGATACGATGCTGACACCATACTAACACCATACTAACGTTGTTAACTTTTTGTGGGCCATGGTACAAACCCCCTGTGTGCCACATTATTCTGAGACTGCAACGCATGAGCGCTTTTGGGAAACATACTGTTTTTCAAAGCCATGTAACTTTTTATGGAAGCGTTCATGCTGGAAATGCCGTACAGGAAGTGGTAGAAAAAAAAATTGCAAGCTTTACTGTGATGTAAATTTCATGGCAAAGCTACATGGCTTAACTCTTTCAGTGTACTGTGGCATATTGTGAATTATCGATTAGTTTGTGCGCGGTTGTGCGATTGAGCATAGTATGCAAAGTTGGCAAAACTTCGACGGAGTTGGGCATGTGAACGTGGCACACAAGGAATCAAGAAGAGATATGTTTCTTATGAAACTCTAGCAGCTATCAGTGGGTTATAGGGCTCTGATGTGCAAGTAGTTTAAGCAGTTCCACTCTAAGTTTAAGGTGACTGAAATATAGTGTGTGTTTTAAACCTGACAAAATATAAATTCAGACATAAATTACAGAGCTCATATAGTAATTAAACTAGATGAAATACAAGTTCATCAAAATCATACCAAAGTTCAGACAAAAAACTTTGAAGTATATCATATGGTAATTTAAAGTTTCACATTTTATTCATCAAACAACAGCAGTATTTGCAAATACAGGTTGTGTTGTCATTGCTTGACAAGTTTCCCATTGACCTGCACACAGGGCCTCGCTAAATTCTCATTTTGATATGAAATCTTAAAGAAAATCACGCATAGCTTTTGAATCCCATTAGATGTGTTGCAATAACTTGGGAGAGATTAATTTTTATGGATAAAGCATTATTGTTGTGAAATTGTAAAGTTGGCTGTGATGACATTGCCTCTGCACTTAATTTTGCATTTGGTTGCAACTGACGTTTTTGTTCTGTGAAAATTTGTGGATCTTCAGAATTCCATAACTTTTTTTGCCGAATATCTGGTTTCAAGGTAACTTTTTTCCCTATTTTGTTAGTGTTTTTACTCATTTAACCAAGTTAACTTGATGATGGAGCTGCATTGCACTTTCCAAACCCCACTGCTGAGAGGTGGTTGCTACAGACCCTGTTCACACTAACAAAAGACATGTACAAAGATTGCCTCCTGTCCATTGTGGCTACCTATCATGTGACAATGATCTGAAGGAATGGGAGGATCGGTGACTGAATCTTCTCTGCTCCTGGTAGACATGCAAGGCATATCAGTTGTATCCATTGGATTGGTAAAAATGAGGCATCCTCACAAATTGATCTGATGCGATGATCTCAGAAAATGTCTCATCTTGCTTTTCATAGATCACAAATATAGTTCGGAAGTTGCGTTACATTCAGACTTTCGTCTTTGTGTCTTGTAGTGCACTTCATTGCTGGTCCTATTATAACAATTAAAGGGATCATACAGTTTTGGTTTAGACCTAATTTCAGGTTTCTAACATTTTTTGGTGAGATAATGAGATATTTCTTATAAAATATGAAAGAGCATGTAATTCTACGAGGAATTCAACGTTTATTTGATGAAAATTGGTTTTCAAATGTATGAGATATCAAGAAAAGAGTGATTCTAATAAAGTGTGGGACCCACACTTATGGTCGCTTTGTTTTACTTTGTTTTTGGATGTTTCAGTCATTCCAAACCCGATTTTCATCACATAAAGTGTGAATTCCTCTTAAAATGGTATGTTGTGTACTATATCATAAGTGTTTTCTTGGTACCTCGCAAAAAGTGAAAAGCCCAATTCTCATCTCCACCAAGACTGTACCATCCCTTTAAGGTGAGGTTCCAATGCATGATAGTGGTAGTGGTAGAGGTAGTGGTTGAGGTAGTGGTGGAGGTAGAGGTAGTAGAAGTGGTAGTGGTAGTGGTGGTGATAGTAGAAGGGGTAGTGGTAGTGGGAGAGGTAGTGGCCAGTGGAAGTGGTTGTGGGAGTGGTAGTGGCAGTGGTAGAGATAATGGTGGTGGTTCTAGTAGTGGTGGTGAGAGTGGGAGTGGTAGAGGTAGTGGTAGTTGTGGTTGTGGTAGAGGTATAGTGGTAGTGGTAGTAGTAGGGATAGGGGTAGTGGTGGTGGTATAGTCAGTAGTAGTAGTCGGCAGTGAGTTGTTAACAAGGGTGTTAAAAACATTGCGGCCAGGGATTTCATCATGGTTTTACGATTTGAACAAATCCAAGACTAGCATGCTCCGTCCTGTGAGTCTCTCTCCCTCTCTCTCTCTCTCTTCTCCTCTCCTGTAAACCTGACATTCTCCATGTGGCAAGTGTGAACCCATTCCTCATCAAACGTGATGAATTATTCAAAACAGTCGCAATTATGTCGCCATTTTCGGGCCCGTCCGGATCCTCCGCTCTCACTCCAGCCATCATTAGGTTATCCCCGGCTGCCGAGATGAGTGCGTGGTGTCGCCTTACCCACCAGTAATAAAGTTAGTAAGTGGGAGAAGTTTGGCTCGCGACAGTTTCTGGCAGGTCGCTCGCTGCACGCCTGTCCAAGGGAATTACATCGCATCCCCCGTCTCATTCATCTTCACATGATATAAAGCAGTCATGTTATGGGGGCAATATATTATAAATGTTGCACATGAAACAAATAGGAATAGATCACTAGCTGTCGCGGGGCCAGTGACTTCTCCTTTTGTTTTTCTGTTTCTTTCCTCATAAATCTTTGTAGACTTTGACCTATATCTTATGTATTTTTTTTTTTCTCTAAAGATTGAGGTGCAGCCAGATGATGTAGACAATACTTGAACACAAAGTTGAGTGTCGTAAGTCAAAATTTGGGTCACGGGCATTTTCCCCGCTTCTGCCATAAACATTAAGGTGTGATTCTTTAGTGAATCAAGAAGTCCTTGTACAATTCCATGTTGTAGTGTATGGAGATATACACTATGATAATATATATCGCACAAATTGTTAAAACAACATAGTGTTTCAGATGTTTATCTTGTATTATTTGTTACCATTTGTTGAATGAAAATAAAGTAAATTGAAATGAATTTAATTTAATTGATCTGAAATGAATGAGTTGGGAGATTGTTTTAGCAAATGTTAAGCCATAGTAAGAACGATAAAACATTGTCCAGTTTTGGAACAAACTTCTCATATTTCTGTTCATTTACCCTCAAGGGAGGAAGAGGGAATAATAAGCAAAACATTAAGAGCATGGCTTTAAAAAGAATATGACACATGCTCATGATGAAATTTTGACTGTCTGAGTATGTTACATAGCTTTTTTTCATAGTTTTTTTCCTTTATGAGATCCCAGAATATTGTTTCACAAAACTGTTGCTACCATCTTTTGCAAAAACATACCTTCTGGCAGGAGACTAAATACTGGATGCCCTATAAGATATTTTGGTAGTTTGAAACTGTCCTTATAAGACAGACCTCATTTCCACAATGTGGAAACATTGTACATGATTAAGCGTGTTCACACTTTCACTCTGTAAAAATCGGACAGTCACCATGTGAAAGCAGAATCTCCTGCGAAAATAATCAAATATCAAAGTCTTCTAGTGGTTTCAATATGCTGAGGGCACTGCTCTGACTGTCTTTAAATGTTTGTTGGAACACTATGATAAGAGATGTACATGTATGCAGTAGTGTGTTCACACTGTGCCTTTGTCGTTAACCTTTCAAGTTCAGTCTCTGTGAAATTCTGGGCGATCTTGTAAATCCCTGCTAGGTTTAATCCCAAGAAGTACACATTATGATTCTCTCAAGTAAAAACAAACCAACACATGTTATACTCTTTGTTACGACCACAATCACTCTGAGAATGATCGCACAAAAGAAACAATCAACTAATGTTCAGGCGGTTTATTAACAGTGATATTGTGGGTACAGACTCGTAATCGGCTTTCACATCAGTACAATAATGATCAATAGAAACAATTACAAATCGGTAATAGAATCACTTACATATTATGTTATCAAGTAGTCCTTTGAAAATGTTCAGATACGATGTTCGATGCACCGATGAATGATCCTTGACGCACCGATGAATGATTCCTCCGACGTAACTCCAAAGGCACAGGTTGCATTAATCCACATTATTAATCCGGGGTAAAAATCCAGGATATACGTCCACAGCGAAACGTGTAGAATCCAGACGTTATGACGACCACGTCCAGTTGATGCGTTGAATGATGATTCACTTTATAATGTCCAGCAAGGAATCCAGCCCGTCACAGCTTTGCCGTAACAATGTCCGTTGACACTAAAATATGGAGTCTATCTCCAACGTAGGCAAATTAATTCTCTGCAGGCAAAATGTCTCCCAGGCCTTATCTCCATAAACACAGTTTGTATAGCAGGTCAGCAGGTAACACAGGACTGACTATAACAAGTCGTTCAGAGCCAGAAGTGACGTAACTCTCAGAGCAGAGGTGTTGGGTACTCTGCCTACCTCAGAATTTCTCCTGCTTATATACTATCCATTCACCCCTTTCTAGTACATTCTGTAATTTTCTCCAACCTGGGGCTACACACTTGATTATTCTAGCAAGTCCAAGTTCCAGGAATCCTGGATGACTCACTGCCTAACTATGTGCATAACATCATTGCCAAAATTAACTACCAATCACATTGGGTTACAGGGGCAGTGCCTCACTCAGCCAAATATGTAAGCACTTCCCAGAATTTTCTGGAATGGGTTAAATCATTCTAGATTGAGTGAGCTATAATGTATTTCCTGGCACATGCATACATGTACTGTAGCTACATTATATACCACATAGAAAATTCTCCACTGATCTGGTCAGCCTGTATGTACTATCTCTATATCATATAGAATGTTCTCCATTATTCTGGTCACCCTGTGTACATACACATTAAAACAACAATGCATACAGCCTTGATACATGTACATAACTACTTGTGTGTACATTTGTGACATCTTATAGTGCAAATACTAGCTGTGTCTTCCTGAATCTAAATTGGGGATTTTAGCGTAACTGTTGGGAGCAAACGATCATACTTGGTTAGTAATCTTCCCAATTCACACACTGCTGGGACACTGAAAAATCTTGAAAAATCAATTAGTGGTTCCATCCTAAGGAGTGCATACTGTGATTCAGTACAAATTTACAGTGTAGCAGTGTCAACACAGTGTGATCATATGATGAATCTCCACAGTTCACACACCACTGTGACTACAGTGCAGTAAGTAATCTTTCTTTGCAGGAAGGACCCATGCTTTAATCCTGTGTGCACTTTCATTGGGATAACTTGGGGTGCTCTGCTGCTATTTGCATAAGAATTACACGTGCATCATGTTGCGTGTGTTCCTTCTGGAGTTCTCACATGGGCTCTGTCCCTTCTTGTTTACACACATGCGTCATGCTGATGTTTGCAAATTAAACAGAATGACAAGGGGTATTAGCACAAATTGATCTTATGAAGATAGGAATACACTCTATGCCAGTTCAGCACGTTTCCCTCAGCTACACCACTGTGTACAGATTTATTTCATTTGAATTCATTTCCACCATTTCAGAGAGCAAAGTCAAACAGTGGTAAAGAACTGAGTCAATATAAATACAACACATGTTCAAAATATAAATATTCATAATAATTCATTATGGAGTTGCATAACAGTATATTCCATAATAAACTATGCACACAGCGTGGGCTGGGGTGACTGCTGTGGTAAGCGGTGCTTCTCTGAATGATATACCGCCATCTTACCCCGCTGATGAGTAAACATCTGTGAAGCCTAGGGGCTAATGGCTCACTCTCAGTCTTGTCTTTTGCATGCATGCATGCCATGTTTGAGTGTGGATGAAGAAGTATGATCAGTGGTATTTACAGATAAAGAGACATTTTTCTGTGGATAATATTACAATTTCAAGTTCATTTTCAAAGTAGCATTTATTCCTTCAATATTGTCTATATTGAAGCAAATATATAAAAAAAATATCATTTTCAGTTATTGTAGAATGGAATTTATGCAACTGTAGATGAATGCAGGATAGAGTGTGTTACTCAGCATTTCTTCTTCTTTTTTTCAAATGTTTTTATTTATAATTTATTTGATAGCATTGCAAAATGCTGTATATTGGGAACACTGTGTTGACTATTGTCACCAAAAGATGGTTGGTGGTTAGTCTTGCATGTCTGCCGAATATTCAGTACTTCACTGGCAAAAAGATATGGATTTAGTCGTGGTGGAAATTCCTTAACATTCACGAAACATAAATATGATATACATCTGTAACATAAATACAATATGTGCTTTTTTAATGTTTGGTATTACTATGTACTATCATTGGTGCATACCCTTGTAAAGTGGTCCCCCTAAGTTCATCCAACTGGACCCCATGGAAGACCAGCTATAGTGCAGCTGAATATAGGCTATCCAGCCATCTTGTGTTGTACAGATGGAAAATGGAACAAACATTAGTACAGGTATAGAAGTAAGCATTTTAGTGATATGCATGTGGCCAAGAATTTGATATGACAATCTTTGAATCTACTGATATATTGATCAGTATTTGATAAAAGATAAATGAAATCTGTGCAGAATAAATCTTTTGAAATAAAATAAATTCTGGCATGCTTTGCATTGTTTATTATACACACACATGATATACATACGTCTGCAAGTTTGCAAATTCCCCTTCTCATTGTTCTCCCGACTAATATAATTTCTCTCTTTACCCAAGTAGAGTCAACCATTTACTGGACCTAGTCCCTTAACTCCCTGTGTGTATGGATAATGTCAAGAATGTGTTTTTCCCCCCTATTCAAGTTCCGTCCAGTCCTGCTGCCATTTTTGCCCATTTGCAGACCAATTTCTGTTATCATTTGCCTCCCTCCTGGGCCCAGCGAGGGAACAAGGCATGGCTGCTATTCCTCCAGTCTCAAAATATTGGAATCCAATACGCAGCGAATTTTGGATGCCAAATCCCAGCCCTAGGGTGTCTGCTGACAGACCCTCTCCCCAAGTGACTTTGCGAGATGATCGACCGGACCGGGCTGGGGCTGCTTTAATCTCTGGGGACCGGGAACCCTGGAGATGGTGTTGACATCTTATGCAGTGCGCTTACCAATGGCAGAAGAAGAGTTAAGTGATGAGTTGTTGGTCTGCATAATGTCGTCTGCTTGCTGGCTCTCTAGACAGAATGCGCTGCTCTTTTTATGACTGAAATATGAAGCTACATTGCCAGTTTCTTTTCCTGTACCCCTATCCTCTTTTCATGTGTTTATTGATAGGAACAAAATTGTCTCAAGTCTGCCATTGCTGTCAAGTACAAGAACTAAAACTAAAACTAAATCCCAAAGCAATACCCCCCCCCCCAAAAAAAAAAAAGTAAATAAATAAGGAAAGATTTAAATGAAATTGTATCTCCCTTAGATCATGTACATGTACAAAGTAGGCCCTACATGTAAAATCAATATGATGAGGACAAATGTAACATGCTTTTTCAAAGGGGAATCTTTGCATAGAGATAACTTGTTATCATAGTAGAGAAAAATCCTGAACGGTTTACATGTAGAAGTCGTAGCTTTCAATGTTCATATTTGTATAACTTTCCTGAAAACTTAACAAAAGTAGTGTGTTAGCCTCCGCTAGAGTCTCTAGACATCTTACATTTATGCTGAACTACAAAAGCTTGTCATTCAGGCCCATAATTTCTCAGAATTATATCACAGTAGTCTCCAGCCTGGTGTTATTGAGGTATGAGTGCATTATCTCGTAAGGAAAGATTTTTTAGTGAGGTGTGTGTTTCCCTTCATTTTTAAAAGATGACCCTTTGTGTTCTAAAAATTTTAGATGTCTCAGTTTGACACTGCTGGATTTCAAGAATTGGATCAGCTAATAGCTTGTGTTGACGTTGAATATACGGGGACACTGGATGTTTATAATCGTGAAAATACTTCAAAAGATGTAAAATTGCTTTAGTTACGGTAACTGCTCGGAAGCGTGTCTGATGTGACATGCGTCTCAGGCACACAATTTGATCATTTGTGTTAGTGATAGGGAATAGCTAGAGTTGTAGGTTCACACTGAGAGCTGGTGTCACCAGTTTGGTCCCAAAAAGTATTACTGGTCTCACTAACTCTGATTGATATGCATGTAATACCTCCATGCGCATATGGTGAAATACCCTGCCATCCATTGTCACCTTTGAAGATTCCCAGGTGGCTACTTTTGTCCATTTGTGTTTGTTTAATGAGATTGAAGTTGCGCCTTGAGTCCAAAGGGCTTACTAAAATGCTGCATCCACTTCAAAAGTGGAGGATGTCGTCAATTGCCTTTTCTGCCTATTTACACAGATTTGCAGTCATAGCTGATGGTGTTTACAGAGTCTATTGATGTTGTCATAATGAATTGGTGTGCAAATTTGACCCAAATATGTATTTACTGATCAATAGCCAGCATACCAGGCATATCTCAACCTGTGAAAGAATTCAACCATATTATTCCATCTGAGGCACATGTCATGACATTGTGCAATATAATGAATTGATGGTGGATTCGAGTGACAAACTCCTGGAAGCTCAGATGGCATAACAGAGTTTAGATGTAAACAGCTAGAATGCCCATACTGTAGTGAGGTGAAACCACCAGTGACACAGGTACTGTGCTGAAAACACAACTGTATGATTAAAGTGCGAGGGCAATATTGAAGACATGATTTCTAGTATTGAAAGAGGCATGCTTGGTATGTAAAAAGTGTACAAAAGGCAATATTAAGTCAAGAGTCCTCTGAAGAAGGTTTGTATCGCTTGCTCTTTCTGAGCATGGGTGGCGATAATGGTTAAGAAAAAGGGAATGAATTATACAAGTACAGTAAGGTCAAGAATGTATATAAAGTCGCCCAGGTCACGGGGCACTAGAGTCTATTTTCCATTTTTTGTTAGCACTCAATGCAATGCTAAGAATAACATGCATTGGAATCAAGCATGTGAATTCACATTGTGCAGTTAACAAACTTTGGTGTGTATGACATATTTTCGCAAATTTCCCACAATGTTTTAAAGAGGATCAGACTTAAAGTTTGAAGAAGTGCTTTGAGTCTCATGACCAGACAGACTTGGAATTTGTTTAGTGTAATACTTTTTGTAGTTACCATGGTAACAACTCAAATGTTTACATCTGACTGCTTGATATAGTCTGACTGTCTGCATAGTTAGTGCAGTTATTGTAGGTTGCAGTGAAAAGTGCTTCATGAAATTGGGCTGTTGGAAAAGTTTTAAGAGCGAGTATGTAATACCAAAAGCCTGGCACATGCAAGGGGGGGGGGGGGGGAGGGGGGGATGGGGAGGAGGAGGTGGTTGAGGAGACTGATGGGGCCTGGGTCAAGACACAGAAAGAGCTGAGATGACCTGCGCCTCTGGAAAGCATCAACTGTGTCAACTCTTTTGGCTCTTCCTCACCTGCTGTTGGTATAGATGGGGGAATTCTGAAAGAGTGAGGATGAGGAAGGGGCTCGAGTTTCTGCCTCTGTGAGGTCATCGACCCCATTTTGACCAGAATAAACAACATTCCCTGCTGGAGAGATGCAATTGTGACTCCTGTCTGGAGAAATGGGAACTGACTTGTGGTAGAATGTGTGGCCGCTCGTGCATGCACAAACTTTTTATGGAGGGGAAAAAACAAACAAAATAAAACAAAGAAGAGAAAAGACAGTCTTCTTTGATGACTAGCCTGCCCTATTTGATATCATTTAGACCAAGAAAGATTTTTCCCATTTTTTTTTTCGCTGTCCCCTCCTTAAAAAAAAAAAAAAAAAATCCCTACCAGAATTTTTAGCAGTTTATTAAGACTGTTTGAAATTGATTGTACTGAGAATAAACTGTACTTTCTGTGACTTTCTTTTTTTTCTTTTTTTTTTTTTTTTGCTTCTGCAAATTGAATGGTAAAACATTTAATCATTGGTACTTTTCATGTGCCTTTAGATTTGAACTGCTTTCGTGGAGCATTTTTTCCTTTTGTTTTGTTCCATCTTTAGTTTTATTAGCACTGCAAGGTCAGTATCAGGCATGAATTATGAGTGTCCTGATATTATAAGATGACTCTATATGTCCCTGAATGGGTCGAATAAATTCGAATAAATTTTCCCATTCGCTTCAGATGCGTAAGTTCTATAAGAAGTTCTGTGTCTGTTTGAAATTTGATAACAATACTTGTGACTCATCAGGTGAGCATCCAAGGCAGTCATGGCAGTGGAACATGGCTCCTTGCAAAGCAAGGGAAAGCGGCGTCTGCCTTTAGCACCACTGAGGTGTAAACATGAACTGGGTGTTTGGCACTTTTATTGAGGTCGATCAGCACAGGTATGAATCATGCATTTAAGACATCAAACTGGGCTATTTTCGAATCTTGGCTCAGCTCCTAGTATCAGCTAGAGCCTTCAGGAGGAAAGAAATACATTCGAGTTGCGGGGCATTTTAGAATGTCTGTCTCTCACATTGGCAACCTGATACTATTGGGCCCAGTTTGCAAAATTAGTCACACAAGGACGATCACACTCATCATTACATGACTGCTGGGCTTATGAACCAGAACTTGTGTGACTCATGAAAGATTCCCAGCTAACTTTTACTTTGTCTAATTCTTTGAACCATCCCCCTCTCGAAGAAAGGGGGAAAAAACACTTCAAGAATGTTCTCTATGAAAACTTTTAGAAGTTTGTGATCAGCGTTCAAAGGTGAAGGGTCGTGTGTAGGTAACCAGTATTCAGTGCATTATAACTGCTTGACATTTATGCTAAGTGTGTACCATGTGCTCAGTCTGAACTTGTATATATTTATGGTTTGAAGGTTGAATGATTGCACATGGAGATAACGGCAAAGTTCAGTAATTAGATTTGCACAAGACTCAATTGGCAAAATATTATGAAAATGTGTCTGCCCCCTGACATTCAAATTTGAGAGATATAAGAACATGTCCTAAGTACCCTAGAGAAAGTTCTTGCTTATCACAAAAAGCACCCATAACGGAAATATTAGGCCTAATTCTTAATATCCATGATAAAACATGCATGTACATAAAATGTGGCAATAGTATGACAAGTATAACATGACAACGTGACAAAACAAACAACCAAAGATATCAAGTGAAGGGGTTACTGAGAAGGCAATGGGCCTTTAATATTTAAAACTAACCCCAGAAAAGTAAATACAGTGTTTTGTCTCTTCTTTCTATAAACTATAACTGACAAAAAAGTCGGCACACGCACACACACTTACATACATACACGAACAAAAGATACACAAGATGCCATGTTCACGTGTGTCTTGAATGAAGAGAACCAACTCAGATGTTAGCATTGGCACTAGTATTGATATATGATGCTGAGAACATTTTTTTTTTTTTTGCTATCAGCATACATTGTGTTTTGTTATAAAATTATAAAATTAAACATCATTGGTTGTGTTTGTCCAGAGTTCAGTGTGTGTGTTTTAGGATGTCATCACTTGCCTTCAACTCTTTGTCCGGCATATTTTTAGTAACAGAAATGGTCCATTTTGCCACGTATATGTATTGTTTGTCCTGTACTGACGACAACAGTGCATCGCTTTGACAGCATATGTGTGTAAAGCTGCCATATTGCCTTGATCTGCCCTAATATTTGTTCAGGACATCCACCTACACATTTTCCAAGTATTCTCTCTTTTGTGGGTTAAGTGGGTTAGGGTATTAAATGGCCTTGCTGGAATCCATAACTGATTTGCTTTTTTTTCAGACATTTGCACCCCTTTCCTTTCTGCACTTGGAAAAAGAAAGGTGCTATAAAGTGTACATGCATGGATGCGACGCTGCAAACTCCTGAAAGAGCAACCCAATAATTCAGTCTGTTGTGTCAGCCAGCTTTTCTGTTGCTCAAGCAGCAAAGTGTAAATTTGATCTTGCATCGTAGCAGTTGGATACCCATCAGCAATGTTGAGAATATGGTTTTCACCTTGGTGCTGTGAATATGCAGTGAGTCACATTGTGACAGGTGTAACTCAGGCCAGTAGTCATGAAAATGAAAACAAGAATAAAAGAAAAGAATCCATCATTCTATAATTCCAGCACGTAATGAAATACACATTGAGATTGTGTACTGTTGTACCGGTACCTATTTTATGAAGCATTTGGGTGACTTTAAATATTAATTCCTCCCAGAGTCATAATAATGGGAGAAAAATTTATGTACTTGTGCAAGGCGTGTTAGTCATGCTGGAAAAAAAAAAAAAAAAAAAAAAGCCGTAAAGGTCAAAGAGCAATGTCAGTCATATGTTCCAGGAGATTTTTTTTTCTTCAAAGACACCATAGACTTCAAACTGCAGAAATGCTGTAATTAAAAGCAGTCCAGCACAAAGGAGATTAGAAATGCTACCATGAGAATTTTTAAGAGCTTGTGGTGCTATTGGCAGTGGCACATATTTTGGTAACAAACAAACAAAATAGTGATTTAGAACAGTCATGCAAAAAGTTCAATGTGACTTCTTCTTGCCCGCAAACGTTTTTTGCGACCTCTCCTCGAACTTTTATGGCATAGAGAGCCCATTATTAGTTCTATCAGTCTGTTCTAGGCCTTCTCTAAATTGTTCTGGATCCATCCATTCTGTATAGGGCCCAGATAAACCAAGGAACGTACAGTAGTCAAAGGCTCTCTTCCGGCATGGGATTGTATTAACATCTGCTATGCACACTGCCATATCCTGCATCATACATACTAATTTTTGTGGTTTGTGCAGAGAATGAATTGGAGAGGGATGCCAGAAGAAAAAAAAATATCAAACTGTTCAAAAAGAAAAAAGAAAGACGAGATGAATAGAGCTCTGGAATAATGCTGGCACAGAAAACTGAAGAAAGAATGGAAATGAGGAATGAGGGAAGAGAGATAGAAGTGAAAAGCAATGATTTGTAAGTGGGAGAAGCAGAAATAAAGAGAAGAAGAAAAACTCAAGAGATAGCATGGAAAGATTGATGAATTGTCAGGCAAATTGAGGAAAAAGAGAACAAGTGAATAAAGTCAGATAGCAAAGACTGATGTGAATACTGGAGAAACTAGAGGAGTTGTGGCCCGTCAGCAAAAACTATGTTAAGCTCAAAATTAGCCAGATGTGGACATCTGTGCGAATTGGTTTAGGATTTTGGTGCGAAACTATTTGTAGTATGACAAAGAGATCGAGCATCATGGCCCGTACAAATGAAGCAGTGTGTTCAAGCAGCGTCGCACTATTTGCCTGTGCTTTCTAGTCTGGAATCTTTAATGGCAGGCTGCGAGCGCGTTCCCTGGCAAAGCCATCATGTGACCCAATCGCCACGTTTGCCCCAGCCGATTGCGAACAGTTTTGGGAGATGCTAATCAGTAATTAATTTGCGCGACATTGGAAAGTGATCGAGTCTGGGCTCTACTGCTGCAGAGCCCTCCCCGGAGGAATGGAGAGAATTCAGAATGAAAAACATTCGCTCATTTTGGAGCTGGGCGATGGGAGGGGAATGGCGAAGATAAAGAATGTGGGAGATTTATCACTGGGAGATGGGGTGCGTGTTTGGGGAGAGGGTTGGTGTGAAATAAGGGTAAAGTCTGTGATACAGTTAAGAGCCGTGTTTACACTCGCAGCTCTCATCTCCCCTCTGAATCTGCAATACATAATTTAGTCCTTTTCTGGATGACATCTTGATGAGCTGCGATCCAGTGCTCCATGGCCGCATGTCTCATCGAAAGTAAGAATCATGAATTTAATCCAATTAAAGTAATCGCAATTATTATTCTATCGAGCAAGCATCCATTAATGATCCAAACACAAAGTTGATATTAGCATGCTATGCAATATCTTGCAGAGGGTGACTGGCTATACAATGCAGCTTGAAATCATCTTTTGAGCAGTGGGATAACCTTGCATGGTGGAAAGGTTTGTGACACTTCGTGAAAGTTATAGTACTGTGTTTATCATTTACTGTGTGTGCCATATTGTAAAACGAGGAATGTTTGGGTTCATTTTAATGTCGCAAATTTCGCGAGCGCCAAGATTCGCAAAATTAGAATGCACGCAAAAGTTCTTGTCTATACTTTATTCATTGAATGCCAAGTAGCAATTAGCGAAAATTTCATGCAGCGAATATAGCATGTTTTACAGTATATTTTGCAAGTCATATCATATCAGATTGTGTCAGATCTTCAGTCAGTTGTGGCAATCGTGATGATTGTAGAAAAGTTTTGGACGGTTCAAAAATTATCTACAATCAACACGATCGCCACTACTGACCTCAGGATCTGAGAAGATCTGATAATCACAATTACTCCAAGATTCACACCACGATTTCATTCGTGGTGCAAATTGTATTTAGACATAAACACAAATTTGAACATCAGCTACTTATGGCCATTGATGGCGTGCGTAGCGGATGGCATGACAGTAGGTACTCAGCACTGGCAACAGGCCATCCCTATCAACTGCTGATAAGTGGATGTATTGACCTGCAGAATATAATTTCTTCATATAGGGCAGATATTGGGGGGGGGGGGTCCAAACCACTAGAACAGACATTATATGCAAACTGTCTAATACTGACAGATCAGTAGTGCTTCACGAAATGATATTGCCAATTGTAGCAACTTTTTTTTTTATAAAGTGATTTAGTGGCCTAATCTTGGGTGATTTCGCTTATTAGTTAAAACAGTGCAAAGCGGTTGCCATGGTGGAGCAATTGCTCATTTATCTGTTTGCACGGGGACAGGAAATAACATTTGACAATCGCCTCTCTTTGCGCGATGGATTTTGTAAATGGCTTCAAAAGCTGATGCACCTATACAGACAGAATATTAGAAGAATTACAGTTATGACATCACACCTCTGTCTGTTTTGTCAAAGGTTTGGAATTGGGGTCTGTTGCACCGGAGGATGTAGAGCGTAGCATTTGTCTTTCTCGCTGCTTTTCATTTTGTCATCATAGCTCAATTATGGGTAACTTTTTCTGACAGAAGTTGTTTAAAAATCAAAGGGTTGCGCAGTCTCAAAGTCTCTCCCAGCTCCCCCGACTTCATTATCGTTGTTTGAGAGGCAATGTTGTTTGTGAAAACAGCGGACTGTGTGAAATACCGCTTGGCATGAGAGTGGAAACAATTTGTTTCTGCCCAAGGAATTTGTTTTCCCTTTTCTAAAAATTCAAAAGACCAGCCCACTGATTCTCATTCATAGTCTCAGGTGATCCATTTGTAGACTGCTGCGGAATGGCTTCCCCTGCTGTTTTCTAGGTTGGTGCTCCCAAACATGGCTATTCTGTTTCTTAAATGGGTTATGAAAAGTCAGTCCGGGCATCCACTCTACTGGCAAGTTTTGATACTGTGACAAAACTTTGTCACAGATTTTGATTTGTTTAAGATGTTTTTTTTTTTTTTTTTTTTTTTTTTTGGTATGCGGGGATTAAAAATGAGGATATTTATACTTCAGCTGATATTGAATTTTAAACCAGAATATGGGAGGGAGTGACAGGAATGCCATTTTTCTCTCCTCCCAAGGTACTGGCAGCTGTACAATTGTGATTGTTTATGCATGTGTCCATGGAAAAATAAAATAAAATAAATAAATAGATGAATGAATGAATGAATAAATGAATACATACATGAGTGAATACATAGATACATAAATAAATATATAAATAAATACATAAATGAATAAAGATATTGCCTGTTTACTTTAGCACTAGAAGAGAGCAGTTGTTAAAGATAATGTGTAAATAAATCATGATGAATCTGTGATGTGCTTATGGAAGGGGGGGGGGAGGGTCACGAGAGAAAGTTCAGGGATCTAGGGTTCAAGGTTGAATTATTAAATCCTCTCTGTGACCTGATAATTCAAGAAACGATTGATGTTGTGTCATCACATTTTCCATGAGAGTGGAACATGATGGGACTATTGTGGTAAGGCTTGTGAGGACACGATGTGGTGTCTATGGTCAGAACCCAAAGTGAAATAATTTGCAAAATCACTTAAAGTATTTTGCTGTGTCATTGTATGACTTTGGCTGCAAGGTTTCAGAATGACATTGGAATTTCACTGATTAGATATTGCATCAAATCATGTGAAGTTGGAGGGCAGTAATGAATAACTCATAACTATTTTATTTGAGTTACTCTTGAAATGATTTTGTTGTTGTTCTTGTTGTTGAACCAGAAAGCAAGCCGTACAAAGCAAATGACTCAACATACTTTTGCCTAAATACATGTATGGGAGAGGTTCATAGAGGTGAAAAACAAAAATAAAATGAGTAAAATGAACTGCTGGAATGTGGTTATATACAGTGAAGTAGGTACCCTACATGGAGGCAAATGTATTGGCATTGTGATGTCAAATGTTGCAAGTTATATTCATAACACGTTGTGTTTGTTGTTAACCCGTTGAGGACAAGTCCCGAGTATACTCGGGCAAGTGTCTATGGGAAATGTGTGTTGTAGCAAAATCAGCCTGTCCTCAACGGGTTAAAGGACAAGTTCACCTTCATTAACATAAGGATTGAGCGAATGCAGCAATATTAGTAGAACACATCATTGAAAGTTTGAAGAAAATCGGACAATCCGTTCAAAAGTTATGAATTTTTGAAGTTTTTGTGCAGTCACCACTGGATGAGAAGACTAGTGCTGTGTATGATGTCACATGCGTACAACAATATAAGGAAAATATAAAGAGAATTACACAAAATTTCATCTTTTGAAAAAAGTACACATTCCCTCGACTCGTTACAGACATATGTTATGGGTAATATTATTCCCATTGCCTTTAGAAAGAGGCAAGTCAAGTGCTCTAAAAAAGTGAAAATATGTTGAATTTTCTTTACATTTTCTTTATACTGTTGTACTCATATGACATCACAGGCCTTAGTAGTCTCCTCATTCAGAGGTTCCCACACAAAAATTTTAAAAGTTCATAACTTTTGCATCAATTGTCCAATTTTCCTCAAACTTTCACTGATGTGTTCTACTAGTCTTGCTGCATTCTCTCAATCCTTATGTTTATGAAGGTGAACTTGTCCTTTACAGATTATGCTTTGAAGTGTAAACGTATTTGATGTGTTTGATTTGATGAACAATCACAAGATAGTTCGCTCTAACCAGCAATGTAGGAAAGATGTATATACTGCTTCGTTTCTCACTTTGTGTTGAACTCTGTTACTAATTCATTGAAATATTCTTTCCCATAGGCATAAAAGTTTGTGTTCCTCCTCTTTTCTATCCCAACAATGCCAAATTCTTTCTCCGTTTTTCTTTGCCTATATTCTTTGTATCTTTCTTTCGCTGTCTATATGCTGTATATATTTATCTCTTTGTTGACTACATTCTTTATATCTAACTTTCTCTGTCCACATTTTTTATATTTCTCTTTTGCTGTCTATATCATTTTTATCTCTCCTTCATCTGGATGTCTTTCACTTGTCGCCATGTTTGTTGCTTTGCTGTGTTTATGCTCTAGTGGCTGCTGTATGATGTATGTATACCACCTCTGTGTTGTCTTTGGATCTCTGAGGTGTAGGACCGCTGACAATGAACGATGAGAGAGAAATGTCAAACAGGTGTCATGACAAATGAAGCACTTTACCCTGGTAGCTATTATCATCATATCTCACCAGCCATCGGCAGTCATGCTGTCAGGAGTGTGTACATGAAACATCCTTAGACAATACACTCATGAGGGGGCGGAGTAGAGGGGGGGGGGGAGGGGGGAGGGGGGAGGGGGGAGGGGGGAGGGGGGAGAGGGAAAAGAAGGAGGGATGGTGGAATACATCATTGACTGGATAATACAGGTAAATAATTTGAGTGCATTAGTCACAGTCGGCACCTATTCACCATGCCTGCTGGAGCAGGGAGGCTCCGGAATTGTATAACCTGCGCGGCCCTGTCTGATTGTTCCAAAGTTATCACCCGATTGATTTCAGTGTGGAAGGCTATCTTGTTGATGAAGCTGCCATCGCCTGGATTGGATGTAGAATGTGTTTTGCTCCCCGGAGGAAGAGTGTCATGGATAGCCAGTCCCAGTCAGGGCCATTAATCATCTTTTCCCCAAGATCATGTTCAGTATTTGCGACTTGACTGTCTGCCATTCTAGCACAGTACTAACACCCTTTTGGTCTGTCCAGAACAAGAATAGAGCGAGAGGATCAACAATGACAATGAACAAAATCCGTTTGATATATAATGTAATTATAGATTTACAAGAGAGTTGTGTTAGTTGTATGTTATTTTCTGTCAACAACAAGAAGGGCATTGACACTGTACAAAGTCTAAAGAGTTTGTGTTCTTTCAGCTCCCTAATTGATGACATGGAAAAGACAGGGACCAAGTCTTATTTATGTGAAAATATGATGATGAAAAAGAAGTTTTGTCAACTGTTATGTCTTGCAAAGTGTTTGATGTGGTGTAAGCACAGAGACTTCAGTAGTCTTTTTTTTTTTCTTCAAATACAGTTAATCTGATGGTTCTGTCAAATAATGCTCTTTCACGTAAAGCTGTAAACAAAAAACAAAAAACAAAAAAACAACAAAAACAAAATCTCAGTCCCATTTGTAAACAAGTATGTCAGACTGCGAACTGCAGAAAAAAATCATGCATTCAGTTGCACTTATCTTAAATCTTAAGATTTTAAGTCTCAAAGTCTCTTAAATTTATATATTGAGATGTGGATGAGGTAGAAGTACTGAAGGTACTTGCCCGATGAGCCAAGATGCTACATTTGAATCCAGTTTACTCCTGTTCATCAGTGGACAAACACTGTGTGTATGTGTGTGCGTGTGTGTGATGATAATGTTTGTGTGTGTGTGTGTGTGGTGTGTACGTGTGTGCGTGCGCGTTCATGGGACTCCTTTTTCGTCTTTCCGCGTATCTTTCCTTGAGCATCGGGCTTGATTAATTGGCGCGGGGCCCCCGTCTCGGCAAAATGGTAAGTGATGCGTTCCTGAGGAGAGATATATCTGAGGTGCCGTGGTATCGATGGAGATTAATCTTGCAATCTGTTGGAGCACTTAGGATGGGATTCTGAGGAGCATGATTGGGGTCTAAGTAAATACTGACATAGCAGATGATGTGCACTGTCCACATGCAATCCCCTTTTTTATTCTTGTATTATTTTTTAAATGTTTAAGTGTTTAAGTAGATAGTACTTTTGAAACTTGACGTTATCAACTCTGATACAATGAAACGCACTACTAACACAAAACTTTTCTGTGGTGCCAATGAGCCAAATACCTTGTTTTTTTATCACCTTATGATTACTACTAGAAGCTATATCTGATATACATGAACAAAGTTTCTCAGCCCAACTAACCCTTTTTATAACGTGTTTCCTCTTAAATGTATGGGGACAGGTTTTAGGTGAAAGGGAGCAGTGCAACTCCAAAGGATGCATTTTGTCTTTAGTATCCCCCCTCCCCCCCAAGATATTCTGTGAAGATACATGGGTGCTGTGCTATGTGACAAAAGTGAATTGTTAGAGAGTTGTATTCTGCATGATTCATTTCTGCATTTCCTGATGATTTGTTTGTGCAATTCACTCTTGATACATGAAGACAAAATGAGGGAATGTCATCAATTCTTGGATGCTGTATAGACTGTGGCGTTATGCTCACATTCCATTCACAATGTCATCATGTACATGTAATGTATGAATGCAGAGCACAATCCTGTTTCCTTGAAATGGTTAGGCCTTAGATAGTTGCATAGATATAAGAAGTTGAAAAAGTCAACTTCTCCTTTACAGCAGCTAGATATCCTATATCAAAAGAAAAAAAAGGAAAGCGAAGCTTTCACATTTATACTGCACAGGGAATGCACTGTGTAAATGAAAGCTTTCAAAATATATATTTTTTTCATTTTGTTTGTTTGTTTTTGGGCAGGTGTACATATTCCTGTTGTGCAGTTGCTCTATATATGATTCTCTGTTTCACATTGTGGTAGAGTTTCAGAAAAAAAAAAAAAAACTTACTTGTCATATGTTGCTATCTACCAATACTCTGTGTGACTTGCACAACTGCGTGCCAGTTTAGCGAATTTATTAAAAAGAAGGAATTAATGGAATGTTTTGAAACACTATGTAAAATGGCTAGCCCCAAACTTTGTGACTCCCACCTACACAGTGTGTAGGCTGGAAATTGGCGAGCAGATAAGTTCAAGGGAAGGAATCCACCCTCTTTGGTTCACCACACCTGTCACCACGTGAACCCACCAAATTGCCGCAGCGATGAATAAAAGACTCCCACGTTCCTCCCCGAAATATTCCTGGAATGGAGGAGAGAGACTCATCTCCGATGATGATGGCGAAAGGACGAAAAAGACGGAACCAGGAGCAGATTTGATGTCACGTTTGCAAAATCAGGCGCGTCAGGGTTTGAGCATCTGCTGGATTCAGTTTCACAACATGATATCATGGAATTTAAAATTATTCATGAATGGCATTAAAAGTTAAAACCTTTCATTCCCAAAGTAAGAGCAATCTGATGTCCATGATATCACAAAATGCTACATGGGCTTTGAAAATATTCATGAATAACATTGGAGTTCATAAAAAGTTCATGAAATATTCATATATAAGATATATTTTCATTCCCAAAGCAAGAACACTCTGATTACCATGATATCACAAAATGATAACATGAACTTTAAGTTGAAATATTCACGAATAACATACCATAGGAGTTCATAAAAGTTTATAATATATTCGTATATAACATATTAAAGAAATGAACCTTTTCATTCACAAAGCAAGAGCAATCTGATGACCATGATATCACAAAATGATAACATGAACTTTGGAAATATTCATGAATAACATAGGAGTTCATAAAAGTTCATAAGAGTTCATAAAATATTCATAAATAACATAAGAGTTGGAACCATTTATTCCCAAAGCAGGAGCAATCTGATCACCATGATACATTGTATCGCCAAACGATACCGTGGACTTTGAAAATATTCATGAATAATATACAAAGTTGAAACATTTGATTCCCAAAGCAGGAGCAGCAAATTTGCTCTTGTTTTTCATGTATTGTGATTCAAGCTCCCAAGGTGGAGTATAGTTTTATTAGGTCCCTACTCATCAAATAAAAGATAGCCTGGACCCATGATTGGTGACACTGTTTAAAGGGTTTATTAGCCATCTTTTAATAAAACTTTCATATCTGTGTTGGTTTTTCTTTCTGATCTCAGTAATTTGCCCTTTTAGAGGAGAATCAATCATGCAGAAAAAATTATATTTCTTAAGGAATAATAAGGACACTGATATTGTTGTGTAACTTCACAAAGAGTTGATGTTAACTTCTTTGTGCGTATCATGCTGGTAGGACCCTTATATATGAGCGAGCATAATCATACAGTTGTAGGCCTTAGTGCTCTTTGCTACAAGACTATATGATATCAGGTATGATGGGCTAGCTTGACAAAAGGCCAGCTCTGTATACTGTTGGACCAAGTGGTTTTGTAACAAGACCCAGGCCCTAACTGAGTTTAGCACAGATACCAGAGACTATTTTGGGGGTGGTGGCATTTCTCGTTTGGACCTTGTGATCCGTCTTGATTACTGGCAACAGCCATAAGATAACGTCATCCTCGCCATTGAATATCCCTGGTCATCGATCACTCTCGGCCTATGATCACTCACCAGGGTAATTCATTTCGCGTCCCACGGATGGATTCTTCCAATGAGTCAGCCATTTGGAAATGCAGAGGTCAAAAGATGAAGTTGGCTTGTTATAATCCAGGTTAAGATACTTCAGAGAGACAAGTCCTCTCTGGCCCTAGGGATAATTTTAAGAGCAACCAGATCTGCACTTGGAACTTGTCATAGTTTTGTCTCTCGGTTTTGGAGAATTTTCTTCACCTTGCTTGTCTCTCTCCTTTATTCTATATTGACAGAACTCTTACGAAATGTACAGTCCTAAAAAAACTTATTGGAGATTGAAGAAAGTTTGCATTTAATCCTGCCCAAACTATGTACAGATCTACCACACAGTAGTTTCTGTAAGTTTTGTGAGTTCCCAACTCTTCTCCCATTATTGTTATTATTGTTATTATCATTATTATTATTATTATTATTATTATTATTATTATTATTATTATTATTATTATCATTATTATTATTATCCTTTTTTTCTTTTTGAGAGAGAGAGAGAAGTCTTCTTGTTTACTCTTGTCAGGACTAGCATGACAAACTTCTGAAAGGAGGCCTACACTTTTGCCATGGCTTTGTATTCCAGTGCTGAAAAGTAGGATTTGTGGCGCAAGTACGCATTTGTCAACTTGGAGACTTCATGCCTAGACTGAATCATAGAATTGCAAATACAACACATATCAACCAAACTGTTCTGAAGATGGCCATTCTTTCGGTCTTCTATTGTTTTGTGCTGATCGTACACCTTGTGACATTAACGTATTAACGTACTAACGTATACATCTATATTAACATTATACATCTACGTATATACTTAGCCCCTAAACTGCTGAGGGTATTGTCATTATTTCCTGATGACGTAAAGAAAATACGAGGAGATACATATTTGGAGTAAATTCCCCTATAAAACGGTCTTTCCTCACTGCTAATGAAGAGCGCAGGCTGAACATGTCAAATACACAGTGCAATTGTGCACAGACATTAATTCGAGCACCCCAGGGCAGTATACCCTTATGTATTGGTAAATGGTATCGACAAGGCCTGTTAAGCTACGTGAAGAAAAATTACCACCGTGTAGAAGATAATCGGATGATCAGGTAGCATACATGAGATGTCATTGACAATACAGTGTCATTTTTGCCAAGCCCATCGCAGGTGCGGGGAGACTAAGGGATCGCCTGCGGCATCTGTCCGTCCGTCGTCCGTCCGTAACGCTACAAAAACTTGAATAACTCTCTACTGAGGACATTAATTTCAATCAAACATGGAGGGAAGAGTGATTATACAAAGTTACACATTTTACCAAAACATGAAGGTCACCTCAAGGTCAAAGGTCACAGGCAGGGGTAATGAACTTTAGGGCCCAATGTTAAGTTTTTACGGTGCATTTCGATTATGACTCATAACTCATAACTTTTGATGTATATGTCTGTTTGTGACTAAACTTGCATGGTAGATGTCCCTTGGGGAGTTCAAGAACACCACAAGGTTAAAGGTCACAGACAGGGGTCAACAAACTTTTAGGGCCCAATGTTAAGTTTTTACGGCGCATTTTGATTATGGCTCATAACTTTTGATCCATATGTCCCTTTGTGACCAAACTTGGCTGGTAAATGTCCTTTGGGGAGTTGTAAGTCACCACAAGGTCACAAAGGTCATAGAGAGGTCAATGAACTGCCAGGATTTAGAAAAACATTTATTTCGTCTACGCGAATGGGCGAGACACATTTTAGCACTTGCCTTGTTCTGATTGTCAACATTAGTGTACATCTTTTTTGGGGGGTCTCTCATTAATTTAGAAATGCAGTTTGTTAAGACCAACACACCCGATTGTCAGTTAATGAGCAAAAATGCACAATATCATTAGTTTGGCAGTCAGATGTTTGGGTTGTTGTTTTGTGTTTAGTTTGTTTTCAGTTTTTACTTATACCGGGTGTCCCAAAAAAAGCGGAACGGTGGATTTTCAGTACCTTGCGGGCTAAAAGTTATATATATTTTGACATCATTAGAAAGAGCATCTTCCGCAGAAGACTATGATACCAAAATCATAAAATTTGGTTCAGTACTTTTTATTCTACGCCAATTTCTGAAAATGCAGTCATTGCCAAATTTCGCCGGATTTTTGCGACTTATGAGATAATAATTTGAGTGCAACACGCGATCCATACGGTGAATATTGTGTAAGCTCGGTGATCCATGTCAACAAATGATACAGCTTTCACATTAGGCACGGGCCAGGAAAAAAACGTGCATCTGTGTGTCTGTGTGTCTGTGTGCGCGCGCTCCCAATATGAAAGCGTTATCTTTTGTTGACATGGATCAACGAGCTTACACAATTCACCGTATGGAACGCGTGTCGCACCCAAATTATTATCTCATAAGTCGCAAAAAATTGAAAATGACTGCATTTACAGAAATTGGCGTAGAATAAAAAGTACTGAACCAAATTTAATGATTTTGGTATCATGGTCTTCTGCGGAGGATGCTCTTTCTAATAATGTCAAAATATATATCACTTTTAGAACGCAAGGTACTGAAAATCCACCGTTCCGCTTTTTTTGGGACACCCGGTATAATGACAGCATGTGTTTTAAGCCAGTAAATTGAGAAACAGCTCAACTTGATTCAATTGTCCTTGTTCGGAAGTGATGCTCAATCTATTCACCACTTTATATATTGCTCGAGTGCATTATTTTGACTTGTGATTTATGTAAACTTAGCATCAATATCGTGTAATATATTGTGCCAGATTCTAATAATCAAAAATCTCTCATTATGGGTATGATATTGTCATATACTGTGCATTAAATACTGATGATGATTTTCATTCTTTTCTTTTTTTCTTTTCTTCCCCCTGTCCCAGATCTCTGTGACAGAAACTTTTTGTTGGATCTTGTTTGTGGCAGAAATCCAGAGACAGAACTAGAACTCGAAAGGTAAGATGCTCTGATATATATTTCTTGTATCTCGGACTGTTGCGATGTATGATGATGTCCTTGGATGTGAAATATGCCTCTGGTCGCATCTTTTGTCTTATATCTTCCTTGTGTTGGAGGAACTATACATCATACAGAGAAATGTCACGCCTCATGAGAATTATAATGCATGGCAGTTGTATATTACGTGAATTGTCAGTCTTCTCGTGATGATAGCAGCAGAACGGATACACTGCAAAATGTTTTATTAGAAGTAGTAGGCACACCTGCTGGTAATATCCACCAGGTCAAAGTGATTTTAATCAGGCAACCAAAGTGCAGTGTACACCAGATTTGATTAATACGATGTCAATCAAATCATTTTCAAACTGCTCTACATCTTTCTCTTCCCTTTCAAAAAGAATATATGATTGTTGTGTTCCCAAGCAATCATATCACTAAGTGGCCCCTTTGCTGTAGATTCGCATGCATCCTGGACTATTATCAAATCAATGGAGATGAGTTTGGGACAAGGTTGGAAAGATTGTGGTGGAATAATTGGGGTGTACTTTCCTTTGTTGAGATTTCAGTTGGAGAAGACTTTTGTCATGATAGTTAATCCTGTTTTCATTCAGTAACATTAAAGTGAATGGATTATAATGCTATATATATTTTCTCTTTCGCCTTTTTTTTTTTTGATGGGGGAAGGAGGGAATTGGGGCTTTATTTGGGATTGTTTATTTGCTCTAGAGCCTTGGTTTGATCATGTATGTGTCTAATACTGATTCATAAGTGTGTGTGTGTGCTGTATTTGATGGATTTGATGTTTTTAGTGTGGACTTCCTGTACTGATACAGAAAAAAAAACAAACAGCAATCTTTGGTAAAAGTTTCAGTACTGCTTTGTTCTTTACATGTTGTCACATTACTCTAGTTTGTTTGACAGTACAGTCTCAAGTGGTACTGGGTGGAACTGTTACAGAATCCAGCGTCATTTAGGAAAATGTGACAATCCTGCTAGCAGAAGCAAAGAAACTTTTCATAGGGTGTATTCATCAACTCACTTCTGGGAAACAACATTCTGGGAGATTTGGGCAGTTGATAAACACAAAGCTGTTTCGATTAATTAGAAGCACCTAAAGTTCTGAAATGCCCCCCAAAAAGTGCGATCGCAAACACATTAGAGCCAGAAACGCATTCCTGTGGAAATGGTAAATGCGAAGTCATATATAACTCGGACCTGCCCACGCCAGCCATTGCCAATGACACGCATTGCCAGTGATACGTCTCTGCTCCTTGGGTTCAAACTGCACAGTGGAGCTGTATAGTGACGAGGCCTCCTTCTTGACTCAGAACAGAGATGATAAATACATCAACTCAAGAAAAGCAATCTAAAATGCCCTTGTAAAGGCGTTTTGATGGTGGATATTCAAACATGTACTTCAGATGTTGAAAAGATGATAAATGCAGCCAAAGATTTCATTCAGTTGTATTGTTTGTTTACTATTCAACAAAAACATAAAAAAAAAGAAAAAAAATTCAGTTCAGCACATCTGAGTAAAACATACAAAGATCAAAAGCATGGAAACTAGACTGCAGTAGGCATCATAGGTATGAGTGCTGTATGCATAAGTTTATTTTCAAGTCATATCTGACTCTTTGATCTTTAGGAGTTGTTTTGCTGCAACACCCCACTGCATCATTTGAATACACAAGTTGGTAATATGACAATGTCAGATTTAATATATATTTGTTATGTAAGCTTACGAACAAGCTGCCTACATGTACCCTGCAATTGGGATATGATTGTGTGTGTGTTTTTCCCGTCTTCCATCGGTGAGCATGAGTAAACAGCAGAAGTGTCACAATTTGCCGAAATTTTTGATCGTGCGCTGTCACCTTTTCTCGATGCACGAGTACAGTACGTAGCAAAGGCGGTGCATGGTGGGGTAGTCACTGGTGGGTATCCACTATGGCGAATGACCCCTGCTATCCCCTTGTAGAAATCCGCACTGCTGAAAGAAGCCTCAGTGTAAGGGGTGCTCCATAAATCACTTGTCAATGCTTTTAAATTGGATTCCTTTTGTTGTCATAGCCATCCTCATTCAAGGGCAAATAATTGTTCAGAAATCTGCCAGATTTTTATTTTTTTTTTCTTCTCTTTCAAGGGATCCAGAGAATGCCAGGCTCAGTTGAAAGGAAATTTTGGATAGCTTTGAGCTGTTGTGAAAAGCATCATCTCTCAAATGGTAGTTTACCTTGCCTTTTTTCCTTGCATGGACAAAACAGTTTAAAGTTGTTTGGTGATTTTAAAGCCTACTACATTACATAGTTCTCTAGTGGCACATTTATTTCACAAAAAGAATTTTGTTGTTTCCAGTGAAACAAAGCAAGGACAATTTAGGTGTGTGATAAAATATAGCTTTTGACAAGTGGAAAGAAAGAAAGTTGGTGTGTTCATGCATGAAAAACTAAAATTCTGCCCTCAATATAGATGGAAAATATTTTGCTCTCACATGACATAGCATACTGAGGCATTCTACTCTGTTCAATCAGACTTTTCCTGTCTTTTTTTTTTTTTTTTACTTTTCTGTACAGTAAGGAATTTAGTAAATAATTGCACTTTGTGGATAGAATATTGACCAGAATTCGAAAACTCATCTCTGTTTCACAGGGAATCATTGATATTCATGGAACAAGTGGGGCTTTGCACCACGTATGGAAAAGTTGCTCAATTTGTCAATGGCCCTTTTAAATGCTACATAGGAATATTGTGTGTATGAAATGTACCTGATTAGACAAAAATCATATCAGTTCCTATGCATCAAATTCTGTTTTTGGTAGATACTGGCTTTCCAAAAAAAATTGCAGTGAAGAAATATATTGCTTCAATTGACATAGTATGGTATAGATGGTATAGATATTTTTGTTACATTCAAAACCATACAAGAAAACTTCCTGCAGAGCTGGTATACGAGATTAATTAGTAAGGTATGTTTTTCATCCTTGAAAATGTCTAAGATTTTGTCAAATTTAGTTGACAATTTCTATCTCTGTTTTTTTGCGAGGATTTAAGTGATTGTAGTTCCAGTTTGTTTGTTTGTTTGTCTGTCTGTCTGTCTGTTTGTTTGCTGGCTGTTCCAAAGGTTGATTTTCTGTTTGACAGTGACAACTCATGCTGAGCTTCTTCCATCATATGAATATAGATTGTAATTAGCTGAAAGTATGACAAATTGTTAAAATACCAGGCCTTCCAAATAGGCTTCAGAATACACAACCTCTTTAAAGTGAGAGGCAATTTGTGTTCCTCATACGGTTGGCCTACTTGTAGAATAATGCCTTGAGCTCTTTGTTTAAATGGCGACATTTGTACCGACTTAAAAAAGAAAAGAAAGAAATGTCCAGAAGCTAGCAATCAAACCAGATAAATATGTACTAGTATCAAAGAATAAGGGGGAAAAAAGTGCATACATCTGTCGCAGCTACCGGCCATCAAGGTATAATCGGCAGCACCTGGTGCGGAGGACTCCCTGCCCTTTGAATCCAGCTGCCCAGCTCGTCTGGCTATGTCGCAACGTAAGGACGCGTTACCGTGATGGGAGTGACAGCTCACTACACCTTCCCACGCGCACATGCACACGCACACACACACACGCACACACACACACACACGCAAACACACAAACACACATACATACACACCTCTCCTTTCCGTCGCGAGAGAGATAACAGACAGATACAGCTGACCCCCTCCCCCCCCCCCCACTCACCGAGGTGCTCTCAACCTCTGACGTAGAACAACATCCCCCTCAAAATAAATCCCCTTCTCTCTACCCTAGCTCTAAAGACTTTCAAAGCGCTCCCATGGAGCATCTATAATATAGGCAAGGACACCATTTATATGAAAATCTACTCCATGATCAAATGGACACAAGGAATTAATCAAAATGATGCTGCCAATGAAAGTTCATTTAACTTGGACAATTTAACAAAACTTGTTTAAGTACGAAATAATTTAACTTTCAAGTTAAATCTGATTTTAATGGCACATTTTTACTATCTGTTTGACTTCAGTTTTCCTTGAAGAGCAGTTGTTAAACTTGTCCTTTCCTCCAGTTTTATGTCATAAAAGAAATCATTTACCACGTGTACAAGTGAACATTGGATAAGGAAATTTCTGTAGGAACGTAGTGTTGACCTTCAAGGTGCCACTCTATCATACTGCAATACAAAATCTGATTGTGCTAGTCCCAGAAATAATACATGAATTTAAAGAGACCTGTAGTGACTTTCCATATATATGTATTTGTAATTTGATTTGAATTTTTTTTTTCGTGTTTGCATGCTGACAACTCTATGGAAATTACGTATTCTGAGGAAAAATTTCTTTTTGCATGATCAAACTTGCATTTGAGCTTAAAACCCTTACTGCAAAGCCACACATGGTTTTTCAAGGGTTCTTTTTGAATATGCCGCAGTGTAATAGCACAGATGTAGATCAGAGTGACAGCCCAATGCCTTTCCACACACCTGACCTTCCCTTAATGAGATGTGACACCAGATAACTCTGGTGACAGAGACTGCTCCAGGAAGATTTCCACCTTTTGACAGGGAGCATCTTCCATGTCTTTTCATCCACGCTCTCCGCCAATATTTAACCTTCTCTTCCCCATACGTTCTTGCATTAGACACACTGCCTGCTTTACCAAGGAGGTTCTAGGCATTACCAATTGAAATCTTTGAAATCACTGGAAAGCCACACCTTTGTGGCGTAAGATAATATGTGTGCCTATTTTGCTATCATTCATACCTGTAATGTTATGAAAAAAAATCAAAACAAAACTATCAGAAAATGCTATCATTTTAGATGCCAAAAATCTCTGACTACTCTTTCCCAGCTTGCAGTGATGTTTTTATAGTGATTAAAAATGGTCAAAATATTCACAAATGTAGACCACACCAACACAGTACTTGTACTTATTTTGGACGACACATACACAAAACCTCTACAGAATCTGAAATTGACATTTTAGGTAATAATTTTCATTGGATGGATCATTGGTTGCTCTTTTATCATATATTGTGAAATAGGCACTGATAATTTTACGTGGATATAAATGAATTTGAAAATTGACAAAGGAAATAATATACAACGTACCTTATTGTGATTGCCTTGTCTGTGACATTTGATAAGCAAAGAAATAAAATGATGTGTGTGTGTGTGTGTGTGTTAAACCATAGGTGAGTTCTCAAGGTGCATGTAACACCTCTTGGTGTTTGTTTACACTGAATACATTGAACCTAAAGTTGAGTTCCCAAGGTGTATATCACCTTTAGAGGTGTGTGTTTGTGTGTGTGTGTTCATTGAATGCACTTCTTCATAGGGAGTTGCCAAGGTGTATAAGCTCTTACTGTGTGTGTACCTGGGATACAATGAACCGTAGGTGAATTCTCAAGGTACATGTAGCACCTTTTGTTTTGTGTGTACATGAAATGTACTGAACCATAGGTGAGTTCTCAAGGTGCATGTATCACCTTTAGATGTGAAATGTCAGTCATTCCTAACAATACCTTGCTTTGCTCTCAAATACACACTTTCAGGCCAAATAGAGCGGTGGCTGTGGAGAAAACATAAAAGTGTTTACTCTATCAATTACAGCGTCACATCGTCCGTGCTCGTATTATGATTCCATGTAATGCAGCAAGCCGTGATGGCTGGGAAATATCATGTGTATTTGCCCCATGGCCTGGTGGTGGTAGATCACTCAAATCAAGTCATCAGAGCATATTCTACATCTGATAGCACCTACATAGCATTCGTCTTGTCTGATAGAACATTTACCCACCCACACCAATCTTTATCTAGGGTCTGTGTTTGTGCTTGAGAAAGCATCCATTGTTCTCTTGGATGACTGACAATACCATTTTTTGCCTTAAGAATGTTATCACTTCTTTTTATTACTCCAGATATGATAAATTGAGGTATTCAGACAAACAGAGAGAGATTGGGAAGGGGGAGGGGTGGGGTGGGAGAAATGATGTCTTGCATACTGCATCAGTAGTCTACCTTTTGGTCAGAGCTAGAGTGTATAAGTTTTCAATCTTTGTGTGTGTGTGTATGTGTATGTGTAGTTCTTCTTGTTGTTATTGTTGTTGTTGTTGTTGTTGTTTATTTGAATTCAGCATTTTCACCTGTGTATGATTCATTGCTTGAAGTATAGCCAATTAGGTGAAGGGCCTAGTTTGTAGAAATAACTTTTGTATTTTAGATAGAACAGGAAGTTCTTACATTTTCTTGTCAGTGGTCTAGTATTTATTTTGAAATGTTGTTATTCTCTCCAACTAACTTATCGTTTTTCAGTGCAGGGAAGACGGAAATCAGCAAAGAGAAAAATGATGCTTGCAGACATCTACACTTTTTGTCTGATTGAAAGATGCAAATATATAAAGATTGTTTTTTTTTTTTTTCACTATGTATGCAATATTTTTCTACCGGAGCATTGACATCTTTTGTTCACATGAGAGTGCTCTGAATGTCAAAACTAATTTTGATGCTCAGTGAAGGAAACTAAAATGACTCCAAAATTCAGCATTAGATGGACACATTCATATATCCCCTCATTTTGAGCCTTCTGGGTAGGTAGACATACTGTAACAAATGAATTGCAAAAGCCCCACTCGTGCCAGTAAATGAGAGCCATGGTAATATCCTCTCAGTGTATTTGCACTGTATTGATGAAGTCTGACAATACATAAAAACAGAGGGGTTCACGTTGCACACAACCTTGAGACTTGCTCGAGAAAGACGGCATCGTGTTATCTCAGCGTTGCATTTGGCGTGCGAGGAAATGAGACCGGTATCGCACACAGATGCAGATGCTGTTTATCTTCTTTTCGTTCTCGGCCGTATCCAAGCCGGGGCGCGAGTTTTATTGTCCCCGATTCGGTGTGAGAAAACACAAGGAGATGAACCAGCCGTGGCCTGTGAAGGTTGCAGTTGCAAAAGCTCCCTCCTACTTTACACCAGACACAAGTATCTGTATAGGAACCCCTTTCTCATGACCGAAATAAGATGGATCTTTAAATTGTTGGCTCAGTTATTGAAATGATGCCAATTCCACAAGTCACTAAAAAGAGGGGGATTTAGATTGCAGTGCAGTGTGTAAGTGCATATTATCAAACTGCGGGAACAATCTTTATGATGCTGCCAGTATAGATTTTGATATTATTTCTGAATGAGTAAATGTGTGGTTCATTTCAACATAAAAATTGTCCGTCTACATTAGTTTATGTGAAATTGGTCCTGAATATGAGACAGCTAGTTTATAGATAGAGCTCATTTCCCTCATTTTGCACATTTTCTAAACTCCTTCAAAATCTACTGAAGATGCCTATACTCTAAGCACTATGATATTCCACACTGCCAAACTTGTAATGACATTGAAATTGTGTAATAAGTCTCATTATTTTATTCTATGGTGTCAAAACATTTACCCATTTCTTCCCAGATTTCCTCTGCATCATCAATAGGAGAAGTCTAGTTTTCCACGTGTAAGTAATTGAGGGAGGAGGGCCTTCCATTGAAATTAAAGCATTACAGCTTATCTCATATCAAAATGCAAAAATTTCCAAGGTCATGAAGGTAACATAGAGTGCACAGAAAACCATATTTGGTCCAGGGCCCATGCCAAGTGGGAGCACTCGGCGAAAATGAAAGGAAATACGAGGAACAGTTTTTTTTTTTTTCCCTCAAGAATTACACCTGAGATTCCCCTAGGTACAAGGCAGAGTTTTCAGCATTCATGTCTTCTGATACCATACTTTGTAACTCTCTGCACCTGAAACTTGGGGCGGTGGGCTTTACTTGGGACAAAGTACTCTCAGTTCCCCCTAGGCACCTTCTGCAATTTAAAGTATGTTCCCAAATCTTTGCTCAAGAGCTAAATTTTGTGTTATGATTACTAAATGAGTCATTGTTGTAAAATGCACTTTAAATAAAAAAAAAAAAAATGAAGTTTCCTCTGGCCATAGTATGGAGCCTTGCCACTTATCCCTTTCATAGCTAACTAAAAGGGGCCATTTCGACATTGCGTGCAAAAAATGGTCAGTGGCAGTAGACCTGGCAAGAGATAAAACATCGGTAGGATAGTGGGGGAAGATTTGAGATTGTAAGTCTTCGTGGTTAGATTCCGTGGCACTCTTGTGTATGAGAGATCTGATGTGTCAGATTGTTTTGGGTACCATGAAAGCTCTGTCTTCATGCCTATCTGAGCTCTATTCGTTAATCTGTCTATCCTGCATCAGAAAATATATAATTTGAAATATCAAAATGTATTTCAAACTGTGCCACAGAGTCATTAAAAGTCCATACAGGGCATTGAAACTATATGGCTTAGAGAAATGAAGTGCATTGTAAAAAAGATGGAGGACTGTGCTTCCAAGGCTAAGGAGGATTTTGAAGAGAAGAAAAGAAAAATATCAGAGCATCCCAGCCTGCAGCGTGAAGGCTATGGATTAGCTGTTGAATTACGGGTGTGACCTACTCTTTTGATTTGCTGGTAACCTTTAGGTTAATGTCTAAATTATGTGCAGTGTCTTCCATGAAGAGGTTGAGCATGGATGCTCATGAAGGTGTCCACATTCGAATCACGAAATGCTGCAATATGTGTCGGTCTACTTCCCAGCGCCAGGAGACGGGAAGCGGATCCCCAAATTAATTTACGGGGAAATCAGAGGACTGAACGGTAGATTTGAATTGGGCAGGAGTGCACTACAGTTGCTACGAGATACAGTTTTTTTTTTTGATGGTGCGCGGTTGGACCTGTGTCATCAGTAAAACCTGAGGAATAGTGTCCCGACGCCTGCCCACTAATGCTTACATGTCCGTTACAAAGCGCCATCAAAAATCTTTTTCACTTCAAATAGTCTCTTATTGGTCATGCAGCTACATAATTGTTTTGTATATATAGTCCTGTATTTTATGTAAGACTTCTGGCAGTGAATTTTGTACAGTTGCAATTCACCATGCAGTGGACTCTTGCATGTGTGTTTGCATTTGCTAGAGCATTGCAAAGTCTTGTTGCTATCCTGGCATTTATTAAAAATCTTACATTTCCAGAGGAGTTTTTTTTTTCTGTTGTTAGGGTGGAATATAAAAATAGATGATGATATTTAGATGGAAGTATAATTATGCTGTGAGGCTTGATGATAAGAAATGAAATTCAACTCCTTATATTGATTTGTTGCAGAAGGCATCCAACCCAAGTTCAAGGGCTCATTATGTCTGTGGTCAGTATGAAAGGGGGCGAAGGGACAACACTGCCTTGGTGAAGGTCATTCCCTACTTGGGCCTGCTGGATATCAAACTGTGGGGCTCGTGTGAGGCATCCTGAGAATTTAAAATGCGGCATTGATGTCCGGTCGATATTTACCCTCCATCCCTCCCTGTGCAGAAACTTTTCAAAAGCCTTCTTTGTGTGTATGTGTCTGTATGTCTGTCTGTGGGCATTTTGTGTGTGTGTGTGTGTGTGTGTGTGTTTGTATGTGTGTGTGTGTTTATGTATGTTTCAAAAGCTTTTCAGGAATGTGAAAAAAAAAGTAAGGTCATAACCTCCTGTACCATGAAGACTGCTTTGTTTATCTCTGCTCCCTGTTCCTCCCAAAGTACTCATGCTTATGTTGCTCTTAATAATAATATTTGCTATCCAAGCAGAGTGGTCTGGTCATATTACAGAGGAAGTGAGTGCTTCTGTGTGCTTAATTGTACTCACAGTTTGGATGTGCAAGTAGATGTGCTCAAGCTGTCGACAACCACAATATGGATCCGTGTCCCCTGCACAATCGTTCTTTCAGAGTTTCCATGAAATTCTTCCTTTCTGTCCCTTACCTTTTATCTGTGATTGTTGTGACATATGGGTTGTTGTATCCATTGCTTTGTGTGTCTCTGCCTCTGAGATTGAATATAGGAGAGATGAAATATGTTTCCATTCACACAAACATGGGCATGTTTTAACATTTATTGTCATTACTAACCTAATATTGAATACTGCAAATAACACATAACAAAAAAAATATGAATGACAGTGAATGCATTTTGAACTTCCATTTTCCACATATGCAGTTTATTCACTTAAATATCAAGCTATATCACTGTCAATATTATGACACTAAATTGCCTGCTAGAAGTATTATTTTGAGAGATAACAGTATTGGTGGCAATGGTGGTTGACATAGTGCTAGTGTAGTTTTCCTGAGGACAGTAGCAGTATCTAAACCAGCAGACAATTGTAACTTAATGGAAGCAATCAAATAGTCACAAGCATGATATCATTTACAGAGGAGTATTTCTGGGCATTTCTGTAAAATATACATGTGCAATATAAAATGAAAGGGCATTTTGGATGTGAAAAAAAAATGCTTTTCATATCAGTCGTGAACACGTAATACAAGTGGACAAGTGTATTCAGGTTGACACTGCAATCCTGTTGAATAAATAATTGGTCATCTCTTTCTCTCTCCCTCTCTCTCTCCCTCTATCTCTCTTTCTCTGTTTCTTTCTCTCCAGTTTGATTTCTTTCTTCCCCCGACTTGCCAAGGAATCAATGGCGGTGATAAAAACGTTGTTCTTCAATGGCCGCAGAAAGATGTGATGTTGTCAAATTCAATTTCAGGAATAATACGCTATTGATTCCAGGAGCAAGCCTGACTCTCATTTCACGTTGGAGTCCGAGCATCATTCCTGCATATATATGTGGAAGTATACGGCATGCAGGGGGTCACTATCCCAGAGGCGATTTGCAAATTCTACTCGGAGGAGGTCGCCAAAAATGAAAATGTGAATTTGTGGTTGTTGGGTGTTTTTTTTTTTCTCCACAACTTGTAATATGAAAAGAATTGTTCATAAATCAGCCCAAAGTGGTAACATTAGAGGGAAGAAGTAGATGTGGATCATAGGAAAGCAGCGTGAATGCAGACGATACCAATATTGATTGCAATTTGGGTTTCTGCTGTGTGGGGCTTGATTGGATATTTTTATTTATTTGTGTGTGTGTGTGTTTCTTTTTTATTGGGGTTTTACCACTTACAAGCATTTGTAGGCCAGCATTGTGGTTCAGCATGCCACAGTCACCCCTTCATTGTTCCTCAATCATATTTTCATCCACATTCCCTCTTCTTCCTCATGTCTTGCTCACTTGTTTTATCTCCTGGTTGGCATCGTCTCATCTTTCTGTCTATGTTGCTGTTTAAAGGGATTGTATAGTTTTTGGTTGAGACCTAACTTCAGGTTTCTAATACTTTTTTGGTGAGTTAATGAAAAATCTCTTATGAAATATCAAAGAGCATGTAATTCCGAGAGGAATTCAACGTTTATTTGACGAAAATTGGTTTTGAAATAGCTGAAATATCCAAAACAGAGTAATTCGAATATAAGGTGGGACCCACCTTTTATTACGATCGCTTTATTTTACTTTGTTTTTGGATATCTCAGTCATTCCAAAACCAATTTTTATCAAATAAACTCTGAATTCCTCTTAAAATGGTATGCTCTGTACTATTTCATAAGTGGTTTCTTAGTGTCGCGTAAAAAGTTAAAAGCCGACTCCTCATCTCCACCAATACTATATTATCCCTTTAACTCCTCCGTTTTTGTTTTTGGTTTTTTTTTTCTCTCTCTCTCACAATGGTTTTCATTGTCTCTCATGCTTATTTGTCTTACTTGATACAGGTTTCTTCAAGAGTGCGTGGGTGAAATTAGCTCTTAAGTATTTTTCCATGGACCCAGTGGTTGTCCCAATGATGAAAACAATCACATTCTGTTCAAGATTGCCATATAGTTACTACACTCCTTAATCTCTTATTCATCCTTATGTAAGTGTAGATGCAGTCAAATTGCTCAAATTTAATATGGGGCTGAATCATGTTTTGTGTTTTTTTTCAGTCAAAACCGGAGAGAGCTCGCTCTGGAAATTAGCTGTCTTCATCCTGGGATTTTGAGAGTGGAGTGCGTAATGAAATTATCCAGAGAGCAATTTTTTTTTTCTTCCGCCAAAAGCACTTTAATCGGATGAATATGGATTTGAATCCTTCCGTCGGACCTAAATTGAAAATCCTCCAGGTTTCTTTGTGAGCAGATTAGCGCTGGTTGGCATATGATTCCATTTGTCTGTTATGTGGAGTCAGCCAAGACTGCAGTATTTTATTTTTCTCCTGGCATGCCAGATAATTGCCATTGGAATAGCAGCACTGTGTGAATTTGAATAATTCAAATATTGAGAAGTGGTGTTTATGTAAATCTAAAGGTACTACATTTTGTGTCTGTGTCTTATTGCAGATTTTGTACAACCAGTAAAGAATCAAAAGGACATAGACATTGTGCAAAGTTTATGAAGCTGCTTTGTATGTTTATTGAAGTTGCTAACTGTTTGATGTCAAATGTCACATGTCTTCTGTCCGGCTGTTTTTATCTTCCCTTCTTCATCTGCAATCTGAGTAGTCTCAGAGGTACAGTCCAAAATTAGCTAAATTTGACCCATCTCTCACCCCCGCCAGAAGTATTGGAAGTAGTACTTGATTAGAGAGAATGATTTGTTCTTGAAAGGAATTTTACCTGCATTGTGTGTGATGTGAGAAAAAAAATCAGGAGTGTATCAGATGTTGATTTAAAGCGTTATTGTAGCTGTTGGTGATTCTGGTACATAATGTGTTCGTGTATGCCTTATGGCACTGATTATTCTAGATGTCATAGAGTTGCTTTTTTTCTAATTCACTCACTGGTTTAGTTCTTTGAAATACTTTGAATAGAGTGTTTCATCATTGTTGATTAATAGTATCATCATTGTGAATCGCTTCTTTTGGTAATATCTTGGGTAAGGCTTCAGAGGGGACATGACAGCCATTTACCAGTTTCCTATCTACTGTAGATAATGATGGTCTTGTCATCCCATTGATAGTAGCGAGCTATTATAGATCTGCGATGCGAATGCTACGGTGACACTAATCAGGCAAAAAATGGTGTTCTGCTCTGGCGCGAGATAGCTGTTTCCATTGTTCGATCCGGGAGGAGGCGTCATCTAAGCATTTGTGTCGCTGGTATAAGCCTCTCTACTGTTAGCCAGGATACCGGATGGAATCTTGATAGATATTGCTGTACTCAAATGGAAAGGCAAATCACTGTTATATATGCCTAAGTTTAAAAGAAAACAACAACAATAGATTATCACTCATTCCAAATGGATAATTGGAATCAATTGGACCATTTTGACTTGTTTTTCTGTGCCTGGGTGATGTTTCTTGGTTTATTTTTCTTTCTTTCTTTTTTTTTCTTCTTTCTTTTTGATGCTTCTCCATTGTGATGAGTATTAGAGACATATTGGAGATGGGTGTAACTTCTTTTATTGCTAATGTATCAGTTGTTATCACATGATTGTTATTTTCCATCTCAGCTGTTGTATGTATAAGCTATAAGGTCAGAGTTATTGAAAATGGTGATATCAGCAGCTCCTATTCATTTGTCTGAATGAGCTCTAATACCTTAAGCCAGTAGTACGTATGCAGAGGATTTATTCTTAATGACTGTACAATGAAGGATTCCCTCGAATACTGTGTGTTTGATGGACAGCAATATTACAGCTTAGCAATTCTAAGTTATGTGATTAGGAAGTTTTAGGTGAAATGGAAACAAGGGAAAGCAAGAATTACATGTGGGGCATTGTCCTGCGCTGGGTTGTTCCAGGAAGGATGTCGGCTTTGCGAGTCAAAATTAATTGTGAAGTGTATCTCGAGTGTAAGAGAAAAAGACTGGTATTCTCTTTGATGTGTCAGGAAGAAGGCTTTGTAGCCACCACTGAGACAAAGCAGGATTTTATGAAGATGATTCCTGTCTGATGTGTTCGAATGCCAAATCAATGAGCTTGCCGTAATGAGGATGCCGTGTACACAGTCTCTGTATCTTTGCCATGAATCATGCACCTGCGATGAAAGTAAAATTATGGGGTCATTAAAATACCATGGTTGCTATATTGCTTTGTTACCGCACGGTGCTGTTAATGTGTCGTGAGGATATCTTAATCACCGACTTATATCGGGAACCTCTCTTTACCGTTGATTTGAATTTGCGCGACTTTTAACTGTGCCAAGCATGATTTAAGTACCCTGCATGTTATCGTAAGATGCTCGTTAATAAATGCAAACCCTATATAAACCAGAGTGGTGTCACCGTGGTAGTGCTTTACCTTAGGATAGCAACCCCCTTGACATATGACTGGAGCGTATGATACCAGTCTTCGCTAATGCATTTGACACATCCGCATTCATTTAGCGGGGCCCCACGCTGTGGCATGCGGCTCATCGGTGGGCCATTCATAATTCACAAATTATGGCCGCGCCGCCGCTGACGACAGTGGAAGTGACCCTTCAGACCCGGCCAGGGGGCGAGCTTGACCATGGACATGAATATGAGTCTATCCATTAAAGGCTTCATTTATGGAGACACGGAGGGATGATGCAAATGCAAAGTTTGTGAAGTAGATTGAAGGAGCTGGGGGGGGGGGGGGGGGGGTAGGGAGATAGGGGGATGAGAGATAAGATATGTTCATGGAGACAGACAGATGGACTAACAAACACTGAGATGCGCCGAGAGGGGCCAGTATCTCCTCACGCCTGTCTCGTAGCACACTCTAGTCAGGTTTGCATATTATATATGCACAGTGTACATATACAAGGGCAAAAAAAGGAGTTGTGGTAACCTCCAATACCAGTAGACTAATTTGTGAAACTTTCCGCGGCGTGTGTGTCGTCAGTATAGAGAGTTCTGTGATTGTACGATTTAGTATTGGTCCCAGAAAGAACTTAGGGGATTAAGAAAACCAGATATATATGAACATAAGAAGGAAGATATGAACGAAAAAAAGAAATATTCTTTTACTGCAGTGGAGAGAGAGAGAGAGAGAGAGAGAGAGTGAGATTGTTTGAGCAGATACTTGTGAAGAGGGGAATATGGTGTCTGTACAAACAGAATTTTGGCAACATGGACTTAATTACATTCCATTTCAGTTAATAATGCTTATAAATTCAGTTGCAAAATGAAAGAAATGCTGGGTCAATTGAAAGGAACCAAACAAACTGCAAAAGATGTAGTAAAAAGTATACCATATACTGTATACGCTGTTATTTTCGTGAGGGTTTTATTTTCGTGAATTTCGCGAATTGCAGTTGGATCACGAATTTAACAACACGCGAAATTGTCTCCATGCGCTTTGTTAATAGAGCATTAATGTAAGCGTTGGCGTCAATTCACGAAAACAACATCTCGCGAAAATGTCTATGGCCTCGTCATTCGCAAAAATATCTACGCGAAAATAATGGCGTATATAGTATGAAAGTTGTAGACTCTGAAAAATATGCTCAAAATGTTGGATTTACCATTTAGCTTTAAAAAAGTGATGTGGTAAATCCAACATTTTTAGTGTTGAATTCAACATGGTCACAAAAGTTTTGAAGAGTGACAACATTCAAGATATTGGATTTACTGTTTCATTGTTTAGAATGTTCACCAAAAACACAAATGAATGAGTGCCTACCAAGAGATTGTCATATCGTAGAAAATGCCTGAAGGCTATGGAGCAAGGCATTCATTTTTCTCACATTTCATTTATCAGAGCAGTCATCAAAGTTCCTCACCAGCTGAATCATTCTTATCACTAGCGAAAAAAAAGAACTCCAGCTTTTATACTTTTGTGGTCATTATTAGCACAAGTTGAGTGAATTTGAATGGTACTTTTTTTTTGCAAGCAAGCAAGCAAGCAAGCATGAAATGAAGTAATTCAGAAACAAAATTTAATAGAGTCTACAGATTCAGTACATAGGTAATTTTGTTATAATACAAATGAAATGAATCCTATGCTTAATACAGTGGAATCTTTGCAAAGCAATCCCATTTTCAGCATCAAAGATAGAGAGAATGAGAGAAAAAGGGATGAACAAACAAGAGGGAAAGAAAAGCTAGAAGGAAGTGGAAAGAAGAACTGATTTGAGAAGGATTTGTTTCATATTTCAAGCAATCTTGCTAACTTCATACACAGTGAAATCCCAATCAAGATTCGCTTCCATGTCATGTGATGTATGGAAGGCACAACGTGAATAACATGTAATGTTACAAATAGACTCTCCTGTTTTCATTTAGCCCATTCCATACAGGAACCTGGCAGCATTTGTAGTATGGAACAGGTTAAAGGGATCGTATAGTTTTGGTTGAGACCTAATTTCAGGTTTCTAACATTTTGGTGAGATAATGAGAAACCTCTTTTTAGATATGGAAGAGCATGTATTACTATGAGGAATTCAACATTCATTTGATGAAAATTGGTTTTGAAATGGCTGAGATATCCAAAAAAGAGTGATTCTAATAAAGTGTGGGACCCACACTTTCTTACGATCGCTTTGTTTTACTTTGTTTTTGGATTTTTCAGTTATTCCAAACCCGATTTTCATCAAATAGACTTTGAATTCCTCTTAAAATGGTATGGTCTGTACTATATCATAAGTGTTTTCTTGGTATCTCGCAAAAAGTTAAAAGCCCAATTCTCATCTCCACCAATACTGTACCATCCCTTTAAGACTCTGTGCTGGGATAAGCAGCACATAGTTTCAGATCTTCTTTGCTGCAACCTGAGCCATTCTAAGGCGATATTCGCCGTAATTTACTGGCAAACTTGAAGCTGAGCCAAATGAGTTCACTGGCATTTTGGGTGTGCTCTTTGGGGTGCATAATTCATCAGGAGGGTGAGGCGTATATCCCCCATGAGAGATGGGCCCACTTTTATAGCGGCATAAATATCCATTGACTTTCAAGATTGTGACTGGTATTAGGATGGATAGAATGGTAGCATTACCTTGTTGTTGTTGTTGTTGTTGTTGTTGTTGTTGTTGTTGTGTTTTTGTTGTTTTTTTTGGGGGGGGGTGTGCCAATATTCACGAGTGAATCCTTCATGGAATAGTAAATGTGGAATAGTAAATGTAACTGAGTTCGAAATGTGAAGGAGATAGATGAAACTTTGTGATTTCAGTCAGAATTTCAACTTATATTCAATCCAAATGTCTTGCAGTGGTTTGTGCACTCATTGTTACCATGGCACCAGTATGCTTTCTGGCAATCATATGTTGCTATTGCCAAACCCATCCCCTCTCCCCCTCCCCCTCCAAAAAAAAAAGAAAAAAAGAAAGAAGAAAAAGTCAATCCCAAAGGAGATAGAGTATTTGTGTTACAAGTTGGATGATATTATGTTGTAGGGGTGCTGTGACATGATGCTGGACCATTGTATAAAATGAATCTTGCAGATTTTAAGTCCTGTGGTGCATTGATATTTTTGTGGAGCTGCTTGCCCTGAGAAAAGTTCTTTAAAATGAATATAATTTGCATTAAGTACCTAGCATATTCAAATTATCTGCATGAGCCAATAGAGATAAATGGAATGGAGGAGACCAACTAACATGTTAGAACATAATTCACCAAAATCACCAATGAAAGCAGGTAGGATCAGGGAGGTGGGGCTGGTAGGATGAAGATGGCAACTAGCTTACGTGAATACTTGATATTGACTGTTTAAAGATGTGGGGATGGAATAAATGAACACATCTGAATAGGAAAGGAATGAAGGTGATGAGAGGAATGATGGAGAGATCAATGAGAATGGGTGACAATCTGAAGCCCTATTTAAACCATGGAGGACGAGTCCCGAGTATACTCGGGCAAGTGTCTATGAGAAATACATGTTGGAGCAAAATTAGCCATCCTCAACAGGTCACCAATAAAAATACCAAAATAAAACTAGAAGGAAGGTTAAAGCAAAAGTAAAATGTAATGTCAACTTAGCTGTGTCATCTTACAAGATAATGTCACATAGATTCCTATCATCTTCTTTATATCTTAGAATTTTTAGAGAAGAATGATTCAGTTCCTGGTGCCACTACCCACACATGTACACTTGATTTCTATTCTGCTATCAAAGTGCTTGTTATTGGCATTTTTAGTGGAAATACCAAATTTCATAATTTCCAGCAACAGCAAAGGATGTTAGGAGTTGTGTGAAAGTGACTTTATGAAATAATTCTGGGCAAGTATATCAGTGGAGAAAAAACAAAACAACTCTGCTACTGGGACTTCACAATATCATCTTGAGAGTACTAGCATGATCCACAAACAATGTTCATCAGGCCATCTACGTGAAAGAGGCCATGTATTTAAATCAAACGAGAGAAGATGAAATGCTACGTGGGACCTTCAATTATTCACTAACACTCATATCCAGCTAGGAGCTCTCCAACACTTCACGGTCGAGCCTCCCATACTTTCGTGACGAAAGAGTGTAAGGCGGTAGCCGATGGACACTTGACGAGGGCGCGCCAGGCCCTGCCGGCAATGCGCTCCAGCGAGTGTGAGAAAGTGGATGACCATGCATCATAACGAGGCATGAAACATCAACTAACCCACTTTGAAGCATCGCGGACCGTCCGGCCGGGAATCCATCCTGCTATGTTATTCATGTCTTTATATCCATCGAGTGCTATCTCTCCCTGATGATAGCTCTCTCCATGCTGGCATTGACATCAGAAATGTAAAGTAATCTGCACAGACACCACCCCCCCCCCCCCCCCATATCATGTTCACATCAAACATTATCATGCAGTTTATAAATCTAAGTTGATGCCTCAAAGCAAGACAACAAATGATACATTTTATGCATTTACCCAGTGTCATTTAGATTCTGTGTTTCAACCAATTAACATGTTATCATTTGAATAGCTTTTCTCTTTAATGTGCTTTATTCAAATACAATTTGATATATACAACATGTTAGTTGGATAGGCTAATGTGAAACACACATAGTATTCAAAAATATGTGTTCCACATTTTTTACATGCTGTGTTTTTACTATCATTGATCTTATTCCTTTAGGAACCAGGGTTTCAATTTGTTTAGCCAGTCACAACTGAAAACGAAAATAGAAAGACATGAATGAAACAGATCAAAATGCTATAAGATGAAGATAGCTTGGCGATAAGTCCCACAGTATGCAAAACATGTCCCTGGGATAAAGGGATTCTAACAAGATTTATGCCCCGCTTAATCTGGCTTAGTGAGTCAAGAGTGCAGGGTAATAATGCTAAGACCTCAATGGATTAGATTTGTTGTAAATCTCATTTAATCTTTAGAAGTTTTGATAGGACCCCTGAAGCTAGATTGAGTATATATATATCACCAATGTATGCTACACAGGCCGTGTTTATCACAAGAACCAGCATCATGTGTTTTACATAGACTATGTAAAAACAAGAAAAGTGGTATTTGTGTTGCTGTTTGTTTGTTTGTTTTATTTTTATTTTTTTTTGGGGGGGGGGGGGTTGTGTCTTTTTTTTTCCTGGATGCCGAGCATGTTAGGCCGTGTTTATGCTTCCCCTTTTCAGGCCAGAATCAGCGTTTTGAAACGTGATTAGTGCAAAACGCTGTTGCATTCATGCTCACTTCGATAGAAATGCTGATTCAAAACGCCGATTCAAAATGCACAAAAAGGTGCGTTTACGATCGGCGTTTCTGACTAATCATGTTTGACGGGGAAGCATAAACGCAACAGCGTTTCTAAACGCGTTTAGAGTGACGTCATCTAAACGCCTTTCCGGTTCACGTGAAAAAGCGCGCGCCCGGCCAGCCAGCTACCCTTGCCTGTGCAGTTTTCCCATGTACTGTGCATAGTACACATGTCTTTCCCAGCTGCTCTCCCAGGCCAGGCCACCGATCGCAGCGCGCGCCCCAATTTGACCTGCCTCTGCTGAGGTCAGCACAGCAATCGCAAACGCTCTTTCCAAGACTCGAAGAAAGTGAGCATTAACAGTGCTCCCGTGAACGGCGTTTTGAATCAGCGTTTGATTCTGCCTTCGCAAATTGAGCATAAACACACCCTTAGTGTCATTACATGTAAGCTCCATTATGCTCGCTCCTCGTTCTGTAAATCGTGCACTTGATCTTAATATGGTGTACTTTCAGACATTATCAGTGACGCATGTTGTAGCATTGTAGGCCTTTCTTGAAAGCCAGCAACGACAGAGTATAACTCGACAGATTGTTCCCAAAGTTTTCTTGTGATGGATGCAGTTAATGCAGCTGTCATTTGTATGACGCACCTCTTGACCCCCGGGATAGGTGCGTCAAAGTACCAATGTGCGTTATACCTTTTAGGTACCATGACGTACCCTCCGTCACAAAAAGTGACCCACCTCTATGAGACATTGACGCATTAACCAGTCAAAATGGTGACGCACCTCTTCGTGAAAATGACTGACCCTTGACGCACATGTTATTCGCGGTACGTACCAGACTGGAATGCTGCAGAGCTCTGCGTGCGCTCACGCAATTCGCTGCCTGCGAACTGTGTACACCGAGCGGAACTTCGCGCGTGTGAATCCCTGTCGCCTACGGACGCTGGATGTTTACTTCGATCGCCGTGGTACTGTATCCCCATGTGTGGGCGGCTGGGGAGCGTGAGTATAGTAGCTTAGCTGCACACTGTAGCCAGCTGCCACTACACTACAGTACCCGGTTTCGATATGAGCCGGGGTAGAAGCGTTCCGTTGTGCAATGTCTGCTTCTTTTTCTCTTCTTCTTCATCCGCTTGTTCCTTGCCTCCCAAGTACGAAATGATTTTTAGAGCCGTGTTGTGTGTGTTTTTTGTAACGTTATTGCATCATTTTTCTGCAAGGAAGAGGTGAGTTTCTGTTCGCTGTGTATTGATGTGCACTGCAGTAAGTTATGTGCAGGTGAAAAGCGTTCGAACTTTCTTTCCCGAGTATCGTGGAAACTCGATGTATTTCTCGGCCTATCAAAGGAGATCTCATATAACAGAATACTTATAACAAACTATTTTCCGGTCAAAATGAATTGATTTCCTTTGTTTTGTATCGTTTATTGACTTGATCCTAAGGATCTCGTCGCAATACCGAGTTTCCAATGTGTATTTATTTTCACCTTATTTTCGCGTAGCTTTCGGTGCTGTAAACTGTTGCTAGGGCCTAAGCCTACTACTAAACTTACCGTTCTCCACTGTCGTTTCTCTCACATCGTTTGGTACAATTTCTTCCATTTTATATCACTTTATCCGTTCTCTTTATAATTTGAAGTATTTGACGTAATTCTTTCAAGTGTCTCGCACTGCTATTTTCGTAACGGCGATTTCTCCGCTTTGCTGCAATACTTTTTCGAATCGAAGCGACGAAGTTTGATACCAGCTAGCCGCTTTAGTGTGCCGTGTGTTGTCTTTTCTAAATATTTGTGTTGTTGGGAGGTGTTGATACTTTGTATTTGTTATTTATTTTCCTAGGTGTTTATCTCGAGGGACTATGCGTGTTTCTTAATGTTGATAGGAAAAGGCTGAAATGGTCTGAGTGATGTCTGATGGTGATGATGATAACTATGCTGGTGTAAAAAGACGGCTTACTGTGAATGCTGAGCATACGTGCCGTTCGTTTCATTTTACTTTCCCTCTTATTATTCTTTCCCCCTTACTCTTCTTTCCCTTCCCAAGAATGATAAAAAAAAAAGAAATTACATACACCTCACAACAAAATAGAACCACGTGCTACCAACCTTCGTAAAGTTAAATCTAAATGTTCAATATCAGCAAAGAATAAGGGGAAAGCACGAATGACAATAAATTAGAGCGAAGAGATTGTTTTACATGCAGTCTCTTCGGCTCGAAGAAACTTGACACCCCACCCCTCTCCCCTTGTGGAAATTTCCACAAAAGCAGGTGCCACACCCAGGTGCGTGCCAGACGAAAGAATGCGCGCACTGGAATAAACAGCGTGTAAATATCCTGGAAATATCGATCAAAGAACCAGCTCATTAGTTGAATTAAAGGAGTCATTGCAAAGATATCGTGATTCTATAGCCTTTCTTTTGGCGCATAGTAGGAAACATCAAACAGTGGATACTTGATCGAATATCTTATGTTCCCTGAACAATAAAAAAAGATAGATTAATCAGTCAATTAAAAATGCAATCACAGAAATACTTAAAAGGTCTCGTATGCCCAGAGAAATTCACTACGAGTAGGTTCAATGAGATGCAGTCATCACCTGGTTAGACAACAAAATCATGACAATTAATTTCAGTTCACGTTCATGATAACTGCTTATTACTTATCAAAGTTTTGGCTATCAACATTCGTTCGTAGGTGTTTTTTGTTTGTTTCGTATGTTTTTCCTCATGAAAGACGTAATGATTTCTTCGTATCGAACGTAGGCTGCATGTTTACCGTTTATCCAAACAGTAGGCGCCTAGGCGTACTTTCTGAATGTATTCAGAAATTTCTATCAACATTTTAAATATATTACAAGACTCCCAAATACCAGTTGAAAAAAATTAAGAAATCGAATTTTTTAGATATGAACAAACAAAAAAAATAAATAAATAAAAATGTGTAGGAAAAAACCACTTCAACTTCGAATGACTTCGAATTTCTCTAAACCGTTCCCTAGTTCATGAACATCCCATAGAAACGCGTGTTTTGATATACATGTTGCTATGGCAAACTATCTAGTTTCGCGAAACTATGGCCTGGCCACAGTAATTTTTTCCGTAACCTCCCGCCTCCCCTTCCCCGATTCGAAAACAGCTTGACTGAAGCCCCTGCCTATTTAACCACGAACCTTATTAAACCCAAGTTAGGCACATGGTTTATATGGCTAGTGTTTAAATAGAATTTACTATTTTAAGTTAATGTAGGTTTTAATAGACTCTCAGTAATGTTAATTCCATAATCGTTTGTATGTGTTTTGCGGCCTGGCCTCTGCCATGCCTCGCCTTCTGTATACGTATGTACGCGTGTACTGTGTACATGTACCACATGGTCGACATCACGCACGTGGTTTTGCTGCAGGTTCCACGGTCGGTCGACGGTCGATGCTACACTACAGTGAATGCGATTGAAGGATAGCGAGCTTCGCGATGCCGCGGGCTGTATGTGATGATTTTAATCACAAATCGTGTTTGGTAGTGTGGTTTTGGAGCAAATTTGTGCTCAAACTTTCTGAAAAGACCTTTAGTCTGACATCAGATAGAAAAAGAAGACATACGAGAATGAAGTGAGTATCAGTATGTTATAATAAAACTGAATGAAAATTGTGTCATTTTCGCGTTTCCAGGAGCCGGTGAATTCGGCCGACTCGCGATCGCGAGTTTGTTTTATTCTGTTACGGAGGGATACCATGCAAGAAGCCTCGCAAAATTACATGACGGTCCCATTAACGAACCTTTTGACACACTCTGGTTAAATGACCGACTATGACGCACATAATGGGTCAGTATTGTGACGGACATTTTGCTCCCGTGACGGTACCACGCGTCATCAAATTGGTGGTACTTGACGCGACCATGACGCACCTTTCCCGGGGGTCAAGAGGTGCGTCATACAAATGACAGCTGCATAATACTGTACTGAGTAAAGCCCTATTGCTTTCATCAGGATCAATATATCAATAGAGCAACTGCAGGGTGGTCCACAAGGGATTTGAACATGTCGCTGCCAAATGCCAGCAACATACTATGCAACATCCATGAGAATTGGAGACATGCTCAAATGAAATGTATTTTTAAACATGTGAAAATGATAAATGTACAAAACTTTAGAAACATTCAGACTACCATACTTCAAAAATCTGTGCGCAACACTTGAGACAAAGCATTGAACATAAGCAGCATGAAGAGAAATAAGAAGCGTACTCTTGATGTGCCATCCCAGCACATACTGTACCACTTCCGCAATATTCTCACATTCAGAGCTTGCAACATGCTCAAATTTCAAGCTGTGGACCACCCTGCGACTGCATGAAATAAATTCAGTATGACTGTCTTGATCTAGTTGTAAACAGAATGTCAAACGAGTATTTGACAGGAGGTGGCATAAGTAAACAAACTTTAAGTCCAACTTGAAAGAAAACTGCTGATACATTTAGCGTAAGTGCGCATAATTGTGAGGATCTATTTTTGTATTTTTGTCCAATGCACTGAAACCCGTTTTATCTCAATCTCTTTCTCCCCCTCGAGACATTTGGCAAGATTTATGGATTCAGCTCTTGGGTTTTATCCTTTTCAAGGATTCTCTTACTGCTTCCATTTCATGCATCTTCAGTTTTGCATCATAAGCGGGTTTGGATTATCAGGGGAAAATGTGTCTAAAACGGGTATGCCAGGCTTTGTTTAACCTTTTTGACATCAATGCATCTTGTTTCATAACATACACCATTTCTTCTTTGTTATTCATGCTTGTAAATGCAATTGCCTTATGGAATTTCAAACAGGGATTATTTTGTCCCCTTTCTTTATTTTGTAGCCTTTGGTCTTTTCGATCCCCATCAACAAACAGTGTTACAGTCTGCAATTTGTATAAAGCCATGACTGTATAAAATCCACAGCGTGATGAAAGTGTGTTCTTAGAGATGCCAACCAGTACAATTTTGTAGTATTCAGTATGATAAAATGAATGAAACATGATAATGCAATATTGCCTCTTAAAAGTCTGACTTTTCATCTTTTAAATGAAAAAAAAAATTAAGCCAATATAAACTTTGGAAAACTGCAGAAAACTGCATCAACATATAGAAAGATATACTACTAAATTCATGCAACCCCTACAAAAAGGTTGAACGATGAGCCAAAATGGGTGGGAAATATACCAATGCTTTACAATTTTTTCATCATTGTCGACGAAGTAGCAACATTTTACTTGCCATCCTTACCAGGGGAAACAATTTTTTTTTCTTTGTTGTTGTTGTTGTTGTATCATCTGTCATGAAATAAGTATGGCTTAATAAAGCCTGCCGACTACATCTTAATTACTCAAGTTTCTGCTTGAGCATTTTATAGCTGTCATCGTTTGTGTCATCTATTGTCTTGCATGATGAATTATTGTAGGTACCGATTTTGGTGCATGTTTTATAGATTTTAATGAGACATTGTAAAATGTGTTTTCAGAGGGCGAGTATTGTTCGTAGGACAGCCATAGCCTTGAAATTGTAATGTTGTCCTCCTGTGTTTTGGTTATAACATCCTCATTTAATTACGCCGAGGTTAGGAGCCAGCCAGTGCAATTTAATTAATGGTGGCTAATTACATTGGATTGCTCTGTGCGAGGAGGCCAATTATACGGAGGTTGCAATGTGGCAGATGACTGGCTCGATGTCAGAGGTGGCATCTCTTTGCTGCCATGTCGTGTGGAGGAGATAGACATTATAAGTATATCGTGCATCAATTGTTGTGTGTCCACTAGTTCTTGATGTCAAAATTTGTGTGGTCACACACACACACAGGCACGCACAAGTACACCCCGAGGTACCATCAGCGTGGATTTTGTATTTTCTTTTGCAGTTTAGAAAGTTTTTGTGCATATCTCATGCGCTGATGCCTAGTAGGCAAAAAAATAAAATGTAGGCCTATATAAGTATTCTGTTACCCCCCCCTTTTTTTTTTGCCCGTGCGAATTTGTTTCACAATGTGTCAACAGGCGGCAAGGCGAAGAACATGCAATATTCACTTCATTTCATTTCATTTAATTTCTACTTTATTAATTGGTTTACAAAATTTGTATAAAAATACAGACAGACAAACAAACAACCAAGAATGCATGGTATCAAATATGATAGTGGCGGAATCACAAGAAGCACAAAGTAAAATATCATGATGCAAATATGTGTAATCATTTGTATTCATTTGTAACTGGATTGAAACAAACGTTTCAGTGGATAGAATATTCAAATATGATGCCATTATACCAGTCATCTAAAGCATTCCTACAATGGAATATGAAATGAGATCCTTTTATTCCTGTGAGCTCCTGTATGGCTTCCAGTGATAAATTGTTTTGTAGATATATACCACCAGACATTTCAGTGATAGTGTTCAATTTGAACACACAAACATTCAAAGCCAAGCAAGGGAAAGTTTGAAGGAATACTTTATCTTCTTTTGTTTCTGCCTAATGCATCGGTAAGTTGGGGTGAAATTGGATTTGGCATTTTACTGCTGAAGATGTCTTCAGCATTTAAGCAAACACGGGGAAATGGAAGGAATATTTGTTTGTTTGTTTTGTTGTTGTTTTTTTTCATTTATGGCTGCCCAACGCATCAGTAAAGTACTCTGAATCATATTTAGTGAGCCCAGGTCTTCTTTGTAAGGAAACCTTGGTGGAGTTAACACAAGATTGTCAGAGTAAAGATTTGCAACCAGTAAGGAGTCTGTTAGATCCTCAAAACTATCTCTGAAAGATGTGTGATCTATCACAATATAAACGTGGCTTATGCAGGTGAATTGTTTAATATACAATCCCTTTCACCCCACAGTCAGCTCCAGTACACTGTGTTGGAGGGAGTCGATGTGGTTGGAGAGAATAAACTTGCCAGCTATTTGACCGCACTTACGTATTTCAGAGAGATTTATGAAGTCAGCCCTGCTTTTTTTGGCCGTGGATGATGGGACTTTATTTGGAAGTCTGCAGAAAGAGACCTGGTTGTTAACAGCTTCAGTTGTCCGATTCCACTCCATAGCTCCCCCCTCCCCCCAAAAAAAGAAAGAAATACTAGTAATAGTCACTATTGACACATCATGTTTCAATGCCACCAGATCCAACTATTCTATTTCAGAGAATATCATAGTCAAACTGCAATGGGATGAGTTTTATGTATCCTCACTATGACCAACACACACAAAAAAAGAGAATTAAGAAAAAATGCAAGAAAGATATTTGTATCCTCCAGATGAATTAGAGAATTATTATTAGAACACCTCCCCTCCCCTTCCCCCTCCCCCTTTCCATCCCCCCCCCCCCCCCATAGGGGCAATATATAGTATAGGCCTGTGGTGATACATCTCTCCCTCAGTAATGTTCTGTAGTGAGGGCGAACAAGAACAGTTGTGATCATCTATCACTCCCTGGGCAAGTGCAAACCTTAAAGAGATGGACATTAGGAACAAGGGTAGCCTTGTACCCAGCGGCCCAGCTATGTGTTTTATGGCCTTGTTAGAGCCAAAATGTCTTAAGTCATAATTTTGTGGTAGTAAAAATAAGACTGCGGTATCAGTTGTGAAGCTGCAGGGGCCTGTCAATGTTCATCTCATAACATTTTATACAAGAAGACCAAACACGCTTTACTGGAAGCCATAAAAAGGATTTGAATAAAAGCATCGTGTAATGTCTCATTCTTCAAAAAAATAAATAAATAAATAGATAAGTATCCCTATGAAAGTACTGATACTTGATGATTGTGTCTTCAGCACTTTCTACCATATCAATGAGAAATCAGGAAGATATTTGTTTTTAAGAGTGTACTTTCTTTCTGAAGGGTTCAAAGTGTTGAAATGTAATATACCAAATGTAGGAATGATTACTGATACCAGGGAGGTCGCCTCCCTGCTGATACAGAAGAGTTTTTTTGGTCACTATGGTGTGAATTCTCCCACTGAATGAGTCTCTGATGTTGCAATGATACGACCTTCTTGCTCCTCTGTGAAACGCTCTGGCTGGCAGCAGCGTCCTTCTTGCAAAACATTCTAAAGGTAGCAATTGAGATGTGAGATGTGTAGTGGGAGAAGGACAGTCGCCTCTTTGTTCCTGGGAGCCTGGAGACTTCAGTTTCAAGTTGGTCCATCATGGAGCATGAGTCATATTGCTTGGAATGTGGTACTCACAAACACACACACACTCGCACTCACACAAACACATTACACACACACAAACTCACAAACACACAGCTCCCCTCAATACACAATGCACCTGCTCGCCTGCATTGCGATTTGTGGTAGACGGACGACCCATTATGATTTGGAGCATATTGCAGCATCAGTTACTGCTAGGGAAATGTTCTAGGCTCAGATTTCTCACCAGAGCTACACTGTAGTCTCTGTTCAGACTGTTATAGTCCAAGTTTGTAGCGCAGAACCGTAAAACTGGAAATTTTCGCGTGCATGAAACTTTCATGATTTTCATGAGGAACCAAGATTAGCAAAGTAAAATGCATGCCATAATTCTCGTCTGCTCAGTGCACTGAATGTCAACAGCAAGTCACGAACATTTTATGCCACAAAAAAGGGCCATCGGCTCCAATTTTGCCGAAAGTTTCGTTCCGCCAATGTTTCTGGATTTGCAGTATGTATGTTTTGTGTGAAACAAGGGCAAGCAAATGTTTAAAGGGACTGTACAGTACTGGTTGAGGTAGGGATTCATGTTTTGAACATTCCTAAGTGAGATAATGAAAAGCCTCTTATGAAATATGAAAGAACATGTAATTTTAAGATGGATTCAACGTTTATTTGATGAAAATTGGTTTTCAAATGGCTGAGATATCCAAAAAAGTGCTAATAATAAAAGGCGACATGCCCCAACTTTATTAGTATCTCTTTGTTTCATTTTGTTTTTGGATATCTCAGCCATTTCAAAACCGATTTTCATCGAATAAACTTTTGATACCCCTTAGAACTGCATGCTCTTTGACATCTCATAGAGTGGTTTCTGTATATCTCACAAAACGTTAAAAGCTAAATCTTCACCTCGACCAGAACTGTACACACCCTTTAACATAAATTTATAATATAGTTTTATACTTTACCGTCTCAAATAATACTTTAACATGCCTCATGATGATGGAGGCTCATGAAGAATAGACATTGTGTAACAACTATCAGATACTGAAATTTCTCTGTAAGGGTATGCAAACCATGTTTCTCGAGTGTATTTACAAGAAAATGTCCTACAGGGCGTAGAATAATTCCATTTTCCATCTTTGATCAGTGAATTGAAATCAACTTCAGATTTGACTGGGTCTGGTGACCCAAAGCACTACATCAGGTTTCGTAGCGTATTGAATCATGATTGAAATATGAGATGTTTGATTGACTTTTTATTTTTTTTTTTAATTTCAAGAACCTATGATAATCTTATGGAGGCTGCTCCATTGAGCTGATTCACATCCCTACCACCAACAAATGTTCCCATGCGCAATGGGGGGGGGGGGGGGGGGGGGAGAGAACTGTGTTATAGCCGAAATGTTAAGATAAACATTTGGAAGATGTCGTGTCATTATTCTCATACAAAATGTCAACCAAGGTGTCACTGTCAAGTCACTTCAGTGTCGCTCTCCTTTGTTGGGTTGCATATTTCTCTGTCTGTCTTTCAGGGTCGACTCTTTTCATTTGCTCCGTTTGTGTGGCCCATTGTTCAGAAATTTCATATTTGATGAGCCAGGGACATAGAGTTCTGTTGTCATGTAAATGTTGCATTGTGATGGGAGACATCCTGACATATGACACATTCAAAATGATTACCTGATATAATGCACCATGCAGTCAGAAAAATAGACAAACGAAAACTGTTAACTCTCTTACATTACATGATCACACCACATCCTGCTATTATTTGTCTCAGTGACAAAAAAATTGACAGCATATTTGTTGGTAACTTTCATTCAGTGCATAATAGTGTAGACAAGATCTTTAGCGTGCATTTTAATTTCACGAATCTCGGCTCTCTCGAAATTCGCGAAATTAAAATGCACGTGAACATTCCTAGTTTTACAGTAGATACAATAGCCACATTCACACGTACAAAATAGTGGGATAGCAATCGCAATTCATATCTCTAGATTTTTTGTTAGCTCTTACTTGGAGAGGAATATCCTGCTAATTGGCACACACAATGCACTTCACTGTGTGCACTTCTCTTTGCCCTTTGTTTTTGTGGCATGGTGCGCTTACTGCTGTTGTGCTGCACGTGCTGTTGTGATGTGCGCTTTGAATAATGTGACATAAAAACTCAAGATTATGTGGTCCAGCATTTACACAGTCATCGCGGGGCAAATTATCTGTATAATTCAGGAATAAGCCTAAGGTTTCTTGGGATTTGCATCGCAATGCTTATCACAGTAAATGGTGGGATTTTTGTGTCCAAACGGCCAAAAATCTTGAAATTTCGATCCCAGTGCAAATCTTGAGATTGTTTTCTGCTACTTTACATACATGTGAATCCCACATCAGAAATAGTTAGTGTACAGGATACCCTACCATTAGTACTGAGGGATGCCTACCCTCACAGCGGAATTCATGGGTAGGCTGATAAAGGCATTAATGCTTATCATGAACATGCCAGCTATTTAAGCAGATAGATAGATAGATAGAAAGAACAGTCCAGGATGGGGGGGGGGGGGTGGGGGTGCAACATCATCCAACGAGTCAATCAAATTACAGGCATAACAGAATTTATTCATTTTCTAATTCAAACTGCCATGCCCCTAATGAAATTAGACTCTATCTGACTTTGTGGGCCTCACAATAATACGTGTGAAAGCTACGCTGCCACTGCACCACAAGCGATAGACATGTTTTGATCATTCCGGAAAAGTTTAGATGTGACCGAAGTGACAGGAGCTATATTTAAATGTTCCTCTATCATCATCAATTATTCATGAACGACCCATGAGCAGACGATGACATGATCTCACAAACAAAAAAAGAAGAGTGCTTGTTGATATTGAAACACATTCGTTACTGTAAAAAATAGTGCGCATTACAGTTGAAGGCGCATGGTGCTTTGATATGAGATTGATTGAATTCGATGCCCCCTGGCTCTTTCCTCATGAAGGAGCGATCGAAAGATGCAAGCATATGCAGCATAATGGAGGAGGGAGGAGAGGAGGAAGAGAGAATGGGGTCTGAGTTTGGAGACTACGTGGAGGTGGGATGCATTTGTGCCAGAGGATCGTATTGAAGACTGGGGGGTGATGTGATGGGAGTGGGAAGAGTCGTTGCCAGGCAAGAGAGCGATCCGAGAGCGCGAGTGGAGAACAGGGAGGGATCTTGCAGAGTGACATGCTTTCTCCATCTCTCCCCCTCTCTCTAGAAAGTCCTCTTACTGTGTAGGAGTATGCATGGCTGCCTGCTTCTATCCATCTACCATCTCTTGAATTGTCCACAGTAGCTAGTCACTGGCTTAGCCCTGCTCTACTCTGCTGCGGCGGTCTGTCTGTTCTCCAGCGGGGCGGACATTTCTCTGTGACATTGCATCTCAGGGAGGGATCAAGGGGGGAGAAGCTAGAAGCTGCCAGTGTTGGAATTAATACACCCTGTAAACCCCCCTCGCCCAAGATTTGCTGCCCTGAGTTTTCAGCTGGTTTGACTTGTGCCATTTCGTTCATTCTTTTTGTTGGGGTGGATTTCGAACTCCCTCGCTCTGGAATATTTCAGTGAAGGCTTGGATCCTCTATCCTCGTGTCCAGTTCCAACCAGCTGTGTGTGCCATGTGGATATAAAAGGCTTAGTGGTGTCATCCAGCCAAGAAAAGGAGACTTCTGGTGGGTAAGATGGGGCTAAATTCCCGCACTTGTCACTTGGTATAGAGCGTTAGTGACTCAATTCAATACTGACCTCAATACTGATATTTTGTAAATTGGAGCTAATTTATTATACCATTATTATCGCTATGATTTCACAACTAGCAATGTAGACTAGATGTATGAGTACTTATGCAGTCTCATACTCCTTGTTGATATGCCACACATACAAAGTATACATATGCAGAATGATGTATGAGATGATGTTTCTTTACTTTAAGGAGTACGAAACTGCATCAGCACCGATGTGTGTGGTGCAGTTACATGTGAGGACCATGAATTGAGTCTGGCTGCGGGAGGTCAGCGATCTACGTCACTGAGAAAACACTGATTGATTTATTGACTGTCCAGTACATAATTAGCCATTACGGTGGGATGGATGTAAATTGCACAACAAAGCTCAAATCTGGAAGATGGGGGGGGGGGGGGTCTGTTCAATATCTGATGAAGAATGAAGTATAAACCCATCAAAATTAGTTTTGATTGCGTGTACCAACGTCTGTGAAATCTTTGCTCTCATATCTAGCGTGATATTGAGTTGATATTGTCCTTTCCATTGGCTGTCACAGCATGGTGTCTTGTGCTGGTTGTATTTACTCACTCTAACATCATGCTGCATGTCTTTTCCTTTTCACTTTGTACATATGTATGATCATGGATCTTATGATTATAAATGTTTTGCCACAGTCACAGAGACTCCAACCCAAAGCACCTTCTGATCTGGAGATTCTCCTGCCTGAAACCCCTGGCAAACGGGAGACTCGAACTTGATGTGTGCGAAGCGCGAAGTTCCTAGGGTTCTAGATGCTCTCTTGTGCTATCTAAGGCTTATTTTTTTCAACATACGATAGAAATAAGTAAGAAATCCCTTCCAACGGGAGACAAAGAGCCAGGGCGGGAGAAATTAGATCTCTAACGGGAGAACGGGAGATTTTGCAAAAATGGGTTTTCGGCGGGAGATCTCCCGTCGAAAACGGGAGAGTTGGAGTCTCTGCAGTCAGTTTCTCCATGCAGAAAAGTGGGTAGCTTTTGGTCCAACAGTTATGCCATTTTGTAGTTGTGTTTGAGTGGAGGCGTGGCAGCAGTTTTTGGAGTAGCAACCTGATCTGGTCATCATGATCTGAAGTTCATGTTGCAGGTGGTATGTAAGAAGTGTCGTGCATTGTAAGTTAAATCATTGCAAAATTTGTGCAAAACTCTTGAAGTTTCTAGTGAATATTACACGGCAATGAAACTTTACACGCGAGTCTCAGCTGGAATAACGTAAACGCTGCGTGCAAACACAAGCTCAGTGTAGTGATTTGCAGCCCCCCCCCCCAAAAAAAGGAAAAAACAGTAACAGAACGGGAAAGAAAAGAGCTTTGATGTGTCCATGAGGAGCGTCATTGTTTATGCATTGTATACAATGGTTTATTTTTAGTAGGAGGCAAGACATACATAGTGTGTGTATGCATAAACACCCATGATCCATGTAAAGGCGCATCCCGTCAACATGATCTCCCTTTATGAGGATTAATGTAGTCGCCGTTACATCAGGCATGAATGGACTTGCGTTGCGTTGTGTGGAACAACATGAATGGTATGTGAGAAGGGGATGGGGGGGGGGGGGTGAATCTGTTTCTGGAAACACTAGCCATTGTAACAGTCACAACTAACAACCAATGCATTTGTGCACAAATGTTCATGAAATTTCCATAGGTTTAGATGGATGCAAATTGAAGATTTAATGACAAAGTAAAGATGACATTATGATTTCTTTTGACTAGTTATACCCCCGCCAAACGAAGTTTGAAGGGGGTATATAGGAATCAGCGGACGGTCGGGCGGTCGGTCGGGCGGTCGGGCGGGCGGTCGGGCGGTCGGTCCGTTGCAAATCTTGCGTCGCGAACTACTTCCTCAGTTTTCAACCGATTCCCATAAAACTTGGCACAGATGTGTGCCTTGGGTTGTAGATGTGCAAGACGTATTTTTTGACAGTACCCAAAAGTACGTTGCCATGGTAACGGCATATTATGGGCAAAAATGGGTACAAATCTTGCGGTGCGAACTCCTCCCACAGTTTTTGATCAATTTTTATGAAATTAGGTATAGATGTTCATCTGAATATGTTAATGTGCAAGACACATATTTCCGCAGTGGCAAAAAGTGCGTTGCCATGGTAACGGCATGTTATTGGTAAAATATAGGGCAAAATGCTTCATGGCAAAACTGCTTCATCAGTGTTCTTCCAATTCTCATGGAATTCATATTGAATGTTTGTCTTAGGATATAGGTCAGCATGACACATTTCTTGACAGTGACAAAAAGTATGTTGCCATGGTAACAGCTCACATATTATGAGCCAAAATGATGGAAAATTTTGTGTTGCAAACTACTTCCTCAGTTTTTGCCCAATTTCCATGAAACTTGGTACAGATGTGTGCCTTTGGTTGTAGATGTGCAAGACGCATTTTTCGACAGTACCCGAAAGTACGTTGCCATGGTAACGGCATATTAATGGCAGAAGATCAAGGAAAGATCTTGCGGATTTAACTACTTCCTCAGTTTTTCGACCAAAGCTTATGAAATGTTGTTTTGACCAAAGCTTATGAAATGTTGTTTGGCGGGGGTATAACCAGTCGCTGTAGCGACATTTCTAGTTTGATTAGATTATTTACCCAAAATGTCCTCATGTGATAATACCCATAACCAAGCCAGTAGGAGACTTCTGGGTCATTATCATTATTACCTCATTCATTTTGCCTTCATGATGATAATATCAGTGTGTCATAAAAACATACAAAGCTTTATAATTGGCCTCATGAATCTGACACTCAATGACCAGTTCAATTGTGGTGAAACTTGACTGTATTGTCAGACTGCACGCTTTTAGGCAATGTCAAATATTAGCATGGAGTGGAGTCCCCGTGTCATGTATGGCCAAAGCGACTAATTCACACGTGTACCCACTGTGTAGTAATAGTCATTAACCGTGACTCATTTCTGAGTGAGCAAAAGAGTGGAATTATCTTTTTGAGTTACTACCGCCCCCCTCTCCCCTCATATACAAACATACACTGCCATTTTTGCAAATTGAGGCTGCATTTTTTTTTCTTTTTTGTTAAGGGGGGGGGGGGTGGAGACTGATGTGACGTCCCTCATAAATATTCATTCAATTAAGGCCTTGAGGTCCAAATTTGTTTATCTTGAAGGGGATTGCTGGTGCATTTTAGCTCAGCTCTGGTCAAGCAGAAATTATCCAAAAGTCGTGTCTCATGTGATGAGATGTTTCAGGAGCGGAGGAGAAGATCAGAATGTGAGAAGCTCTTCCTGATTTGATTGAAGGCTCTTGAGTTGAGGTTCATGTATCTGGTGTGGAGGGATAAGCATTTTGATGTGGATTGATGTTCAGAGTGGAGATAGGCAGCTTTGGAAGGAAGCGGATGAGACATGTGGAAATGATTCGAGGAATGTTGGTTGTCATGGCAACCGTGAAAGTTTACACCACGCCACTTCCTACTGGCATGGGAGTCCCGAAGTTCTCGCCATACGCCACACTGGGATTCGGTAACATCAAGACCCAATACCAAGATATGGAGCATGTATTCAAGTTTCCGCATGGGGACATTTTGTGGGAGGGCGGACCATAAGTCAAGCCAGCTGTCAAGTGCTGAAACTTTGGGGTTTATTTTTGTAGTGGCCATAGGCATCCCAGGACAGCTTGCACCGATGTTGACTCTCTGGTGTGACTCTCTGGTGTGACGCAGGTCCTGTGGAAAAAATATACACTGATGTTTGATGGTGGATATTTGGGCGAGGCAGAGAGGGCAGACTGGCTATCAATGGCCGAGGTCACCAGTGGATGAAATACTGAAATACCCTGCATACCCTCTCCCCTATGCCCCCATATTTCACTCCCCTCCCCTCCCCCTCCCCCCCCCCATAAGAAAAGTACCCGTGTGGTGACAGATGCAGTACCCAAAATCAGATCGTTATGTTTCAGCGTAGCATCTCTGCTTACTCTCTCTATCCCACTGCCCACCCCATCTCTTCATGTCTTCAAATCTGTCTATCCATGTGTCTGTCTATCTATCTATCTATCTATCCATCTATCCATCTATCTATCATTCTTTCTTTCCTTCCTTTTCTATCATGCTTGAGTCTTTTAATATCCCATAAGTTAACAAGAGCTGTAGGTATCTCACAAAGTCAAAACCTGTCACTGTGCTTTATACCAAGTCAGTGCCCACTTGGCCCTTCAAAGTTATGATGTCCTTAAAAGAAAGAAAAAATCATATTTTCTATGAATATGAAATTGAATTATCCAAATGGGCCTATACGGTGTACCTTGATTTTTTAGGAGACAGTAATACGTAAGCTCCTTTCAAGAAATGTTTGAGGAATGAATATCAATTTGATTTTTGTTTCTGTCAAAAATGTTTGATGAACCCTCGTCTTTGTGTAGACCCTAAATTCAAGCGATTTTGGGGTCTCTGTGGTTTGAGGCTCATTGGTGCTGTCAATCATCTCCTTGTTATTTCTTTTTGTTGTAATACCATGTCTCTACCTACAAGAGTACAGTGATTTCTTTACCAAACAGCATTCCTCAAAACACCCAAAAGTGCACATTCTTGTTTAACATTGCTCCATCATGCCCTTTTCACCCTCATGGAGTTCTGCTGGGAGAGCTAGGGTCATTCCTGTTTCTGATTACAGTCAAAGCCACGGTGAAGGTCACGGCATGGCAAACATGCCACAAATCAGGAAACGTTATGAATGGAAGTGATCAGCCGTTGACTTACAGCCTTTTGAGCATGAACGAGCAACCAAGAATGACAAGACTTCTTCGAAATCATTATTATTATTGTTATTTTTTCCGGGGGGGGGGGGGGGGGGGGTGGTTGTGGTACAACAGTTTGTGGCTTGAAAACTTTGCTGAACTTTTTTTGGGAAACACTTCAGCACTATGACACAACAAAGATGGTTCTTTTTAAGCTTGAAGGAGCAAACCTTCTTTTGCAAGACATAGATGATTACTTTGAGCTTGAGAGGATTCAACCTCAATTTGCTAAACAAAGATGATTACTTTCTATCCTGAATAGAAGCAACCTTGTTCAAAAATACGATGATTACTTTCAAGCTTGAATGGAAGCAACCTTCTTTTGCGGAGACATTCTAGTTTACTCAGCTGCCATCAGGTCCATCTGATGATTGTGTCCAGTATGGAAAAAACAAAAAGGAGACAAATATTTTTCTCATTCTTAAAGCTAAACTTGAACTGCCCTCAGGTCACACAGTGTCAAATGTGCAATCAGTTTCGTATTCCAAGGCCAGAAGGGATATACATGTATATTTCAGCTGTCCTAAGTGGAAAAAGCAAATACGATTTGAAAGGGCATGATTCTGAAACCATGAATTTGATGTTGTGATCCCGTCACCATTATTTTTTTGTTTGTTTCATTTTATGATAGACTGATGCCTGTTCAAGGCCTTTAACTACCACCCCTCCCTGCATGACATTTTGTTTTAGAAATAATGCCTACTACCATTTATGATATATGATAAAATGATATAGAATGAAATAGGTAATGTTCTGGCAAGTAATTGTATCAAATGAGCTTTTGGCATTCATTCTTGTCTTGAAGTGTCGAACAGATTACAACAGTAGTTTTGGTGACTCTTCCAGCTTTCAATTACGTAGTAAGTGCATTGTGCTGCAAGGTAGGCCTATAAGCAAACTACATTGTACATATGTGTTGGTTTTTCTCAAGGAATCATGAATGATAGAAGAGTTTATGTTAATCTCCAATCTACGTACTGATTTAAGTGGGATCTTTAGAACACAGAATATTTCAAGGGAACGATCCCATAATCCACTAGGATGAGGATTTGTTTGCCATGAAGGTCTTGCAGACAAGAGATAATCTAAAACCCAGAGTATGCAAGGATGCGTTATCACTGAAACATCCTTTTTACTGGGATCACTCACATGGATTAATTGTAGATTATGCACATGATCATCATAAGATGTTGAAGTTTTTGCTTCATCGTTTGAGGGCTTTTTAGACATGCAAATTTTTGCTTAGTCCCGTACCAACGGTGGGGCTAAGGGGGGGCCTTAGCCCCACCGTTGGTACCGGACTTTCCTTAGCCCACTTTCTGTTTACACTTGTTTTTGCCAAAGTGGGCTAGCCCCACCGATAATCCCATACTAAACTATCTGGCCCTGCAAAAAAGCAGGATTAGCATCGCAATTGCGGTCTGTTTCTTTGTGAGATTGTCTGGTTCTTGATTATAGAAGACATGAGTTGTGCCTTATTTGCCCGTTGTTGTTTTTTTTTTTCAAAGAAAACTCAAATATAAAATGATGTCTTTTAAGGCCAGACTTCTTGAACAGCTAAAAACTGGTTTTCAGCATTGAATATACAAGATGAAATTATCAATAGTCAGATTTGTGTAGGCATAGAGAAAGTTTGTGAAGACATGCCATCATGCTGAAGCAAGTTAAATAGAAGGAAATCTCATTATATAGGCTATCACATGGTGATATTAAATAGATTACTTCAGAGATAGTTTGAAATGTTAAATTCCAACTATCTAGTCACAAATTTGGAAAATGTCTTGGGTAATATGTAAGGTTCAACCAGTTTTACTGATTTCAGGGAGTAGAGAAGGGATTCCCCTTTTGCTGTATCTGATGTTCCCGAGGTAGGATGGGGGCAAGAGGGGCTGTCCAGTAGTACAGGTATTACAAGTTGACCAGAGAGTGTCCGTGCATCCTCTCCGCCCCATTAGTGTAGTGATTAAATTCGTCGTCTGGCCGTTGCATGCATCGAGGGAGGCCACCGACTGCTTTGCCGAATTATGATCGAGTTCTGAGACGAGACCAATCAGGAGGGATGTCTTCTCCCCTTGTTTCTCGATTTTCTTTCCTCGACGACGACGAAGGGACGGAGGGGCAGGGAGTGAATTCTCTGGAGTAGAAGTTTGGACTTGATTTGTATGCAGTCCACTCTGCAGCCTCCAATTTGCCATCATCGGGGAAGGAGACAGACTGAAGAAAGGAAGAGAATTAAAGGAGAGTGAGAGAGTTGGGAGAGGTGGTGTGTTCTAAGACATTACATGGACAGAGGCAGAAGTGAAGAGCAGTGGAGACCGGACAGAATCAAGATAGATGGTGGAATCATGAGGGGGAGATATAAATTGTGTGTGGTAGAGAGTAGAGGGGAGCATAGAGGAGGAAAGAGAGAGCAAAAGGGTAAAAAATGCAAGTTTGTGTTCAGGGCTCAATTGGGTTCAATCTAGGGAAAGGGAGGAAAAAAAAAAGATAATTTATTTTAAGAGTTTTCTGCAGTCAGATTGAAGTATAGGGACATGCAAACCTCTTGAGTTGGAACAGAGCTCTTGAAAAATGGAGGCTGTGCATTTTAGATGAGAGTGTGTCCCAAGAAATGATTTGTATCGTATGGATGCAGAGAAAGAGCACAACACACAACAGGTCAGTGACAATTTAGTAGAAATCTCACAAATAGTGAGAGAGTCAAAACCATTTCAGCATAGTGATATACTGGCATCACCACTGTCACCAACCTGGAATGAAATAAATTCTCCACCTTCTGTCGGCATGGTAACACAATTATTGCCTTGACTGTAGGCCTGCATAATTACAAAAAAAATGTAGTTCCCTGCATGTCATATAATCTGGATGTAAAAGGAGTTTAAATATTTAGGATATCGTACAGCATAGATTGCTTATCACTTCAAAATAGCAATCTGAGTTGGTGGATATGATGCTTCTAATTTGTGTGTGTTTGTGTGAAACATCCACTCTTTTCAGAAGTGTATGTAAGGCTTTCGTGTTTATAATATTGAAGATTACTCATTCGAAATATTCGAAGACAAAGGAAGTTAATTTTGTCATACATACCTGATCTAACAAATAGGCCTATTTGTTTTTTGTTTTTTTTTATAAGCATTGAGTGCCTATCAAATGTCAATGTATGCCTATTCATGATTATGGTGTTGCTTTATTTTGGATCTCTGTGGAATTACGTATTCATATATTAGTAACAACTTTTTTTTTCCAAGTTTGTGCAGTCTTATTATTATTATCATGTGTATCTCTCATCTGTATTTTCACAAGATTGCACATACTTCAAAGAGAGTCTCTCATTCAGAAATCATGTTGCAAACCGCTGATGATGTTAAAGTGTATCTTTGCAGGAGCTTGACGGTGTTGTCAGGGAGGTGGCAGTGTTTCTGAAACATTTCTCGTGGTTTTTAATGACCAATGCATTTATCATGCAAGAGGAAATGCTTTTGTCACTCGGTCTCAAAATGTGCAATTTTGCCAGTCTTATGTATTCAGTATTTCTTCTTCTTTTTTTTTTATGCCTGGCTTCCTGCTTTGCAATGGATGCCTAATGAAGGCTGACAGATGTGTATACCAAAGGCAGCTAGAACAATCATTTCATTTACTGGGTGCTTTGGCTTGTGTGCTTTGCCAAAAAGGGTTGACAGGCTTGTTGTTGTTTTTTGTTTTTCTGTTCTTATCAAAGACTTACTAATGTGTGACTAGAGCAAATCCCTTCCGCAAAGCAAGTTCAAAGAATTTCATGTATGTGGAGACAGTCAATGGGCTTACAAGATGGGTTTGTCTGGGAACCCTAATCCGCCTCTTCTAAAGGACCCAGGGCCACTTCTGGTTTAAGAACCTAGGCCACCCTCACCCCACTCTGGGCTCAAGTACAAAGAACCGTTTCCTGTGTTTTGTTTGGTGGGGGATCTCCATGTGTGCGCTGATCCCATTCATTCATTCCTTGTGTGTAATCAGAAAGGAGAGGTTCATTGTGAACCAACTGCTACATCATCTTTACCCACCAAGCTCGGATTAATAGCAAGAAATGTAGTTTTGATGATGTTATCTCTATCATCATGATACTAATAGCAAGAGATGTAGTTTTCATGATGTTATCTCTATCATCATAGATTTGAGTGTGCTGAAGAGATCAGCTGCTCATCAAGTAGGCCTACTTTTAGTCATGAAGAGAGCATCAAAACCAGTAGTGCATTATAGTAAAGATTCTTAGCAGCAGCTGTATGTTGGGTGATTCATTTCTCCTGTATTTTCCTCCTTTGCACGTTTATGAAACTTGCACACGAAAATCACATAGTCCAGCTAATTAGGATCATTTCAGTGAGTACCCAGCCCGAGATGCACTTGATACTCAGATGAGGTAAACCCTTTTACAGCTCAAGAACCCTACACATGTGTCATGGGATGATGAAGAGAGAGTGTGTATACTTTGTATGAGCTGGCCTGTTGTGAAAGTGTGAAAGTGTAGCCACTAATTATAATATGTGAGGACCATTTGGGTTGAAACTCATTAAAATCATGAATTGGTCACACAAGGTGATCTGTGTGTCAGAGGATTTTTCTTTTCCTCTGTAACTTGTACCCCTCCCTCATTTTCCTTGTGACTATAACACAGAAGACTGAATTGTATCCATTGGCTACCCCTCCCCTGTCAAGTCAAGGTAGGCCAAACCTCACCCCACCCTACCCCACCAGCCATCTTTTAGCACACCATACAAAGCTTGCGTTTTGAAGAGTCAACCCAGGGTCACATACCAGCCAGCCATCCATTCATGCCCGGTCCACTGCACAGTCTCATTGTACTCCAGTCGCCTCATTTGCGGCTGGCTGGGGCTATGCACCAGCACCACCACAAGAGAGCAAGGAGAGCTAAGAGAGATGTGTGCACACAGAACTGGCTGGCTAGCTGAGGTGTACACTGCACGCTGAGCTGCACACTCGCTCCCACCACTCAGTCTCACTCTATCTGTCTCTGCCATAAGCACTACCGTCATCTACGGGTGGGTGGACTGTTCTGTTCATCTAATACCATCTTTGTCATTCATTCCCTCACCGTCCGTCTTCTTTGGCCGGAGTCGGAGCCCATTTGTGCCGCTTTATTGCCAAAATCGGGCGGGGATTAAGAAACTGCACATTCCCCATTGATGTCCATTTCATGAGGCTGATTAAACTACAACAGAGTGTGTCTTTCTCTCCCTCCCTCTCAACCTGTACAGTTCTGCTCAACCTCCCCACACTGGATGAGGTGCACGGGTGTTATGCTACGCTAGAGCAGAGGAGACCCTCACTACGGTTTGCAGGCTTGTGTTGTCCGGCCTCTCTTTGCCCAAATCGAACGGCATTCAGGGAGCAGACGGAGCAGCACACCACGGAATCTATACGTGCGGATTATTTTACTCGCAGCAGAGTGCATACATATATTCCCAGCACAAGCAATATAGTGTTGCATGTAAGTATGTGAATGTCATTTCTTCTTGTGGGGGATTTCAATACCTCTATTTTAAAGCAGCAAGTCAGAGCCTATGTTCATTTCATAGTATATAGAGATGGATTATAATTATTTACTCCACTATAGGTAGCTGTCTTTATACATTCGAAAATCAATTTGTGGGACTATCATTCTATTACTGTATGTGCGGGGAGTATATGTTGATTATAATGAGCGCTATTTAGTATTTCAATCTCAGTCAGTATTGTCTGCAACTCTACACATCAGTGGCACCTGCCACAGAGTATCCGCTCATCATATCATGTCATCTCATATTCACAGGCAGTCTACATGATTTATATATAGGCTATATCACAATTCAGCATTAACTGCTCTTTCTGAAGGAAATGAATAGGGGGTGCAGGTTGGGAACGGAGACAAAAATGGAACCAAATTGCTTTTAAGCTGATTGCCGTCAATGGAGATGCACCGAACTGAATTCTCTAGACCGGGAAGAAAATCATTGACTTCGGCATTGCCCTTTGCAGCCAAGGGTTTCAATTCCTATTGTTTAGATGATAATCCAAGCGGAACCACTTCCCATTGTAAATTTAGCTTTCAATATGAAGCCTTTCTATCTAAACCCTCAATGATCCTTATCCTCTCAGTGATCCTGAATAATGCAGGGCTACTTGGCCTGCTTTGGGGATCATGGCTGTGACTTTGGTGCGAAGAAAGTGGGTAATGCAGCTGTCATTTGTATGACGCACCTCTTGACCCCCGGGATAGGTGCGTCAAAGTACCAATGTGCGTCATACCTTTTAGGTACCATGACGTACCCTCCGTCACAAAAAGTGACCCACCTCTATGAGACATTGACGCATTAACCAGTCAAAATGGTGACGCACCTCTTCGTGAAAATGACTGACCCTTGACGCACATGTTATTCGCAGTACGTGCCAGACTGGAATGCTGCAGAGCTCTGTGTGCGCTCACGCAATTCGCTGCCTGCGAACTGTGTACACCGAACGGAACTTCGCCCGCGTGAATCCCTGTCGCCTACGGACCCTGGATGTTTACTTCGATCGCCGTGGTACTGTATCCCCATGATTGTGTGGGCGGCTGGGGAGCGTTAGTATAGTAGCTTAGCTGCACACTGTAGGCAGCTGCTACTACACTCCAGTACCCTGTTTCGATTCGAATCGCGGTAGAAGCGTTCCGTTGTGCAATGTCTGCTTCTTTTTCTCTTCTTCTTCATCCGCTTGTCCCTTGCCTCCCAAGTATGAAATGATTTTTAGAGTGTTGTGTGTGTTTTTTGTAACGTTATTGCATCATTTTTCTCCAAGGAAGAGGTGAGTTTCTGTTCGTGTATTGATGTGCACTGCAGTATGTGCAGGTGAAAAGCGTTCGAACTGTCTTTCCCGAGTATCGTGGAAGCTCGATGTATTTCTCGGCCTATCAAAGGAGATCTCATACAACAGAATACTTATAACAAACTATTTTCCGGTCAAAATGAATTGATTTCCTTTGTTTTGTATCGTTTATTGACTTGATCCTAAGGATCTTGTCGCAATACCGAGTTTCCAATGTGTATTTATTTTCACCTTATTTTCGCGTAGCTTTCGGTGCTGTAAACTGTTGCTAGGGCCTAAGCCTACTACTAAACTTACCGTTCTCCACTGTCGTTTCTCACACATCGTTTGGTACGATTTCTTCCATTTTATATCACTTTATCCGTTCCCTTTATACTTTGAAGTATTTGACGTAATTCTTTCAAGTGTCTCGCACTGCTATTTTCGTAACGGCGATTTCTCCGCTTTGCTGCAATACTTTTTCGAATCGAAGCGACGAAGTTTGATACCAGCCGCTGTAGTGTGCCGTGTGTTGTCTTTTCTAAATATTTGTGTTGTTGGGAGGTGTTGATACTTTGTAGTTGTTATTTATTTTTCTTAATGTTGATAGGAAAAGGCTATAATGGTCTGAGTGATGTCTGATTGTGATGATGATAACTATGCTGGTGTAAAAAGACGGCTTACTGTGAATGCTGAGCGTACGTGCCGTTCGTTCCATTTTACTTTCCCTCTTATTCTTCTTTCCCCCTTACTCTTCTTTTCCTTTCCAAGAATGATTAAAAAAAAAGAAATTACATACACCTCACAACAAAATAGAACCACGTGCTACCAACCTTCGTAAAGTTAAATCTAAATGTTCAATATCAGCAAAGAATAAGGGGAAAGCACGAATGACAATAAATTAGAGCGAAGAGATTGTTTTACATGCAGTCTCTTCGGCTCGAAGAAACTTGACACCCCACCCCTCTCCCCTTGTGGAAATTTCCACAAAAGCAGGTGCCACACCCAGGTGCGTGCCAGACGGAGGAATGCGCGCACTGGAATAAACAGCGTGTAAATATCATGGAAATATCGATCGAAGAACCAGCTCATTAGTTGAATTAAAGGAATCATTGCAAAGATATCTTGATTCTATAGCCTTTCTTTTGGCGCATAGTAGGAAACATCAAACAGTCGAATATAATGTACTTGACCGAATATCTTATGTTCCCTGAACAATAAAAAAAGAAGATCGATTAATCAGTCAATTAAAAATGCAACTGAGCCAGAAATACTTAAAAGGTCTCGTATGCCCAGAGAAATTCACTACGAGTAGGTTCAATGAGATGCAGTCATCACCTGGTTAGACAACAAAATCATGACAATTAATTTCAGTTCACGCTCATGATAACTGCTTATTACTTATCAAAGTTTTGGCTATCAACATTCGTTCGTAGGTGTTTTTTGTTTGTTTTGTATGTTTTTCCTCGTGAAAGACGTAATGATTTCTTCGTATCGAACGTAGACTGCATGTTTACCGTTTATCCAAACAGTAGGCGCCTAGGCGTACTTTCTGAATATATTCAGAAATTTCTATCAACATTTTAAATATATTACAAGACTCCCAAATACCAGTTGAAAAAAATTAAGAAATCGAATTTTTTAGATATGAACAAAAAAAAAAAATGCGTAGGAAAAAACCACTTCAATCTCGAATGACTTCGAATTTCTCTAAACCGTTCCCTAGTTCATGGACATCCCATAGAAACGCGTGTTTTGATATACACGTTGCTATGGCAAACTATCTAGTTTCGCGAAACTACGGCCTGGCCACAGTAATTTTTTCCGTAACCTCCCGCCTCCCCTTCCCCGATTCGAAAACAGCTTGATTGAAGCCCCTGCCTATTTAAACACGAACCTTATTAAACCCAAGTTAGGTACATGGTTTATATGGCTAGTGTTTAAATAGAATTTACTATTTTAAGTTAATGCAGGTTTTAATAGACTCTCAGTAATGTTAGTTCCATAATCGTTTGTATGTGTTTTGGGGCCTGGCCTCTGCCATGCCTCGCCTTCTGTATACGTATGTACGCGTGTACTGTATGTATACATGTACCACATGGTCGACATCACGCACGTGGTTTTGCTGCAGGTTCCACGGTCGACGGTCGATGCTACACTACAGTGAATGCGATTGAAGGATAGCGAGCTTCGCGATGCCGCGGGCTGTATGTGATGATTTTAATCACAAATCGTGTTTGGTAGTGTGGTTTTGGAGCAAATTTGTACTCAAACTTTCTGAAAAGACCTTTAGTCTGACATCAGATAGAAAAAGAAGACATACGAGAATGAAGTGAGTATCAGTATGTTATAATAAAACTGATTGAAAATTGTGTCATTTTCGCGTTTCCAGGAGCCGGTGAATTCGGCCGACTCGCGATCGCGAGTTTGTTTTATTCTGTTACGGAGGGATACCATGCCCCATGCAAGAAGCCTCGCAAAATTACATGACAGTCCCATTAACGAACCTTTTGACACACTCTGGTTAAATGACCGACTATGACGCACATAATGGGTCAGTATTGTGGCGGACATTTTGCTCCCGTGACGGCACCACGCGTCATCAAATTGATGGTACTTGACGCGACCATGACGCACATTTCCCGGGGGTCAAGAGGTGCGTCATACAAATGACAGCTGCATAACCTAGGACCATTTCCTACTCCCAATGCAATTATGGCATAGTCCCTCCATTTTTATGAATCCATCCATCTATCTATCTCTCCATTCATTTATCTTTCTTTCTATCTATCTGTCTCTGTTGACACCTCTTTCACAATATCAGTAAAAAAATTCAGTTTGTTTGTTTGTTTGTTTCTGTTTATCAAGAGAGATGTGACTACATATTTGAAACCATGATCTTCTAATGTGCCATTGATTTTGACGTGAAAGTGTGGGCAAATTGAGAAGTAAATATTGAGCATTTGTTGCAGTCATTTCTTTAAATGAATATAACTAACCCTCCTTCTGTTTTGGTAGAGTAAAGTAGGGATCCCAATAACACCCATCTTCTTTTACCTTCTTCATCATCTTTTTGTTTCCCATCTTTTTAGTTCTCTTTTTCTTATCTGCTTCTTTTATACCTTTTATTTTTTTCTCCTATTCTTTACCCCTATTTCTCCTCATCATCATGCTAACCTTTCCCCTCTTTTCAAGTTTGCTGTAGCAAGTCCTGTGTGTATCACAGTGCAATGCCATGATCTGCCTTCTTGTGTAGGAAGTGTAACCTGGCAGCAAGTTCAAATGTTTTCCTCTTTAATTTGTGTCTTTTACTATATGTATGTCCATTGCAAGATACAGAAACAAAGAGGACTAATTTATGACTTAGTTTCATTACATGCAGAACCAAATAGAACAAGAAGAACTCTGTTAATACAGGCATGATACTGTAAAAGTGGAAATTTTCGCGGTGTTGAAATTTTCGCGCATTTCGCGCAATCAGAAACTAGCACGAAAATACAAACACGCGAATATTTTTGCTTGCCATACGTTCCTGTGCGTGATGTCTTGATTCCGCGGAATTAAACACACGCGAAACTCTTCTGACCAGGCCTAGCGCGAAAAATTAGTCGCGCGAAAATATTCACTTTTACAGTATTTGCAATTGTAGTTTGACATATTACATTTCCAACCCACCCCCCCCCAAAAAAAAAAAAAAAAAAAAACAGAAAATCCCAGATTTGACTACAGGTGTCACAATAATCATCATCATTTTCATCATCATCATCATCAACTTCAGACATAAGGAAACTATTAGTTCATTGTCTCACTATTTAAAAGGGTTTTTAATCATCTTTCAGCATACCGCTATTCCAGTATCGGCTATCTGACACAAGATTTCCGTAGACCTCCTCTTACACTGATGGGTGTTTTGTTTCAGATTCACACCATCTGGTGGGATTTCTGGAGCAATTAAAAACCAAGCAGTGAAGATAATGACATGTTGAGACCACACAAGGGGTTTGGGGAGAGTAATTTTAGCGCCTTAACTCTGTTATTTGTCTCAGCTTTTTTTCTTTCTTTTTTTTTGTTGGTCAGATTCTTTATTAAGAGGTCAACAGCAATTAGGGGCAGAGGGATATGATATAAGATCGATGTATCAGAGTGCATCTATGATTATGTAATACTCTTACATATATGCAAAACAGTAAAATTTTCATTATCAGGAGGTTATTGAACCTGCACCATTTTGTGGCAGAGTGCTAACTTAGTAGTTGCATGCAATCAGGGATGCCGTAATCAACCCGCAGCGTTATGAGTAGAGGATTACATTGAAGGGAGCGTATGATATCTATGCCTTTACTTAAAAGGTCTCCTGCACATGCTTAGTTAGATTCAGGATTATGGTTTATGTACATAGCCATTTGGATGACTCATTGCTCTGTTTACAAAGAAATGACAATGTGCATGTGTGTGTGTGTTTTAGTGTGAGCTGTGTGAGTATGTATATGGGGGGGGGGGTGTACCTGATTGAACGCCAAGATGAAATTAGTCTACATCTGATGCTTTTCTGACCAATGAGGATAGAGTTAATCCGATAATAGCAGACACTCTCGTTGACCCATTTCAAAGTTGAGCCGAGGAAGCAAAATTAAATTGCTTCATGGATGGAGTACGTGTTTAACATTATTCAGAGTTCCTGATTCACTTCAGTGATAACTTCCCACAATCTTCCTTCCAAGAGGTTTTTTTTTTTTTTTTTCACAGAGAGCAGACAAATTATCCCATAGAATGCCCTCAGTGGCTGCCGTGATAAAAAGACTGTCGTGCATTCGCTGTTGTGATCAGCGACTCGCCATTGTTATGGAGTCTAGAGGCATCTGGTTTTATAGCTCAAACACTCAAAACATATTGTTTCCTTGGCTGGAATAAAACCCCAACTCTGGTCAATTGGGCCGCATGGTCTGTTTAATGCCTCGACCGCGAGTGATTCTCACCTAGTCATTACTGCCGGTAGTGGAACGGCATCGCATACTACAAATGATATTTGTGAGCGAACCATATGGGCCCAGAAAATAACTGTATAAATGGGAAAGAGAGAGAAAAAGAAAGAAGCAGACCAGAGTTTTCCTGATATTTTTTTTTCCGCACTGCTTCTTTTTCTGCTCCACCACCCCAGCACCAAACCAATTATGACTCATGAGTCCAGTGTTTGTACTGGCTATGGAACCATGCTGTGTTTAAACCTCTAGTTGACACCTAGCGATAAAACAGGAGATGCCCCCAAGAAACTAGGGCAAACCTCTCTGCCCATTCAGACTTGGAATACCATAATATCTGGATATACTATGGAGTATCAATTTCACGGTTCTCAGTTTGATTTCATTTTTTTAAAATTTGATTTCTGCATTCTTGAAAGAAAAAATTTCCACTCTTCTCTGACAACTGGAACACCATATATAAAAAAAAAAGAAAAGTAACTTACCATAACTGCATGAACCATCATGAGTCAATGCATTTTTGTAACACATATAATTATGATGTAAACTGTAAAAGAAGGAAATATTGATGATTATTTTGGCAAATTCAACATTTTTGGTAAATTGAACAGTGAATTAACATTGTTTCATATGAAGATAAAATGTCCATTGGGAAGTCCAGGATGATCTGTGGCATAAGGTTTTGGGATTTTGACATCTCACCATTCACCACAATGTAGGCAACATCAGTGGCTTTTATTCTTTGCCTGTAAGGCAGTGAAAATCAAGCCAAGTTATGAAATGACCAATCCCTTCCCCCTTCCCCCCCCCCCCCCGCCATTTTCGTTTTGTTTTGTTTTGTTTTGTTTTTGGTGGGGGAGGGGATTAATCAGATTAGAAATGAAAACATTACTGCCCTGCAGTGACAGTGGCAGTAATAAGCCCAGCAAGCTAGAAATTATTCAGTAACTTACCGAGATGGTGATTCAGCAAGGGGGGGCAGAGGTAAAATTCACCTGCTGGAATTCTGTAATCGAGTGTTCTTGACCTCTGGAGGAGCCTGCAAGAATAACTTGTTTGGATAGAGTCTGTGCAACATTCCTCCACATACCCTGCTGACCACTAAATCTCCTTTTTTATGGCCCCACCTCCCCATTTCCATCCTCCCACTCTTGAAATTCTGTGGTAGCTAAACCCACAATTGAATTGTTTATAAGAATAAGCAAGACAATGATTCATGCAAGCAGTCTTCCTTTTATGGAATAATTCCCCCCCCCCCCCCCTTTCTTGCATTTCCATTTGATGATTCGATATTGACACAGATCTCGGCCATTTGAACGATGAGCTGAGATTTGAGTATCGTGCTGATAAGCTATTACCAGATTTCTCCGTAGCGCTTCTGAATTATGTCTCACCTACTTTCATTTTCCCTTTGATGTCAAGGTCATAGGATGTCATCTATTGTGCACACATGGCCCTATCAGAACACTTCAAACAAAGCATGTTTGGTAATTACCAAAGGAATTAAGTGAATAGAATGCTAGTCAGCTTGAATTAATTTGTTTACATTTTTTTTTCTGTAAAATCTAGGCCACCTTTTTGTTAAAAAAAGAAGAAAAAAATACTATTACTGTATCAACATTTTGCAAACAGATTGCTTTTACAAAACTTAGAATGTTGGTAAAGCCTTGGAAACAATGCCAAGAGGAAGCTTATGAGAAAGGGAACATAGAAAACACTTTGAGAAGATGATCATGAACAGGTCACAGTCAAGTGAAAAAGATATACTTGTTTTTTGAATAATTTGTTTCAGTGCACTTAATTTTTGCTCTCTTGTTCTGAGCTGAGCTGATTTGTATCTATTCTCTACTGCAATAAAGGAGTTACTAAATGGAAGGTAACACATCAGCATACTTGCCAACTAGTAAGATTTTATCACATTCAGTAAGATTTTTTACGTTAAAAATAGCAAAATCAGATTTTCTGTCAGAGAAATCAGATTTTTGAAAAATATTTAGATATACCTTTCATGTGTATTTTCTAAAGATTTGACCGAAATTAAGATTTTTAACTTTAGTTTGCGTATAAAATAAGATTTTTGCAATTCATGAGTAATATATTTCATCTTGAAATGTTGGCAGGTATGCATCAGTGATAATTCAAGGGCAATATGACAAGTAATATACAATGTATGTGATGGCATCACCTTATTATCACTCCTGGAAAATGAATATCACACTGTGATAAAGAGTATGGTAGGCCTACTCAATTCGTATTATACAAAAGAGACCAAATTAAAGACATGCCAATTCTTAGGGCTTAGATACATTTCATGTGATATTGCGCTACATGAATATTATGAATTAATTAATGAATTATTAAAAGTAATTGTGTTAAAATTCCACATGATTTATATTTGTCTGGTCACATTCTAGGGTAGGGCATACATGAATGTGAATTGATAAGTTTTTCTGATGTTACTTTTGGCAAATTCTTCTCTCTTAAAAGTATACAGGTTTGTATGAAAATGTGGATATTCAGTGAATCAGAACATATTTTATATGCCAAATGTTGTAATCTGTTTTGCTCTTCAAATTTTCATCTAAACCAATATCATTTAGTGTCATTGACTCTCGAGATGTAGTCTTGTCCATCAAATCTTTCATTTAAAAAAAAAATCCCCATATTTAACAAATGTTTAAAAATTATTCTGTCATTGCAGTTGACAAGTTTATTATACAAGGGTGTTCTCTGGCTTGTCATACCAGTTCTGATATTACAATTTTGCCTTCAGTGCTGTAAATTTGGCAAAAATGAATTTGTCATTGCAATCACTCTATTTGGTTGTAAGACCTGCCCGGAATGATACCATTGCCCTTGTGGCCGCTCGCTGTGAATGAAGTATCCTTGTCCACAGTAGTTGATTGATGCAGAAATCAGATGTTGCAGCCATTACTAGGCAGCATTGATACGTATTGGTCTTTGGTCATGCATTTGATTGGTTGCGAGCAAATCAAAAACCAGGGCTCTTTTGACAGTGGGCCTTCAGAAAATCTCTGATTGAATGTAATGCTCGGGAATAAATGGAACAGTGTTTAATTATGCTCCAGCATTTTCCTTGGCAGCATGTTTTGCTATCCAATTAATTACTGTTGCATCAATTTCCAGTGGCTGGAAAAGACTGCCTGCTATTTTTCTCCATACTGAAGCAGTCAATCTCAGTGTGAGGATCATACCAACTTCATGTCTCCCATGGATGAGACATTTTCCAAGTCAGATTGTACAAAAACCTGGTGACAATTACTACAGTTCAACCTGTTCTGCATGTCTACCTTCACGAACAGAATCTGCATGCATCTTGATTACCGGGCATTAGAAATGCTGATGGTGTGAGCGCAGTGCGTGGCCACCGTGCAGTGATCCTCATATTCTCCCACTTGTTATTTTGCTGCGAGCTTGACAGGTCGTAATCTCGTCCTGCATGTCAGTCGTGGCCTCATCAGCATGTTTGCTAATCAGGTCGCTTTTGTTCGGGAGCCGGTTTTTGCTCGCTGCCGCACGTCTTGATGAGGACGACGCTCAATGGGAAATGAATTCAATTACCAACCTTCACGAATGTGAATCGAGGAGAGAAATTGCCATTTTGGCGCTCGGGCCCCCTCCATCGGCCAAACACAAAGTGATATGTGATGTACAGGTGCTCATTATGCAGGCTGTTGCCCTCCATTCATTGGTGATGGTATTTGCCTGCGATGACTGTCGGATAAAAATTAGGAATTCAAGATATGCATCAAGCTCCCTCTACTTGTGAACATGGCATTTCACTGAATGGAGCCATCCTCTCCTGACTTTATATGTCAATCTTCTCTGATGTAATATTCATTCACTCATTCATTAATTCATTTATTTCATCAGAGGTAAAAGTGCCTTTTCAGTATAATTGCTGATTTTTGAAAGGGCAGTCGTACAGTGTTTTTTTGGTTGACATTGGAAATACACACTGTACACATTTGATGCATAAAATGACTTTTCAAGAAAGAAAAAAAAAAGTATAATATCATGTAAGCCTGCACCGAGTTATTACAAATTGAAATAGCAATTTAGGATGATTATACCATACAAGTTTTTGTACTTGCTACATTGTCAAGTCCAATTTTGAATTGAATGTTGGATAATTCATGCCATTCAAGTCCTCTATCTTTGTATCTCAAGAAAGGATGACATTTTGTTGACTTAGCCCACTGAATGCACTCAACCATTCTGCTACACGTACATGTAGGTCCTTTATCCTCCCCCCCCCCCCGTAAATTTACGAAATGTCTTGCCCCAGTTTTTGTTCTTGTCAGAGCGATCCCACAGTGCATTATGCCATTTCTGTGATCAAATTTCTCCCGCCCTCTCCTTCTGAATAGTCCCATTTAGTCATTATTGTGTATAGCCTTGACTGAAAAGATAAAGGTATAAAGGTAGAGATTTTTATATGCATGTGTGTATGTATGTATGTGTGTGTGTGTGTGTGTGTGTGTGTGTGGAAAGCCATGCTGTAGGCACACGCTGATTTCACTGGCCTTCCCCATTTTCCTCACACTGCTTCCATGTAGCCTCAAGGCATTCTTCACAAAGACCTGGGTAATTCTATTGCAATTTCAGTGTGCACGGATGAAGAAATCCAGTTTGGTTTTGAACTCTTTCTTCACTGGGCAGGATGGAAACACAGGAGAAAGGGGCTTGACACATTTTTATATTCCGTCTTTTTTTTTTTCTTTTTCCTTTTTTTTTTCGGGGGGGGGGGGGGAGGCACTGCGCTGTTAAAGCTCTTAGGATATAAACACAACATGCTTCGCTAACGATGTGCGAATTCTTGCCCAGTGCTTTCTAAGATTGAACACGCAATGAGTGTGCGGAAGTCAAAAAGAACAAGATCAGGCTACGATGCCTAACTGGCTGTGAAGAATGCATAAGTGTTGGTTGGGTTGCAAATAGGCCTACTTAAATTTGCCATTGGTGTCGACGAAGTGGAATATGTCTGTATGTATACTGCAGTCTCCTATGTGTTGGTTTTTCCCTGTATATACAGTGTAGTGTCTATTGTGATATTTTGACCTTGTGAATTTTTATAAAACTCTAACATGATAAAGGAGATTGTGCTTGGAAATAATTTGGTGCCTGTGTATATGCCAGCAGGAATGGGCCGCATATCACTTAGATTTGAAATTGACTGTGAGGATGTTTTAAATCAAAAGTACAAGTTGTTGACATATTGATCATACTTACATTTACTTGCACTTTATCAAGTGCAGGGCCATAGTAAGTGATAATTTTATTTTTGTGAGACTACCCAGCAACTATGTACATACGCTTTTTTTATGATATTGTCTTTCCTGTCAAACTTTTAGGTACATTCTTCATTTTGATCATGAAATTTTCATAACTCTCATACATTTTATTCCCAGTAATAACATTTCTTTTTAGAAATCTCAATTTGCTCGCCCTGTGCACTTGTCATGCTTATTCATGACATTATCATGCATCAAAGTTTTTTTTTTTTGTGTGTGTTTTTTTTAATCCCCTGTGGCTTTCTGCTTTCTCGCAAGAAGGTTTCATCCATCATTCCATGCATGTGAGTATTCTTGACAAAATATGGTTGAAGCTGGATTTTTCAGAATTGATCATGTTTATTAACGCAGCCGTGCCTGAGAATAATGCTACATTGCAGATCAACCCCGTCCCAGTTCGAAGGAAAGGTAGATGCTTCACAGGATTGCCGAACTACAAGTTGTATTTTGATTCATGTCAGGATCCAATGAAGGAGTTCAGATTTCTAGAATGAGGTAAATCTTGTTCTGGAGTCTTACGTATGATTCCAAGATTGTATTTCATAGCTATAAATGTATCAGTTTGCAGAAACATGTGGCAGCTTTTGATTTGCAATTTATAGGTGATACGTGCTGTATGAATTATGAAGAAGGAGAAGCAAGGTATGAAATCAAGACTACGAGAGGCCTTGGGGGTAGTAGAATATGAGGAGCCAAGCATACATTTCAGTGATGAATATTTGATGTGGTGATAAATTTTTTTTGGCGGCATTTCTTCAGAAATTCGTCACCTCGGGTCTTCTTGGTAGAAGAGTGCTGACGGGCACCAAAGATTTATTCACATTTTCATGTCTTCTTGGATGAGGTATTATTAATGAAGTAATTGATTGGATTTCAGTGGTTATTGCCTGAGTGAAGACAGATGATTGTCGCAAGAAAGGAGTTATCACTCCTTGTTCTAAGTTATCCCTTCTTTTAGCACTTTTGTTTTGAATGGATGACAGACTTTAGTCATCCCTAGTTAGGCCCTGCGTTGTTGAAGATACAGTTCTATCCCATTGAACGAGGATGAGAATCTGAATGTGGCTATGGTTTTGTTGTTGTTGTGCAGACTAATAAAAGAGAAATAACAGAAGCTATTATAAATCGGAGAAGGCAGAATTGGAGAATGGATGACCAGATAGGCCTACTCAATGTGCAGGAGGCGATCTGTCTGAGGAACCCCTTCCGCCTCACCCCCCCCCCCCCCCCCACCACCACCTGATAGTGGGTTGAACTGCAACTATTATTTGGTATGAATTAGCATTTATGTGTATTTCTGATGGGCTGTTGTTTCACTGTTTTATGTTTGTGTGATTTGAATTGATATGTAGGCCTAAATGTACATCAGTCATTATTCCCTGTTGTTTATTTCCCGTGCATCATTAACGAAAGTCTGTCACCGCACAGATGCCATAAACTTCTCCAGTGAAAGGAGTTGTAAAAATTCATGACCCACATCCTTCACTGGATGCGGGATGCCTTTGGTGTGAGTGGTACTCACGGTCATGCTCAGCGTCTACATACATGTGTGATACAGAGGATGGGCATCTGGGTCTTGCCGGGTAACATTTCTCCATAACCAGTGGTGAAGGCTCACCATTTGGGGTGCGATTTATGGAAGCGAAACTTCTCAAGGAGAGTTTATGCCATCTGTCGGTGGAAGCCCTCACCGAATGCTACCACCAAAAAGCTGTGGTTTATAGTGTGTGCCTAATTGGCCCATTAACCCTGCAAGTCTCGAACTGACATTGGAGGGGGCTCCTAGAAAGGTAAAATATTCAAGTACACTTACAATAACATAAGATTTATGTGTTTGTTTTTTTGAGGAGAAGGGAAATAATGAACGATTAATATTATATTATAATCACAATTGTCATCATCGACTCAACTATAGGACATCGAACAAATAGCACCTACTACAGTATACTTACAACACAAACCATTACACTCACAAACCATTACACTCAATCCGCTGATCTGTTGAATTGTGTAGAGCTGACATTTGATGGTTAATTCAACAAAATTTAATATGAATAATGTGTAATGAAAGAATGTAGGCCCTAGATGGATAATTCATCATTTTTGTCCCTTCTTTTATTACATCGGATAGAGTGACTCCAGAATATCGTCGCTGGGGTGACAAGACCTGGTATCTCAAAAATGTCAAAAAAAATTTTTTTTTAGCTTAATGGTCAATAATGGGTCAAGTGATGTCTTGGCCAAATCCTAACTGTCTTACTCCAAAAATGAAGCCACCATGACATGTCAAAGAGAAGGCTTTCCCATTCACTATAGTGCTTTGGCCGCCATATTTTTTCACTCTCCTGAACATTTGACAATTTTGAGATACGAGGTTTTGTCACCCCAGCGACGATATAAAAATTGGAGAGCTGTAGTATGTGTGTGTCAGGAGGGGGTGAGAGGTGCACCTTACTTCATACTTAACCCATTTAGGACGAGTCCCGATTATACTCGGGCAGGTGTCTATGGGAAATGCGTGTTGTAGCAAAATCAAACCGCCCTCAACGGGTTAAGCAAAAAACAGGTGATGGATGTATTTGATTTCAAATGCTTAGTTTGTGGTGATCAGGTGATGATTCCAATTGTAATAATCCCTTAGCCAGGATTTGGAGATAGGCATCCTCCCCAAATACCCTTTGCTCTTTGACGGCCGCCTTAGGCAAATGTCTTGAGTTGCCGCAAGTTGCCCCTGCCCCCCCCCCCTTTCTCTTTTTTGGCGGCTGAGGTGATGGGAGAAGCAGGGTTATCGGGGCAAGACGAGGACAGATTACCAGCAGACTAATGGCAGTGAGCTAATGGGGCCGGAATGGGATGAACCGAAGTCCACATAATGTAATGAACCCTCCTCCTCGCTTCCCCTTTGCAAGGTGATCTCTGATGTATCGTAATGTGACTTTGCAAAGTTCGATTCCATTTGATGACGCCGAAGGGAAGTGCTCTAAGTGCATTTTCGTTCCGCGGAAAAAATGAGGCACAAAAAATAAGCATCTCTTGTTTTGCCCTCATTTCCTCCATGGTATATTTATTTCCCATTTGTCTTGAACAAGCTTTATCACAGTTTGCAAGCATGCCGATTGAAGAGTGGTTCACATTTGCTTTCTCAGGGGGGTTGCTATTTTTAGCGTACGTGGATTATGGAAAAATGAATATTTAAAGAAATCTCAAAAACTCATTAGGCCTACCCTTCACGGGTCAGGTATCCCTGAGTCAGTCTATCCCTTTGGTTGATTCCCGCCGAGATAAGAGAGGAACTGTTGGCCATTCACGCATTTCGTGATGATACGGTAGCTTCTGATTAGCTTATAGAATTCCAGCCCAAATGTGTCAAACATTCTTCCCTTTGGCATACCAAACCAGTGTAAGGACAGAGTACTGAACACACACATCAAAGTACATTGTTTCAGGGGAAATACAGAAAGCCTAAATATAGAATATTCAGATGCTTCTGTTTCTATACCAACAAAGAAATAGATCCACTGTGCAGTTCTTCAGTGTAGGCCTACACAACAGAAATTTTTCGAGTTACGTTTTGTACAAAGTAGTCACACAACTCGCAGACATACTTGGAGGTCCATGCATTTGAGCAAGCATGGCAGTGGCATTTACAGGCGCTCATTAATGCACACCCTTCGAGGAGCCACCAAGCTGAACTGCTCCGGCAACACAAACCCATCACTCATCATTGAAGATCATCTCATGTTGCAAGGCAAAGTCCCCAGATTCATCCCCTGCAACATGTACCATTGTCAGCACCGGCGGTACCTCGGTGCAAGTGTCATGTACGTGCGTACCATGAAAGGCCCGCTATGAATACTTCTGTGAGGCTTGGAGATGCTAATGAGCACCCACATAATGGACGGGCAAAGAATTTCCTTGCATCTATATGCATTATGTTGAAAGAAAGGAAGCATCTCTGCTTAATGGAGTATATTGCTTTATGGAGAGGGAGGGGGTTGAAAGGGAGGGGGAATAAGCATCATAGATGATGCTGTGTGTACAGACACAGTGACAGGACATCAACAGTGCAGGTGATAGAGGGTAACAATACCACGTGCTTTCCTGGCCATTGTGTTGTCATTTGGAGCTCATCTAGGTCGCATGGCCATTGTGAGCCTTTCTGATAGAAATTTACCAAAAGGAGCCAAAGAAGGAGTGGATTTAATTTAATGGCTTTTCTGGGCGGATATTGCGGGAGGAAGTACACTGAAAAAGAGAAAGAAATCATTTATACTTCGCTCACCATGGGGGATGTGAATGGGGGGGGGGGGTCTATTGACACAAAATGTCCTGTGCAGAAAAAGGAAAAGCTCGTCAAGGATCCAGCAGAGGGAAAAGGAACTGAATATAAACTATTTCTTTCTGCATAATCTGCAAAGGTGATGATTCAACCTAGAACAAGAACTGTCTGCAAAGGTGGCAAGGTCTTTATGGAAAGAAGAGATGCTAGTTACCAAAGCAACATCAGCAAGGTTAAACTTGTTCAAACAAAGGATGAGCAAAATCTGGAATTAATGATGTGATGAAAACCCTTTGAGCAAAGAATAATACAGATGTCCAGCAAACAGGCAACCTGGCATTCAGAAAAAGAAAGTGAAAAGCAAAAGCAGTTGAAGAGGACGCGGAGGAATGATAAGTAAGAGAAGTGGTCAGTGGAATGGAATTCAGATCAAAGGGCCTGATAAGGAGGAGACATTAAGTGACTACCAACTCGTAATCGTAACGTCTCAAGTGTTTTGCCAGTTGAGTATGATTGATTTTCACTCTGCGAAGGACCAATCTCTTAAAATAGGGATCGGTTAATATTAGATAGGCATACGTGAATACCGGGATTGAATTCAGATGCCTAGTAAAGACGGCTGTGAAGGAAGGAAGGGTTCTTAGTCGGTAGGAAGGAAAGTGGAAGGAAAATTTTAAATAAGGCACATGTTCAATTACTTGTTTAGCTAGTTTTGCTACAAATTAAAATCTCTCTCTATGTAGAAGATATCTTAGCTGCATACCATGGAGAGGTTTGTCTTCAAACCAGTCAATGAAGACAAGAAGTGAAGTGTATGGACTCATACAATTCATTTGCTAGTTTTACAGGGTGTTCAGATGCAAAAAATTTATATCAGAACGGTATAGCTAAACAATGAATGTACACATGTGAACACTGACTAACAAAACGGTGTATAATGAAACGACGTATAATGAAATGATGGTCAGCGCATCGTTTCAAATGAGAATTGATAACGAATTAGCATTCCATCCATGTCCATGTGCATCTGAACATATGGCGACCATAGAACGGTATAACTGGGTGATGCTTAATGTGAGTGCGCACAAAAGGTGACCCTATTCCTCTCAGTAGCCGCGACGTCATGACCATAAGAACATGCGCAGTGGAAACTGCACATCTGTACGTTTTCCAGAACGGTCGAGATTAGCGTCTGAAGGGTCTGTCAGCTATACGATGATTCTTCATACGTTGTTTCTTTATCGAGTTTTGGTATAAATTGGTTTGTGCCTGAACAGGGGGTATGTTGCTTTAAGCATCCCTGGGAGCATCTTGAAACGGAAATTCAGGGCATTGACCAGGATTGTTTTCAGATGCTGCAACTTCAGCACTAGCAACATGATTAAGCTGTCAGAAGAAATTTTCTTCAGGAATGGTGCTCATGTTTGATACTTGAGTAAACAGTTTGTGGCACATTTGTTATCATGACCATCATTGCCATTTGCAGGGATGGCATGCCAATAAAGATAGAAACTAATGATACATATCAGAGTACACTGAGCCAACTGTAGTTAACTTGTTATTGCATGATGGATTTCAGGGTGTTATTTATTTTTTTGAAAAACTCTGTTTTTATTTTGGTTTTCTTTTTCACTTGTCAAGATGTTTGTTGTGCATTGAAGGTACATCTTCATGCAGGGAAATGGAGCTTGGTGAGCTTGGTTTGTGGCCAGACTCTGGCGGTTGCCATGGATATTTGTATGATGAGCAACGGATCTGAGAAGGGTACAAATTACAACTGTGTGCAATTGTTCCTTACTGACACATTGGTAGTTAGCACTCATAATCTATTGAATTAGGACCTGATTGAAAACCTTTCTCAACAGATGAAATGCCATTTCTGTATTGCTAATTGCTTGAATTCAGCAAAGGTGGAATTTTAAGGGTTGTATTAGCAAAGCTTGTGAAATTTCTAAAACAAAGCTGAAGACTGCATAACCGTAAAGATGCAAACACCGTGGTGGGTATGAGGGACACGAGTGATTATTCTGAATGTATAATATAGTTATATTGTAATGATTTAGTCAAAATAGAGCTTTCTGTGTTTTCCACATTAATTTAATGGCTTAGAGCTTATAGACACCGACATTCTGAACTAAATCTGTGTGAATAAAGAGCTGAGTATGCAGTATTTTTTCTCTGCAGCTTCTCAAAAGCGAAATCCAGGCTGTATTAAAGAGTGATGTCCTCCCACTCAAATCTCCAAGTCTAATAAGTCGGATGATGAGTGAAGGAAAAGAGCGGGGACAAGAACTGGGGCGACAGTTTTATAGAGTTCATGGCACCAATCATATTTTGATTGTGATGTTAGTGATGAAATCATGCTATAGACATCTATATATTACATTTAGGACAGTCCCGAGTATACTCGGGCAGATGTCTATGGGAAATGCGTGTTGTAGCAAAATCAGTCCGTCCTCAACGGGTTAATGTCGTCATCATCAGTACCATAAAACTCATCTTCATCATCATTGCTCTCTCATCCCCATTGACTTCTTTTTCAGAAACATCATTTTACATTGCAATATGAAAGGGTTGGACAGTCCACAGAAAAGTTCATATCAGATGGCCTGTTTTGGGGGCGTGATATACTGAGGGTATGGGATATCTGTACAGCAGGTTATATCTCTCTGGCTCTGTGGGATATTTGGATGGCAGTGGCATATGCCTATATCACTATTTCTTATAGAGTAAGAATTACTCTTACCCAAGCTGCTGTGAAGTCCTACCTAGTTTTTGTGTGACATTTTCACGACCAGTATCTTCAGATGGTATCACTCTATTGATCATTTTGCCATGCCAGTCTCCTCCACACCATTTTGTTTTGTTATGTTTATTGCAAGGAGAAATTCTGATGGTCAAAGACATGAAATCGAAATAGTGTCAGCAGAAATGAGTGTATAATGTGTTCATTTGCATGATACACAACATCATACCTCTTTAGTAATCTAAGATGTTCGTTATAAATCAGCTGGATATGAATAGGTGGTGATCTCGATTCTTGCTCTTGATGAACCCTGACAGAGTAAAAGCCTGGTGGAGTAAGACTAAGCATCCATCCAGTCCCAGGTGTCCTTGGCAATGGTGGATCAGGAGGAGAATAAAGAGGAGGTAGATGGATGATGTTTAAAAAAAGGGGGAGAATGGGAGAGACAGACCGACAGACAGACAGACTGACAGACACAGAGAAGGATCGAAAGAGACATCCGACTCCAAGATCAATAATATATCATTGCAGAGCAAACTGGCTCCAGCCTCTGTGATGGGTTTCCTGTGTGCCCCCTTCATTTCATACTGATTCCAGTCTCTGGCTGGGTTCAGGTGAGCTCTGAGTTGAGCTCACTCATGAGCTCACTCACGGCTTGTTCTGGCATTTGCCGGTTGCAAATCACTCTCTACGACATACTGGGGAGATTTGGATGAAGTTCATGGCAGTGTGAACCCACACATGCTCTGTAACCCACATGCTCTGTTGCTGCTGATGATCAGGAAAGTGCCATTTTGTACCAGGCCGAGCTTGGACTTGGTATCAGTATGAATGGGATATATCAGATACTGGACCGAAATGAGCTGGGGTACCAACAAAATTGAGATTATTGCGCAGCTCATGGCGTTTAATGTGTCTCACTGCATTTGATTAAAAGGAGTAAATTATTTTAATGTTTGGCCCTTTAATGTTTTCTTTAGCTGAGCAGTGGAAATGAATCTCTGTGAAAATATTGCCTTAAGGCTTCTGAAGCAGTACTTGAAAGCCCAGTGGAAATCATGTCTGGATATGACATTAATCAACGGGAAGTAATGCACATTAATCATTCCACTCTGTAATCCCAAGGTGGTCGTAGATTCAGTCCAATTTCCCTGGGGCTCATGTGCACAAAATCTGCACTTCTTGCAGGGTGCTGGCTTATCTACATAAGTACCTGTTTGCCCCGGCAGTTGATGAGAAATGGACACGTAACCGTGGTGACCAAAAGTCAATGTTTGGAAAAGCCTTGACGCCACTGAATTTACTTGAGAGGAGGATTGGACTGATTAATGATGTGAGTCAGGAAAAATCCATTCAGCTAACAAGACATTATTGGTGGGAAATGTGGGAATGTGGTTGTTGTAGCTGCTGTAGTCCCACGTGTTGAAAAGAATGGGATTATTGACAAGTCTTTCGTGCCTGCTGATAACTTCACCTCAAAGCCCAGGGAATGATGTTCATTCCTAATGTAGGTGGATTAAAGATAGTCCGAGTCAGGTACGTCGCACATCACGGAGACTTTGATCTTCGTCCTCCAAACCAATCAAGAGATATCTAGGTCAAATACAGATTTGTTCTCCATTCTCTCACCGCAGACGAGTCAAGTGGACAGAAACAATATCTCTGGCTCCATTTTTCATGCTGGGCAGCTGGACTCCACAGTCTGTGTGGTGCCAGGGTGCTGATCGTTCTGGCAATAACGATGTCGTGCCAAAGTTTTTCTTTACCAATTTCCCCCCTATGCGTGGGTTACAAAATGGCTCCCATTTCTATCTGTGGTACACTTGACCCCTCCCAAAGATGGATATGTTGATATCAAGATGGTCCTTCATGCATCCATTTCAAATTGATATCGTGGCAGAATCAGATATTTGTGTCACAAGTGATATCTCTCATTGTAGGGATTAGGTACTGTGTATGGGGCAGCAGTATAAAAAAGAAACAACTAGACACTAATAATAAACTGATGATTATGTCGATGATGCTGATAATAATGATTATAATAAGAATAAATTAAGGAGAATAACAGTGATAATTATAATGATATCAATGATGACAAAAACATTAACTTTGAAAATATTAAGACTAATGATCACTTGTAAGACAAATTGTTATTTCTCAGCAATAATATAGATATAGGATATAGATGAAATTGAAATAATGATTTACATTCATTTGAAGAAGAAATCCACTCCTAAGATTTTATTAATTTGATAAGAGAGGAAAAAAAATCCCTGCAAACAGTGCAGAACAGTTATTCATGTAGACTGGCCAAAAAATATTTTCTGGAAAAAGAAGTGAAATTTCAAAATGTTATATCTTCCTCCATAGGGAATTTTGTTCTCTTTCTTTTGGAGTTTATGTATTTTTGGGGTGGATTTCCTCTTGAAGAACAACATTGATAGAAGACTCTTGACACCTAACTCCAACCCCACAACCATTTCTATGCCACTGGTCCTCTGTGACTGATTTCACACACACAAAAAAAAAAGGAAGCAAAATTTATTGTTTGTGATCACATTTCTGAAATTCATTTTCCTAAATTTGTTCAGTTAGTTGTCATAGTGCTCAGACACTGAAATACGTCTCCTTGCTGATCGCAGTGAAATGCCTGCAAACAAGATTTCTAGCGACAGCTGTGTCACACAAACTCTGCAACCTGTCAATCAAACATTCCAACTCTCGACCCGCGTAGACTGCAGGAGTACGACGTACCTGCATGCACGTACTATGGTGGAAGTGAATACAAGGGTCAAACTAAGCTTCATCATCTCTTCATGCATGTTGTAAAGGTGAGACCTTTCCATGTATGAGGAGCCAGAATGGAGCAAAACTACAGGGAATCACCCCAAGACACTGATTGCTGGAATCTTCACGTAAGGAACATGCATGAGGAAAACTTTGGTTCAAGTTTGTGTTCAGACTTTCCGCTCCATTACCATGAAATTCATTTAAGAGCACATTTGCAAATTTGTCCTTTGTGGTGAGTGTGAAACCTCTCTATTTCTCTCCTTGCTCCCCCCCCCCCCACCTCCCAATAAAGTTTGGACAGATGATAAAGTGCACTGATGTACTAATGGACATATTTATTGCCTCTGCTTGTAACGTGTTTATTGATCTGCTCTGACCTCGTGGCTTATCAACTGACCTGGCGCCAGAGACAGTTGCATACGTAATCTTTGAACCTGACTCCCTGCATACCTGCCCCTTACAACCATTTCACTAGATAGCGCCGACTTTGGATAAACTGGCGAAACCGTGGGTTCTGTATAGTGTACGTACGTCCGTCCGAAATGTCTTCCGTATGTGTCTGGTTTGCACAGGGGCACGGGGTTTCCGACTCGGCCCCTCAAGTGGCGAGAGAAAGTGAAAGGTGAAAGCGGATTTTCTGTGAGTATGCATGTGGGCATGACTTGATTGCTAAGACAACATAAAGGGTGGCTTGCACAAGAGATTTGGTTTGAACAAGGTACTCAGAAAAAAAGTTTGTTGAGAGTGATCTTAGTGTATGGAAATCCCTTGGAGTAGTTGAATGGATGCATGTATAAAAAAAAAAAAAAGAGGAAAAAGGAAAAAAAAAAGAGTGGGAGAGAGAAACTCTGTTCACAAGTCCCTGTAAGCTTTTGCTAGTAATCGAGAAGTGCCACATTGTACGTATGTATTTGAATATTTTCTCCTCACAGGGTTTATTCTATTACAAGGTACAAGGAGTAGGCCCCTTTGCCTGCAACAGTTTTGTGTACAGAGATTAGGGCGAATAAAAGGCTCTATCCCCCCTGTGCTGAACACAGCTCAAAAGGAGGAAAATACTTGTAGATTAGTATTTGTTTTCCCTCTGTGTGTGTATGTGTGCGCTGTTCATTGTGTATTGCTGTCAGATGTGTTCTCAAATTTATGGGGGGGGGGGGAGGGGACATTTTATTCATGTGTACTCAGATATGTTGCTCAAGATTACAATGGAGATAAACATTGAACATCATGATGCTAAGTCAGATCATGGAGCTACGTGTAGCTCCATGGTCAGATCTTCCAACCTTGTCTGCGTTGCATTTAAAAAAAAAAAATCAGATTCTTCAGTAATTTGATAATGTGAAATTAGTTGATATGATTTGATTTGATTTGATTTGGCAATGGTTTACTTAAAAAAGGAAAAATGTAATTGTAGGATATGTTTTGAAAGAATCATTTCTATAGGCTGAATGGTAGTCTTGAATGTTTTGGGGGCAATTTGCAATGCCCTGTAAGGCAAATATGTTGTGTTTGTCTGTTTTGAAATTTTTGTAACTTCAACATTTCCTTTATTGTTCCAATGTTCTACTGTGTATGTATTGTTCTTAGTATCCTTTATAAATACTTTTTATCAGGATGTGGAAATAAATGAAATGAAAATGAAATGAAGTATGGATCCACAGTTCAAATTGGCAACAATTCCTGTAGAGGAGCTACATTGTACCAACTAGTATTTTACTATGATAATAACTGTTTGGGTGTTTTTTTTTTTCTCTCTTGCAAAAAAAAAAAAAAAAAAAAAAAAAAAATTAATGGAATTTTCTCAAAACTTTTATTAAGCATCCTTAATATGTGAATTTTCTTTTAAAATAATCAGAGAATATGATTTTTGCCTTCATTTCATAGTGCATCAATGTATTTTCTGATCTGCAGATCTAATAGAGGTTGGCAGCTCTGTACCGCTTCTGATATTGAGTGTTAATACACAAGCTAAGTAGATGTAGATATAGATGTCTTCTGAGGAAGACAGGATAAAGAGCCCATCAAAACTTCATTGTGGTCACTTAATCTCCTGCTACATGCAGTATGACTACTCACGGACAGTGGATTGGCATGTTGGATTGATGATGATAATCCTTAAAGGCCTCGTGTCGCATGGCGGCATCAATCTCTAACGAGGAAGCGTGCGTAATCATTGCGTTCAGCACTGCACGTCCCTCTCAAACATCTCATTTTCACTGTTCCCCGCTTGCTGCAAGCGTCCGTGGCTAGCATGCTCCTCGGCCACCTTTCTTTTCCCATCCAGCCGGGCATCTTGTGCCACATCGTATCACTTTCAAATAATATGCAGGATAAATACTGCTTACCCATACTCACGTTCTCTTTTTCTCTCCCTCTCTCTCTTTCCTGCTCTCTTCAGTTCTCCTCTGCTCTCTTTTCAGCACTGTGAAACCTGCAGTGGGGCCCTCTGCAGGGTTGACTGATGGAGATAGCTCTGAGCTCCTTTGTAATTATTATAGGGCATATGTGGTATAATCACTTGACTTTTACAGCTAGAAGGCTGTTAAACACTCACTTTTTGTGGAGCAAGATTTTTTCTTAACTGCTAATGACTGGAGAAATCATTCAAAAATGCAAGGCATAAGTTCTTACAGACTTTTGAATCTGAGTACATGATATACATGTATAAAAGCAATTGTTGAACTTGGAAGGGGCTAATCTAAGTGCTTTGTATCGCAAGGATGAAAAAAAAAAAAGAAAGCAGCAGATATCAGTGCCAGAGAGGGGCTGAGACTTGCATGTAGTTGGACTAGCCTAAAGCTTGTAATCAGATTTATGGCAAAGAAACTTATCTTGTGCTTTTCTTCTTATCCGTTTCAAATAAAGATTTATTCTGTCTTTGTGCCAAGACTGCCAAAATTCTTCCTCTCTAAACATCATAAACAAATGTCTTTGTATGGGAATCATATATCCCCTTGACCGTTCTCTGACTTCTGTTGTTGTGGAGGCGAGTGACACCAAATATGATTAGAATCCATGTTTGCACATCCTCCAGATTTTTGGAAGGTCAATAATTTTTTTTTCTCATTTTTTTTTTAACAATCTGCTCTGTTTCGTCCCCACCATAGCTGACTTGAAGAGGTGGGTGGGGTCCCGCAACACATATTGGCCCCAAAGATCATTTGTAAAGCACGGAGATGATTTTTCTGTTATTCATTCCATCCCAAGCCAGATTGTAGAAAGTTGACAGAAATGCTGACCCCAGTCCTCTCATAATATTTTTTTATCCTACAAGAATGTGTCCTCCCTGTATATCACATTCACCTTATGTTTTGTTTGGGGGGAGCACGAACTAGTTGATTCCCTCAGCTCTCTGCCAGCCCTTTCCGAGGTTTCCAATCCAAGCAGCATCTATAGCCTCCTGTCCAGTCTTTTCATTGAAAGAGATGATCTTTGCAACACTGGTATACTACAGGTGCACACCTGTAGTATTGCGGTGTCGGAATAAGACGTGCATCCAAAGAGACAGTGCTTTTACAGTAGGCTATAGCCAGCGTCACTGATATTGGAACCGAGTGAAAATTTCAGCTGAAATGTGTAGAAGTATTGAGAGGATTGCCGCAGGTTGAGTGGCATTATTGCATCTTTTGTGGTGGGAGCCAATAAGTCATTCTGATTTTGCTCTCCCAGTCATATGACTATGATGGTTTATAAAGAATCACAACATTCGTGTGACCATTGTCATCTCACAAGACTCCCACAAGATTTTTAAACAAAAGCACAGGTAAATAGCATGTATTGTTTTGGGGTTTTTTGTCAGTTATTCAGGATTTGTAGCAATTGCAACCATCAACCCTTTGAAGTGTATACATGTATCTTATATATTGCAACTCTAATGCTGTGTGACAAGACAGATAAGCAATTTTCTCATTTGTTTGTTGTTGTGTTTTTTTTTCAAAAAGAGGATATTTGGTGAAGATTTGTGTGCAGGTCAATGAGACAGAGCCTTGAAAGTCAATCAGATACAGTATCTCAGTCATTTGGATAATGTTTAGCACACCACATTTTTGTGATGTGACATGTGAAACTGTAATAATTTCAATAATTTTCTTGTTCATGTCAAGTTTAAGAAACTTCTACCATTCTACTTTTTTCTGATTTGTTGAGGTCAACTTGTGGAATGGCATTTCACTTCGATGCTGTTGTTTTCGTCCTTTTTTTTTCTTTTCTTTTTTTTCAAGTATAGACTGCTCAGTTTCAGTTGACATATTGTGGTGGGTTATTCAGCAGTCAGGTCAGTCATTGAACTTGACTTCTCATGTTTTCATTTCAACCCTCACCTTCTAGATAGATATAGAGGCTGAGCCATTCTCGGCCATGTTTATGGAAGGGATTAGGGGAAAATTGGCCCCAGTGGAGTGTGCAGGATCAAGTCCTTTTATCTCGACTTGCATAGCAAAGTGTGCATTGTGGCAATGATACTCTTGGCAAATATTACATACAGTTTGTAGACTTGAGTTTACTTACACATATTCACTTAAATTTCTATTTGAAGGATTGTGGTTGTAATTATATCAATAAATGTGCAGACTTTGATCTTTGGACATCAAAAAAAAAAAGGTATTTAAAAAAGGGCTAGGTGGGTAGAGCAGTGGTACATACTTGATGTTGAAGTTTGCTGTCTGCTATAGATATAATACATTTCATGGTAAGGTTTTTACCATTGAATCATATATGAAGTAGTTTTTTTTTTTTTAGGGGGGGATGTTTTGACTGAAGATCCACCGTCAAATCTGGATGGTAATATCACATTTCTGGTGTAGGTGTGACAACATCCATTCACTCACTCAGGTTTTTCCCTCGTGAGGATCAAGTATGTACCAGGTATTATATTCAAAAGAGATTTAATCCAAGGCTAGCCATGCAAAATGTTCTTTGATTACACTTTCAAAGCGCATCAACACAAACCCTTCTGTGATCATACTTTTCTTCTCATTTTGCAGATTTGAGGAGAAAAATTGTCATGATAAATGGTCCACAAAATATTCCATTTGTCCTTATGGTGGTTTGAAAAATTTTACGTTTAAGGCCCCCCTGTATATCCCTAGGGCCCATTTGCAGCTCTGAATAGTATGATCTATATTTTCAGGATTTGTGTTACTTCACCAGGAATAAATCTTAATGGCCAATTAGCTCAATGCATATTGCCAGTTCATTCATAATGACATCACAAACATGCTGGGATGCAATCTCCTTAATTTGTTATGTCGCTCTCGTTGCCTTCCGCTCACTGATGATCAGTGCCTTTACCCATACAACTGTCAAGGACAGGTAATTGTTGCACCACCCAGTGTGTGCGGTGAGATGAGTCAACTAGGGACCGCATCCATTAGGTTACCATAGTAACAGGAGGAAATGTAAGAAGCTGTTCTCTCCTCGGCTATTTATGAGTGCAGATTTGATAGGGAACTGACGGGAAATGGGTCAGAGAGGTTTTTTGAAGGTTGATTCAGGTAACATCTCTTACCTACAGAAAAAAAAAGGATTCAAGATTATTTTGACAGGAGTGCTCCTGTGGATGGGAGCTTGCCTAGGCAGCTAATTGATCTACTTGATCAGGCGCTGTTGAGCATCGTTGGAAAGGAGCAGTGTCACCTGGACTCCCTGGTTCCTCGTCTCAGGGATGGAATGCAGCCAATGCTTCCTCCGAATGTCTGTCAGATTCCAAACTCAGCTAGCCTTCGGCAACCAGGAGTTAGTTTCCGGGCTACTGAACTCTTGTCATCCGATAGGTCGCGATGGACGCAGCATCCAGGGGGGGCGCGGCCGGGCGCGTGGAGCCGTGCTGTGAAGTAACACATGTCTTGCTGTTTATCAATCCAACATGGCATTGATGGCCCCCATGCATCGATGCCGATGCCTTGAACATGCTCTCGACATTCTCACACGTCACACATATTTGTCACTCAAGAGTTTTGAACATGAATCAAAGTGCTAACTAACAGGGAAGATAATGGAAAGTGCAAAGTCATGCCATTTTTTTTTTCCCAAGCGGTTTTTATTGATTGTACACATGTAAATGATGAGAATAATATTGCTCATTGAAGCAACCAGTGTAAACTGATATTGCAGTCCTTACAGTATGGTTATAACATCAAATCTGTTTGTAAACTGAGGTATGTAAATTCTGATAAGTTATGAAATTTTTGGCCCCAGGCGCAAGGAAGACTGGTTGGGTAGTCTCATGTTCTCTGTGTTCAAAAGAAACAGAATCAACATTTTAAAAAAAATAGCAATTATCTCTCTCTCTCCTTCTATCCACACCTCAGACACTGTACGTCCAAAAGTTACACATATTATAAATCACACTTCGCCGCAAGAATGCGAATTGAGCCTGGGAGGTGAAGTTATCGGGGTTATGGCCATGGGTAAAATTTCATTGCATCCAATCTTGGAAAGGGAGAACCGACAAATGTCAACAGAGCAGTATAGGCAGCAGAACGTTTGATACCGTATGATGATAACAGGGGGGGGGGGGGGATAGGGTCGGGGTATAAATGTATTTCCACTTCCCATGGGGTGTCATAAAGTTAATGAATTTTTCACCTTTGCCCATGACTTGGTGACAGGTTTTGGTACGATAGGTGGAGGTATTAGTGTTTGTGTGTGTAGCACAAAGGTGCGAGTTCTGCTTTTGGCCTGTATTGGATATATTGCTGCCTCTGCAGTATGGTATATTGCCCATTCAGCCTAGTTCCTAGGTAGCCTCGCAGTATGTAAGATTATCATAATCAAGTGTATTCTGCACTGATGAATGCTGTTGTTATACAAGATACAGAGTTCGAGATTCATTCCATGAAGTCTGATTTCAAATGCGAATGTTGGCCTGAGAAATGTGGCCTATATAGGCCCATAATACTGTGATACAGTGGGAACATTTTTCTTCATTCCTGATATTGCATAAGTAGGTGTGGGCGCAGAGTTAGGTGCATTGTGTGGGCCAGCCATTTTATGTTATGTGACACAGCTCACAGGTTTTTCCATCAGCTCATGCGATCAAACAAAGTGGTGACTGTATTGTCTTCTATGTGGCAACCTCGATCAAGTACAGGATCAAACACAAAATCTGTGTTTCAGTTGGGAAACCAGAATTTGTCTGAATATGTTGCACTGACCTGATTACCTAATGACATCTTTTTTTGCGAGGGCATACAGCTTGGGAAGAGTCGCAGGAGATGCATCGATTCTTTGATCTGCAGTCTAATAATAGCTTCACTGTTTTCTAGAAACACCTCGTAATTAAGTTGTTTGACAAGTGCTGTCCCCTTTTGTGGGGTTTCTGACTTTGCTCCCCCATTTTCACTCCAAAGAGCAGAGCTAGGTCACTTAAGCGAAGGCCAGAGTTTACGAACAAAGGGACTTAATCAATGCCGGCAGCATTGTACTTGTAGATAGAACTCGGACCGCAATCAATACAGGGGGGAGGGTTCACGCAGGTCGCAGGGCAGGGCCTTTCCCTGGTTGGGAGTTTCTACACCTGGGTGTATTTCTGGAGATGGGCTTTATATTCACTCCGCGGCAGCGCAGACTGATGGTGTGACTCTTGGAAGTGTACCTGTGAAGTATACCCGTAATACCTATTACCAAGGAGCTTCAAGCTCCTTGCTATTACAAGTTGGAGGAAGGAATAGATGCAGATGAATAGAGATGGGAGGGATCTGAGCTGAAATAGAGCGAGTTTAAGTACGGGTAAGTCAGCAAAGTGGCACCGCAGACTCAAAGTGGTTCAGGGAGAAGCGTTGATTTTCCTTTGAATGTTTCTTTTTTATTCGTTTTCTTTCCTCGTCCTTTTGTTGTGAATATGATGGGGTTTGCTTTAGGGGCAGGAGGAGAAGCAAATCGACTTCTTAATGGCTAGTGTCGGAACAAATGCAGCCCAGAGGAGCAAAGCAAATTGCAGTTTTCCATTTCCGACATATGAGGTAAAAGGCACCCGAGCAACATTTCATGGGTATTGAGGCTAATGTGTGGATATTACCGCTTCTTGGATGTAGGGCCGTATGCAACCTTTTTGTCACCAGTCAAGACACAAACACTGATCTGCTTTGTGTTTCAAGCAGTGGGTCAGGAATACCCATCTGCAAATGTATTCTTGTTCTACCTGTTCATGAGCATGTGTTTTCATTCAAGAAGGACAACAAGCTACTAGGATGTGTACCACAAGGTGACTACCCATACATCTAAGGGATAATTAGGTCTGAGCTTGATGTAGCATTTCTAGGACTTATCATTTGATTCATTATTACAACAATAATTAGTATTATATCCCTCATGTAAAGCTTCTTGCCATAGGATTGTACAGAGCACGAACATGGTGTAGTTTTACTAGCTAGCTACGAGCAACTGGATGCGGTGCAATTGGTTACTAGCCAGCGTGATATAGTACTTTTGGGAATCCACGATTTGCACCCAATCGTGATCGTGTGATCGATATCTACATTTCTCACTTAAGAATGTACGCAGTGCGCGTAGTAGCGATACTTTTGAGCGACAGTCCTGCTGTGGCTTTTAGCTAGCTAGCGCTAGCGGAGCAGCGTTGTGCGCGACAGCATTACAGAAATCTGTGGTACGATGGCGTGTGTAAATGCATTCAGCAATGTGACTGCTTCAAGTAACGAAGGAATGATCGCAGGAGGACACCATATATCAGGTACGGATTGGGAATAAACTAAAACCGATTTTGAAGATGATCTGGGTAACGAAGCCGCTTTATGCCTACTTCTAACGTAGTCCTGGACCTCCTCGATCTTTCGGAGTTCTGCACGCTGGCCTGTAACGTTAGAGTACCTAGCTCGTGTGTAGGAATCAACAACAGCGCAGCGGTGTCGTACGCTACGCGCTGCACGCACTGCTGCTGCACTGCTACTGCCTAACGTTAGATTTATCGTGAAGGAAACCTGCACACTTTTCCAAAAGGGAACCGCCATTACTCTAGTAAAATGCTCGAGAGGGATATAAAACAAATATCGACTGCTTTCTTTCGGGCCATGGTAAAACTATTTGACCTCGGTGATTTCTCAACAGTGCCATGTCCCTCGACTTCGTCTCGGGACATAGCACTGTTGAGAAATCACCTCGGTGCAAATAGTTTTACCATCTCCCTCAGCAGCAGTCGATATTTGTATACTAAATAATAATCGTGAGGATGTGCATTTTCATGAACTTTATTCTTCTGGTGATTTATGAATGAATTTGCCTTTACTGTGTGTCGCTGTACAGAGATATCGATTCTCCCCGAGTGCATAGCAGATCTGCTCTGTGTATGAACAGCATACTGTTCACAGGAAATTCAGCAAACATTGGTGCTAATCATTTGATCTCTCTGCATCCCCATTGATTCCAAGCAACTCTTGAAAAGTACTTGATACTTATCAGTAACTACACGTACACAAGTCATTGAGAAGTAATCTAGTGGTGCTGGAGTGTCTCTCCTCACTCATCCTATCCAAACTGCATGCTGCAAGAACATGTAATGACCATGTTATGAAACTGTATTCATTGTCTTCGGTAGAAAGAATTCAGAAGAAATAGAAACTGATTTTTCCCACCATATGTACTCAAGTAGTTTTATGCATTTTATACTTTTCTAGGATGCTGGAGTCAAAAGGGGCCTGAGCTTTCGATCCTAGCAGAATCTTCGGCTTCGAAGATTCTGCTAGGATCGAAAGCTCAGGCCCCTTTTGACTCCATTTTACCCCATTGGCTCGCCTTTATTGGATAAGCAGTTTTCAGCAGCTTTTTTGCCACATTTCTAGGATGCTGTTACAATGTAATTGGGCCCAAGTCTGTGCTCTATATGAAGTGAAGAGAGGGAAACAGATGTCATAATATTGAAATTCTGATTACCTACAACTGGGGCTTGAAAGGAAATGCAATACTTTATGTACAAATGTAGATCAGATGGAGCTACACTGTGCGTGCCGTGCAGTAATCTCCAAACAGTTGTAGATATCGTAGACGTACAGTGGACATTGTAAGCAAATAAAATGTTATCTGTTTATTATAGATTGCTCAAACCTATATTCCAGACTTCATCGGTTGATTTTATCCTGTGCACTGTGTTTCCCAGGCATTTTTTCAGTATTGCTATCAAATGTTGTCAATTGGTGAATTTCTTATCATCACCACTGATGTATGCCAGTTGTGCCCGACGGCTAATTAAGATGTCCTAGCTGTTAGACATCATTCTCTGACTACATGTTACAGTGAAGCCCTTGGGGTCAACTATAGACACTGCCAAAGGATTTAGGTTTATGGAGAGACCACTCAAAGAGTCTCAAAGGAGTTGGGTGTCCAGAACAATGTCCTGGTGTCACAATAGACTCCCTCTGATCATCTTTTGTCTCACACTGTGTATGTGGATCCCTGTGTATGTGTGTGGGACAAGTCCTCCCTCCCCTACTATAAGTCCTCAAACACCCCCATTGTTGGGAGTCCCATTGAATGTTAGTATGAATTTAATTAGTGTTTGTATTGAAGGGATTAAAAAGACAGAAAGGGGGAGAAGAGAGAGAGAGAGAGAGTAAAAAAAAAAAAGCACAGGAACTACTTGGCGGCTAAGCCCAAGACATGGGAACTTGTATGGGTTAAATTCCTGCTCAGGGCTACACACAAACACTCACTCGGACCATAGTCACATTCATCAGCTTATACCCTCCCTCGAAATGGAAAGGAGGATCATCATATAGATACTGTGGCAACTCTTGACACCCCCCTCGCAGATAAAAGCATGTTGTTTGGCGGTAACGAGAAACATTAGCGCAGCGTGTGTGCAGACAGTAGTGGAGAAAGCCGAGAACAAAGCAAAGGGAATAGATCAGCCTTAGGGGAAAAGGCATTACCACTAGTACTCGCTGTCCGCTGCGGAGTGAGTTCATCATCTTATCATATCCTTGAGAGGCCTCGCTGAAGAAATTTGATTTCGTGGAAAGGGCATCCACCGGCATATCTTTTCTCTTTTTTTCATTTTTTTCCTTGCCGCAGGTAAAGTTCATTTGTAATGGCTGCAATACAAGGACAGTTTTGATGATGCCTTCAGTGAAGTGTAGTGTTTGCATGATTCATAAGTGATCATCTCTTTTCTGCAGCAGTTAATGCTTTGCTCGACTGAATTTATTTTACATATTGTCTGTCCGATGAAGAAGACTGACTCAGTTTAAAGGGATGGTTATAGTTTTGCTTTAGATGGGAGATTCAGATTTTAACTTTTTGCCAGATAATTGGAAACCACTTGTGAAATATGAAAGAGCATATTATTCTAAGAGGTAGTTGAAGTTTATTTTATGAAAATTGTTTTTAAAATGGCTGAGATATTAAAAAACAAAGTAAAACAAAGTGGTCCTAATAAAAGTGGGACTCACCTTTTATTATTTATTTTTTTATTTTTTTATTTATTTATTTATTCTCCACTCATGGGACGAATAGCCCTAGTCAGCTAAGAGCTGTTTTTCACAGGGGTCCGACAAGGACATCTCCTTCCCTTTAAAGTGGTGTGTACACCATTCTCTGTATACCTTGGATGTGGTGTGCGTGCAGAAGACAAGTGAGGGGTCTTTGTATGTGTGTGTGAGTGTGATGGTAATATGGGAGGTTGTAGTTGTCATAATGCAAAATTATTAATTTCTGTACTTTGTTAGGGAAAATGCCATGATTTTGTTTGCATAATATATGAATATTATGTTTTCTTTATACCATGGAAATATGTATGGTAAATGTCAATAGTTTTGCATGATTAATTTTTCTTGCTGAGTGGCTCCAAAACATACAAGGTGTATTGCGGGTTCTTGAATGCACGCTGCGTAATTGCTTTATATTCACGTTTTCATGCAATCGCAGGAAGTTGTGCTGCTTGATGAATTCGAATGTATGGCCCACACAGAAACTACAAGTAGTGAAGTACTGCATACACACACACACACACACACACACACACACACACACACACACACACATACTTGTACCAGGGAGGCACCACTAATGAATCTCACAATTCAAAATCTGCAGAGAAAATTGTGAAGATATTTTCGCGTGTTCTAGAATTCGCGCAAGCCAAAAGTAGAGCGAAATATGCAAAACAGTTAATGTACTGCAAAAAATTTCTGCATTTACAGTAGCATATACTGAGAGTGTATAAGCCATATATTTAGTGAGTCTAAATTTTTGCAAATCGGGACTTCCCAATGATATTGGAAGTGGTTAAACTCGCGATCGTGGAGCACAGTGCTGAACACACAAATGCATACATGCACGTCACATTCATATCAGGATCAGAGTCAATAATTTCATGTGTCTTAAATTTCGCAAATAGCACCCGATTCGTGAAATTCGCAGAAATAAAAACCTCGAGAAATATATGGTGTATACAGTGATCTATTGGGATTTAATCCAGAATGGTGTGTTCTGTGTGTACCATAGGGGCGACACTTCATTGTTCTTTGTCGGCATGTTCACCTGTGCATAGCAATGCCTGGCATATTTGTTTCACTTGACAAAGTATTATTTGTTAGTAAAGGCAGATGGCATATAAAGTAAATAGCTGCAGCCAGGTTGTCAAAGCAGCAATCAACAGCTAACAGGAAAAGCACTGTGTGGGGGTGTTGTAAACAAAGAAAAAAAAATGTCTCTGACAGTTTGTGTTCAGTGTTCTGTTGACAAATTACCCATCTGTGAAATCCATGACTCATCCTAGTCCAAGTATGTATTACAGAAACATTGTCATAGTGTGTTTAGTGCCTTCTGATACACTTTGGGAGGTGTTGATCGTCGTTGCTGGATGCTCACTTATCCTCGTTATCTCTTTTTTCTCTCCGGTGTATGACAGGTGACGGGGGTCGCAAGCCGAGCTTTGCTGTCTGTAAAGGAGCATGGAATCTAACCAGGGGTTGGAGTAGATGTCTTTCTTCCAACTTCCAGAGTGAAGTGCATCTCTCCCGTTCACCTACATCGAGGGTCTAATGAGGTGACATCTCGACAGCTGGGGAAATAGCCCAACGTTTTGGCGGGTCACCTTTCTCTCGTCGGTCCCCATCCGGACCTAGCTGCGCCCCATCTCCCCGGTTTTTTTGTTGCAACAAGTGAGGGAGAGCTCTCGAAGAAAACAGAGGACATCATTGTTGCCTGTGTGAAACACTCCAGCGGCCGGGTGCACTGAAAGAACCCCCAAGACTGAGAGAGAGAGAGCCAAGCTCGAAGGAGGAAAAGAAGAGTGGGTGGAATAAAAAGGGAAAGTGTATTGGGGAAAGGGAGATTAGCATTGACTTGTGAAAGTTGTTGGGCCCTGCTCCGAAAGGGCTTTTCTCAGGGGATTGCGAACACGGAGGATATTGTCGTGTTTGCAGGGGAAGAGATTTACCGTGGAGAGGTGTCAAGAGTGGAGAGGGAATTAGTACAACTCGACAGGGATTTTCTCCGTCAGAAGGGGTGGTAGAGAAAACGCAGAAGACGATGGAGACGTCCGTAGGACCACACACACTAGTAGCAGTACTACTGGTCTTAGTTGGACTCGCGCTTACGAGTCTACCCAATGCAATAGGACAGGAAGTGAACTCTATGTACAGGGACTGGTACGTGCCTGAAAGCAGAGACTCTGTCCGCGACACTGACATCCTCGAACCGAGCATCGGCATTTGGAAGCCTGTCTCGCCGGGATGGGGTATACCGGATACCACGGCAACGGTCGGAGTCGCGTTTAGCTATACAATACCCAAAGAGGCTTTCAGAGGAGATGTGGATAAGTATGAGGTGAGTGTCATTGAAAATTCATAAATGGGCAGGGGGTGTTTCACAAAGAAAATAAGTTGATCAACTCAGAATTATGGTAGGGTGTGTGTGACTTCAATAATATTCTAACTTTCATATAAGAATGAAAATTTTTGAGATTTTTCATACAGGCTTTGATTAACAAAATGATAAAGTAAGGGACAAAGAATATTTCTATAAATTTCAATAACAATTTGAAGTGGATTCTGAAAATATTAGATAAAGAGAGAGAGAGACTAACGGCACACCATAATTTTAAGCCGATCCTAACTTTGAAGCTCGACTTAATCCTTTGAGAAACACCCCCCAGGACCATCCGGTCCTGTCAATGTTTCTCCCACACTTCCATGTATGAAGAGGTGAAAGGTCATGGAAGGAGGAGGAGGATAGGATGATAGAGGTGCGTACACAAGCTGAAGACAGTGCAACATTTGTACCAACATGACCCTTTTCTTTGAGAATAGATCACCACAGGTTCCTAGTCACTTTAGTGATAATTTCTTCATCGTATTATGAATGCGGACATTCTGCAATCAGTCTCTGCAGAGATTTTGTTTTTAACCACGATATAGCCCCATTTGTTTCAGAGGGTGTTATGATAGGTGGCCATTAATTTCATGTAAACTGCAAAGGTTAGCAAGCAGTCAGTACCATATGACGATTAGTTTGTGTTTTTGGAGGAGATTGGAATGACAGATGAAGGCATACAAGTACAATATTTCTCCATTATCACATGTCTATTCAAGGACTTGTTCATAAGTCATCAAAAATGTACAATATCCCAACGTGACCAAGTTTTAGTGGTTTGCCTGTGGTGCTACACTTTATGCTACACTGTAATGAGTTTAGAATTGATCAGTTTGGCCTGCAATTCTGCGAAGTAAATTCTTGCCATTTACAACAACAACAAAAAAACCCTGAAAGACCTTTCCAAGGTGAGAATGTTTGCATATCTATAGGTACAGCATGTATAAAAGTGATCTAGAAAAGAAAGGAGATGAACAACTTCTTTTTTTTTTTTAATTGGGGTAAGGTCAAGCAACATGACATCATTCAGGTTCTTGTGATGTAGAATCCTTGTCATCTCATTCTTAACTTGTGAAGGAGGGAGGGAGTAGGTAGCAAGACGAGATAATAGTATCGTCATTGCACACTTTTGTCTTTTCTTCTCCATTCCACATTCCTGATGGGTTACGCACACCTTGTCATTGATTTACCCTTCTGTGTCCGCAACAAGCTCCTGCAGTGGAACAATGGCTTTAGAGGGGGGAAAAAAAGACCACCCTTCTATTGTTGTCCTTCTGCGGTTGTATGGTCCTTGGTCATAGCTTCCTCTTCGTGGATCCCTTTTCTTGGTGCTGGTCTTGCGGGGGATGAGGCCGAATGAGAAAGTGAAAGGACGAATTGATGATGCAGCAAGAAGAATAATTGATGCTGCCGAATGGCTGGTGTTGTCATTGGTCCACCACCCGAATAGCCCAAACAGCATTTAGCGGAATAATGGGCCTCTTTAGGATGTGGGCTCTTTTCACAGAGACAGGTGCTCAGTCAAGTGTATGAATCGATTCCGTATATTGTACCAAGAGGATTTAGGCCCACTTGTTTCCACAGGCGCACACGTTCCCACTGTTTCCAAGTTTAATGTACATTCACATGTGACATATCCTCGCTGGGCTAACAAAACCATGTTTCTTAAATTTTTGTAAAACCACTTTTTGAATCAATCGTCACATAAGTTGTGAAGAGCCACCACAGCTTGTCAAAGGAAAGATGATCCCATTTGTTACAGTGTTTTGGTTGCCATGTTTACTTTTGCTCTCCTGAACATTTGGCATTTTTGAAATATTATTATTTTTCGTACCCCAAGAGCAATGTAGAGCAAAAAGGTCTGATTGAAGTTGGAAACAAACAACTTTTTTCCTATCCATTCTTCAAATTTTGACCATGTGAATAGTCAAATGCAGTTTGTATGGATTCAGATGCTTTGCATATTCTAATGATTGCAAATTAGCTACTATTATGTAAGCAGTGATATAAACAATGACAAATGCACAAAAACCAAGAGAGTAACTTTTTTCTTCTTTCTTTGATTTCATAAATTTCCCATGTCGATCAGAGCTTTACTTGTAGGCCTACATTTAAGTAAGAACAGTTCAGATGATATCAAACTCCGAAAGAAAAAAGTAGGAAAATTATGAAGAAGACTTAAAAGATTATCATGAGTCGAGACATTATGTCTGTAGGTTCTCATTGGGCTGAGAAGACACTTCATTCCCCATACAAGCTTTTGTAACAAATACCGTAAATGCAGACACTAAGCCCAGTTGCTTTACTTGCATTATGGGGATGAAACTACAAAGAACTATAAATAATATATACAAAACAATGCAACTAATGTAAGCACTTTGCCGTGGAAGAGGGAAAAGAAAAGAAGAAAAGAAAAAGAGAAGAAAATGGAGATTCAGACGTGAAGAGCCTGAAGCGAAACGGACAGAAAAGTGGGCTAAGCCCCATCACCTAATTGTGTCTCGGAGCCAGGCAATTCAAGGGAGAAGATTTGCTCCAAAGCCCCCGAGAGTGGAACATAATGTCAGCAAGCAGTCTGTGGTCGATGGGAATGAAACATCATACATGCAGTGTATATTTGGTTTATTCGAGATGTGAAAATGTCTCTGCAGTGTTGTCTTGTTTTCATGGAGAAGATGATTCGTGTATGACTCTGATGCAAGATAAAGGGTATTATAAATCATATCACCCATTCCCAAAGTCAAGACACAAAAAGTAGACCTATGCAGTTTCATGTGTGAAACTCGAAAGTGGATTTTCTAGGTGAGTGATGTTTCAGTCACATGACAAACTCATATTTACGTGCAGTTTGCATTTGCAAGTCTTAGTCCCTTGTGAAATTTGTGTAGGTTTCATGCACGTAAAAATTTCTGATTTTACGGTATTTTCTTAATTTGACCATCACCCATCTTGCAGAAGATGAGAACTGACCATCTTGAGCTAAAATCGTAAATCTTGTGCCATTAAGGAATTAATTACCCCTCTTCAACTGGGCAGTATACACTGGTAGATCTACAGCTGTCATGCTTGTAGCCCCCTCATCGCACCTCCATCACCCAGCTCTGACGACCCACATACACACTGTATATTCCTCACTGACCCATTGAAGGTGATTATGCAGTAAAGAGTATTTAAACAAGCCAGTTGTGTACACACTGTTCTCCCTCAGATATTTTGTCCCTCTGAATTACAACAAAAAAAAAAAGTCCACCCTGATACAGTCTCGCCTGCAATATCACTGGTCCACTCAGCAGAACGCAAACTGGCATAGTCTCTGCATTTTAGACGCACTTGAATTGTATCTGCACCATGAATTGAGTCACTGTCATTGGCATTAAAGCTTGGCATTGTAAGTATTGATAACAATGCTTCAAAGGGAATCTGGTTAAAAGAAATTGCCATGTAGTCGTCGATCATGTAGAGTCATTGGCCATTTTCTGCATGTGATATATGTGATTGTATATTGCACAAGCCTGCATCAGCTGAAGGTAAAATCGTCTGCAAATAAAGCAAAATGACAGATTGCAAATAAAACCGTACATAAGTAGGCTTGTCCGTCTGAATTTTAGACGGATGATTTAAATCAGGAAGCCATACTCGTAAGTATTCTTTGAGTTACTGAATCTGGACTTCATATACGGGAGTTTATACATTTTGTCTTTCACTAGGACTGAACTTATATGATTTCAACACTTTCTCCACAATTTTCTGCTTGAAGTCAAGAAAGAAATTTGCCCTCATCTTCTTGAAATAGCTGCTCGGTCGGCCAGATTGTGTTGAAAGGGCTTGCTATACCAGATGAGTTAGGAGTATCTTTAGATATGTTTGATATGAAGATGGTGCAAAAATCACAGCTTTGAAGGAAGACTACATTTGGGGAAAAAAAAACAACAACTCTCCCTTTAGTAAAGTGGGACACAGTATTAAAGGTGAACTACAGTCCTTTATCCTGCATAGGTCTGCCTCAGGGAATAAAAAATCCTCTGACAACAATAACATCAGCATAAGTTTACCCATCTCCTTATTATATTGTCTGAAGGCAAACTTGAGTTTTAGGAAGGAAGGAAGAAAAAAAAATGCAGGGACTGCAATCATAGAAACCTTCAGCTGTTCTGTTACACTAGGCATTTTATCCCATTTGATAAATAAAAAGGTATTGCTTTTTCTCCAACCAAAGAATCTTGTCAATAAAAGAGAAACATGAGCTTATTGCTGGTAAACCTAGGACACGTGCGTCACAGCTTCACATGAGCACTTGCTGTTTGCTTTGATCGAGCATATTTACAGGCAATAACAAAGCTTGTTTTTCTTGTTTGATTAACATGTCAACTTTTTTTTTCTATGTGATTTCTGAGAGTACTGCTAAGGCAAACTGGTTTGCTTTGTGTACCCAGTAATTTCAGTAAAGATATGTATTGCATTCCTAGTGAGTGCTAGCTTGATACTCCTCATATAAATGATAAAACAGAAAATACTGTTTCAATCAATGTCTTCATAACCAATCATGGTAATACATTCTATGTATCGATGCTGTCACCAAGCTTTGAGCTTCTTTGCTATTTGCTTGTATGCATATTCATATTTGCAGCAAAAACAAAAAAGAAAATAAAAACAGTGATACCTTCAGCATATGTACTGTACAACTGTAGCATCAAAGATCAATCATGTGCTAAAACCTCAGAACTTTTTCTCAAGTAATCGTGGACATGGGCATGGGACGTTTCGAAATCAGGGACAGAGCTTGCATCAGGTGTGACCAGGCTCATCAAGCATGAAGGAAAGATAATAGCTGCGATTTCTCTACCAGTGGCCCTGAAGGAGATTTTCAATTCAGGGAAGACTTGCCAAGGTTTTTCTGCCAGCCACAAATGCTCTCTCTGTCTGTTCCTTCCCTATTTTTCATTCTTCCTGTTTTGTTCCATTTCACAGGAAAGAGAGACCGGAAATTTAGATTGGATGTCACCTTCTTTATTGTGTCCTGTCAGTTTATTAACCCGTTTAAGTCCAAGAAACCACATCTCTTTGGTTTGGCACTTTTTTTCACATTTTATCATATTTTCCTCATTTCCTTTGCTGATCATTTGAAGTGTTTCTTAAGGTACAGATGTAACAAACAAACAAGCAAAATTCTCATTCTTGTGATCCTTTTGTTGTTTATCATATGACTGTTTGTTTTGGTATGCAGATTTTTCATAAGCCTCTTAATTGCTAAATTTAAAAGCAGGCTCTCAAATTGGCAACACATATAAAAGATAGAAGTTCCTGTCTCTCTGTCAAATTGGCAATTCCTTGTAAAATTTCTTTCTGATTTTGTGCAGCTTTAATGATCATAGCCAGTTTCAATTGATTGCTGGTCCAATTACAAGATATTAAAAGAAATTATGCAGTGCCAATAAAAAAAAAAAAGATGATTATTATTTCTCAGGCAGTAATCCATCCACCCCCCCCCCCCCCCCTTGGGCTAGGAGTTTCAGACTATTAATGAATGACTCAAATGTCTGCCATTTATCTGTTGTAATGGGCAGTACAGCAAACTGGATTAAAAAACATCCCGTTTGGCTCTTTGGGGATCCCTCAACCGAAAAAGACCATGATGTGTGTTTAGTCACGCTCGGTTCTAACCAATCGTCAGGAATTCAATGGATTCATGGGTTGTTGTTTTTGTTTCTTTCTCCTCTGTATTTTTGTTCTCTCTTCTTTTTTTTTTCTTTTTTTACTGAGTTCTTCATTAGATTGTGGGGGGGGGGGGTTGTTGAAGCATCAACCACTGTCAGAAGATGGCTGAAACCTTGGGAATCCTTTTCCCAATCTGTTCCCATGTACTCTCGGCCCTCTCTTGTCCCATCCGTGAATGTGTTTGTTGCGTGTGTTTTTAAGCAAAGTTACAGTATGTGTCTACCTCCAGTCTCAACAGGGAATGTATCGTAAGGAGGAGGAGGGAAACACAATATCTAGATATCATAATCATTTCTCAGACCAGACTCTACAATATTTTATAGAGCTGTTTTGATTTTTAGCAAAGATGCTTTTGGAAGTTAATTAGGCAAACATTCATATGTAAAAAACAAAAAGCAAACAAACAAACAAACAAGAAAGAGATAGGAGATTGTGCAATACAGGCACATTGTTGTGTAAAAACAATATGATACTCTTTGATGTCTTCTCTCCTTTTTTTTGGGGGGGGGGGTTGTTAAGTGATAAAGATACCTTTTCATTATAAATTATACATTTTCATCTTCTTCTTGAGAACCCCATGACCAATTTTCACCAAACTTGGCAAGTAGCATCCCTAGGGGGTTAGGATCTCAATTTGTTAAAATGGGCACCATGCCCCACCCAGGGGCCCCGGGGGGGGGGGGGGGGTGGGGGGGGGGGGCAAACCCCCAAAATGAAGGAATCTTTAAAAATCTTCTCTAGAATCAGAAGTTATAGAGCTAAGATAATACTATGAGTGAGTACAGTAATGACTGTAGTTTCAAGTTTGTTCATAGCAAATCCAGGGGTGCCCCTCTTGGGGGCAGGGGGGGGGGGGGTTGTTAAGGTCCCAATGGGGGCCTGAATTGTACATTTTCATCTTCTTCCTGAAAACCTCATGATGGATTTTCGTCAAACTTGGCAGGTAGCATCCCTAGGGGGTCAGGATCTCAATTTATCAAAATGGGCACCATGCCCCCACCCAGAGGGCCCCAGGGGGCCCTCAATCCTCTAAATTAAGGAATCTTAAAAATTTTGGCCCTTATTGTACATTTTCATCTTCTACTTGAGAAGCCTGGTCAAATTTTAGTAGAGCTGTGAATAATTTAGATTAGTGACTGCGTGAAAGGTAAACTTGCGATACTCAGGTGAGCGCTAGACCCGCGGGTCTCTTGTTTCTTTTTTCTTTTCTTTTTTTTTGGGGGGGGGGCTGCTTTTGGCTGCTTTTGGGTATGATTCTTCTTGCTGCTTTTGTCATCTCTGTTATTATCAATAATGGGAAATTTGAGAACTTGTTGATGGGCAGAACCTGCCACCACTGTTGTGATTGTTCCCCCGAAAACATTCAAACCAAAGTCGTTTTCACGATCATGCTGGAAGGAAGTGGTCGGGGAGGCACAGACCACAGAGTTCTCTCACGGGGATCAATGGACAGTACCACAGAACCACAGCCCACTTTGTTGTGCAATTAAAGAGATGGTACAGTATTGGTGGAGATGAGAATTGGGCTTTTAACTTTTTGCGAGATACCAAGAAAACACTTATGATATAGTGCAAAACATACCATTTTAAGAGGAGTTCAAAGTTTATTTGATGAAAATCGGGTTTGGAATGACTGTAACATCTAAAAACAAAGTAAAACAAAGCGATCGTATGTGGGTCCCCACACCTTATTAGAATCGCTCTTTTTTAGATATCTCGGCCATTTTAAAACCAATTTTCATCAAATAAACATTGAATTCCTCATAGAATTACATGCTCTTTCATATTTCATAAGAGGTTTCTCATTATCTCACCAAAAAAAAATGTTAGAAACCTGAAATTAGGTCTCGACCAAAACTATACGATCCCTTTAAACTCTACTTCCGTGCAGTGTGCATGTAGGTGTCAGACAGTTCATGATATCAATTCATGTGGACCTCCTTTGGCCCATTTAATGGTTAAGAAATTAACTTGGTGGGATTTTCCACCTTTACCAACAAGTGAGTATTACGTTTCACGAGGTATCAGTTTTCAAAACAATACTACCCTCAGAATAACACTTCCAAAACAAAACCAGAATGATACTTCCCTCTCCTGCAGTAAGCTCTTGTTGTGTTTAGGCTTTTCATTTTTCATAAAGTTGTCATTAAATCAAGGTTATTTTTCATGCTTGTGAGCTTGAAGTGAAAACAGTAGTAAGTGCTGTTTAACCTTGTATTATAGCAGCTCTTACAACTTTACAACACTGCATGATGGTAGTTACCAGTATTTTTCAAGTGGCACATTGCATTATGGGAAAATTTTGAAATATGACAAGTTTCGAGCCATAGCTTTTAAAATAGTACCAGAACAGTTACTCTTTGTTGTATTACCTGCAGATCACCTACAGGTAGAAGTTCAACCATTCTTTAGACATTGAGAGAGTTTTGTTCATAGAAAATTTGTCTCATTTAACATAGTACACCACCCCCCCCCCCCCCCAAAAAAAAAAAAAACATACACAGATATACATTGATGGGACTACATTCAAAGTATGTGCATGGTATAGTTCTATGTTGGTACAATGTACATCCTATCAGTGTAGTAAGGTTGCAAACCTCATGCCGTATTCAGCGATGCATGCTGAGATATCTTCCAGGTAGAATTTAAGGCCCCCTTTTTTTTTCAGGGAAGATGGTATAATCACAGCAGCAGGTCATTACTAAATTAATTTTTTTTATTAGCAAACTGGACTTGATGGTCAAGTTCATATCAAAAGAGTTCGGTCAAACAACAAACAAAAAGCAGCAAATTACTGGCACCTACTGGCATAGTTGGCAAAAATTAAGTTCTAGAATATTGAAGTTTCTGATTTGTTTTTGTTTTTTGAAAGCGATGGTCAATATTAGTCGCAATTACTTGTGGAAATTTGAACTAGACAAAGTCCTGGTAGTGAGATCAGGTTGAGTGATTCCATATTTGGATGAACTCCAAGATGGAGTTATGTAATACAAAATTGAGAATTAACAGTCCACAATGAACGTAAGTGTTTTACAGGATATTACTGTGCTTCTCTTTGTGCTTATTAATGCAAAGATATTGCACACTACTCACACCAGATGTTTGGAAGGTTTTTGTTGTTTGCTCTCTTTCATTATGAACGCAGAGTGTTTATGGGATATTGAGCACTTTGTTCACTGGTAGTGCTGCTAGAATCCTAGAGGAATAAATCAAATCAGTTGAGTGAAACATGCATGTACCTGCAACTACTTTATGGTACTATCAATGTAGGATTTTATCTCATGTTCCCTTTTACCAGGGAGGTGGAAGAGACTGTTACCATTACTGCATGCATGCTCTTCCCACACAGTGGAGTACCAGCTCTTGTGCACACGGGTGTAGTCTACAGGCATGGGACCACCTCCCTCCCCTCCTCCGCCTCCCTGCCCCTCCCATCCTCATTCACTCTCTCTCTCTCTCTCTCTGGCCAGGAAAAAAAATGTATTGTATATACTTGAGACTCTTGCACCATTTACTGCATTATACGGATGCCCCTGCATTCAAACTTTATACACCATATTGAAGGGCACATACACTGGAGGTCTTTGGACCATTGATCTTTAGTGTGTTACAGATGCATGTAGCATTTGTTTGTTGTTTTTGTTTTTTCAACTCCTATTTTCTTCATTAGGGCCGTTACAGACAGTCCCCTCTGTGTTTCTTTATTATTATTTTTTTTTTTGTGCAATTGTTTGGCCATGATTTGTCAAGTTCTCATGAAAAAAAAAAGGTGAAAAAATGCAACTGTCAGAGTGCATTTGTTTGACATTTTAAGAAGTTAGATTCATTATTCTGTTTGCATCAGATGTAGGCCTATTTAGATACATATTTTGTATCCAAATTTTCAGGATTTTTGTCCATGATGCAAAATGATTTAAGAGGACCTATGACAGCTTTGAAGCTCGTTCAACATAATTATATTCCTGTGGCTTGTATTGCTGTTAATACAACCATATGCATTTTTACAAATGAAAAACCTGTGTATAGGCCTATTTACTAAATCAGTAGATGGTATGTACCATGCTCAGTAAAGGAAAACTTCGACAGACTTGGCATGTTGTCTTTAAAAGTAGTACATAGGCCTATTCGTTTTGAAAAATGTTCTTAGTCAACTACCATGGTGGATATATGGTAATTATGCCAAAGAGGTCGATATGAATGTAAACTGTATCGGTGTGATATGGAAAAATGGCTGGCGGAATCTCTGCATATAGACCCTTCATCAAGTAACATCTGGTGATTTCCATGTTGAGAAAGCACGGGAATGCTTCTTGACCCACTGCTCGTGATGTTTTTCCCTTTGCTGCTGCGTAAAATAGCGGAAACAAGCGAGGCATTCAGAGGAGAGTATTCAACAGCTTAGCTAACGGGCTCCAGCCTGCACAGCTGCAGAAGTCATCTGCCTGATGAGCTGCGAACTATTCATCCCGGTTCGACTGAAACGGGTGTCCCCAAACAAGGCTTATTTGTTCAAAAACCTGTTCTTACATGCGTCCGTCTGCCACAATTGCCATCTTGTTACACCTCGATAACAAACACATGGAAATTTTATAAATGACAGGGGTTTTTTTGAGGGGGGGGGGGGTTGGGGGAGGAGTGAGATAAAGGTAAATCGAATTTGTGGCACCCTCATTAGCTGTTGACAAAGTGGATGACGTTCTTTCTCAGCCCACTGTGTTTTCAGCTCACGAATGTTCTGAGAGACAAGCATCACTCTGCCTCTCTGTTGGTTGCCTGCTTGTGTAAACCATTGAAAGCAACAAGTGTTCTTTTGTGGTTGTTGTTGTAGTGTAATTGATTTGCAGTTTGCACTGCACATATTGCCAAATGTAGTAGTGCTGGGTAGCATTATTGCATTGTTTGAACCGTTTGTGCACAATTGCCAATGAAACAGCTTAAGCCATAGAGGATGCAACTGTGAATTCCAAGATGAAGCTTTGAGGGTGCATGTTTGTCACGGTCTGGCATATTTTTCATGTTTCATTTTGAGTTTTATGTTAATGCTCAAAACACCCATGTAAGTCTGGATGGGATCTCCATTGTGCCTCACCCCTTGTCCATAACTGAAGATTTTAATCAGTGGTCATCTCTTCATGGTCATGATAGAGTCATTTTGCAGAGGTGAAACTGATTATGGAAAGATGATTTAGCAGGGTGCTTTTGTCAAAAGGCGAAAGAAAAGTACGTTTGACCAGGGAGGTGGAAGCTTCCACCTCCCTGATTTGACCATGAAGCTTCGACACCATGAGTCGACCATGCAGAGAGCAGTGTTCTTAGGGCAATGTAAATCTTCAGGGGACGTTGAGCTTGGAAGAACAAGCAAAAACAGTGAGGCCCCAATTGTCCAGATGTGTGGGTTTCCCGTGGGGCATTATTAGATTCAAGCAGGCCTGTGTCTGCGGTAATGAAACCACCAGACGTCGTGAGGATCTGCTCGAGTATTGCCGTTTCGAATATCGTATTCACTCCTTCATCCACCCACTTCTACCCTCCCCCCCCCCCAATATTGATAGGCACACTAGTGTGTGTGCTTATACTTACAGTCTGTACTCAGCTGCCTTCTGCAATACTTTCTTTTGCCGTATGTGGCAAAAGAGCAGATGTAACAATTGTGATCCAAATACCAAGAGTTTTTACGCTAGTTCAGAGGGACAGAAAAATCTTGCTAATTGCGGATCCTGATAATTTGTTGATTTGGACCAGTTTTCTTTTTCCTGTACATGTGTGACGCAGAGCACAATAAGGCATAATTTGAGTTGACGATGTGAATCCCATTTTTTTGTGTCTGTCTGTGTTAATGGACCCATTGTGCAGAAAACAGCAAGTAGGGAAGGTTGTGATTTTTGTAGATGTGCAGTGCTTTTGTGAAAGAAGGACTGCAGTGTACACCGTGATAAAAGGGCGGAAGAAGACTGGAGCGTTAATGGGATGAGCCGTTTTATCTCGGGAGTTGTTTCTGGCAAGGAAATCGTCAGCTCCCCGTAATTGGAGGAGAGGATAACAAGATCTGTGTTTACACACCAGGAAATCCTGTTTGGAGCCTCCCAGAAAGAGAGAGATGGGGATGAGGTCATTTCTTTAGCTAGACCGAAGGAGGAGGAAGAGGAGGGGGAGAGGGGGGGGGGGGAGTATGGGAAGAGGATGAAGGGACAGGTGGATGGTCAAAACCAAGAACAGGGTCAGGGGAGATATCTCCGCCCCCAAGAATTTGCACCCAAAACTCAGATGTACCTCCGTGTTATAACTGTCCTGAGTGGAATCTTTTCTTATTTATATGAATACTGAAGCCTCTGGAGTATTTAGCATGCACACTTACATGGGCACTCAAATTAGTTTGCTCACAGTGGACTGACAATAAAAAAAGATGTATCGTATACCAACTAATCCTACTTATACCAATACAATCATTCCTCTTCTTCCAGGAAAGAAAAACAAAATGTCTTCAACTGAGTGTTCAGATCTTTTGGATTACATGTTACATGGAATTTTCAACAAGACTCTGATTGAGTGAAATCTGGGCCTATGAAATTGGCTTTCTGCTAGGGTAGTTCGTACACTGTCGTACTGCCACTGCACGGACTGCACAGTGGTCATCACCCTGACTTTAAATCACCACTAGAGGGCAGTAGACCACTTTATATCCTGAGCCTCTAATGCTTTATTACTGCATTAAACACAATTGGCATTGCAGGTGATGAAAAGTTTAAAGATGTGTACAAGGTAGCAAAAATTTGTGAGTAATACAATGTTTTATCATTCCTAGGATTAAAGAAAGACAAGAAAGCTAATCTAAAGAATGAATAAGTATTGCAGAAATACTGCTTCACTATTTTTTTTGACCAGCATCTATGACTGAATTCCTGTTTTATTTTGTTTTGTTTTTGTAATGTAAATTATATTTGTTATTGTCCAGAATATGATTTGGAACCAATTGATTTTTTTTTTTGGGGGGGGGGGATGGAGGACTGCTCTGTAATCAGTGAAAGTTTTACCTTTTTATGACTGCTTTAAAATTTTGTTGTAATTAGGCATAAGAGTGTTAATGTCTTGTTTCTTTTTTCTGCCTTTTTTCCACAGATTCGAGAAGTTGGAACACAATCCTTACCAAAGTGGCTATATTTCTGCAACAAGACAAACAAACTGGAAGGTATACCGGGCTTAGAGGATGAACGCCAACACTTCATTTCAGTCACTGCCTTTGGAAAGGAATCAAACATTACAAAGCAGAGCTCAAACACCAAGGATGTTTTCAGTGTCAATGTGCTCCACCATGATGCGCCGCAGGCAAAAGGTACCGAAGACTCCAAATCAACGAAGCACCAAGATGGCGTGGTTGTGTGTCCGCCGGAGAAACCAGCAGTCCGGGCAACGATCATCCTTGATGCTGACTGGACCATGCTGACTCCTCAGGAGAGGGTTCACGTTGTATCCAAGATGTCCAGGTACTCAAGGGTATCCCTGACCGCCTTCAGGCTTCTGCCAGAGAAACAAGATGTGAAGGGCTACCAGGCTCTTGCAGCCGGAAGTGGCAACGTGGTGTCGGCCCTGCATGAAGGACTGTCTCTGAGCTGGGTGGTGGGTTGCGGTAGGAACGCCGACCAGCTTCCGGTGGTGACCATCTTAGAGGGCGCATCCAAAGATGGCTCAATGGCTGAGAAGTTGGGCTATGACATCAAGGGCTGGCACGTCAGCAGCAATACCCCCATCATCAAAAACAGAGTGAGAAGACAGGTACCCATCATGGGTACTCCCGTACCCACTCCACTCCCAACTGGTGCTCCCAAACCAACAGAGATTGCCGCAACCACCGTCACTCCGTCAACGCATATTGTCCCTTCAGAGAGTTCTCCGGTTCTGAGCAGTATGATTAGAACGGCTGGCACTCAAGATACCATGACCATGATGGTGTCAGACACAACTCCTGGAAAGGTGTCGGTGTCCCCAACAGTCAAGGCCTCCAAGACTTCTTTCTACAAAACACCAGCAATAACACCAACACCAACACCCACAGCTATGGCAACGCAAGTTGTAACATCTTCAGCAGTGCCAACTGAGGCTCCCACACGTACATTTAGCCCACCTGTACCGTCAATGACATCAACAAAAGGTTTGCCCAGTGTACCTACAGTGACTTCAGCTCCCGTGTCGAGTGCTACCCCTTGCACCAATGACACCATCAACGGTTGTTATCATGCCAACACCAACGGAGCCTGTTACCACACCATCAGCACCCACTTCACCAACAACACCCACGCCAAAGGAAACCACCACAATAGCAAACAGGCCACCGAAGAACCCCAATCCTGTGGAGAGAATCGATGTGTATGTTGGTGTTCACTGGTGTATGTCATCCCCGCAAACACCTTCTATGATCCTGAACAGGGAGACACTCGTAATCTGGATCTTACCCTTCTCACCCTTGATGGCTTGGAACTGTCATCTGACTTCTGGCTAAAGTTAGACAAAAATAGTCAGACCATATTCGGATACACAGACAGGGTCCTGGCGCCTGCCTCATATGTTCTAGTCGCTCAAGACAGAGGAGGAATATACGTCAGAGATGTCTTTGACGTTCATGTCATAGACTCCAACACGATTCCAACAGAGCCTCCGCCAGTCGCCATGGGTGCCACCCTGAATATCGACTTTGATGAGTTTGTTAACAACCCAGCGCTACAGCTGGACATTCTCAACAGAAATAGCTAGTGTCTATGGTGATCCAGATGCCAGCGCTCTCACCATAACTGGCATCCGGCGTGGTTCGGTCATCCTCTCCTTCACCAACAACACCATCCCCAAGGATTCCTGTCCGATCGACCTCATCCAGGAGTTGATGATGAAGCTGGTCGATGAGGATGGCAAACCCACCCAAGAGCTGATTGATGCCTTTGCTCCCGAGTACCAGATATCTGGTGTGGAAGCTTCTCCCCAGGGAACATGCGATGAAACAACTCCAGCAATGACCACCCAGACAACCAAGGCATTCCCGCCTTCAGTTGATACGGGTACAAAATCTAACGATGCGTGGATTACGAATGTCCTTCCAGGAGTAATTTGTGGCCTTCATAATCATCCTGGCTGGCATTGTCGTGTTCATCCTCTACCGAAAGAATCGCAAAGGCAAGCTGTCCGACGAAGACCAGAACACCTTTATCAACAAGGGCATTCCAATCATATTTGCAGAGGAATTAGATGAGGGCGACAAGCAACCATCATCCACTCCCCTCATCATGAAGAACGGAAAAGCCCCCACTGCCGCCGCCTGAGTACTCCGCCGAAGATGGGACAAGGCAGCCACTCCTGAACGACAACAAGCCGTCTGATGATGCAGACAAGCCCGGAATGCCCATGGTAGATCTAGGGGGATCCCCGCCCTACGACCTCCACCGCCACTGACCTCCTCACGCAGAGAGCAGGAATCCCCACTCATCGAGCACGACGCGGTATCAGTCACCCCCTGGTACGTCCCCCCTTACCCTTCCGCCCTCAAATTTTGGTGATGTCCCTGAGCAGACTTTTAAGAAAGAAAACGATTAGTCCCTCTCAGACCAATGCCTTGAAAAAAGTTTTCTCTCAGAGCATCACTCGCATTTCAACTCACAACAGTCTGTTCGCGTTGGTCAGTCAGCGATGCCATCGTATAGACAAGCGAGGCTTCATGAGTACGAGCCAAATGTGCATGATGAAGACAGGACAGTAAAATATTTTTGTTTCTTTGACTCATAAACTTTGTAGTTATGAGGGGAAAGAGGAGATGGGTTAAAGAGACATTCTTGGAAATGAGTTTGACCGTTTTCACAAGTACTCAAATTTATTTAATGTTCATGTCTTGTATCATCTATGTAGAGGAATATTCAAATATTGTGCTTTACCCAAGGTATTTCCAACTTACACTATATCATGATTTCAATGTACTTCATTTCAATAGTAGATTTTTTTTTTTTATGTCCTATAAGTTATTAGATATTGTCATACAGAGCAGCTTCTGGTAGGGGAAATAATCAAGCATAAACCTGTTTTCCAGTCTCACTCATTCTTCCAATAGTCGAAGCCACGAGTATCCGAATATTCATTCGTTTTATGCAATGCTTGTACCAATGCGGTGAAATGCTCCACAAACCTGCCAGCAGCACGTGCCGAACAAACAGCTTTTTGCCGAAGCCACGGCGCTCTTTTGCAATATTAGCATTGGCAGTGCTCAATATTTATAGCTCTGTACAATGTAGCACACGATTGGTATGAGACACTGCTGTACGTACCGTTTCCGTGGCACATGTTATGCATATTAATACCTTTAGTTCTTTCATATTATCTATTCCCCCGTTAGCCGTCAAGCTCTGTGCTTATTCTTACATTATGTTTGTGTCATTTGCTATGCACTACGTATTTATGAACAGTGATGGGTTGAATGCATTAGGCATTGTTGGTATCCAAGACGGAGAAAAAGTGTGATATAAGAAATGAAGAATCTTCTCAACCACAAACACTTTCATTCTCACTTGTACTCTGACCATGTGGATCAGAAAGCAAACGTTATGCGCAATTATTTTTTGTTTTAGTCTTATGCAAAAGACACAACTCAGAATTCTCACATTGTATTTTTTGTGATATTTTTTTCTTTCCCCAAAGAATGGATCTTCATTCATTTGTCTTAAATTTCTGTGCTAAATCCTAAACTGCTGCGTTGTAAAATCTGTCTATTTTGTCAGAGGACGTTGTGTTGAATTTGAAGTACTCTTTCTTCTTTTCTTTTTTTTTAAGAGACATTTTGTATAGTCAATCTGTACTAAAAATAAAGTACTATTGTATATAGCATAAGGATTTAGGAATATTATGTGGTTATCTGATGTAACATTGTCATATTTTGGTAAAGAGTTATTTACATTTTGATCAGCATCATGCTGGCCATAGGAGGGCAAGTGAGGGGAGTGAGGGTGACCAGAGGGCCATAGCCGTCCAAAGTCCAGGCTGTGCTAGCATCATTTGTGAGCAGTACTGCAGTGAGATGAATGGCGTGGTCTCTTTTGATGGGACTGAAAAGTGACGTTTTCACAAACTAACAAGCAGACAGACAGACAAGTTCAAAAAATAGATTCACAGTCATGGATGGGTTGTCATCTGTATAGGTCCCAAGCCTGTCATGTGGCTTGTGTCAGATTTGGCCTTTGATGGGAGCAGATGTAGGCAGTATGATGGGTTGGGACCACATTCGGGTACCATTGGGAAGATTGGGGAGCTGGGCTGGTACTTTCCATTCTTCCAGCTTCTTTTTTCATGTACCAGTAGGTAAGATGGATAAAGCCAGACAAACGTATGATAGTCTTTTTTTTTTTTAGAGAGAGAAAAAGTTACTGTCTGGTATACTTTTATTCTTTGTGTGAGGTATCAGTGGAAACTGGCTTTTTCAGGTGAATTATAGAGAGATATTCATTGCCGAAAGTATGCATTGATTTATTTTGAGTAAAAATCACTTGTAGGATTGGAAGAGTGAAGTTACAGGTGTAATTACTCGTCCTGTGATGATTACTTGATTTTACTCAGTTATGATTATGATGGTTTTTTTTTTTTTTTTTCTTCTTCTTTTTTTTTGGGGGGGGTGGGGAGGTAATGAATCGAAGAAATGACTCTACTATTTGTTTTTACAAAACAAGGTGCAAAACTGCCACTAAATGACACATCTCAGACCTTTATCATGAATGGTAACCTTTGCACAGAAGTGTTGGCTAATGCCTGTCTTGAGATGTTTACCTCTGGGGAACTCCACTGATGTGTATGTTGTTGGTAACATGGGATGTCACTGCCTTTAATAACATCATTTTGGCAAATCGTTTTTGCTTAAGAGTTTCCTGTCTTTCGGTTAATTAAAGAAAGGGACACATACTCTATTTTCCGGCTTTTTTTTGCAATCGCATTTGTATTTGCCAACTTGTCCCTTTGTGTTTGTGTGAATTTGATGTGTCGTAAATGTGACATGCACAAGCTCATGGCAGGTTTACATGCAATTGTTAAATTTTTTCAAACGAGATCGGTTATATTGTGTGAATATTCTTGTCAAGCTGCACCACTAATGCCCTATAAAAGGTGTTCTTACATTTTCTGCTTTGCCCTCACAAAGGAAAACATCTCATGTGGCAGTACTTCTGAAAGAATAATACAAGTGGTAATACCAAAATTGAGTAAACACAGATTTTGGACAGAATGCTGCATTTATTTTTTCCACACTACTTGGAAACAAAGTTAGAAAGTTCAGATCAGTTGCTAGTCAGTAAAGTGATTGTTGCAACAGCATAAAAGAAAATGGTGTTGAAAGAAGGGAAGAATAACAAAAAAAGAGAGAATGGATTTGTAATATGTTGTTTCAGATGACTGATTTAGTGAATGAAAAAAACAAACAAACATGTGCATTATAAGTACTTTGGGCGTTCATGCCCCGATAAAAGATTACTTATTGAGGAGTGGAGAAGTACTAATTGTATGCCTTGAAGTTCTCCGCAGAGAGTGAAGTTGAAATTGAGAAGAGTAATTCTCTAAATAAAGACAAGCTACAAGCTTGTCTGTCTTACTTTCTTTTTGTCCTGCTGTTTATCTGCATTTATTTCTATCAGATTCTGATTCAAATTATTCTGTTATGAGCTATAAGCCTTCTTTGTAGTTTTGTTGTAATTCTCCCTGATATCCTCTCCTCTGTTTTTGTTATAGATATGGAAAGTATAACAGGTTTTAGTTTCTGTGTTCTTTCACTTGAAATGAGTTGTCTTCTTGGACTAGAATGAAGAAATTGCTATTCAATTTTGACGCGTCCATGTAGTGTTGCAGTCACATTTCCCTTGTTACTGCTCTGACTAGCGTAAAAGTCCCAACACTGAATTAATCCTTGTAAATAGTACTTGTTTTCAATCTTGTGAGCATAACTATTTAATTAAACGATTTTGATACTCTTTTTTTTTTATGTGAGTTTAGATATTCTGCATGAAACCTGACAATTCACATTCATGGGCTGTTCTGAAAAAAAAAAGGCCTCAATGAAGAGAGTTAGTATAGGTTGAAATAATAATGTGATAGGCTCATTGTTATTTCATGATGGTAATTGTTCATGTTCGATCAATTCATTAGCAGGGCGTGTACCTTCTGTGCTCTGTTGCTGTGGCAACTGTCACCCTTTGCACATCATCCTTCACATGACAGAGCTATATTTTTCATTTCTCGTTTAGATCACACCGTGCACGTTTGTTTGCTTAACTTCACCGATTTAACACCGGTTTTACATTCACAAGTTTGCAAGGCCACGCGCTGTCCATTTAGAATGCATCTGTAGATGACTACCCTGCATATGTTAACATGGTTTGCTACTTTAGAAATTATGTTGGTGTTCAGGAAATGAAATTGTAAGTTCAAATGCATGTACAGAGTGTAAGTTACTAAAGGTGCTTGAACAAATGACAACTTGTAGATATATTTAAGCCGCATTTGTTTTCAGACTTTCAAGATGAGTTTGTATATTTGAAGGTTGTTTTTTTTTCTTCCCAGTGACCAAATGTACCCGTGTTTTGTTTTCTTTTTTTCTTGCTCTTTATATTTTTTTCTTCATTTATAAAAGGTTCAGAAGTGAGAAGTTATCACTTGCATATTGAATTAGAACCTCGTTGGGAGTTTTATAACATTAAGTGGAAAATGAGGGTGAAGATATGTAGCTGGTTTTCTCTTCCTTTTTTTTCCCCCCCAAGTTGGAGGAAGTTGACGGGAAATGCCTTTTAATGCAGCAAATCAGTCATTAAAGTTAAATTAGAGGTAGAGGGATTCTACTGCAGTTGGTGACTACATTGATTATTCTTACACTGATGCAATCATACATTTTCTTTTCCAATTATTGAGTGAGATTAATAAGCACAAAGCTATGCTTAAAATGTACAAAAATGTACACGGAATTGAGTGTGCTGACAAAGTCATGTGTTTGTCGAAATGAGGAAATCTCGTGTATTCAGTGGAAATACAAACAAAAAGTTGTATTCTCAAATAGTGGCCACCTTTATCAAGTAGATCATGTGTAAACTGGGATATGGCAGGCTTGACTTTATTTCATATGATGATATGTATAGCTCTATTTCTCTTTGACCTTTTTTCCCTTGACATTTATTACAAGGTCTGCTGCTCTAAACACTTTTTTATTCTCTTGTTTTTCAGCCAAAAGGTGTGGTTATAGATATGTGTATATTGTTTTTGTACTCCAAACTTGCCGATCATAGGTCATCTACGTTGTGCGGCCCCCAAGTATTTATCAACCTTTATGTACATGTATGTATGTATGTAAGTCTGTTTCTTTATAATGTTCCTTCAAATAATAAAAGTATACTTGTTTTGTGATTATACTTCTGCATGTTGTGCCTTCGAGATGTTGCTTTGATGATGAAAGAAAACAATGGTTGATCGAGATGATGTTGTTGATGGTGATGATGATGATGATATTAATGGGGAAATGATGGTGATGATAATAATGAGGAGAATGGGTGATAATTGATGATGGATGATAATGATAAAAGATAATAGTGATGATAATGTGGAGGAGGATGAGTGATGGTGATAATATAAAGATGATGATAATGTGAAGGATGATGGTGAATGATAATTGATGGTGGATAATGAAAATGAAAGATGATTGTATTAACTGTTAATGTATAAGAGAAAGGGGGAATTATTGATTAGGGATGATAGTGATGGTAGTGATGGTAAAGTAATGGTGATAATATTGAAGAGGAAGATTGCTGATTATACATGTAATCATTAAAGATGATGGTGAATGATAATGTGGAGGAGGATGGGTGATTATTGATGATGAATGATGATGATTGTGAATGATGGTGATGAAATATGGAGGAGGAGAAAGGGTGATGATAATGATGAAAGATGATGTGATGATAAGGAGGATGAGGAGGAAGATATATGATGATTGGTGATAATGGTAAAGTGATGGTGATGATAATGTGGAGGAGGATTGGGTGATGACTGAAGGTGGATGGTGATATAATGGGGAAATAATGGGGATGATTATGTGAAAGAGAATTGGTTATAATCGATGATGGATGATAATAGTGACAGAAGATGATGGCAATGGTAACGCTGAGGAGGAAAATGGATTACGATGGATGATGGTAATGACGAAAGGTGATGGTGATGATAATGTGGAAGAAGAGGATGGATGATGATTGTTGTTGGATGATGATGATGATAATGATGAAATGCCAGTGATGATGATAATGTGGAGAAGGAGAAGAAGGATGGATTACTGTGAGTATGATGATAATGATGACTGAAGATGATGGTGATAACAATGTGGAGGATGGGCTATGAATGATGATAGATGATGATACTCTGAAAAAAGAAAGAAAGATGATGGGGATGATGGGTAATAATTGATGATGAGGAGGATAATTAAGGATGAAGGGTGAAGATAAGGAGGAGGAGGATGACAGGTGATATAGAAGTGCCATTGAAACTGAGGAGGATGATTAATTACAATGGCAATGACGGTGATGAGTAAAATCATTATACAGACATTCCTTTCTCAATACACATAAGGTCAGAGGATCAAGTGAAAAGACATTGGCACACTCCAAAATGCTGTTATTACTCCCATCAGAACAATTTATAGCATTGTTTCTGAATTTTCTCCAGGGGATACAAACAAATCAGTAGTAGGTAAAAGATTAACTGTCATTAGTTTTGACATCATTTTGGGATGATAGCTTCTCATCAAAATTGGTACTCTGATGTTTCCACATATGCATACACACACATGTTATTTCATCTGGAACAGAACAACTTACAAGAAAGACTGAGATGCACAGGTGTAGAAGTTTGTTACAGATGACACCAGGCATTAATGGTCGACTTCAACTTTGAGGATATAATTAAGGAGCATGCATTTGCTCTATTCTGACAAATGTATTTGTGTTCGTCCTATTAATTTCCTAAATCATCAGTTAATTCACATGGAGAACACAATTCTGTGTTCAAATTGAATTGGCTAAGAAAGTAACTTACAAACAAAGGTGTTGTATTTTATGAAATAGACTGGAAATATGGACTTTCCTAGTTTTACCAGGGAGGTGCTCCCATCTCGTAGTTTAACAAACAGCTGATTTTGCCAAACGCATCCTTCTTTTTCTTGTTCTTTTCTTTTCGCGGCGCTCCATCACTTTCGTGGGCACCAAGCGTGAGGATGACGCACAAGTGTCAATAGAGGGAGGCAGACAACTAAATTGACCAAGCCTCACTTTGCCGTCTGAAAGGCGCTTCGCGTCCATTGAACTTTAACCACCAAGTACAAGTGCAACATGCTCGAGTCCTGTCACATAAAAAGCCACAATCAAATGACAACGCCATGCATCAGATCAACCCTTTATCAACCAATCAAATAATCAAATAAGACAAGTGATAAAACTTACCTTTTGGGTTATCAGAATCGGGCATTTAGTTGTCCATCAGCAATTTTTTTTTTTTTTTCGTTTAATAAAAATTGTGCATGGGCGTCCTTTGACCTTGATATGCATGTGATACCTCTTTGGTATATTATGTAAATACAGCTGTACATACTTTAAAGCGGTGAAAAAATAAAGAAAATAAGTAAAACACAAATCCAGGTATATTGAGAAGGTTACTATTATCGAGTTTGCAAGTAACTTTGTGTCACTGGTTCTTGAATAAAACGACAGCGTAATTCCATATCTCCACAGTTTAAAAAATAACCTCAACATCATCTCAGTCTTCCTTCCATATTGCGAGCATGTCGACACATAGATTGAAGGCTTAGGTTACCTGTTTCATAAAACATCCATTCATGCCTATAGGCCCATTACTGTATGTCCACTCTGCAAGAAACTCTGCAAGAAAGTCGTCTCGGAGACTAGATCTTGGGCATGTTGGGGGACATTTTCATCGGGTGCTGTTCGTTATTCCGAAGGTTCGCTATTCCGAAGGTTCGTTGTTCCGAAGGGTCGTTAATCCGAAACACACAAATTCCCTATACCTAGAGGTTCGTTAATCCGAAAATGAAAAGGGGTTCGTTAATCCGAAAATTTGTGGCGTTATTCCGAAGGTTCGTTATTCCGAAGATCGGTTAATCCGAAAATGAAATTCGGAACAATGAACCTTCGGAATAACGAATCTTAGGAATAAAGAGCCTTCGGAATAACGAACCTTCGGAATAACGAGCTGTAACCCATTTCATCAAGCGTTTCGTCAGACTTTTTTTTTTTTTTTTTTTTTTTTGGACAAACTGCTATCTGATTGGCGGATAGCAAATTTGTTATTAAAATTTCAGTCAAAACGCTTGATGTAATGCCCCCTGAAGGTCCGAAGTATAGTCAAAGAAAACAAAGAGAATTAATCGTGTCCCTTAATAGTTAAATCTTAGGATGAAAACATCATCCTGAATTTTATCTGTTTAATGACGATTACGATCATGCAGCTGATTTCAACGCAATTTCTAAATCACTTTTTGAAAGCGAGTTGTATATTTCTCTACTTCGTATACGCACATTTCCTGCATAGCGACATTATGCACATGCATGATCATGAGGAATATCTGATGCTTGTTACATTGCTCTTACTAGTAGGTCTACTGAGTTAGATTATGTCTTTTTTTTCTCCATGTTTTACCCGAGACGAGATGATAACCTAAATAATAATAGTGATATTAAGGAAGAAAAATAACATACACACAAAACAAATAAAAATTTGCTCCAAGACAAACAAACAAATGCAAAGAAGAAGAGACAAGTGAAAAGATTGCTGTATAGTCTGCTTATCCAACATTCTTTGCGGTCTTCCAAAGATAATTAATTCATGTATTACTCAACTGCTGCTTTGGGTTTCTGCCTTCCATCGGTCACTCAACTCAAAAAAACCCTCCCCGAAGTTCATTGCCCTGCTGCTTGTCAGTCGGAAGGGACGTGCTTCGTCAACGCGGCGGCAGCCCGCCACCATCGTCGAAGGGAGCATTTTAGCATTGTTTGTTTACTGGCATTTGTGATTCATTAGAGAGGCAGGGACTCTTCATTGAAGCGTTCTAATTCTTGCTTTTCTATCATGACAAATTTCTGCAACGAGTAATGGCTCGGTCACATATACCATTAAGAAGTGCTACGAACGCCGTACGAACAAATTTTAGACAATTTCGTAAGATCTTAAGAAGGCCTTACGAAACCAGCGTTCGTAGAAGTTCGTAGACCGTTCGTATAAGTTCGTAGCTTGGTCGATGGTCTTGTCCAAGATATATATTTTTTTTAACTTTGTACGAAACCCTCTCTTCGTAAGGTAGCCGTACGAACTTCAGAATTCGTACGAACAGTGACATTCGTACGAAAGCATCGTTCGTACGAACCTTTGTGACCGTAGCTTAAGTGAAATCATGTCAAGGATTACAGCTCAACACGATCTATTCTCATAACTTTTGTTCTCTCTGTCAATTTTCATGCAACATTATTATCAAAACCGTGGCAGCTGGATGGAAGGATGTCTTTATGTGATGATTAACGAACCTCCTGAATTACGAGCCTCATATTATTTCCGGAATTACGAACACCTGGGATAACGAACACTTATTTCGTTTTCAAATTAAGAAAGTTCGGAATAACGAACTGTAGCCGGTTATTATACTTGAAGAAATCCTTACCCCCATTCTTTTTTTTTTCTCTCTCTCTCTCTCTGTTGTCCCCTTGTTCGCCTTTAAGTTTCATTCTTTTGAGAACACTCTAAAAACACAAATGTTGAATTAGCATTTAAAAGGGCCGAGGAGTGACAACATTTTCAAAGTGTTGGTTTTTCTGCTAGATTCAACATTTGAAATGTTATTTTAAAACTTGGATGCAACACTTCAAAAAATGCTGTCACTCCTCGGCCCTTTTAAATGTTGATTCAACATTTGCGTTTTTAGAGTGAATAGACCTACAATTTGTATTAGTGAATATAACCATACAAAATGAACCAAAGTCTGTATATATTCATGTATTTAACAGGGAATATAAGTTGCAAAAGCTTAGTTGATCCTCTCAGTTCGAAATGCGCTAAGTTGTAACAATATTTTACACTGAATAGGGATCTGAGCAGCTTGAGCTTGTCATATAGCATCACTCCGGAAAATGTTTCCACACACACACTGCTGCAATTGCAAGAGGATCCAAAATGAAATGTTTTGTCAAAATTCCTGACGTGCTTTTTTTTTTTTTTTTAAACCAAGCCTACAGACAACAACAATTTTAATGTCAAAGACCGGTGGGTGAATGTCCCTTTGGACTACTTTCAATCTGTTAAAAAAAAAAAGAAGAACTATGATTATTTTGTCTGGGGGAAATATTATGTCACCCAATTTCGAGGCTCGCTCTTCCCTCACCGACAGGTCTGCAAATCTATTTTATTCCAGGGCAGCGGATAAACATATAAATATTATATTTGAATGACTATTCAAAAAAACAAAACAAAACAAAACAAACACAAAGACGCAAGGAAACTCAACCACATAGCAAAATGAGTTCGACAGCCGACCGAATGATAATGCGGCATGGTACAGCATCGCTTTGTTCATTAGCCAAGCTTGCGGTTTCGCCATCTTGATGAGTCCACAACGCGAAGAAATCGTGCGCCTCTTTTATGCTGTCCACGGAAAATACAGAAAGTACAAAATAATATTTGCTGCCTCCAATGAAAATCTGGTTACTCTTTTTTCCTCTCTCTGCATGTTCGTAACCCAGTTTGAAAATTCTGAGCAGAATACGAAACATCATGATGGCATAATGTACCACGAAAATGTTATATTTTATGCAAGGGGTTTGTTCATAATTTCGATGCTCATCGCTGATCACAGAGCAGAGTTTTTTCAATATTAGAAAGTCAAAGAAAATATTATCATAGCGAAGTTCCATCAGGAGAAATTAGGAAAAGTGCATCGTCTGGCCAAATTTTCATTTACAGTGGACAAAGTATCACAGCATGAAACTAAAATATCCTTCGATTGAAACTGGAGTTTTGTGTGACGTTTATCTTCATTAAACGACTTGTTTTGTAACAAAAATGTTTGAAGCCTCCTTTAACTAAATTTATTTATACGAAAACCGCTAGAAAGATGACTTCTTTACAGGAAGCCTTTAGAGGAAATTCGAGCTCAGATAATATGATTTATCGTTTTGATATTTGTTTAATGAGATGGGTCCATGCCATGGATCAGTCCTTTCCGAGAAAAAAAAAAAGAAGAAGTAGAAGAGATAATTGTCAGCTCCGTTTTGTTTTCATCATTTTTGTTTTAATCGTGCTGTTATATGCATTTTGTTTGATTTACGAAGTATTTTTCATTCCATGCAATATGACATGTTCATCTTTTCTTCCCGTCGCATGTGGATTACAGTAATCCTTCATAATCCTCATTCGTCACATGCTCTGTGACTAAGGGAGATAAGCCATAAATCATCACTATAATCTGTAGTTAGAATATGTCAATGAAATCTGCAAAAAGATCATAAAAGGCGGATGGTGCACAGCGAGAAGAAATCATAATTCCCAATTCTTCTGGTATGGATTATCAATGATGATGTGTAGTGCGCCACAGTGGTTTAGATAAATTATCTGGAAATTCTTCTTCTTTTCTCCTTTTCCTCCTCCTCATCACCACCATCATCTTCTTCTTCTGCTCCTGAGTTCTTTCTTCTGCACTCTACCTTTTCCGTCCCTTTTATGCTTTTCTCTTCTTATTCTTTTTGCTTTCCTCATGCAGCCTTGATATAGCAGTAAACATGCAAGCGCTTTCTGAAGCGAATTCGTGTGTTGAAATGCCTTATTAGGCTGTATATAAAAGTCTGTGATTGGCTGCTTCTTGGTTCTGCTAATAATTTACGACGACAGGTTAAAGAAGGACTCGCATATGATATTCATTCGAAGCTTTCTCTGTTAAAATAAATGTCCTAAGAGCATCTTGTATTTCACTGCATATGCTTCTTATCTCCATCACGTTTTATTTAAGATCAATGAAGTCGATAATGTTGGTAAAAGATGACAGCATTTTAATGTAAGAAATTGATATATTTAAAAATAAATCTAAAAAAATTCCAAACAAGAGAGAGACCGGTGATATGAACAGCGCTGCTGTAGCTCAGTGGAAAGAACATGAGCTATCGATCACAAGGTCCCTGGTTCAAGTCCCCTGGCTGCAGTTGTTTCCTTATAGGCGAGGCACTTCAACATCTTCATTGCTTACCATGTATTACCTTTGAAGGGGTCAAGTGGTTCCTTCTTTATACAAACATTAATTGCGTCCCTATATAGCGGACACGTATATGTATTTTCACCTCATGACGCGTTGCATAAAACAAGATATGGTGACTCTATATACATTTTACTAGCAGTCCATAGTATAGTAAAACTATATCCCATAGCCAATCGTAGTCAAGAAATCACACGGATTGTATATACCACAATTGACTGCACAAAGAGTTGCTATGATAAAGTATATTGTGTGATATCAAACGGGGCTCAAAATTTTCGTACAGTAACTGTCCAGCTGATGGTAAAATCAAGGAGGCTTCCTGCTTCGAAACCGCCCAAAATACCTCGGTTGTGCAACAGATGACAACCAAACAATCAAATCAACCACAATCAGGCAAAGTACAGTATATATATACTAATATCATTTCCTGAAATGATATAAGAAGCAAACATGATTGCTTCATCACAAAATGTCGGCTAATCACCGACGTATGTCTCTTACACTTTATTCATCATAGCAATATTCATATCGATTATGGGATCTGTGGACTACTATATTTCTGAGGCGCAGTGTGTTATGCAATGACATCATGAAGTTATACGTGTAAGGCAACAACAAAATTCTGCACTAACACGTTCATACCCTTTTATGTACATAAAATTATGTTATCTATTGTTCAATTAAAAAAAAAAAAACAAAAAAAAAAACAAAAAAAAAAAAAAAACCTCTGCACTAACACGCCTATGTTGTTACCGGTGCCGGACTTTTTAAAGTTTCAGTTCGGTTCCCAGGCAATGAAGTTTAAATCTTTGTTGCCACATCAGTGCTAAAATGCGTATAATCATTATTATTATGGTATTTAAAGGCACATGTCATTGTTCAGCGAATGTATACATTATGCACACAAGTATGTGTACACACATCTTTTTGTTTTGTTTTTTCTCTCTCTCTTCTTCTTGTTTTACAAACACAACAAAAATAGTAGAGGAAGAAGATGAAGAAGACACCGTAAATAGAACTGAAATGCGAAATCCAGGAGGTCGCTGAAGTAACCACCAATAAGTTAAGATCCTAAAAATAATAATGAACAACAACCTCCCCCCTCCCCCCCCCCAAAAAAAAAAAAAGAAAGAAAGGAAGACAAACTGAATTCGTCTCATGAGACCAAAATGGCAAGTTACAAGAAATAGGTCTGCCGGATACATCGGAGGGGAATCTTGAATAGAGAGGGGGATTCATTTAAAAAAAAAAAAAAAAAAAAAAAAAAAGGAAAAAAAAAGGGGGGGGGGGGTAAACTAAAGTTGCATGTTGAAGATGACAAGTCTATCGCCTTTGCTCCTTTCTAATATAAATTTGAATGTCTATGTTCACTCAACATAACGCAAGATCGTGAGTTACATTTTGTTTTAAATGAATGGAATTACAGTTATTTTCTTTTATTGCAACAAAAAAATACAAAGGTTATGCTTTATTATACCAGGATGCCATGTGACATAATATATCATAATCTATTCTTCGAATTACATGCATTAGCAAAAATAAAAAATAAAAAAATAAGGGCATTAAAGATGTAAATTCAATGGAATCCTCCGAGAAGAAACGTCTGTTATTTGATTTGACTTTGACTGTTCTCAGTAGAGTGTACTTACAACACTTTCGTGACCAACTTTGTGTCTTTTTTTTTTTTTTTTTTAGATTTATCAGGCCTTATTGTTCTCTCGGGATTGTTTGACGATGTAGAACTATCTTCATTTTCATTTATTCGATCTGACTAGAAATTAACATAATCACTTGGGCAGAACAAGATGTAAGTTTAAGTGTTAAGCATGCAGGATAATCAATACATTGTGCTACCATATTACAAAGATGAAGTTTCAGCTTATCATGCCCAGTATGTTTACAGCGGGATGGAAAAGGGGGGGGGGGTGGTGTGGCTGGGATTATAGGACAATATGCTCTTCGGAATAATTCTCCCTGTTCCGCTGCCTCATTTTTTCGGAAGCGCCCTCTCTTCTCGCTGTTCTTCTCAGTCTCCCTTTAAGCCCCCCCCCCCCCCTCCTTCTTATCCACACTGACTGCTTTGCCATCCTCTTCCTGTTCATGTTTGTGTCTAGCTCTTCCGATCTCAGCGGAGCGGGACTCCAGAAGTTCAACTCCTGGCCACTTTCGGCAGTCCGCTTCTGATCATGGTTTCTTTCTTTCTTCTGTAATGATTGCCATCGGGTTTTTGTCAGTCTTATCATGACTGCGTGTATTACTCATTTTGACCACAATCTCGTCTATATACTACATGCATGGTGTATGATATATCCATTCTTGAAAAGAGGTGCTGACCATAAGTGGTTTGGAATATTTGGCCGAAACTGAAATTCACCCTCTTGAAATTAGGCCTCTGATCACTCAGGTCGATCTTCACGCCATTATAGATATACAGTATAGGAGAATGATATCGTTGGCCAATAAGCATATGTATCTGGTGCTGCATCATCCTGTAGATAGCTGCAGAATGGATATAGTATTACAGTATCCACGACGTCCATCTATTGAGCTCATACACCTATAGTGTAGTGGTATATCTGATAATATCTTACAATTGTTTTTTGGGGTCGTGAAAATACTATACCCAGAACTTTCTTATGGAGATCATTGATCACTAAAGAGTTTGTTGAGTTCCCTGGGTTTTATAATGACAATGATATTGCTTTTATTAATAAAACATGATGTGATCCTTTGAGATGTAGATAACCGCCGGGCAATGATTTTGTTTGTTTGTTCTATGTTTGACAGATTAGACACTGCATCATGTATCGTCACAACTACTTTCCAACTATATTTTCATCTATAAACTTCCTAATACTAATGACTCCACTACAACCTCCGCAACCACCACTATTATCTCTTCGTATTTCACATCAGATTTGAATGAAACTTCTTTTTGTGAATAAAAAATATAAAAAATATTATAAATGATATAAAAAATAAGATATATTAGGAGAGAAGCCTACCATCATGAAAATGACTGTGTCGTATATGAATATTCATATAGGCCTATACGTGAATACGAAACGTGTCTGAAAGCGCCCACATTGTACAACCACAAAGGAAAGTGATGACCAATGTAATGACACAATCGGAAGAAATTTAGACCGATGCTTGAGTGAAGAGTGTTTATGGAATGAAGGCTTTCTCCAATTAAGGTATATAGCCGGCTACATGGCCATAGTGGTTCGTAGACAAAGGCAGAGATTTCCGTTGTTAGGAACTATACTATTGTCGTCATTATTATGTATACTATCAAGTATAGTGATAGGTCTATAACCTTCTTTCTATTATACCTACTATAATCTCTGAAATTAGAAATATTTTTTAGAAAATTGTATACATAATGATATATAATTATGATTATTGTTGTTGAAAATAAATATACGTATGCGTCACAACCGACAAAGTTATATCATACACATAAAGCCGTGACAGTGCTGTCATTTACACATTCGGCCCACACACCTTCAATCTTGACTTAGAATTTGAAGAATTTGAAGAATTTGAATTTTGTCACATTACGTAGATAGGCTGATTGTCATTGGGTGGAGCCTTTACTGACAACTGTCAGCCCATCACTTGCCATGTATACAGACAAGATTCAAGTTCTTCAAATCCTGATTATATGGTCTACACTGCTCTTGAACTATATATATATATATATATATATATATATATATATATGTAATATTCATATATATATATATGTATATATATATATACACACACACACATATATATACACACACACAATAATCATCAATTACTGTCATCTCGCGTAGTGAAGATGCGCACTTAGAAGGCCTAACTTTAACGACCTCATCTGAATGAATCCCTAAAGGGTCCATTTTAATGGTCTCGCCTCAATTGAATGAATCCCTGAAGAGTCCAATTTAATGGTCTCGCCTATCAAATAAAGTTGACTCATATATAGTTCATTATCTTTTGGAAATAAGTTTACTATCTTTTTTTTTTCATGATCTAAAATATTGTTCAAAGTTTGTTCAGTGAGGATATCAGTTTTGTATTTAGTGAAATAGGCCTACATGAGCCGGGAATATGAAAAATAAATTCAATTCAATTTAAACATGAAAGATTAGGCCCTATCTGGTGAGACAGGCATGACTGAGGGAGTCCTACAGGAGCCGAGATTGATTGTCCAATAATGATAATGCAACTTGAGTCAGTAAAGAATATTATTTTTCACGTCAACTGAAAAATTCTGCATTGAAATGTTTTAATAGCAACAAGTACGTCGTCTGATGGTCAATATTTCTTTACAATTTGAATGCTACATGATTATACCAGCGTCTAAGAAATTTATATGTGTAGGCCCCAAACTAGAAAATGGCTTGAAACCGACGTAAGTGGTAGATGGTATATAAGTTATCTGTACAAGATATTTGATAGATGCCAGGAGACATTGACTACTTTAGAAATCATAAGTCCCCGAGGAAACGCGTGGTAACCTGGCTGCAGAGGAAAACGCAAAAAACAATCCATTAAAATAACCACACTAGACCACGCTAGGCCTACACCTTTGCAAACTCATTCTGTCTGTTAGCAACAAAGTAAAGGCATAAAAAAAAAAAAAAATCCCCGTTCAGTTATATTCACCACAGATATATTCCTATCTTTCATAAACTGTCTGGAATGGATATAATTGCCAACCATACTCTTCCGATCAAATGAGTTCGTGTTTTTGTTTTGTTTTTTTATTTTAACGAAAGCCATGAGTGATTCAACTAACCGTAATAATTCGCGACGTATTTATCATAGTTTTGTTCAGGGATTGTTTGTTTTTGCATCGTAGAGACATTAATGCAGTTTGGATATAAGACTAGCAGAAATAACAGCAGACGCCGAGTTCCGTGACGCGCGACCCCAAATGACTTTTTCCCGTGACCTGACGCTCCAAAATGGCGGCAAGGGGAGAGCCACCGTTGAGCGACAGCGATCTCAGAAATGAACTGAAACGACTGGGATTCACTCCTGGCCCGATTACGCCCTCGACTCGTGGTGTTCTCTTGAAAAAGTATGAAAGCCTGAAGAATGCAGAGAGGAAAAATTCAAGAGCTCCTCCTGTATCGAAGAGGATTTCGTCGCCTAAAATATTTGGTTTGAGTTCAGACGAAAGCGATGGAGAGACAGCGGGAAATTCCAGGGGAACTGCCCCGGCCACTTCGGCCAGACGCCGTAGCGGCGCCCGCGTCTCGCGGACAGCGCCTGCTACAAAGCGGCTCTCAGTTGGAGGTAAAATACCCGTGACTTCACGGAAAACGACTTCGCGGCGTTCACTTCCAGCGCCAACGACGACTTATTCGCAGGAAGACGATGAAGAAGACGATGTTAATGGTGCAGATAATGGAAGTGATGCAAATGGGCTGTCCAGTACAAGTGGCAGTCGTCATCAGACTGCAAGTCGTCTGATGATGGGTGGTGGGAAAACCGTTAACAATGACGAGAGGGAAGATCATAGGCCGTCGATGAGTCGAGGGGAAGCCTTCAGAACCAGCAAAGGGATTAGGAGGAAAGGGAAGAGAGAAAAGGGAGAAGGCGACCAACTTGCTGTCAATGTCAGACATTCGGCTTTCAGGAGTGAATTTTCAGATTCGGATGGAGAGACTCTTGCAAGAAGAAGCGTGAGAGATCGAGAAAAGTTGAGGAAAGGCAAAGCCAGTGCAAGATCCACAAATAGTGAGGTATATGGTGCTAGGAACAGAATAACAGAAAGGAGAAGTTATGGCATATCTAGCCATGACCGTGGAGAAGAAAATGAAGATGATGAAGAAAATGAGGAGGATGACAATGATGAAGATGCAGAGCATGGTGGGGACAGTGCAAGACCTCCACATGTGGGCAACACTGATACGTATAGACGGCGGTCTAATGTAAGTTCGCCCAATGACACATATGAGAGTGGTACTGGCAGATGGAGTTTTTTGACTCGCAAAACGAGTGCAAAGTCAAGTTCTCGTGTTGCCGAGGGCAACAATGAGACAGCGTCCAGCAACTGGACCTTTCTGTCATTGCCGTTCAACTCCTCCCGAACTTCGACGCCGAGAAAAGCAAACGCGGACGATACATTATATCACACTATCACTGGAAATTCTATCAGGCAGGACAATTCAGCCAATCCTGTGGCGGCCCCAGTAAGTAGCAGAGATTTGTCGCGATCCACTCCGACAACAGCGCATCACGGCAACCATTCATTCCTCGGGCAGACTCCGGTCACGGGCAACAGTGCCCCCAAGCAGGAAGAAGAAATGGACCCCAACCGGGCATTTGCTTCGCGGAATGATTCGCTGATTCCGCCAGACGACCAGGCTGGAGACGAAACACAGGAATTTGCAACGGAGGAGAATCTGGGCTCGAGCTGGCGGACAAAGTATGGTCACTTTGTCTCACTGGTGCTGCTTGGGAGTGTGTGCTTGTTCTTTCTTCTTCTGGGACTTATGTACCTGAGTGTGAACAGTACTGGAAAGTCTGGTCTTTTACAAAGTGAGCAAGAAAAGGAATTCTAAAGCTATGCAGTGGTTTTTAAACTGAAGTTGTGTTAGAATTCTGTCATATTGATTGTGGTGTTAACTATTTCTCTTTTTTTATTTTTGGGAGGGGGGAAACATAGGTATGTTAACAGCTGTGAACAACAGCCAGAAGCTGTCAAAGTCTTATGTACAAAGAACTTTCACATAACAACATAATGTACAGTTTATTTTGTCATGTTATGCCGAGTATAAGACATGTGAATAATTTTTCAATTTTTTTTTTTTAGCTTTATGACACTGGCAGTATCTAGAACTTGAAAACCTCCCCAGATGAGAATAGATGCTGATAATTCTTATGTTCTGTGGTTAAGTTTGAAGAGTTTTCTATCTTGTAAGTTCTTTATGTTGGTATTGTGAGTATCAGTTCTCATTTGTACACAAAATTGTAGTTAGGAGTCTTGTAGAACTGAGACATTCCCTGGTGTGTCCCATCAAGCATTTACTCTCGGTGTCCTTAGATATTGTACACTTTGAGCGTACAAATATGAGACAAGTGCAAACATACGCAATGTTTTTTTGCACATAAGGGTATTTGTAAATTTAGCTATTACTGTCATTTGTATATGATCTTTTTCCTTATGTGTGTCATGTTTCCAAACCAGTACCGTAGTTGAAAAGAGGCAGTCCTGTCCTTTTAATTCAGTGAAAACACAGAAAATGGAAAGGGGGGGGGGGGGGTGTTGGGAGAGGAACATCAGTTCTTATTACGGGACAAAATCATACTACCGAGATGACTGCTTTTGACTGCCAGTAGTGCCCTTGTTTCAAACAGGCGCATCAGCCCAGATTTATCAAACTAAAATGCTGATGTACAATCGTGTTTCTCAGTCTCAAGTTACCTCAACTTTCTTTCTGGCTTTTATACTTCTTCTGTATGGATCAAGAGAGTTGATATCACAGTGATGATAATGATAAGCATTGTAAAATTGAAATAGTCTGCTAGTCTGCTACGTATGTATAAAATAGTGTTCATCCCATTTTGAAGCATCTAATATCTTCCTTACAATTGTTATGCAAATGTTTTAATTCTGTTTCTGTACTTTTCCTCAACAGTTGATGATATTGCAGGGGGAGATGATGTGGTAAGTTTCCATGCCAAATTTTACTTAGTGTCAAGGTTGTAATCTTTAAGGTACTTGTACAATAGTATGTGTACATTTAAAAGTGAATTAGAATGCTCATTATGAACCTTTGGAGATAGCTTGTAATTGAATGTTGTTTTGTTTTTGTTTTGTTTTTGTTTTTTAATCTTTAGAGCGGCTATCCAGACTCAATGCGTAGACTTCAAAGGAAACTGAGATATTTGTAGTTCTTCCAAATGTCAGAATTTGTGTTCCTGTGATTTTGGAATATGATCATTTTTAATAACTCAGAGTTCATTGCATCATCTCATTTGGGATCCGATACATTACTTTTGCATTCTTATTCTGTGAGTCTCTAGCTTCAGAATAGTTTGTATGCCGAGTGAAACATTCAACAGAAATTTTGTCAATTTCAAAGAAACTTCAGCAAGCATTCCAGGGAATAATTTTCAAACTCAAATTTGATTAGCTATTTCAGCTGGTGAAAAATATCTTCAATGATATCTTGTACACTTCTATGTAAGAAAACTGCTACACAAAAGTTAGTTTGTGTAGCAGTGGTGTAAAAATGCATAGCAGATTGCGATGCGATACCAGGAAAATTATTCCCTGCATTCCTGATATGTAATGACGTACAATTTATGTCTTTGTATGATATTAGCTTTTCTGTTTGCTCTGTACCAATTTTCAAACACATGTTGCTGCTTGATATGCAGTTTGCAAGTTGAAAAATGCATTGTGTTAACAATATCAAAGTCAGAATATGTGTCCCCATGCAGTTGCGGAAAAGAAGAATTACTGTTGGGTATGGGAAAAGAGGAACTACATGCATGTACATGTATGTTATAGAATACAGCTACACTGTCAGAGTAGTTTGAGGAAGTTTTCCTTTTGTACTATGACACTTCATTGTTTATATTTGTTCGACAGAAGTAGATGGATGAATGCAATTACAGAGCCAAAACCCATATTGAGATGGATTAATTGTGGATCTAGAGTTAGTTTGCCGATGTTTGATTTTACCCATTTTTCTTTTCTTGTTTTTTTTTTCACGTTTCTGAAGGATTTCTCTGGAGATGAATTTGCACTGTTGATGGTCCAAGCCCTGCATGTCAAGCTGAGTGAAATGACTGGTGAGATCTCACATCTTAGCATGATACATGTAGCTTCTGAATACTTCTTGCACATACAGTGCACTCCCATCATAATGAACAAAGTTTCTTGTTACAACAAAGTAAGAAGTTAAGGTCCAAAAACTATCACCTACATGTTTTCCAGTGTACGCTCACATATAACAAAGTCGTCAGGATTGACAGTTTTCATCCTTATCGAATCCTTATCGAAATTTCATTTCTTATGTTAAAATTTCATTTTAACCAAGCAGTAAATTATGGAAAGATATACGATATATATATATATATATATATATATATAGGCCCTAGATGATAATTTTGGGACCTGAATTTTTACTTTGTTGTATCAAGATTTTATAACCGTGTTGTCACACTGAGAGTGCACAGTATATATCTTGATACTTTACCATTCAGCTATATCAAAATTTGGATATAATGAAAGAAAATGTCAGTCCTGAGGACATCGTTGTGACAGGAGTCACCTGTATTAGTTCAGGCAAACCATTTTTTTTTTGCAGTCGTATAGATTTGCTAAACTTGAATTTAAGTTTGGAACCCAGTCCTGTGGAAATGGGAATATTTGAAAGGTATGTCATAGTTGTTTTTAGCCAGCACAGATTTTATTTGGGTATGATTTTCTCTGAGAAATAAGTGTCAAGGTAATTAGCATGTAATTACCTTTTTGTTTTTGTAAGAAAGGCCTTTTGAACAGCTAATGTAGTTTGATACACACATGTAATACACACAAAGGCAGAGTCACTGGTGGTGGTACCATTTTACAAGTGCGTTGTCTGCAGTACTCAACACCAGTGCATGGGTCATCATTGTATCTAATCTCACGCAGAATATGATATGCTACATTTTGTATCTGTGATCACAGGCCTTTGGTATAGGGACAGTAACAAAATATTGAAATCTAAACCATTGAGGACAGACTGATTTTGGTATAACACACATTTCCCATAGATGCCTGCCCGAGTATTCTTGGGACACGTTTTCAACAGGTTAAAGGGGATGGCTATTAAACTGATCAGTGGGAATCAGTGGGAATGCTGGAGGATGATTGTTCCAATCCTTGTGGGATTCATTTAAGAGTACATTATATATCTATTGTTGTATGAAAATTATTTGCTTCAGAATGGTCTCATATTCAAGTAATGTGCAATTTAATGTTTCCAGGTTAGCGTGCTTGGTCAGTGACGGGGCAGTAATCTGCACATTACTTGAATATGAGACCGTTCTGAAGCAAATAATTTTCACACAACAGTAGATATATAATGTACTCTTAAATGAGTCCCACAAGGATTGGAACAATCATCCCTCAGCATTCCCACTGATTACATGTACCACTGATCGGTTACTAGCCATCCCCTTTAAGCTATGGTAAATGATTGCATGTTATTTTCTTCGTAGCACACAAAGTAAGAGTGTTCATAGTCATATCAATAACTTGATGAGCATAAAATGTAATCTTGTCATGTCACTTGAAAGTTCTTTATTGAAGTGACATCAGACTTTGATGTGGTGAATGCAGGGTTGAGAGGTAACCATGTTCATATGTTTCTGTGTTATGTGTAATGTGCTCTATTCAGACATGAAAACACATGATATGTCACATTTGTTTCTCCTGCTTGTAGGCAATTTCCTGTGTGGGAAATCAGTTCTGAGGAACATGAGCCGGGATGAAATCAAAATCTATCTGGAGGAAAAACAACTGGTAAGTGCAAGGTGATGGTAACTCAAATTGCTTCAATTCTGTTGTGATTGCTTTAGATAAGATAAATCTTGTTTCAATGTTGATTTCGTTGATTGGAAATTTGTACTATGTTTTTTTCTTGATTCTCGTTGATTGATTGGATTGGAAATAAACTATGATTGAATTGAATTGAATTGAATGTGAGGAGGTACTATACTAGATTGCATAAAGTAGAGATGTAATAAACCAAAAGTACACACATAATTATACTCAGACAAAAACACACAAAACAGCATAATAAGATTTTCCTTTTTTTTGGGGGGGGGGGGGGAGTGGGGTTCTTTGGCCTCATTAAACGTTAGAGAGCACTTTGAAAAATGCTAACTTTGAATGGACTATACATGTATATAGCATTAGGATAAATATAACTTTTTTACAAGTTTGTCATTTTCAACCATTCTGCATTCAGCATATGGACTAACAGTCATTTGTGCACATTGTGAATTTCATTTGTTCACTCTTTGCTTCCCTAGGTAAACAAATTTCTGGATCTTCAAATTATTTGATGATAATAATGGTGTCTCAATTTCTGCATAGACTTTTTTAAAATCAATTTTTGAAAATTTGGAGCAGTTGCTATCATATCCATCTTTAGGAATTCTGTGACCGAGTCATGCGGACCGAGCTAAGTTTTGCTTTTTTTTTCCCCAAAACTAAAAACGTCACAGTCAATTCCTCTCTCGTGTTTGATACTTCAGGACAGCAAGACGAGACGGAGGCCATACCTTGTAGATGAGACCATGCCACGGATGTTTGACCTCATCACAAAGAATCCGCAGTGGGGATTGAGGTAAGCCTTGAGAGGAGACTAGATTTTCCTCTTTTTTTGTCTAGTTTTATTTTGTTCTGTTTCTATCACAAAGCTACCAAATTAGCCTGTGCATTATGAATAATATATGCCTGTGCGTTATGAATAATTGAGTACTTTTGAGACAAGTTTGTATGCAGTGGTGGTTGCTATGTTGGGCATGCTTTTTGTCGGGAAACGTGTTGTGAATGTGTGATAAAGTTTGTAATGCATTGTTGGGGAACTTCTGGTCAGTATACACACTGGGTCCTTGGGTCGATATGTAAGAGTTCTGGTAAAATTTGCGAATACATTGTAAATGTGATTCAGTCAAGCAAGATACATCTTGAATGTTTCATAGTATGTGTATCTACACTAAATATCTAAAAGTGTGCTGTGGTTGAATTAGTTCAGTGAGAGTAATTAATCTGAAAGGGTTGTATAAAGTAAATGTTAATAATGGGATTAATCAGTGCTTCCCCCCACCAAAAAAAAAAAAAAAAAAAAAAGGGAAAAGAAAAAAAAAATGCTGCAAAAACTTCTCTCATTCATCATCGGCATGGTTATGATGTTGCAAAAAATGCTGAGATAACTCAGTTATCCTGCTCACACTAAATCAAATGTAATTCTTACTGTTACTGATGCATGTTTGTGAGTACATTCAGACATCATAGACAATAAACGCTCCTCATGTTGTAGTAGGCAACCATGATATGTACAGTCACTACACTCTACATCTCTGTGCCATTCATTGTTTGTAGGCTGTTTGACAAGGACCGGGAGCTCATACCGGAGTATAAATTTGATGACGGTGTGGCGTGGCTGGACTCCTCCCATGCTCACATGACCATGTTCTGCCAGGTGAAGACGACGGCCCTGAGACTCATCTTCTGGGCATCCGTGATCATCATTGGTGAGTAGACGCATGGGCCTGCCGAGCCGATCTCTATCTCTTTTCCACCTGTTTAATGCATATTGATGATAGATGAAGTCATCTTCCAGTGACCACCATTTCCATTTGAAAGTGCTGTTTGGTATGGCAGATGGAAGGCATAAATGTTCATTTCTAGCTACACTTTTTGGTTCAGAGTGCAATATGTTTGTATATGCTGTAGATTTTCTCCCATTTCCCTCAAAGTCCTGATCAATGTTTTTATTTGTTATGTATGTTATTTTGAACTGGAATTTACTGTTAATTCCAACTAGCAATACACACATTCAGTGTAATGAATGGTGAACATGTACATGTTTTCACAGCAATGACAAGATATGCAACAATTAACAAATGCTTAGAAATTAAGTGGCATGGTAAAATAAGCACTATGCAATAGCTGAACTGCCAGCCTCCATTTGATTGAATATGTACATTTGATTTCAGGCTTTTATCTTATTTGCAAATGAACCCATAGTAATTCAAAGTGATAAAAAGCTCATTTGCCCTGTTACAAACCAGCAATTATGTCGTAATGTGATTTTAGCATTGAGAATATTTCTAAAATACAGAGAATACATTTGATTAGTATCAGGGTGATATTTTCCTCTGGCTGCGCTATGAAAATCTGCTTTACTCAATAAGATATTTGTTTTGTGGGCACCGCGAGTTGAATGTTGTGAATTGCAAACTGCAGGAACTGTTATTGTGAGTAGGAAGGAGCATGATTTTGTTTGTTACCCCGCAAGATGTTTTTGCAAATGAGGGCAGCAACCCCCTGTTTTTACCCCCCCCCCCCCACAACAAATTATTTCTACTTCCCCTGAAGTTCCTCTACTGATGGCAAATTGCGTCAGACTCTGAAGCACAATAACAAATGTAAATGTCACAACAGAGACTCCAGCACTGGCAGAGAAAGAAAAGTGACAAAAGTGTTGCTCTGTTGGGAATGTATAATGTGTACATTTGATACCAACTTGCCCCTGAAGGCAGGCAGGCAGACAAAAATGGCAAGAATGTCAGGGCATTGATAAGATGAAACAGTACAATGTAACTGTTTTAATGTTTAGCCAAATCAGAAGAACATGCAAGTTATTGTAAGAACTATTATTATTGAGTGCTGGTCTACATGGGTTTATTCTCGTTTTCGTAATTTTGCTATGATTTGCGTGATGATTTAGTCTCATACTATGTGTTGAAGAAGACTTATTAAGGTATATATGCCACATATTTGCAAGATTTTAATCTGGGAGTTTTGAGAGTTGACCAGTTATTTGCAAAAGTTCACAACTCATAAAAAATGTTTTGCTTATAAACAAATTTGAATACAACATAAGTGTATATTATCTTTATAAGGTGAGAAATGGCTATAAAGTTTTCTCTACAAATGAGATAACAATTATTCCTCAGTCCACAGCTGTGACTCGTGGTCTTACATTTGTGTAAGTGCAACCACACGCAAATTGTTTTACGGGCTCTTATTCACAAATGTATGGTGTGTACAGTAGACCTTATTAGTGCATAACCCATTTAAAGATTATTTTTGCCTTGAAAATTTAACTGAGCTGTGGCTCATAGGCTGACGAATGTTGTAGATTCAATGTCACACAGAAACACTGCATCAAGTGGGAATGCTCTGATATCAAGATGGCTGTAAGAGGCCGTAATTGAAGGAAGGAACTTCTACAAGTTTTTCCATTACTCATCATTTAAAAAAAAAAAAAAATAGGGTACAGTCTATTCTGAAATTTGACACATAATATGTTACAGCAGCTGTCATCTGCAGCTATGCAATTTTGGGAACATTTGATGGGCCACTGCTGAGGGTTGTGGCCTTGAAAGCATCTTCCAGTCAATATTATTCATGAATTATTGTGTTGTAAGAGGTGAAAATATTCTTACTTCTGTCTGAAATCCCTGCCATCAAGTAAGTCAGATTACACTGTAGCTGTGCTACCATTCTGAAAAGAAATACCTTTCCTGTTGAATAGCTATCCTAATGCTCCTAAAAATAGCTTTTGTCCTTGGCTTAATATAGGCACAGTATAATACTTACATCTAACATCACTCCATTCCAATCAGTTTTTGTTTTTTGGTGCTAGGATTGTGAAATTCTTAGAATGAAATATTCTAGAACTATCTCATTTTCCTGATATTTGAATTCCACTTTTTTGATCATGAATATATTTGTTTTTTGCACTACATGTGACATGACTCAATAGACATGATTCAAAATGCAGCATCACATGTGTACATGTGTGCCAGTTGAGTTATTTTACGATCGCCTGTATCCCTGTGCGACCTCCCTGGGTAAGGCCAGGCAAATGAGTGTTAATCCTATTAATTTAAACCGTTGACAGACGAAGGAGAATGTGAGTGCATTTTTAGACGCGTCTTGAGTACCTCATCATTTGTGTCTTTGCAAAGCGAATGATTCACCATCCAAATTTAGACTGAAGGTGTTCAGTGTAAAATTTCTGTGTTTCTGAAGTTGTGCAGACAAGTTGTGCTGTTTGACACTGACATCAACATAAAGATATCCTCTTACATAGTCTCCCCTCCATACTCTTCCATATTTATTTTTCCTTATTTTTTAAAAAGGAATGTATGTTATGTACATTGCACATAGGTAACATTCACCGGTCTGGAGCCAAACTTGACATCAGACAAGTTCAAACATGCTGCAGTCAGAATTTAACCCGTCAAATATTTGCCCCAGATCGTTATCTTGCGCACCAAGTCATTCAATGGCACCTAGAAAATAAACCTTTGAGAGAATGGGCGTGGGCCCTGTCATTGTTGTGGGAGCCCATTATTGTCAATGTTTCGAGCAAATGTATATGACATGTATGATGATCTGTGCTTTCGTCTGGGCCAAAACTTACCGGTAATAGCCTCTTGATGGGCTGTATGAAGTTGCATGAATTCAGAATGAAAATTTCATCTCTTTTCAATATTCTTTAAAAATTGTATTTCTTAGCAGCATTGATGAAATGCTGGAGACTAATTTTTGTAATACTGTAGGCACTGGAATTTCCTGCCAGTACATATCTTTTCAATAGCAAGTATCATCTACTGTATTTCATCATAGTAAACAGTAAAGATTATCTGTGTAGTGAACTGACATTGCTTGTGATTGGTATGAAATTTGTGAATGTTGATGTCGGGTGTAGAGACAACCTCCCACTAATGGGCATACATGTACATGTTCATTGTTGTACCAACATTAAAGTTGGAGCAAATCCATGCTCCATGTAAAATGAATATAACCATGGTGTATCTAGATGCATTCATTTTCTATTTAACTGTACAGGGGAATTGGAGAAATGAATTGGATGTTATGGCTAAAAAATAACTACATGTACATGTATGTATCTGCACATATATGGATGGGCATACATGTACCCACTGCTAGAGTGTAAACTGACCCTAAAGACTATTATATGATTAGTACTTTGAATTCTGAATACTGCATTCTGGTAGTGCAATGTCCAGTCCTGAAGTGTAATAGATTACATGGCAACAGAGATACCTTACAATGCTGTGTTGTTGTTATTGTTGTGGGTTGTTGTTTTTTTTTTGATAGAGTTGTTCGACATAATGATACAGTGAGACATCTTTCTCCATTATGACAAGATGTTGTTGAGGCTGCTCCAAACATTACATGATAGACTGATGGCATACAGTAGGACATAGTCATAGTAATGCAGTCTGTCACTGTCAAGTTTAGAATAGAAGTCATGCATTTTAATAAATGAAACTTAATTTACAGTAAATAGCTCATCTAACCTTCAAAGTCTCTTGTACGAGGTCACCCTCTTTCTCTGTGTCACCCCCTCTTTATTTTTCTATATGGTCAATCATCCATCCACCTGTAGAAAATTCTTGTTTTTCCCCATCATGTAAAACAAGACTTTGCCTCCCACTTGTTCTCTCTCCTCTGTCAATTTCAGTGATTCTCTCAATACAAGTTGGAAGGTAGTAGAGGGTAATATCCGTCTGTGTTCTCAGTACATGTACAGTAGTCATTGTGTGAGTGGTGTCCACTGTAACATAGTTTTCATTTTCTTTCTATGAATATTGCTTTTGATTATTTTCTGTGTTCTGTTACATAAGCATAATGCACATTATGAGAGGCCCAGGGGTGGATACCAAACTGAAAGTTGCAGCATCTCCAGGATATCAACTTTATGTTTCTCCTAACATGCTTTGAATAAAAAAAAAAAAAAACCTCCATGAGTTGATTGTAGAGTTGCAAAATTTAAATACTGTAAAATGAGGAATGTTTCCGTGCATTTTAATTTCACGAGTTTCGCGAGAGCCAAGATTCACAAAATTAAAATGCACCTGAAGTTCTTGTCTACACTATATGCACTGAATGTTAGAGGCAACTCGCGAAAATTTCATGCCGCAAAAAAAGTCCACCGTCTCCAGTTCACGAAAAATTCATGCCGCGAAAATATTGTGTTTTACAGTATGCAGTTAAAGGGATTTAAGGAAGAGTTGGTAATCAAAGATTCAGCCGCAATGCGCAGATTGTATTTCCAGGATTTTAACTTTATGCTTAACTTTTCATGTTTTGGATAAACCTCCATGAGTTGATTTTAGTTGCAAAATTTGAACATATGCAGTTAAAGCGATTAAAGGAAGAATTGGTAATCAAAGATTCAGCCATAATACGCATATTAGAGTGTGGACACCAGCAAGTATTCACCAATTTCACTACCCCCAGCAACATTGCCAGAATGATAAGTTCTGTTTTGGCTGTTCTCTCTTTAACAGGCCTGCTGGTGCTGTGGCCCTGTCTCTACCTTCTCACATACCTCCTACAGAGGAAGGAGCAGGAGAGGCGAGAAGTCACTCAGCTGGTGGAGAGAATCATTGGTAAGTTTAAAGCCTCAGTGGCTGTGGGAAAGACTATTCACCCCCCCCCCCCCCCCAGCCCCCCAGCCCTACTCACAAATAAAACAAAAATGAAGACATATCTAAAGTTTGCTTCCAGAGTTCCATAGAAATATATGAAATCCTGTGGAAATCCCGTGCCTACTGGAGCTGAAGCATTTCAAAGTCGCTGCAACATACTTGCCCATGACAGAGAACTACTTCTTCTTTCTTTTCTTCCCCCCCCCCCCCCCCCATCAACTAAAAGAATGAATAGTATTTCCATGAGGCCTGTCTGTGGAGCATTATAGAGTTACTCTATCTGTCTTCTTGTGAAAGAAATGTGATATGATACTCTTGTGAGAGAAATGTGATATGATGTATCATATTTATTAGAATTTAGACGCTAGAGAGATGGCTGTATGCCTGTTACTTTGATGGATTTCTTACAGAGTGCATGTAATTTTAACATGATTTGTAATAAGCACATATGTTTTAACACCAAATTAACAGAAGAGTTGGATATGGGACTCCCAGCATTACAAGAATTTGTATGAGGCAGGAGGGTAGATATGTTGAAACCGCTGTGCACTGTGTATGTGTGGTTTTGTATGAATATGAGATACTGAGCATAGCAAGAGGAAGACTCTGTGAAAAATTTACCAATACCAAGCTGTGATAACCATCAGTTCAATGCATGCCAGACACAGGCTCAGAAATGAGACACGTCTGCGACAATGGATCCCTCACGTTCTGTGCGTGGCATGTCATTGCAAAGAAGAACAAAAGACACATTTGTCGTTGAATGAGTAGTGATCAGGTGGCATTGTTGATTTTGTTGATGTTTTGTTCCTGTATTCCCTGCCTTTGCAGAGGTGCTGGCCAACCACCAGAAGGCGTGCTATCAGGACAAGAGTCTGACACCCTACCTGGCCATACCTCACGTCAGGGACACACTCATCCCACTGGCTGAAAGGTAAACATATGCCTCTACTGCATTGTCATATTGTGTCCCCCCCCCCCCCCCCTTTTTTTTTTTTTTTTATTGTAAATGGCACATTCCTGAAAATGAATATCCTGATGCAAAGATTTTATGGAAATTCTAATGAGAAATTTCTAGGACAAGGTCTAAGACATGTATGTTGACAGTGTTTCTGTATAATGGTTCAGAAATGTCCATATGTTCAGTAAGCCCCCCCCCCCCCCAAAAAAAAAAAAAAAGAAAGGAAGAAGAAGAAATAAATAAGAATCTGTATTTTAACATTCATTTCTAAATACAGAATAAGAAAAATTGACATAATCATAGTTCATTGAATCATAGTACAATGCCCCATGAGGCTTTTTTTTTAATGAACTTCACAAGTTTCTCAAATGTGCATGAGTAAGGCCAGTTGGGCATGGTCCAGACTTTGCTTATAAAGACCTTAGTTTACCCAGAAACATAGATCTGATATCAGCAATCAAAACAGATGTGAGTCACCCCAGACTGCTTGTGCCCAGACATTATGTACCGGGTGTATCCCTCATGTATAATGTGACTGTCTCGGCTCTTTGTTATTACAGCTGTTGTTTTATCACTTTGTAAACTAACATGACAAAGATGCCGGGTGCCATGCTGTATCCATGTGTCGTGCAAATGCACGCATCAGTCACATTAATAGCCGAGTCACGCGCAATTGTGAGCAAGTGACTGATTGTGCATTGTTAACAGCAAACAGATAAGATATTGGCATGCCATGCATACTTTTGATACTCCCAGGTATTCGCCTGCATTGTCTTCCCTGCTACACATTATTCTGTGCATTTCTGTTGAGACGCATCACATCCCTGTAGAGTAGAGTAACAATTGATTGAGTCTGGGTGTGCATTGTTAAAATGCCAACATCACTTTGGTTTGGACAATGATTCTTTTGTAATTCTATGAGGTATTTCTGTCACTGAATATTGAGGAGTGGTGTGTGGATTTGTCATTTCACCGACAACAAATCTCCACCATAGTAATGAGATCAGTATGGTAGCATATGGACTTTGGGGGCTGTCTATTCTTAATCAAGTTTAATTTTTGTATTTCAATGAATTATGCCATGATTATGCATGGAGGGGTATTAACCCATTGAGGACGGACTGATTTTGCTACAACACGCATTTCCCATAGACACCTGCCCGAGTATACTCAGGACTCATCCTTAATGAGTTAAAAACCAATGCACAATTCTCATATTTCTTATTATTCTCTAAACAGCACCAACGTATAACTGGCAAATGAAAGAATTGTGCCCAATGTTTTGCCACAAAATAATTCCTTGTCAGCAGTTAGAGATGTGAAGTGTTTTGCATGTCTATGTTCAGAAGCAACGGGTGTATCACTGTGGTGTTTATCTCATTGTATTTGTGGCAGGGTATGGTTGCAGTTGGTAGGAAATGGAGCAAACGAAAAAAAAAAACCCACAAATAATTGTGATCATTTGAATTTCCTTGTTTTGGTTGGGTAAGATTCAGGAGCTTTTAGCTAAAGTTGTGGTAATTAATAAACAGAAACAATGGACGGAAAATTAGTGTGGGTGTGTGTCCCCCTTTATAATTGTTTCATTTTGTACTTGAGATCAATTCATTTTTGATATCTTTCTTCTTCTAAAGTTCGTTTTGACCCATGTAGAAAAATCTATGTGTATGTTTCCAACATCATCATTGGTTCTTCAGATAAGTTGCCTTGGATGATCTTTCAAGTGATTCACATTTTACAAGCTCCGCTTTTCAGTAGATCACTCTTTCTCATAGCTGTATTTACTTGTTGTCACCATTGCATATAGTGCATTGTTTCTATTTATTCATTAATTCATATATCATGTATTAAACTTTATGATATGTATTGCTTACAAATTGTTAACAATATAACTCATTGAATATATATTTTGTATTTGTTTAACCTTTCTGTTGGATGGAAATAAAAGCTCATTTGAATGAAATTGAATTAAATTGAAAATGGAATTAAATGAAGGTATTTAATTTAGTTTCAAAAGCCAATGGTAAAATGCACTATTCCTTATAAGTGGCCTTGTATTTTTCCACTGGTGCTCTGCTTTAATTTGTTGTGTCTGGTTTACTAATGTATGAAACCAGAAAGAAACATTAAATAAAAGGAAAAATGGCTGAATTTGTGTCCTCATCCACCAGACACAAGAAACAGCACCTTTGGCAGAAGGCAGTGCAGTTCCTGAACGTCAACGAGTCCCGGGTTCGAGTAGAGACCCAGCAGGTCGCTGGGGAGGAGTTCGCCGTCTGGCGGTGGGTCCAGCCGTCGCCGGCTGTCGCTGTGACATCCTTCTCTCCCATCACGGAACGGGTGAGTGGAACACTCTCGGTGAAAAACACAAAAAAGTGCTTCCTATTCTACTCCCATGGCAGGCAGAGCAATGTGTGCAAGCCTTCAGAATGTCAAGCAGTGACATGCTTGAATAAGCCAGTTCGGAGTTAGCTCATGGGCACATTGGTCCGAATGACCTTTCTTTTTTCTCAGTCGGTTAGGGGCACTTCACTCGTTTTAGAGCGACATAATGCATAAGCTGTACATAACAATGTGTGGAATTCATTGATCCTGTTCAAACAAAGAATGAACTTGCGTAGACCAGATGACCAGAATGATCCATGAATTAACAGTTGGGAAAGCATCCATTTCATTATTTTGCATTGAATGTATTAACAATCTCTTTCTATTGATATTGCTAAATACCACTTTTGCTGTCAGGTGGATGTGCTGGCAAGCAGCATTTATAAGGATTACATGAATAATCATTACATCACAGATGCTTATCCCAGTGAATTTAAAAACCAACATGCCTGTTGCTACGAATGACCTTTCTTCTGCTCATGCACAAAGTTGAACTGCAAATGGGATCATTGAGTTATGATTAGAATTCACATGCAGATCATTTCTTAATCTGGATGTTTTCTTGCCTTAAAACTGGCTCGTATTCAAGATACTGAAGCTAGTCACATATATAAACTATAGTCATGGGAATTAAAGAGTGGCCTATGATCCCCCCCCCCCAAAAAAAAAAAAAAAAAAAAACCCTAACAAACAGACAAACAAAAATCAAATTATTTTTTTCACGATGTAGGAAATTTGTCAATCAGTTGCAATGAAAACATCTTGACGGAAGAATTTCATGAATTAAAAAAAAAAAATCATCAAATGACCCAACAAGCAAAAGCTTCTGATAGATGTTAGAATTATCAGAAACCGAGAATGCATCTTAGATTACGAGCATGGTGGGATGCCAAAGTAATAAATCTTGAAGATAGATGTGTCTTCTGAAAACTACCCGTGGATATTTATCCTCTTCCCGGTTGTCAATGCAACAGTTTTTATTGTTATTTTGAGATACTTCTCACACAAAGTGAAATCCATATCTGAATTAATTAGTTATATAAAGATTAGGGTTTTTCTGTGCTTTTCATAATAGCATCTGCACTGTATATTACCTCTAATTGAAATGTAAATAGAAAGGAGGTACAGTCGTGATCCCTACATGTATGTTATGCACAAGTTTTTAACCCATTGAAGATGGTTTGATTTTGCTACAACACCCATTTCCCATAGACGCTTGCCCTCATACTCGGGACTCGTCTTCAACGGGTTGAGACACAGTAGAATAGAGACATTGTAATCCTAAAATTTATTCTTGGCAATATCTCCTTTCTCTTCGTTGTCTTTGTACAATGATGAGATTATTGTGAAGCTCGAGTAATGTGTCGTTTGTTTCGATGTCCTCATTTGTCCACTAGTAGAGCCATTTATACTAGTGTTAGCAGAAATCGCTGCTGAAAGAAGGGCAGTTGAGAAGCACAGAAAGTGAAAATTGATTTGTATAGTGTGCACAAAGCTATCCCAAGATGGAAACATGATAGAAACATGCAAGTTGCACATGATGTCACAATTTCTCGCCATGCAATGTTCCTGGTAGAAAAAGAAAGTGTGAATACTCTCCAAGTCTGGTATCATAGTAAACTATGTGGAGGCACAGAATACAGTGATATATCAGAAGCAGTCATTGTCATGCTTCTGTAGAGTTTATTCCTGTATGTGTCATATTTATTTGATGAAAGTGTGCTTAATATTGATGAGTTTCAGTTAAAATTTCTCTTATTTTCTCTTGACAGGATATGAACCCAAAAAGGGCCAAAGTGTGGCAAGGAACAGGTTGGTATACGTTTATTTTATCATGTGTGGATTATAGTGTCAGTGTGGATGGATACCTTCAAACAAAATCAAATTTTTGTCATTCATTACAGGGAAATATTGAACAAGGAAATAGAATGGTTCGTTATTATTTATTTTGAGCCCAGTAAGTTTAGAAAAAAAAAATGGTGAACTGTACTCTGAAGACTTTTTGCAAATAAAACCTAAGAATGTCACAATGGATCAGTGTATGATAAATGGATATATAATTGGTTGAAAATTGTTCAGCTTTTAATAAAAACAGACTAATGTTCTGCAAAGTATGTGAGACCAATGCACACACGTACCTATAGGTGAGCTAACTTACCATTGACATGTTATTTTTTTTTTTAATGGGTTACACCTTCTTTTGCGAAAAGTAGTTTGATTCAGTTAGCATAAATGGGGGTATTTGTCATTCAGTCATTCATCCATTACTATTCATCTCTCTGATGTATGTTTCAGCTTTTGCAAACCTGGATACCGCAGTGAAAGCCAGTGCCTACAGCTACACACCGTGCCTGAAAGTCAGAAACATGTTTGATCCTACCCTGTGAGTATGCACAACTACTTGAACAGAATCAAATTCAGCTAATTACCTTTGCAAGAGAGTGTTTCATAACTTCCAGAAAAAAATTAGAAAAGAGTGCCCAGTATGAAATAAAGCAGCATTAAATTTGATTATTTATTTTGTCGATTTATGCAGAAAAAGTTGTGAAATAGGCTTAAAAATACATGATATGCAAGGATAATGCATTCAGAATATGACCCAAATGCCTAAGAGACAAGACTGAAGTACCCTGAGAATGTGACAGTATCACAGCATACAATATAGTCAGTACAGAAGGCATAAGAGATGGAAAGTCTTTGGCATGACTTGTACAGACCAGTAGAGAAGGCATGAAAAGTATACACTGGCTATTCAGCTCTCCTTAGCAATTTTTGTTTTTTCCCTTTGCTCACAATGAATGGTTGAAAGACCTCTAAAAATAACCTTGTGTTTGCTGTCATTTCCTTCTCTTTTGAGATTTAATATGCTTATCTAACTTTGGTATGCATACAGCGCATACACTTACAGAGTAGGATAAACCTGACTGTGTAGTGAAAAGACTACTTACAGATTACGACTTGGGCCACAGCTGCTCGGGGATAGAATCATCCTTCAACCCTTTGCATGCTGTGAGTGCCAATTGGCAGGAAAAGCCCCATAGAGTTGTACCAAGGAGGTTTTTATACATGGAGTAACAACAGTTTTATTCCCTTTGATCTCATGTTTGATGCCGCCACTAAGAAATATTTTAAGTATGTGCTAAACTGGAGCTGCCTCACAGATAGGAAGACAATTGACTAGTGTCTCATTGCATAATCACCAGCCACTTTCAAAGGAAGATAACTTTTTATGTCTTTGTAATGGTAATTACTTTTCGCTACCCCTTCTTAATAAAAGGTAGGTGGTACAGACACGAGGATGCACGAACAGAAATTGAGCAAAAAATGCTGAAATAAAGCTGAAAATTACTCAACTGGGCATATATGGGCACTAATCTGATATATCTATCAATAAAGAATTATACTTGAAGATTATTCCATATGACTTTTAATTGGGGAAAGTGACGCCGAAAAGTGATAAAACCAGCTTTCCACAATGGTACAGTTTTAAACATTTTCACATAATACAGCTCTGATTTACACTTTTGAGCAAATTTCTGCACGGAATTGACTTTTGTTTTACATGCTTTATCATTAAGTGAAATTTCATTTCATTTGATGAATAAATAGGCAAAATATGGCCAACATTATGATAACGCTCAAAATAAATCTTCAGATTGCTCAGCAAGACGGCGGCGTCAAACATCGATTATCAAAGGCACAAGTGCACCTGTGGAATCATTTTGTACATCAATAGAAATCTGACAACTGTTTGAATAATTACAGCCAGTTGGAACTTGTATAGAACCTTCAACCGTCCCCCTCCCCCCCCCCCCCCCCCCCGAGCAGTCGTAAACTGGGCAGCATTTTATGAAGCTTGTCAGTCACTGACAACTGTTTAAAGCTACTGAAATCCTTGCATCTGATTGGCTGAGATCAAATTTGTCAGTGAAAACTCACTGACAAAACACTTGACTGAATGCCCCCCTGGTGTGTTGTAACAAAGACTGGCACTAACTGGGGCTCACTTGTCACCCTTTTTGCCTCGTCAGGGAATCTGGAAGTAACTGGCATGTGGCTATCCAGGATGCCATTCTGGAGAGATGCGGTGAGAACAGTGGTATCGTACACATTGCTGTGGACAAGAACTCTAGAGAGGTATAGAGGAAGAAATGTTGCCTTTTACTCCTCTTAAATCCCATTTTCCATTGTCATAAGACCCTGATATAACAACTTTGTCATCAAAATCACTGGTTTTTCTTTTCTTTTCTTTTTTTTTTTGTGATAAACCTTGATTCCATTTGTTCCCATCATCATTTGATTTGTACTTTGATTGGTTTTGTCAGCTGGTTCTAAAGTTGATCATGCAGATAAGTAGTTTATCATAAGTTATTCTATAACCAAAACAAAAAGCAAACAAACTGAGGCTTAGAAGTCTATTTGATGTAAAGTTTTCAATTTTATGGTTTTAGTCTTGATTTTCCGAATTTTGTATTGCATACTGTATTATTTTCATGACTTTTTGATTCTGTATATAATGTCAACGTGATAACCTTTTTTCCCCCCTGGGGCACAACCTAATGGATATTCTAGTCGTTTAAAGAAAATATTGCTTTAAAGAAATGTTGACATTTCTTCAAGTTGGTTCTGTTTCAGTAAAATGTGGAGACAATTATGGTGGATTAAAGTCTCCTCCTCCTCCTCCTCCTCCTCCTCCTCCTCATCATCATCATCATCATCATCATCATCATCATCATCATCATCATCATCATCATCATCTCATCACCACCACCACCACCATCATCACCACCATCATCATCATCATCTTCCTCATCATCTTCTTCATCGTCTAACACCACTCAAACCTTGAACTCTATTTCTGTTTGTCTTCCTGCAGGGCTGTGTCTATGTGAAGTGTGTGTCTTCTGAGAAGGCTGGTATGGCGTTTAGGTGCCTGCAAGGAAGCTGGTTTGATGGTAAGTACCATGACTCTCTCCTTTGAGAGTTATCCCAAAGACTATCACAGTTTTGTGACAGAAATAAGAAAAAACCACAACAGAAACTCTGAAATTGTAACTCCAAGTCTGTTGATATGTAGGTTGGGTAGAACAAAGCAAGTAAAAAGATAGCACTAAAGTGTGCTGGATGATGAAAGTTAACTTCAAATTCATGGATTTTGTATGTTTCTCCAAATGTCTGCTTCTTTCTTCTTTTTTTTTTTCAGTGGTTCTGCCACACCACAGTGACTGAGGCAAGGTTTTGGGGCTGTCTGTTGTTCAACTAGCTAATATTTTGTATGGCCACTATAATATAGGAATGATTGTAGAATCTTGGTGAAACTATGTGTTTGCATGGCTATGAACTGATTAGGGTCTGAGGCAAAATGTTTTGGGATTTAGGTCACAAGCAGCATTTCTGTATTAAAAAAAGTACTTGAAAATGAGATGTTACGCACTGTTTTACGGTATGAGCAGTCAGACAGACTTGAAGGATTATTTTGGAGACCTTGTAAAAATAAGAATCACGTCTGAAATTGCACCCTTTTCACTAAATGGTGACTTACTTCAATGAAAGTCGAAGTAAATATATGTGTCAGAAATTCACTCAATGTGCAAATGATGGAGGATTACCACTTAACTCGGAAAAATGTTGTCCTATGAAGGTTAAGTTTTTATGCCTCCGCAACGAAGTGGCCGGAGGCATTATGTTTTCGGGTCGTCCGTCCGTCCGTCCGTAGGTCCGTAGGTCCGTCCGTCCCGTTTTGTTTTTGTCGATATCTCAAGAACCGTGTGGTGGTTTTTACATCAAACTTGGTATGAGGGTATATCCTTTAGGGATAATACTTTGTGTGGATTTTAGGGTCACAGGGTCAAAGGTCAAAGGTCACAGGTTATGTTGTGAAAAAAAATTGAAATTTCATGTTTTTCTCCATATCTCGCAAATGGTTCAAGGTATCTTCATGGAACTTAGTATATATGCTTGTACCGATGGGCAGTGATTATCTAGAGAAGTTGGGGGTCATGGGTCAAAGGTCAGGGGTCAAAGGTCAAGGTCAACTTCTCAAAATATCACTACTTTCCTTATATTTATGCAATGAATGAAGGTTTTTTTTTTTTTTTTTTTTTTACTTGATGTATACATGTATTACCCAATATATATTCTGTGGGAGGTTTCTTGCCAAAAGGTCAAAGGTCAAAGGTCAAGTGAAAGTGCTGAATTGCACTTTTTCCTCCATATCTCAAAAGTAACTCAAGGTATCATCATGAAACTTACATATTTATGCGTGTTCAACCTAACAGTGATTCTCTTTGGAACTGTGAGGTCAAAGGTCAGGTTTAGATAATGCTATTTTCCCGTTTGATACTGAAATCATACTTTTTATGCCTCCGCAACAAAGTGGCCGGAGGCATTATGTTTTCGGGTCGTCCGTCCGTCCGTCCGTACGTCCGTACGTCCGTCCGTACGTCCGTCCGTCCCGTTTTGTTTTTGTCGATATCTCAAGAACCGTGTGGTGGTTTTACATCAAACTTGTTATGAGGGTATATCCTTGGGGGATAATACTTTGTGTGGATTTTAGGGTCACTGGGTCAAAGGTCAAAGGTCACAGGTTATTTTGTGAAAAAAAAATTTGAAATTTCATGTTTTTCTCCATATCTCGCAAATGGTTCAAGGTATCTTCATGGAACTTAGTATATATGCTTGTACCGATGGGCAATGATTATCTAGGGAAGTTGGGGGTCATGGGTCAAAGGTCAGGGGGGTCAAAGGTCAAGGTCAACTCCTCAAAATATCAGTACTTTCCTTAAAATGCAATATGCCTGAAGGTTTTTTTTTTTTTTTTAACTTGATGTATGGCATGTATTACCCAATATATATTTTTGGGGAAGTTTCTTGCCGAAAGGTCAAAGGTCAAAAGGTAAAAGGTCAAGTGAAAGTGCTAAATTGCACTTTTTCCTCCATATCTCGAAAGTAACTCAAGGTATCCTGAAACTTACATATTTATGCATGTTCAACCTAACAGTGATTCTCTTTGGAACTGTGAGGTCAAAGGTCAAAGGCCAGGTTTAGATAATGCTATTTTCCCATTTGATACTGAAATTATGCTTTTTCTCAATACCTTGAAAATTACGCAATGCATAAACTTATAAAAGGGTCAAAAGTCAAGTAAAAATCATCAGTTCCCCAAATACCTGCACTCTGACATTTTAATCATTCATCCAATTGAACCTAGTTCTAGGAAAGTGAACATTCAGCACATTTGTGTCAAACCTGTCATTTTAATATTTTGCCACTTGTGTGAAACTGTCATCACACATTGTCAAGACATTGTACTATAGACCTGTTAGGAGAACCATGCATTATGGCGGAGGCATATCAGTAGCCGTAGCGATATATCTAGTTCTCAATACCTTGAAAAATTACTCAATGCATAAACTTATAAAAGGGTCAAAAGTCAAGTAAAGATCATCAGTTCCCCAAATACCTGCACTCTGACATTTTAATCATTCATCCAATTGAACCTAGTTCTAGGAAAGTGAACATTCAGCACATTTGTGTCAAACCTGTCATTTTAATATTTTGCCAGTTGTTTGAAACTGTCATCACACATTGTCAAGACATTGTACTATAGACCTATTAGGAGAACCATGCATTATGGCGGAGGCATATCAGTCGCCATAGCGATATATCTAGTTTTTTTATCCTTATGTTTAGTTAAAAATTTTGCTCAAAATGCAACCATGACTGATTTTGTACCTTTTGACATGAAAATCACCTCTACACAAGAAGAACTGCTACTAAACATGGTTTCATCTGCTTCAAAACATGCTTAGGAAGTAAGAATGTGGTACATAACATATTATTCAACATCAAGCACTTACCATAACAATGCCTCTGGTTTTGCTTTATGTTAATGTTATCCTTTATGGTAATGATATTATCAGCCATGGACTCATAGAGTGTATATTTTGTTAATCAACAATATTTGTATAGATTTTATTATATATTAAAGGAAAGTGCAGAAACATTTGTCATTATTGAGCAGTGTCAAGGAAGAAAAATAGCTGTAGTTTTCTTCTGGATATTATGGTTTTTATTTGTTGATTTCATTCCTGGTTTGCTGTTCGCTGTTAAAAGAAAATGCACGCACATCACTGAGGCTTGTGTTACGCTCATTGTCTGCACAATGCAGGTAAGCTGGTGACAGTGAAGTACATCCGTCTGGATCGATACCACCAGCGCTTCCCTTCTGCCTTCAACTCAAACACGCCCCTCCAGCCTTCCAACAACCTCTGCATCTCGCTGCAGCCCCTCCCGGCTGGCTCCAACTGATGCCTGCCTGCCAGTCAGTCTCCCCAGCTCCACCCATGCCCCTCCTCCCCTGCCCCTCCTCCTCCTCCTTATCCCTCCTAGCGACCACCCCTCCCTCCGCTGGCCACACCTGTGGTGCTCTCAACGCATGACTGGTTTCAGGAGGGGACTTAAAAGTTGTCAACCTTAATGGCGTACATGATTGTATCACTCAAGCCCCCTCTAGACTGGCCCTCGTCCGTTGAAGTGCAGCACTCGCACTGAGAGTCAGGGGGGTCAGCGACACTGCAGAGTGTATCGAGGGTGTGCCCACTTGTTCACCTTCTGGTCCTCAAACGATACGAGTGCATAGCTGGAGATGACTTCTGGACAGTCATTGACATGCTGCAAAGAGACGGGGGATAGCTTGCACCTGTTCTGTTCTGTCATGACAGGGCTTGTGGGGTTTGATGAATTTTTGCTTCTTCTGCCCCAGGAAGATAAGCGAATGCAGAGTTTTGGGTCAGAAGGCAAAAAAAAAATATATATATATAGCTTTACGTAGAGAAATGTTAGACCAGCGTGCCGGGAAAAGGCAAGATATTCATTTATGTCTTGCGGTAAATCTGATATTTAGTCAGTTCAAGAGGAAAAGGGTTTCAACTGATGTGAATACAGTTGTAGTAGTCTGAGTGAGTTTTCAACTCAATGGTTGCAGGGGGGTGAGATGAATTTTCCTGGATGTTATATGTGCATGATGTGTAGAATTACAGTATATGGTATTTCCACTCTGTACAGTTTGCATTTGTATAACTCAATTATCCCACCGCATAATTCACATTTGCTATCGTTGTAGAGTAGGACCATCCCAAGATAATTCTATTTTTGTACCATTTTGCTGTCCGTATCAGCAGGAGTGTTAAGTATGTTTTGTCCAATTCTCGAAATTCCTAGCAGTCTGCTTTGCCAATATATCATCCTTACACTGACATCTGAATTTCAGCTTTACACAAAAATCATTGATTTTGGTATCCCCTCTGAATTGTAAATCGTCATCTATCTATCCTCAGTATTTTGACTTGTCAGTGTGGGAACATCATCATATAAATAAACTTGTGCATGTGAGACTAACGTTATGTATTTATTCACTATTGAAATCTGTAGGTGTAATAAGAGAAAAACATGTATTGAGTTCTCATGGGCTTGCACTATTCTATGAATACATTTCTTATACTCTGTAATGTGCATTTTTCATTAGGGGAAGCCCCTAGCAACATATATCACCATGCACATTCAATATTGTATTGACACAGCAGTAATATGTAAGCAACTAAAGTTTTAGAATGGAGCGTTACAGTGTACAAAATGTAGGAGCTGTTGCTACACCTCATCCAGTACGATGAAACAGAAAGTGGAAATGTTTATGGCAAAGTGAGGATGCCTCTGTACACATGCGGCACAAGGGATGTCGAACTGCATCAGGCTGTCTTGTATGCTTTTTTTCTTTCTTTTTTTTCTGTTCCAGTAGACTATAGAGCACTCACTGGCAATGTTTATGTGGGAGTCGTATCCTGCTTTTGTAGTGACAGTGTATTTAGGGTAACGATTTTATGAAGTTGAGACAAGAGTATAGCATTCTTTGAATTGCATGCTTTGAATTGCATAGTAAGGCACAAGATGTTGTTAAAGGACTTTGACAGATGTCCTTGAATGTCCTCCAAGCAACCACATTGTAAAATTTTGATGGCAAGAGGAGATGGCAAAGAAGAAGGAAGAAGAAGAAGAAGAAGAAAAAAAAGAAGAGAGATCCTGATGGCTTAATCTACCTCGAAGGTGAAGCTGCCTAGTCAGCTAATGTACAGACGTGTAAATTGTAATTATATCTAGACGTGTTCACGTGCAGACGGTTTGGAAAAGCATGTCATAATTGGGAGTGTTACGAATACATGTGTAATCATACCAATAGCCTGTTTAGTCTTAAGTGTGATGCTTGTGTAAACAGTTTTGTAATCGCCTGTGATTTTATTGTTTTGTTAGATGCAGTATGTACATTTACTTTTTTGCTAGTTTAATAGACAGTGTGCAAGTTGAAAAATTGAATCTAGTCAATGGCCAATTTTCTCCAGGTTTTACATCTGTTTCCTGCGGATAGTAATCGCCCTGACACAATTACTTTAATATATCATCAGGGCTCCACACTAACTTTTATTTTTGGTGGCCCAAAGGTAAACATCAGACCTTTTTTGATGGCCCGATCAGGCCACTAAATTCTTCATTTCTGAAATTTTGGTGGCCCGACGTGCATTTTTGGTGGCCACTGGGCCACCGGGCCACCGTTAGTGTCGAGCCCTGATCATTATTTATGGAAACAAGTAATTGACTAAATTATGCCTCTGCCACAAAGTGTCGCCAGAGGCATTATGTTTTTTGTTGTTATTGTAATGATATTTGGTGCATTTGATTTCCTAAATTTATAAGTTATTTTATGGCACATGCTTGTCAGGTATTAGACAGCTTAATGAAATTATTTTGTTTGTTTATATGGCGAAATAACTTGATTTTCTGAAAGACTGAGAAAAAGAAAAGTGCAATCCTGACAAGGAGGCTACACAAGTTGTCTATTATTCTGTGTGAAGGAAATGAGTGAACTGAAAAGTAAAAATGAGCAGGGCCATCCTTTTCTTAAGCTTTTGATTGGTCTGTGACATGGAACACAGAGTGGGACTCCCTCTGTTGACATCGAGTGTTTTGTGAGTGTCGCCACTTTATGTCCCGCCTTGGTTTTCATGCTTATTTATCACATGTTGTTTGGTTATGATGTAAAGCTCAATAAACCTTCTCACCACTTTGCTCTAATAGGGCAAGGGCAAAAAAACAAAATCAAAAACATCAAAATGGTCAAAAATCACAGTTGTATAGGTAAATTTTCATCTCACAACCTTCCAATGCCAACAGCTCACCTTGCATGACTTGTTCGTTCTTCTTGCCATTGCAAAGACTAAATAAGATAGACTTAACTCTCAAAAATCATCATAGGACCGTGATAGCGAAATAGATATCAGTAGTTTTTACCATTTCACTCACAAGTAGAGATGTTTTTCTTATGTTTCATGAAGCAAGGAATCAAGTGTTTTGCACAGCCTGAAATAGTGTTCTACTTTTCAAATAGGAAAATGTACAGAAGAAGAAAGAAAAACTGGATGAGCCCCGTGAAGTGTAGGTTGCCGAACAAGATGAAAAATAGAGCTTATGCTCTAGTCAGACACCAAAACTGCGCACATTTTCTGTTGGCCAATCCATAATGCACAGGAGCGTGGTGCATCTTTCGCAAAGACAGTGGAAATACGAGAATCTGGTTCGAATGGAATTTGTTGTTCAGTTTGTGTGTAGGTGGTTTGTTGCTTTACATCATCCTTGAAGGCAACAAATTATTTCATGTCACCAAGACGACTGTTTGTTTCTGGGAATTTTTTTGCTTTTGGGTAAAATTTGTCCTTGAATAGATTATGAAGACTGCATAGTACTAAGATTCTGAGAGACAAATATTCCAGGCGCAGGTCTTGAAAGTATGTACAACGCAGGGTTCTTCTGTATTTAATGATGGTAGTTATTTAAGTACCGGTACTGATTATTTCAATTTTGTGTAGAATGTACATACACTTGTAACAGCTTGCGATGAGAACAAACAGGCCATTAGTGATTATGACGTTTGTACAATCTGATACTCAATGTGTAAAGTGGTGTAGGATAGAGTGGTTTGTTGTCTAGGTCGTCTGGATTTGATGTGTTTGTGAGTAGAAGGAAGGGCGCTGTAAGATAAGTCAGCCTTTGCATTTAAGTTGACTTGGATTAAACGATTCCTAATGGGAATGGTTTGTGGTAGACCCGCTCGCTATTGTCACCGAATATTTTTCTCTTTCTTCTGTTAATAAGTTCCAAACGGAAGAAGAGGAAGTTGTCTGCAGCATGTCAAGTTATCAGAAAATTGTAATGATTTGGCAGGGATTACCTTTTTTGGTTAATAATGACATTGTCCTAGGCATTATGATTATAGACAAACGAGAAAGAATCATTTTTGTAGATTCGTCTTTTGTCGAACCAATTGGAAAATCAGGGAGCAACAATGTTAACATCTCATTTGATTTGCATATGCAGTTGTGACCAATTTCACTTATTGTGTGGAAATATGTAAACTGAAATTTCTCCATATATTTTTCCTTCCCTCTGAAAAAAATTAAGCTTTTCGTCGCTGGGGTGACAAGACCTTGTATCTCAAATTTTGGTGAAAATGACTTTTTTGCATTAGTGGTCAAATAATCGGTTAAGTGATGTCCTGTCCAAATCCAAGCTGTCTTACCCAAAAAATGAAGCCACCACGGCATGTCAAAGGAACGGCTATCCCATTCAGTATAGTGCTTTGGCCGCCATGTTTTTTGGCTCTCCTGAACATTTGACATTTTTGAGATACGAGGTCTTGTCGCCCCAGCGACGTTTTATCATCCTCTTATTCGACTTCTCACTTTGAATGCGGAGAGGAGGGTCCCTATACTCACAAAATAAGTGTGACTCTAATGGAATGAAGAAACATGGGCTGTGGCCTAACCTTGGTGTCATTTCAGAAGATCAGGAACCGAGCTTGTTTTAAGAAAAAAAGGGTGCTGAATGGCTACCCGAGTATTCAATTATGGTCACATTGAGGAATACACATTTGTTATGTTTGTGTGTGCAAGTATATGTGTAGAATTGAGATCAGATTGCTTGGTAAATGTGTTGCACTAGAAAATATCATTTGAGATGATGGTGGCAGAGGTTACAGTGTAGGTGATGAGAGCTCTAGATCAATTGGTTTCTGAGTTAAAACTGAGGACGCTGTTAATAGACCACATAATTCACTGGAAGCACTATAGCATAGATCTCATGTACAGAAATGAAAGTCTTGTCTTGTGATCCGTCAAGAAAATATATATATGTGTTGGCAGAAAGTTTCAAAGGCTTGGATTGCTTCTACTCTGTCATATAACTGTTCAGAGAACTGTTGTAGTATGAATTACTTCATTTCCAATTTTGATTGTGTGGAGGAGTATACAGTACATGTTTCTCACACGTGATACATGTATTTTTTTTTTTTAGATTTGAGGATGTGATCTGTAAAAAGCAAGTACTTGTACACAGTGTGAGCTTGCTGATTCCAAAGGATATCTGCTACCCTCAATGATAATTGTGTCCTGATTCTGTGATCTGTCATAGACACACATGATTTAGGTTATGCAAGAAATAGATAATCACTGAAATAAGTGTTGCTGTTTCATTTCATTGGAGCAAGGTGAATCAGTAGCCTAAATGGAAATATCATTTTTGTGAGGAACATAAAGTTTGTACACTTTGTTCTTGCTGAATGTATCAGCCTCTGTGGATTACATACACAATATTTTCTTCTTTCTTGCCAAGATTCCCTTTGATAAGCCCTGTCTGCCTTGGACTATTCAAGGTAACGTCAGAATTTCAGATGGGTATTTGTTCCAAGTTCATTGTGTCACTACCACATGAATTTTCGCAAATTGCCACAGGCGTCCAATGCATATTGTGTAGGCAAGAACTTTCACGTGCATTTTAATTGATTACATACACAATATTTTCTTCTTTCTTGCCAAGATCTCCCTTTGATAAGCCCTGTCTGCCTTGGACTATTCAATGTAACGTCAGAATTTCAGATGGGTATTTGTTCCAAGTTCATCGTGTCACTACCGCATGAATTTTTGCGAATTGCCACAGGCGTCCAATGCATATTGTGTAGGCAAGAACTTTCACGTGCATTTTAATTTCGCGGATGTTGGCGCTCACGAAATTATGCGAAATTAAAATGTACGCGAACATTCCGCGTTTTACAGTATATGAAAGATTTGACATTTGAGTTAAAAACAGAACCAAAAAAAAAAAGCTTTCATTTGTGCTGGTCCATCTTATTTCACTACACACAGCCTTTGATACATTAATTCAGTGATTGATGATACAATGTCCTTTTTTTTAAAAAGGATTAGTCATTGCACAAGACTGGTTAAACCTTCCTGGAAAGAAAAAGCAACCTGATGATATCAGAGCCATGCTAGCTTGGACACCTATCTGTGTACAGATGCATGTATTGGTGTAAGATCTGTTCGTACAGGATTAGTTTTAGAACAGTCCCTTGTCAACCTGTCGTATTCCTTCAGAAATTCATTGCTCCAGTGCTCATTGTGTAACTGCGATGAGTGCGATGGATGGTGATATGGCAGTCACCTTTGTAAGTTTTTTTGTTGTAATATTGAGAATTTTTTGTACTTCATTCTGACTTACTTTGGTGTCAGTATTTTGAAATGTAGTCCAGGATTCATCTTTGTTTGTCTAGGAAGTGTATTCTTGTTGCGACGCAGCACCTGGTTTCTGTGAATCTCATGTTTGTATCTATGATGTCATGTACATGTACACTAGTGAAAGTGTTATTGCACAATATCTGTAGATATAATACTTTTCAGCTGTACAGTCTCATGTTTCTGTGTAACTATACTGCTTTTCTGCTTTGGATTGTGGGCTTTGCACATGCTTCCCAGGTACTTTGTTCATACAACATTGTGATGACTATGGGATTTTTTTTTTTTCTTCTTTTAAGCCAGGCTACTGGTTTTGTACATTGTGTATGGTATAGGTATGTGGTTTAGTGGGTGTCCCATTATCTAAATGCTGGAAAGAAATGTGATGAACCAAGTTTGCCACTTTAGAGGAATGAATTATTATAATTATTATTTTAAGTCATTAATATATGGATACATATAGTCAACCTTGCCTAAGATAAATTCAAAGTGACTGAAGAAAATCCTTCGACTTGTGTGAATTTCGACTTACACAATAGAATTAACACGTTTTATATCCAATCCATAGCATAATTTTTCTTCAACTCTACAATTTTTTTATGCCTCCGCCACGAAGTGGTGCCGGAGGCATTATGTTTTCGGGTTGTCCGTCCGTCCGTACGTATGTCCGTACGTACGTCCGTACGTACGTCCGTACGTACGTCCGTACGTCTGTACGTCCGTACGTCCGTACGTCCGTCCGCTTTCGTTTACGCGATAACTTGAGTAATATTTACTGGAATTTTACCAAACTTGGTCCAAGTATGAAGTATGATGGGGCAACGATTTGATAAGATTTTGGGTGAAATCGGCTAAAGGTCAAAGGTCAAAGGTCAAGGTCAAATCATGAAATTGTATCCGTTTACGCGATAACTCAAGACTGTATGGAGCAAATTTCACCAAACTTTGTTGGAGGATGATGTATGATGGGACAATTACTTGATTAGTTTTTCAGTGAAATCGGACTGAGGTCAAAGGTCAAAGATCAAGGTCAAATCCTAAAATTTATCTGTTTATGTGATAACTCAAAACTGGATGAAGCAGCTTTCACCAAACTTGGTCCAAGGATGATGTATGATGGGACAATTAGTTGAGTAGATTCTAGTGACATTGACAAGAGGTCAAAGGTCAAAAGGTCAAGGTCAAATGCTAAAAATGTTGCTATTTCCCCCATATCTATGCAATGCCCGCAGTTATTTTCTTGAAACTTAGTGTAGACATGTACTACTGCGTAAGGATTCTCCAGAGAGAGTTTCATGTCATAAGGTCAAAGGTCAAAAGGTCAAAGGTTAGGTGAAAATGTTGCAATATCACTTTTCTCGCAAATGGTTCAATGTATCTTCATGGAACATGGTACATATGCATGTACTGACTGGCAGGGATTATCTAGGGAATTTAGGGGTCATGGGTCAATAGTCAGGGGTTCAAAGGTCAAGGTCAACTCCTCAAAATGTTACTACTGTATTTCCCTCATACATGTATACTAGTATATGCAATGATTGCATTATTAGTTTTAAAAGTGTTTAATATATGTACATGTATTACTTGATGGAGATTCTCTTGGAAATTTCCAGCAAGAAGGTCAAAGGTTAAGGGTCAAAGGTCAGGTTTAAATGAAAAAAAAATATTTTGTACTGTAATTACACTCTTTCTTCATACCTTGAAAATTATACTCAATGCATAAACTTATAATAAGTTTGGTCAGAAGTCAAGTAAAAATTTTCAATTCCCCAAATATGTGTACCTGCACTCTTTAATAGACAATTATAGCAAACCCAGTTTGTGGAAAGTGAACATTCAAGATATTTCTGACTAACCTGTTATTTCGATATTTTGCCAGTTATGTGAAACTGTCATCACACATTGTCAAGACATTGTACTATACACCTATTGGGAGAATCATGCATTATGGCGGAGGCATCAGTCGCCGTAGCGACATTTCTAGTTTTTTTTTTTTTTTTGGACTGGTGCGAGGTTGACCTAAGCAAGATTGACTGTATATATCCCATCTGTTCACAGTGCTATAGTAACCAGGATGTTATCTTTTGTGATGAAGGTCGGTGTGTTTTTCTATCCGGCCTCCAATGGCAATGAATTGATATTTCCAGGCATTCTTATTCATGATGAGACAGGGTATTAAATGTGTATCTTATATCTACCGTGTTACCTGGTGTTTTGGTGCCATGTGCATCTTGCTTCCTCTCTGAATTTCCCTAGAATACTTTTTCTTTTTTTTTTTTTGGTTCCTTCGTTGTGACAATTGGTAAAATAGTACAAGTTCTTGAAACATGAGTCAAACCATGAGAATCTAATATTTCTGCCACCAGGATGATTGTACTGTACACTTGAGTACAGCTCAGGTTGTGAACTCCCTTTGGCTTTGAAATGATGCCTTCGATAAGGAAGGTGATAAATCTTGAAGTCCCTTTGAAAATGATGACATGAAGAACCTATTCCGGACATCAAAGAACGCATTTGGTCATATCAGTTGGGTTTCTTACAAGTCTGACAGGAGAGAAGTTTCTTTCTATCGTTGTAAAATATTTACAGGTAATTGCCCAGGTACTGGAAACAAAATTTCCCTCCTTCCAGTACAGTGGACTCCTGCTATAACACAGTCCTCGGGACTGGTCGTTTTCCTTCGTTATATCAAAATTTTGTTCGAACTGAACAAATAATAAAAAACATAGCAGGGATAGTATTGTGACCTGAATTTTTACTTTGTTGTAACCTGAATTTTGTTATAAACGTGTTCGTTGTAGCGAGAGTACACTGTATCCTCTGATGGAGGGCTTGGGTTGCACATGTGAGGGGATTATCTTATTCACTACTTCTGTTGAGGTTGGAATGGTTCCTCCCATGACTACCACCTCATGATGTGTAATTGGTCACTGCACATAAGTATTGTAACAGTTTGATGTTGCTTTCTAATTTATCAATCTAAATCTGGAACAAGCATTTGTGTGACTTTTCAAGATCCGGTATGTTTCGTCATAGAAACAAAAGGGGTGGTTTGTATAATAAATATCTGTTTGGTTCTGATGATGTAGTGATGCAAAAACCTCTTTCTTCCTGATTTGATATGAACTTCTTGCAGACTGCTAGTAGTGACTTGGTCGAATCTATTTGGACTGAAGAAATAGCTTTGACTTTAATAGAGAAAATTCGACTTATGAGGGATTAAAATCAATAGAACATAAAGAGAAGAGGACTTGAAAAGACCTTTGACTTCGATGATTATTCGACTTACATGAGGTTGATTTAATCAAGGTTGACTATATTTTTTCCCCCTTCTCTTTCTGTCTCTTTTGAAATTATAGTCAGAAATTTGATTGTCAAAGTATATATAATCTTGAAGCACATGTCTTGCATTAATTGTCATTAACACCTGTTCAACCAGTGATGCCTGGCTTTGAATGGAGCTTGAAAGAATTAGGAATTTGTAAAATATCCTCTTTTTGGGGGAGGTGGCAGGGAGTGAGGAGTGTGGGGAGGGATTAAAGAATGTTACTAGGCTTAAAATATGAGAGTATTGAAGGGAGGTGTTTGTTTGTACTTGTCCAGTTAGGAGTCGGTTTGAATTCTAGGTCATGCACCAGCCTTATACCAAAGCCATCCACAATGTCAATTTTTTAAAGGTGTTTTTTTTAGTATTCATTTGTTTGATTGTTGTTAAAGCCTAAGTCTTCCTTGCTTGTGTCATTGTGATAAATCAAGTATTTAGGACTTTTTTTTTTTACACACATTGAGAACCATATTTCAGTGCTCTTATTGCTTTATTGTAATTGTTATTCCCAGCTCTTGTTTTGAACCCACTGATCGGCAAAAAAAAAAAACACCTACCACCCCCCCCCCACCCCAACACTCACAAACAAACAAGAAACTGTCTTACCTGTCATGTATCATTGTAATTCTTGTTGAAATGGTTACAAGTGATGCAATATTAGCATCTTGAAATAGAAGTAGAAGAATGAACATGTCAGCCGACATTTACCTAGTAACAACCCCCCCAACACACAAACACACACACAAACACACACACACACATACATACATGCCCCTTCTCTCCCTCCTTACAGTGTAGTTTCCAACTGGCTTTCGGTTGAGAAGATTGAGTAGCCTTGTTGATAGTTTATAACATAATCTGTCTGTCTGTATCCATGACCCATACTGATGGGGGGTACAAATTCCCAGCGCTGTTATATTCTCTAGATCCCCCAAACTGCTCACCACATAGGCAGGGTGACCAAGTTTTTGCACCGCAATGTCAATATTGCATCCACTCACTCTATTTATGTACGCTTAGAAATGAATACTGTACAGGTAAGACATGAATATTTGTATGCATTATGTATCTAATGATATGCTAGGTATTTGCCTGTACCCATGCTACAAGAGAGAATGACTCCCTGACTTATTATTCATCATTAAAACTTATCTTATGATATTGATTTCTCAGATGGAACTTGTGTAGATATATTCAATTCCTATTAAAGGGAAAGTTACCCATGCGTATTAACACATCCATGATGTATCCATTGTTGTTACCTTTCTTTTTTTTAAAGATAATTTTTACAATTTTTGTGCAGATATATGTATGTTAGGTAGATTAAATGTTGTATTGTAGTAATTGTGAAATAAATTGTAAATACCATAATGCATTGCTGGTAATTGGCTTTTTGTAGTACCCTTGTGTGAGTTGTGGTATGTGTATTTTTTTTTTCTATTTTTCTCTTGAGCTCAGTCGAGATCTCTCAGATTTAATTTGAAAGGTAGCTTGAATGTACTAACACTAAATTTATTCTGTATTGTCAAGTGCAGTCCGATGTATCTTTTTGCGGCGGGGGTGGGGGGGGGGGGCAATTCCTCTTCTTTTTATTTGAAAAATTATTTTAGTACAGATTTCACAGCTGCTCAATCGGACAGTTTTGATTTACTACATTGTAGTCTAGATATATGGTGTCAAGACTTTGTGTCTTTTCTCCACACATTCATATTCTGGTCTGTTCAAAGCTTTGCCATCTGTTTGTTTGTTTTTTCGTGGTTTTGAAAGGAAAATGACAATCACATCTGGAACTGGGCTTTTCTACCTTTTTAGAACAATCCATGTATTTATTAGTCTATTTATCTATAAAGCACCCCTGTTAATGTCCCCGCCGAACGAGTTCGAGCAGGGGACTATGAAACGGGCTCCGTACGTGTGTGTGTCCGTGCGTCCGTCCGTCCGTCTGTCCGTCCGTGCGTCCGTCCGTGTGTGCGTCCGTGTGTGATCAAAATGTTCAATTTGCTACTTCTCTGTCATTTATGACCCAATTTTGATTCTGTTTGCTTTATATGATAACACTACATGGGAGCTTTAAAACTTCTACACAGAATTTCAGTTGTGACCTTTGACCTTGACCTTTGACCTATATTGTACATTTTGCTACAAAATGCTACTCCTTCGCCATTTCTAACCCGATTTCGATTCCGTTTGTTTTATGTGATGGCACTAGGTGCGGGCTTCAAAACTTCTACACAGAATTTTGACCTTTGACTTCTTTGACCTTTGACCTTGATTTTTGACCTATATTGTACATTTTGCTACAAAATGCTACTCCTTCGCCATTTCTAACCCGATTTCGATTCCGTTTGCTTTATATGATGGCACTAGTTGAGGGCTTCAAAACTTCTACACAGAATTTTGACCTTTGACTTCTTTGACCTTTGACCTTGATTTTTGACCTATATTTTGCATTTTGCTACAAAATGCTACTCCTTCGCCATTTCTAACCCGATTTTGATTCCGTTTGCTTTATGTGATAGCACTAGGTGAGGGCTTCAAAACTTCTACACAGAATTTTGACCTTTGTCTTCTTTGACCTTTGACCTTGATTTTTGACCTATATTGTACATTGGCTGCAAAATGCTACTCCTTCGCCATTTCTGACCCAATTTCGATTCCATTTGCTTTATGTGATGGCACTAGGTGAGGGCTTCAAAACTTCTACACAGAATTTTGACCTTTGACTTCTTTGACCTTTGACCTTGATTTTTTACCTGTATTGCACATTTTGTTACAAAATGCTACTTCCGGCGGGGACATATATTACGCACCGCGTAATTTCTACTTTTCCTTGTTTTAAAGGAAAAGTGTTTGGTGCCTAGATATTCAAGCTACATATACCATACTCATTTCACAAATTTGAATATTTAAGATTGTTAAGCTCCTACTGCTATACTGTGAGTAACTGTTATGTATTGCCTTAAAGTTGACACACACTGTGACATATCACCATCACCATCACAACAACAATGGAAAAAAAAAATGGGGGGGGGGGATGGGGGAGGGGGAGAACTACATAGTAAATATTTTGACATTTAGATAAGAATTCTGGACTTGTCTGAAAAGAAAGTAATATTTTTTGAGCAAAACAATGAAAAAATTTGATTAAAATCAGATGAAAATAAATGAAGTTGTGAAATTTTGAAGCTTCGCTAATTTTCATGAAAAAGTTCTTGAGCAGTCAATATGAATATGGAAATAGTAAACTGATGTTATCCCCTCACAACTTGCCTTATATTTTGTACATACGTGACATTTTGAAATGTCCTTTTTTTTTTTTTCAAACACAATTATGCCCCAGTCTCAAATCTTGATATACCTGACTGATCATTATTTTGAAGTTTTTCAACCAGGAATAACATTATATTTCACACTTTCGTAGCATTTTGAAAATTGAATTTTTTACCCTCTTTTTTACACAATCAATGGAAAATTGTGTGATGACATCATCAGCTTACTTGTTTACAAGTTTGATATCAGCTGTTCAAGAACTGTTTTGCAAAAATCAATGAATCTTTGAAATGTCTTATTTTTAATCTGATTTGGACCAAATTTTCACTGTTGTTGCTTGTTACAATTTAGCAATACTCTCTCCTCTCAGACTATCTTTTACAAATCTGAACCAGAATTTCCTTTGCTATCAGTGCTGGGTACCCATGCTCTTGTAGACAAGGGGAAATATATGCCATTGAATGCCCCTTTCCGTATCATATTGTTGTAATGAGATGTTATTCGCCTTCCAATTTACATACATGTACAGCAACAAGATGACAATTTTCTTCATTACGTGGACGACTTTTCTCATCAATTTTCCATCTCCCTCTCTTCCCTTTTAAGACCTATAAGAAGAGATATAGATGCACCATTTTTTCTTATTTTTCTTATAGGTAGTATTGATTAATTTATGAACTTATTTATTAATTTATTCATTTATTTATGTGTGTATGTATTTATTCATTTATATATATTTATATATCTATCTATCTATCTACCTATTTATTTATTTATTTATTTACTTATTTATTTATTCATTTATTTATTCATTCATTTATCTATCTACCTATTTATCTATTTATCTATTTATTTATTTATTCATTTATTCGTCTATTTATTCATTTATTTTTGCACAAAGTTGCAGAGTGATCAGCAGGGGCATGTGGACATACCTCCTACCCCTACATGTCAACATTTCCTGATGCGATGGTAGTCATACATCTTGATTCTATCAAAGAGGCAGTGATTTCCATGCTATGTATCAGAATGCTAAACGGAAAGTTATACAGACTGTATGAGGGCTGGGTTACCTTTTTTTTTTTGGTGGCAGAACATGCTTACACCACTTATTTCTTATTTGTACATCCAAAAACAAAATATAACAAAAAAACAAAAAGGTCTGGAGGTTCAACGGACAATATATGCAATATACATTCCTCCAAGAGCAAACATTTGCCAACAATGACTTTCAAACATTCATCAGACTAAATTGTAACTTTAATGTATTTTGTTACAACTTCTACATGTTGTAGACAACAAGAATCAGGCATGTCATGCCATGTTGCCTATATGTTTCACTTATCTACTTGTACTAATCTGCATTACGATGCCATCAGAATGGTTGGCCCTAATATCTGCACACCACAAACATGTCCCCTTCTTTTTTTCTTTTCCTTTTTTTGTGTGGAAAAGAGTAATTGGAGTGTACAAGAATATTATAGGCCTAAGCGATGGTAATTTGTCTAATCCTCAAAACAACTAAAGAGGAAACCAATAGGTGCAGAAAATTTGACACTTCAAGCACAACTAATGTAATATACCTGTAACTTATTCAAATTCCTATTCCTCATTTCATATAAGTCTAGTGTATCTTTTGTTAGCAATGAAATCTATTTACTGATTCCCTAGCAAATGGCAGGATCATAATTAATGAAAGTAGCCAGCATTGCAAGACAGTCGATACATACAGTGACACACTGGTTTTTAGCATTCAACATGTGGTTCAGCTTGCTGCGTATTTGACTCTCCACTGCTGTTGACTTGTGGGAGCATTTGAGGACACCATTGTTGTCGAGGTGGATTTTTTTTTTTTTTTCCCGTCCACTTTCCACTCAGTCAATCATCCGTCACATCCGGTTAAAACGCGCGAAGATTGAACACAGAGTGAATGCTGCATTGCATACCCGACCGACCAGCTACCGTATAATAGTGCAGTGTACCGCCAGAAGCCACCGCCACCAGCACTCTGCACTGGTACGTAGCCTAGACCCGACCACAAAGCAAGAGAAGAACAGAGTGGATGTGCTTGGGATTTCGATATCATTTCAATTTTGGTATGTCTGGTTTTCTGGAGTAGACTCTATATACCGGTACCTAACTGCGACCAGCCCCAACGTGATAGCGGCGCGGTCTCCGGGGCTACTATATACCGTACTGACCCTAAATAGATAGAGGTCTAGCACTTAGACACTATTTACTACTGACCTGGTTTTGGGGTAATTAGAGATTCTAGAGGGGATATTCTACCCAGTTTAGGGGCGCCGGGGCAGAATATCCTTATTAGAAGGCAATTATGACCCCCAAACGATAGGCTCCTACCGGCGGTTGGTAAAATTAATCTGACTTCGATCATTCAAATGACTAAATCAGTAAATTATTACAGATTTCAAGTTCTCAGTGCACTGCCGTCATTACACCTGTAAGCAGTCAAAAATTAATGAGTGTCTAGACTAGATCTAGTGCACAACAGTGCGTAAGGCACTTGATAACATTCTGGTCTGGCTAACTATACACAGCCCAGTCGCTGTACATGGTACGTCGCGACAGGGCTGTACGCGCGCGCGCGACTACCAACCACTAGGAGAGCGACGTAATCGTATCACGATAGCTTTGAATTTTGATACTTAACATCATTTTTGTCACCTCAAACTCATCGAGTATACTCTTCAATATTTACTCTACATCTGATGCTATCAGTATTCAAATGTACGCAATGAAACTTACCGAAATTGATCATCATATCCAGCATGTCCACACGGTACACAATCTTTCACGCCAGGCCTAACTATACACAGCCCAGTCGCTGTACATGGTACGTCGCGACGTACCATGTACAGCGACTGGGCTGTGTTCAAGTGTATAGTTAGGCCTGGCGCGAAAGATTGTGTACTGTGTGGACATGCTGGATATGATGATCAATTTCGATAAGTTTCATTGCGTACATTTGAATACTGATAACATCAGATGTAGAGTAAATATTGAAGAGTAGGCCTATACTCGATGAGTTTGAGGTGACAAAAATGATGTTAAGTATCAAAATTCAAAGCTATCGTGATACGATTACGTCGCTCTCCTAGTGGTTGGTGGTCGCGCGCATACAGCCCTGTCGCGACGTACCATGTACAGCGACTGGGCTGTGTATAGTTATGGTCTGGCTAGATCTATAATGTAACCGCAGCAGCGACCCCATACGGACAAATACGTACCGTAAAGGTTATGTTACAGCGCCCCACGACGGGGTTAACTATAATGTAGCCTGTGTGCTGTCCTGTATGTTTATGCAATGGGATGAGTTTAATAATTTAACGTAAACTTAGGCCTTTCCAAGACTAAGACTACGAGTACTTCCTACAATAAAATATTCCCAAATGAAATCATAATGCCATTATGATTTCATTTGGGAATATATATTTTATTGTAGGAAGTTGCATAATTTAATGCCTTTTGCATGCTGATCCCAAGTGATGAAGCATGTGCTTGCATTTAAGAAGCATAAAGGAAACCGCCCACAATTCAACCATAATGCCATCCAGAATTTGACTGCAGGCTACTAGATGTAAGAAGACCTATGCTTTTGCTGCATGTGGTTTAATTTTTGCATGGGAGGTCAAACCTTGGTGCGAGTTTTTTATTCTATGATGTACATGTAGACGATCTACAACATGTAAATTTGTCTTGTCTTTTCATCAGTGCCCATAATCATAGAGACTTGTTAGCATAGAAAACATACTGCTGCTGACATAAACCATATTCAGTGATATGAATACATGCACAACATGTTCATCTTTATGTGAAATATTTCATGGACCAACTTTGGTCTTCATATCTTAATCCTTTCCATGTTAGGCTCAAAACTTTTCAGTCACCCCTCATATATGTAAAAAAAAAAAAAAAAAAAAAAAAGTCTGAAAAAAGTAATTTCCTTTCTTTCTGTAGGGAGATGTGGCTCTAGGTAAGGCATAAAACAAAAAGAGAAAGAGAATCCCGTTAACATGGCAGAAGATGGATACGATGATGATCTGGATGCCCTCACAGCTCTGCTCGACGACGATGATGCAGACCCTCCTTGCAGTGATGATGATGATGTCCCCTTTACAGTGAAGCCTGAAGATGCAGTCCGTGTCTCTCAGAAGATCAAGGAGAGACACAGTACTGGTAATCGAGTCCAGACTCCACGGGCTGGCTCCGGATCTAGCCAAGAGAGTGTGGACGAAGGAAAATCTAAGGAGGAGTTGCTTGGTAAGAAATGATTAATTTTTGAGGAAGTTCCAAAACCATTAGATTTTGTTATAGTTTTGAGCTTTTGATTATTGTTTTCCTGTTTTAGTTACAATAACATTTTGATGTACTGGGTACTGTAGTGTATTCATAAGCATGTACAGATTAGAAGGACATTCCTAGTTTTATCCTTATCATACCTGTCATTTTTAGATGTTTTTTTGTTCCAAGAAATATGGAATCAAACAATGTGAATTTGGTGACTTTTGCAGTGGTAGTCTACCCATTCATTGAACACTACCTCCCTTGTCTGGATGCAAAATTCCTCACCCAAAATATAAATGATTGTTTTAGCTCAAAGGACCATAATATTCATCAATAGAAGTGAGCTTCACTGCCCGACTTATTTTTTTTCCTCTTTTTTTGTTTTTGTTTTTTCTATTCAATTCAATGTGATGTCTGTACTTTCTTGTATGAACAGAAGAGTTACAGCGCATGAGAGAAGAGCTGAGCCAGTTTAAGGGGAGTGCTCCCACGGCATCACCTAGCCCCAGCCAGCCCAGGAAGGACCCTCCCAAGGAAACTTTTTCTGATGCCCTCTTCCCTGATCCACAGCAACTGACTTCTCAGAAGAAAGGGAAGCAGCAACAGCGGCAGCAGAAGAGCGAGAAGAAACCAAGTGCTGCGGCAAAACAAGACAGCATAGAACTGGGTGAGAATGAATGAAAAGATCAGTTATTTGGACTCACATTCTGTCACATTATCATCTGCAGCAAGCTGGGAGACTTGAATATTCCTCTCCAACTTGGCATGGTTGCACATTCAGTTTTGACCACGCTGTAAAAAGTCTTCCCATCTTTTGTTTTCGTCAAGATGCCTCAGTGTAATTTGTTTTGTTGTGTTTCTGAGATGATGCAGTCAATGATTGCAGCATCGCACAAGGAAGATTGAAAATTTCCTGGCTTGATTGTGCTTGACATGTATTCTTAAAGCCAAAACTCAGAGGGGCTCAAAATTCATCTTCCACCATTTGGAATGTGTTTGCAATACATTGAAAGGATCTACCAGGAACCTAGTCTGGCTGATACGATTTGCCAGGATGATTAGTTATTTTGGAGTATTTTAAGACCAAAAGTGTGCAATAATTTCAATTGTATGTATTCAACTTTTATTCCTGAAATGCCAAAATACTCCAAAATAACTAATCATCCTGGCAAATCGCATCAGCCAGGATGACTAGTTATTTTGGAGTATTTTAAGACCAAAAGTGTGCAATAATTTCAATTGTATGTATTCAACTTTTATTCCTGAAATGCCCTCCCCATTCAGTTGTGCGTACGTAGAATGTTACATGATGATCCATCGTGCCCCAGCAATCGTATATTCCAACAAGCTGCATACAATTCACTCTGGTGCGGAAGATCGATGGATACTGTCTGTAGCTGTGGCCCGGTCTCTCAATGGTTGATGATGTGTCATATAGAATTACATAGCAACCACAATCTGGCATGCCTTGAGCAGTTTTGTGTTCACTTTTGTGTAATTTGCTATTGACACTTGATTTCTCCAGTCGTTTGTCGATCTTGCTTTTGCCATTTGGCAAGTTTGTAAAAGGACTGTTCAAAATGAAAGTCTGAAATTGTATCATGACGATTTATTTTAATGTTCTGAGTATCCACTATGTAGAACACATTATTAAATTTCCAGAAGTACTGGCATTCTCAATCCTGATGTCCCAAAGGATAAAGAATTGCATCAACCAGTGTATGGGTATTATGGTCTCATCTTTTCAATTCTAATAGGGCGTCAGCAAGCCATCAGCCAATCAGTTCATTTTGCTCTTTGTTGAAACAGATGACAATGACGGACTGGGCGATTTATTTGGTGAATCCAGCGACGTTGATGATTCTCCCGCTGAAACTCCCAAAAAAGTTGAGACAGTCTTTGGGAAGAACAAGAAGAGGCTTGCCCACACGCCCCAGACTTCCTCAGCTCCACCAAAGAAAGGTAACAAATACCAATTATTTCTGCTATGCAACAGATAAAAGTGAATGAAAAAAAAAAATCCCACTAGAAAAAGTTGAATGATATATTACTAGGCAAACTCCATAATCTCACTCCCCAGACACATCTGCATTTTCCTTGACTCCCCTCTCTGTGGATTTCTGTTAAAAAGGTTCCCTCCTCTTGTCTTTTTTTTTTCTTCTTCACCTTCCCTGTACAGACTGGAGATTAATCTTAGTGTTCCATTCTGGGACAGCTGATCTTGTGCATGATAATTTCTTAATCTATAAGTTTCCAGCCATTCATACGGAGTTCTTCTTGTTACCACTTAACCTGATTGTTTGGGCTACTCAGGAAGCCCCATTAACCTGTTGAGGATGGGCTGATTTTGCTACAACACGCATTTCCCATAGACCCCTGCCCAAGTATACTCGGTACTCGTCCTCAACGGGTTAAAGGATGCCCAATTTGGCCATTGTTTACAATTTTGCATGTTCAAGCAGTCTGAAAAAAAAAAATGTTTCACTTGCTTGAAACATCTGTCACATATTTCTTATCTCTTCCCCTTACAAGTATCACCGTACCAATGCAAGAAGTGCGACAAGGTGTTTGACAAACTTGAGGCCATGAAAATTCACGAATTCAAGCACAAGGTGATAAAGTCTTTGGGGTGCGAGGAGTGCGGCAAGACGTTCACCGACAAACTCCAACTCCAGACTCACCTCAGAACCCACCAGAACTCTGCACCCACTCGCTCGCGTGATTCTGATAAACTCAGTACCTCTTTGGAGCAGAGACAAGCAGGAGCGAGCAAGGGGGGCCAAGCTTCAATCGACCCAGCGGGGAAGGGTACAAGAGATAATAACAACAGAATCCAAGGATCCAAGCACTCCGTCCGTCAGATCGGGTCAGGATCAAATCCAAGAACTTCCAGAGCGGAAGAGGAATGTGAGACGGAGTATTTTTCCAGGATTAGAATAATGTGAGTACCTTTGGTTATAACAGGTATTTCTTTTAGTACAATGCTGAAAAAGAATGTAGCCATCTTATTGGTCGATTGCTCATCACATGACGTGCAGTTAAAAGTACCATTGCATGCTCTCACTGTCATCTGTGCAGTTTTGTTTGAGCAAAAATGGACATCGCACGGCTGACGTCACAAATTTCCATTGACTCCTGTGTTAAACTCATGAACCACTCGTAGTTTTTGTTCCATTGCACGGCTCTGATGTCACAATAGAGCAAACCTTTGCCCTGTGTGTTGTGCTTCTGGCAAATGATAAAAAGTAAATTGGTATACCACCATAAAATATACCCCCAAACCCCAGAACTTGCATGTCAACTTATTTTTATTCAGATGTATAAACAAATCTGGCAAAATAGTCAAAAAGGTGCAAGACAGCCTACTGTAGGTCAAAATTAGTCATGATAATTTAGGACAGTGGCTGTATTTTGTGTTTGCATTTTGTATTTCACTCTGATCCACGTTCTTTCACTCGCAACTACCACTGTGTCTCTATCCTCCAGAAACCCTCTCGTGTCATCGGCGGTGATGAAGGAGAGGATGAAAGGGAGGAAGATGATCCGTGTGTCCATCCTGAATCACTACTCTCGGACGGGGGACATCGAGGGCGACTGGGTCACCATGGGCGTCATTGTCAGGAAGATTTCGAAGATGGACTCTAAGGTGGGCAGCTAGAATTGTCTCCCCGGCTGATCTGACATCTTAAATTTTCTTTCAAAAAAAAAAAAAAATTAGGTGATCCTCAAGATTTTGAGTAGAACAAATGAGAAAAATATGCATCTCAGATTAGGACTTGCTATAGATATAATTTCAGTTGAATTTGATTGCCTTTTTCCATTCTGTTTCCAATCTGTTCATAAGATTTTGTCCTCCCAGATATGGATCGTATGGCCATTTATTTACTCTTTATTTACTCTACCACTGCATTTGAAAGAGATTTCGCATTAATATGGATTGCAGATTTTGTCTAGTAATATTAGTATGATATATCCCTGCTAAATATAAAGCAAATAACTGGAAATTTCCAGATTTAGATGGGAAATTTCAGTTAAAAAGATTTGATGAGACTAAAAGTGACTGAAATATTTTTATTTGAAAATGAAATATTTAAAATTCATGAGCACCGTTCACCATTAGAACAATGCTCCGTAGTCATGGACTGTCCAAATATGGCTCACATTCTGTAAAGGCAGAAATATTTGCGGTACATTAATTTTAGCGAATTGCGCACTTCTTTTGGCTAGCGCAAATTCTATAAACTGCTGAAGTATTGTGATTTTCTCTTCACATTTTGAATGGGTGGAATTGGGTGCTTTGTCAGTGGTGCCTTACTAGAACAGTTCGTAGTATTGATATGAGCGCATATGTGTGTATGCAGTCTGTACAGTAGGATGGGTCGGGCAGCACATCAATTTCCTTGCAAGAAAATGTAAAATCAAATTCTGTTGTTTCTGTGAATTAGATGAAAACATGCATGTAAGCACTTGCATTGCTCGATTTCAAGAATCTGCAATTTTTCCTTTGAGCCCCTCAGTGCGAAAAAAAGGTGCAAAAATATTGATGTTTACAGTATGATCGTCTATGGTTGTATCAGGACCAGGATCCCTAAGAGAGTTGTACATGCTTTACTTTTTGCAGGGGAAGCCCTACAGCATCTGGGTCCTCAATGACCTGTCGAACCTGGAGGAGTGCGTGTCTCTCTTCCTCTTTGGCAAGATTCACGAGGAGCACTGGAAGACGGCCGAAGGGTCCGTCATCGGGATCCTCAACGCCAGCGTCATGGAGAAAAGAGATGATAGACAGGTAAGTGTGAAACCCTCCCCAGCCCCAAACCCTCTACCCTACAACCCCCTTAATACCCCACTCCTTCAATAGCAATGGATGTGTGGTATTAGTTACACACATGGTCAATTTTAAAGTAAGCCTCGAGCCACTTTGCAGTTGGGAGCATGTCAATCGAATCTGTTATGATGGAAATATAGTTGGCACTTGTCGATATAGAAGTTGTGCACCCTGTGCAAAAGTTGTACTACAGATGATGATGGTCCTTCTCTTTTGGACGGGTGAGGGTGTGCATCACAATTTGATGGTAACGCTAAAGCTGCTGCTGCTGCTGATGGTAATAATGACGTAATGATGAGAAGGAGGAGGAGAAAGAGAAAATATTTTTTCAACAGCTGTTGAAGGATGATCAAGATAAATGTGATAGTTGTCACAACCAAAATCAAAACTGACAAACCCATAGCTGACAGTGCCAAATACTGTATGCAGCATATATTTCGTGAGGTTTTTACTTTCGCGAATTTCGCGAGATGGGTCCTATTCACGAATTTGAAAATATGCGAAATTGTCACCTCTGATTTCAGCATCAATGCAACATGCATGCATACATTTCTCCATTCATCACTGTAGTTGACGATTCGCGAAATTGTAAGGAAGTCCTGATTGGCAAAAAATTAGACTCGCTTATATGGCATATACAGTATTATGTCTATCCACATATTTCCTTCAGAGTGGTACTCTCTGATGTGATACTGCAAGGTGATGTCCTGTCCTATTTTCATTTCAGTTCTCAGACAACGTCCAGCTGAGGGTGGACCACCCCCAGAAGATCCTGATGATGGGAAAGTCCAAGGATTACGGAAAGTGTCGGGGAACCAAGAAGGATGGGCAGCCCTGCTCACAATTTGTCAATGTGTAAGTGAGTTCACTAAGGGCACCACAGTGTTCCCACCTTAATTTGTATCAGGTATTTTGTCTACAGAATTCAGTATCAGGTTGATTTTCTGTTCTTGTTGTTGTTTTTCTTTTGTTTGTTTTTCACAGTGAAAGGTTTATGCATGTAAAGTGTGGTGCTCATAAAGAAGGCATTGCAAGAATATGAGTTTGTTGTATGGATGCTGTCTAGTATGTAGCATGTAACCATGAATACTGGCAGAACAATATACAGTGCACTCTTGTTATAACGAACACGGTTGTAGTGAAATTCATGTTACAACGAAGTAAAAATTCAGGCCTTAACATTATCCTCTTTATGTGTTTTTATTGTTTATTTGTTCGATTAGAACGAAATTTTGATATAACGAAAGAAAACTACTGGTCCCAAGGACTTCATTGTAACGGGTGTCCACTGTATTGGTAAGATCTTTGGCTAGATGTGTGGGAGGTCAGGGTCAGATCTACAGTTCATTTTGTGACCAGGGTCAGATCTTGAGGTCATTTTGTGACCTTACGCTCTGATTTGAATGATACCAGAAATTTGTGACAAAAGCTGTAAAAAGACATGTAGTGTCTCTGAAATAATGGCACTGGAGGATGACTTTTGTTTGCTCTGCTACATCTCAGGGGTGACTGCCAGTACTGCGTGTACCATGTCCAGAAGGAGTACAAGAAGGCTGGATCCAAGAGGACTGACCTCAGTTCATCGTAAGTCTTCTGTTGAATTCTGAGTTTATCTTGTTGGCAAGAGACCTTGAGTGCATGTGCACCCAATATCATACAAAAACAAGTCCCCTCCTCCCCCCCCCCCCCAAAAAAAAAAAAAGAATGTGCAATTGACATTGTGATGGAATAAAGAGTATTGATACATTTTTTACTTGCATGTTGTTTTTGTTCACATTCGGGGCTTCTGTCTCATTTATGTGTTTTAATCTGAAAAAGTGGCCCTATAGTGTAATTTTGTTACTATTAATATTCACACCATATTTGTTTCCATTCAGGTTTGTGGCCTGCATACACATGCACAAGAACAACCAACTATCATTGCTCTTTCTTTTTTGTAGCACTTTCAGAATGCATATCACAATACAAATTGCTCCATGAGTATGGGCGATTGCTAATCAGGGACATAAGATCCCACGAAAGTTTGTGGGTTAACATGTGGGTCTTGCTTCTGTGACAGAGGGAGAGTATGGAGAATATACTGTAATTTTTAGATACACATATCCTCGTATGATACTGGTTATGGTGAAATTCAGTTTATTTCTCTGCTTTGAAAAACAAGAGAACAGGCTACTAAATGTTATGTCTGCTTCATTGTAGTAGACAGTGATCAAATGTGTTTCTGAAAACTGACTGTTTTCTTTTTTGCTATCAACTATTGCAATCTTCTTTCCAAGGTACTCTGGGATCACTCCGAAGTCATTCATGAAGAAAATGAAGAAAGACAATTATTTCTATGGCGGCCAGTCACTGAGTATGCCAAGGTAAATATTTTATAGTCATACCTTAATGCAAACAACATGGTCAGCATCAGTAATTGCTTTATCAAACAACCACCCCCCCCCCCCCATTTACAGCAACAATTTGCTTTGAGGACTCATTGTTAACATGAATGGTGTGTTGTTCAACTTTAGTACAAGCATTTGTATCTTTGATATGTCGAACTCCAAAGGTGCTGATATAGAGACTTACTGTTTCACACTGTCATAAATGTTACTGTTGCACCTGTTTGTAAGTTGCTGTGAAAGTACATCCTCCTTGAATCTAGCTGAGATCTCCCCCCCCCCAAAAAAAAAAAAAAAAAAAAAAAAAAAATATATATATATATATATATATATATAATAAAAAAATAGAAATAGTCCCCAGACTCATTTCATGAAGTTTTGTCCAACTATTTGAAGTTGCAATAGTGATAATAATGACAAAATTGAAAAAATGACTTAAATGTTCATAGCTAATTTGTTTCCCAGCTGGTGCTAAAGTAACCAGAAATCATTGCACTATAAATACAGGAAATGCCAACCTTCTTCATGAAATGGGTGCCTGATTTCTCCAAGTTGATTTGCTCTAGGATTAGAATCATTTTTCTTTACTTCTAGCATGAGCACCCCTGGTGGAGGGGTCACTTCTCAATCCAAGTTGACCAATAAGTTTAATTCCAACAAGCTGAGTCTGAAGAGCCTGGGGGTCAAAGGTGCTGCTGCGGTCATGGAGGAAGCCAAGAACTCGGTCTTGACCCTCCATGGCAAAGGTCAAACAGAAGAGGACATGCTGGTTAAAGTCAGTGGAGCATCAAAAGAATTGTGAGTATTTCATTAACCTGTTCATCACTTCAATGTAACTTTCAGATTTCCATCCATCCATCATGGCATTTGTAAAACATCATTTCATGCAGTAACTTTGTCTGATATGCCTAAAATGTGGATCTTGCAAAGATATTGATGTTTCTGGAATGCCAGAACCTGCATTGCCTCCCGCAATGTGTATGACAGCACTGTATATCGTCTCCATGGTGGGAAATCACTAACTTATCTCTTGAAATTAGGTGGTTCTTGTTTCTCGTTGCATCTCTTTGCTTTTCAAGCGCGAATTCAGCCACTGGCAAATTGTCTTTAAGTACACGAGTCCCAATTTCACCCGATATTATTCTTGGGAAATGTATGGCACATGAAGAGAGTTACTGAATTTTGAAGAGTGACAATACATCTGATGCTTGTTATCAGAGATCAATATGTAATAATTTGTCCTGAATTCCTTTGCCAATCTATGCACAGCTCCACTCTGCTGAAGACTCCCACACCAGGAACCCAGAATCTGATGAGACACATGGTTTCAGTTGAGCAGAGTGAGTAGAATTACCTCTTTAACAAGGGGCCCTTTGTTACAAAATGGTATGATATGACAAAATGCTCATAAAGTAAAGGAGTTCTCTCTCTATCTTTCGGCACTGCTGTTGTTGATGCTGTAGAGTAACATTCCCTTTGTTCCAAGTCATGTCAAGATCTAAAACCTGTCTTTACTTGGAAGGTTTAAAAATAGAGCCCTTGCAGTGAACATGTACATTGTGGTTGTTGTCATTGAATCCTCCTACGACGCGTTACGTGAAGCTATGTTCTGCAGCGTTCTGTGTCTCCATATCTTTCTGTGATGACTTAGACTTTTTTGATACCTTTCCATATTGCATTATTTTCGTTATGCATACCAATAATTGTTTACCATTAAGTTGTTGTGTAAACTAGACTAAACAAAGAAGGGCTACTGTAATCATCTTAATAATTATATAGATGCAAATTCAGTCAAGGTCCGGGGCTGTAAAAAGTCAAGACCATTTTCTGATTCACTGATTAGGAAGGAATCGTTCTGCCTATAAAGTTGTCATAGATAATCAGATATGACATATGCATAGATGATATGTGAGGAAAATTAGAATATCTTGTTGATACGTGATGGAGGTTATGGCTAAAAGTTGAAGTCATATTCTGAAACATCAGTATTGTTTATGAAAACTTTGGATGCACATGTATTAAACATAGCTTTCTCAAAGCAATAGTGCTGAGGCTGTGAAATGACAAAGTGACTAACAAATATGATCATGACTTGATATTAACCCAGGTAGAGTCAGCATAGCTTCATGTTATAAGAAGAACTCTTTTTTTTTTTTCTCTCTCTCTCTCTCTCTCTCTCTGGTTGAAAATATGACATGCTTGGTGTAAGCAAAGCATTATTTGCAAGTGTTTCTGATTACTTTTGATGATTTTTATCAATCTTTACTCTGAATAGGCAAGAAGACGGTGAGCACCATCTCAGCCAACAGCCTCCTAAAGCAGCATCAGCAGGAGATGGCACTGAGGAGAGCTACAAGGAAGAACTCCCTCTCCCAACCATCCACCGCATCCTCAACATCCAACAACTCCTCCTCCTCCTCATCTTCGGGCCTTAAACAGACTGTTCTCACCCCGACCACCAAGCTCAATCTGTCTTCATCCTCCGCAACACCCTCCCAGGGTTTTGGGGACACCACACCCAAACTCGGGCGTGGCTGGACCGGTGGCGACGACATTGACCTGGACTTGAGTCCGGTGAAGGTCCACAGGCCGAACAGGTCGGCCAGCTCCACCGAACTTGCCAAGCAGAGGGCGCTGTCGCTGATTAAGAAGAAGGGGCGGATCGCGAAGGAGGATCCAAATTCGGTGAAGAAGAAGCTGGATGAGAGAAAGCAGGTGGCGGCCAAGAGGAGAGCTGAGGAAAGCTGGAAAGATGACAGTCTACAGGAAGGTACGCAAACTGTGCACCATCAGTTTTTTTTTTTTTAAGAAACTGACGTCTAGCAACATCCTCAAATTAAAAAAACAGACAGCATGCAGAAATGAGTGCCAAAATGCTGTAAAAGTGAACATTTTCACATGATTAACTCTTCACCTTCAGTCCAGGGAAATCAATATCTTGTGTTCATAAGTTTGTTGACTGTCAATACATTTGCTGAAACTATTCCCAGGGACAATATAAAGCAGACCAAGTATCTTAGTGTGTTTATTTTCACTTTGGCATTGTGTTGGATCAAAAGTGGAAATTTCTACACTGCAACATTTTCCACATCTACAATATTTGAAGACAGGTCATGAAATTTCATTCTGCTGCTAACAGATGAACTTACCGCCATGGAGATTTGCAATTATATTTATGCAAACACCTTTTTGTGCTTCTTCAAACTGTTTCCTTTTTAGAGTCTTCTTCAGGTGGAATACTTTAGAAAAACAAAAAGATCAGTATGAAATGATATATAATGTGCCCAAAACTTTTTAAAGCACCGGGTTGAGGTGAATAAAGGAACTTCTGACTGAACATCAGTTCACCTTGCAAAATATTATGACCTCACTTTTCTTTTCTGCGCATGTATCCTGTTTCTCTAATCACCATACAGTATTGCTTTCACGACTGTTTACCTCCTATTCCATCTCTTATCCGTTTCCAAGCAGATGCTGAAAACTCGGAGGGCGGGGCGATGAAGAAGAGGAAGATGTTTCTTGGCCAGGAAGTGGAGATGAGTAAAGACGAGATGGAGAAGATCATGAGCGCTAAGTCCAGCCACTCTGGTCTCCTGGCTGAGGTGAGAACTCTTTTATTCGTATTTAAAGCAATGTCCCTCTTGTAGAGCTGCCAATTAATATGTTTTTCAAAGAAGAGAATGTTTTATTCTCTTCCATGTTAGGAAAACTTGGTCTTCCGGTTGAAATATGTTTTGGTTTATTTTTTGTCAGATCTTTGAGTTAGTATACATAATTGCTGTTGATAACATTTGTGAAGCTGATCGAATATGGAACTGAAACATGGGCTAAGCATCCTTCCTCCACCCATGTTCTTCATTTGGGTCTGGAACAGAAGATCTTGGGTCAGTTGGTAGCTTCCATGGTGTTTGATAATTGTATCGGAGGGCATGCTACTCTAAGACGTCTCTGCAGGGAGGTATCATAGCCAGATCAAAAGTTTTTGCCTTTGTGACATCAGTCATTTCCCCGCACTCAGACTGCAATGTCATGAGTCACATGGCATTCACCTCTGTAATTCTTCTGTAACCATACAAGGCACAGGTAACTCGTGCCAGTTCATCCATCACCTCAGCAGTCACTTTCCAAGATTCTCCAAGCATTGAAAATGCAGCGTGATATGACTTATCGGCCTCAACAGTTTTTATTGCTTTTAATTTTCCCTTACCTTTGAAGGCACTAGTGCTGTCGCAGTCAGTACATGCATTGAGTCCTAGCAAAGCTGTACATGCAATGGCTGTGCGACTTATTCCTAGTTCTGACATTTATGCAGTGCAGTGTGTTTCCCTTGCCTGTTTCGAAGAGGATACAAATACCCTGTAGGGATCTTGCGTGATGGAGGAGAATGAAAAAAATATCTGTGTCAGGGCTTCTAACTCGTACAGTCTTGAACCCTCTGTCCCTGGCATACATGCAATATGGGACAATGTGTGAGTCTGTTTCTTCTTGAGTGGATTCTAGAGATGGTATCTCGGTGGAGGAGGATTAAAAAAAAAAATATCCGTGTCAGGGCTCCTAACTCGTACAGTCTTAAACCCTCTTTCCCTGGCATACATGCAATATGGGACAATGCGTAAGTCTGTTTCTTCTTGAGTAGATTCTAGAGATGGTATCTCGCTGGAGGAGGATGAAAAAAAAAAAAATATCCGTGTCAGGGCTCCTAACTCGTACAGTCTTAAACCCTCTGTCCCTGGCATACATGTAATATGGGACAATGCGTAAGTCTGTTTCTTCTTGAGTGGATTCTAGAGATGGTATTTCAAGACAAAATGTTTTTGAACCCTCAGATGTCATTTGGTATACTCTTCTTTCACACATCAGGCTGATCTCATTACCTGAGAGAATGTCAGCTGATGAATCATTTTTTTTTCCACGTTGACAACAAAAACTGGATGAACTGCTTCTTACTGTATTCAAATTGAAGAAATTTTGAAAATTGAGCAGGTCATAGGTATGAATCCTGCTCAAGAATGTATGCCCATGATTTCTTTTTCTTATGGCTACTTCCAAAACACTGATCAATTCAGTGCTTATTTATGTCGATGTTTGGCAGTTAGTCAATCAGTTGCAATAAAGAACTGCTCTTTGTTTTCATCATGGGTGCGAATCAATTTCCAGTCCTTTGGCCATTTTGTCTTTGTGCCACTTGATAATGAGCTTGTCCCCTACCCCTTGTGTGTTCAGTTCTACCTCTCTCACAGAATCTCTGCAGTACATGTCAGTGCTAAAGACAACAGGAGTCTCTGGAGAGTGGTAAAGTACAGAGGGCAATACCTTGCAAGAAATGTCCCTAAAGGTTCCAGGAAGTCCATGCAAATGATGGCGGATTGTATTTCTGTCTTCTATGATGAAGCTTTCCTTTGGCAATGTCGCATCTGTCCAAGTCTTGCTCGATTCCCCAAAGAGAAAATAAGTAATCTCTTTCTAATATATTTCATCTGCATGACTAATAAACTCAAACAAGCTGTGGAAGTTGTTGATTTTTTTGTTTGTTCTGGACAGTATGAAGCCGAACTGATGGACCGGTATTTCAAGGAGCTGGAGAAGAAAGAGGGTCTGGAGAACAGACTAGATTCCATCAATGAAGTTAAACGCAGAGTGGTGTCCTGCAAACAAGTGAGTAAATTCACTCAATGTCTAGATGTTCTCGTGTCATTCCCATGGGGGCAATGACTACTGTAAAAGTGGACATTTTTGCACATTTCTCGTACCATGAAACTAGCATGAAACCAAAAGCACACAAATTTTCTGCTTGTGTTATGTAATATCACTTCATATATTTCATTCTGCAAAATTAAAAACATGCAAAATGCATTATATACAGCAGAGGGCAAAAAAAAAAATAAAAATATCTTGCCCCAAAATTTCAGTTTTTACAGTTTCGTGGCCTGGTGCCTGAAGAAACCCACTAGTCTCTCTTTCCAGCTATTTTTGGTAAATGTGCATATTTTTTGTCAAATGCCCTTTGTCATGAATGATGTTCCACTTTTTAATTTCAGTATCAAGCACTTCAGGTAATGATTATCATTTTTAATACAGAAATCACAGCTGAATTGTAGCAACTGTCACATAGGCAAGCTCCAATGTTAACATATAATTTTCTTCAAACATGGATGTGGTTCAGTGAATGCAGTGAAGAGATTAGTGAAACCCTTGGTGACAGCTTGAAGCAATATCAGACTATCAATTCAAATTTTAGGAATTAAAAAAAAAAAAAAAATATATATATATATATATATATATATATATATATATATATATATATATATATATATATATATATATATATATATAATTCAATTTGTGCTGTCACAACAATAGGATATGAAAAAACAAGTATTCTAACTGTTTGCCCAGTCAATTGATTGTGAACTCATAAAGAGTAAAGATTTGTATTATCCCTCAATATTTTTCATACTATTGTGACAGCACAACTTGTTGTGAAGTTCTCATGGAGAGTGGGCAGCACACAATATACAAGAGCTCTAAAAATAATAACATTCAAACAGACTGTCTGATTTTCCTACAGCTGTCACAAAGTGCTACACTAATCTTTCTGCATACCATGAATCCACATGCATGTTTAGGGAAACTTTCCTCTCGGACAAAATTGTGACTTGATGTCGCAGGGAGACGATGAGAGTGAACTTGTCTCAAGAACCGAATTTTTTGTTGTTGTCTTTTTGTCTTTTGCAGTGCTCCTTCACCTGGTTCTACCCATCGGATCTGTGCAAGAAGGAGCAGCACGCCCTGCACTGGCACGAAGCCACGCAGCGGTTCTTCCGATGCAAGGACTGCAACTCGCGGACAATCACCTTCTACCGGCTGCCCACCAAGCCCTGCAGGTTGGCTGATGGCGCAAAATTTTGTCTTGCTTTTTGTAACCCTTATCGAAATTACAGGAGGGCCATAAATCTTGGGTAACAGAGAAACAAACTAGATCAAAAGGTTAAGGGACAAAAACAAATTAAAAGAGTGATGATGACATATAAATTCTTTATTCTTTGTGTTTCTTTCTCTTTTTCTTTTTTTTCTTTTTTTGTTTTTGTTTCAGATATCCTATGCCTTAGTCCCATACACACTGAAGAAACTTCTCAATCTTTTTATATTCTTGTTGAAGTAATGTGTGTGAAGGGAAACAAAAATGGAAGATCCATTCCTCTTCTACTGTTTTTTTTTTTCACAATTGACAAAAACAAAGTTCTGGTGTAGTGAGCAACATCTGTGCTGTCAACAAGCAACATAACAAAGGATCAATAAGAATGTTGTCATATATAATGAGCAAAGTTAGATAGACTCTAATGCCATCTTTCTGTTTCAACAAGCTTTCTGTTTCAACAAGCTTTCTGTTACCAAGCAACTTTCATGTAGTATGTGCCGATTTTAAACCAGCAAACAAAGAGAAATGAATGTCAGAGATTTATTTGACACAAACCTCAGATTCCAGTTCAGAAAGATGTCTACTATTTCCTCCTCTTCCAAAATTCAAGACTTTTTAAACTAGCAAACGAAGAGAAATGAATGTTGAAGAAATCTGAAACACAAACCTAAGGTTCCAGCTCTGATTCATAGTGAATTTTCCACTCTCTTCAACTTCCACTCCCGAAATTCAGGACTTTTTAAAACAGCAAAAAAGAGCAATGAATGTCAGAGATTTATTTGACACAAACCTCAGATTCCAGTTCAGAAAGATGTCTACTATTTCCTCCTCTTCCAAAATTCAAGACTTTTTAAACTAGCAAATGAAGAGAAATGAATGTTGAAGAAATCTGAAACACAAACCTAAGGTTCCAGCTCTGATTCATAGTGAATTTTCCACTCTCTTCAACTTCCACTCCCGAAATTCAGGACTTTTTAAAACAGCAAAAAAGAGCAATGAATGTCAGAGAAATTTGAAACACAAACTTACGGTTCCAGCTCTGATTCAGAATGATGTCTTCTGTTTCCTCCATTGTCATTATTCAGGTCTTGCGGAGGAAATCGCTACCAGAGAGCAACGATGCTGAAGGTAAGAAATGCTCTGTGATTGGTTTATCCAGTCTCCCTGAGACATGGTGCTAACTGGGCACCAAACAACCTGTGATGTTTCACAGACTGGTCAGATGGCAGGGGGGGGGGGGGGGGGGAATGGGAGGGGGAAGGGAGTGATTGCCTGTTTAAAGTGAGTGGCTGGGTGTAGTTTAGATATTTGAGCTCTTTCTTTGTCTCTTTTTGGAGAAAGTTGTGGACCATGAGGTCAAAGGTCATGTGCAAATGCTTAAAATCTGTTTTACAGCACACACACGCACACACACACACACACACACACAGAATCTGTCATATGAGATCATGCACACCATGTTCTTGCACACGTCTGCTTATGCTACAATACAAGAGCTCCCTCCCACAAACACAATGTTTGCATCTATCCATTCAGTCTGCACTATGCTAGTGTATTTTCACCAGAAATTGGGATGTGTCCTTCCAATGCATGGGGAGACAAGCATCCATGGGGAAAAAAAAAAAAAAAAAAAACTAAACTAAAAAAAAACAACAACAACAAACAAACAAACTAAAAAAAAACTCAAAGAGCTGATGAAAATCGAGCCAAAATTTCTTGCTTGTACATGAGCAGTGCTCATGCAAGTATATTGTACAACCCAAGCTTTGGTTTTCTAAATATAGATTCATACACTTCACCACACTGTCCTGTCAATCATTTAAAGGCACTTTTGTCTTTGTTTTGCATTTTGAGGTAGGCCTACTTAACGAAGTCTTCAATCCTGTAAAATTATGGCATTTACACAAAGTGTGAGAGCATCTTTGAAAAAAAGAAAAAAACACATGGAAAGTGTGAACCGATGGATTGCTCTGTAACTGGATGGATTCCACCTTTCATCTTTGACTTAGTTAAATATTTCTTTCATTTCCAGTAATGGCGTTCTATTAACTCTACTGGGTTCCCTTGCCCGATATACATTCTAAATATCTCTGACTGAGAAGCGAAGCAAAACATGATTAAGAAAACTCTGAAATAAATACACAAGTAACTTTGCACATAAAAACATTTATTAACTTCACTACGTGAACAGCACATAGGCAACATACTGTGAGAACTTGCGCAAGAATGATAATACAGTAATACAATAGAACATGAGGAATTTCAACCCAAAAGAAAAAAAAAAATCCATCGAAGAACACTCGAGATAAAACAGACATGTGTAATGAATGGAGTGTGGTAACCTGTATAAACAGCTTTGGCAAACACCTGTTGAATTAATACCAATAAACAGATGAATTTTACACAACTGTAGAAATGCTATGTATGAATGGTATGTGAATACCAAATGCTTTGTTCCCGTATTGGGAAAGTACTCCTCTCTGCCCACTCCTATCAAACAGAAAACCAAGACATTTCTACACCATTCAAAGTGGTAAATGCTGTCATTAATTCACTCATTTTAATGAGATTTTGTGTCTCTGCTACCCTTTCGTGCAGCAATTTCAAATGTGAATCTACATCAATTTCTTCCTGATATTTCTGACTGAATGAGAGTCGTTATTTCCAAATTTGAATTCCAAATTTTGTTTCCTTTTGAAATTCCAGCTTTGTCCTGGATTCACAGAGGTTTGAAATTATGTACATTGCAGCCTGAAGATCAAAATTTCTATGCTACTCTGATGAATGAGAGACATATTTGGTCACAAAGAAGGCAAACACAGAATGATTTTTAATATTAAAAGAGAAATGCACTCAACATGATTAGCCTTACAGTGGAAATATAAAACACTACTCTCGACGACATAAAACTTTCTTTCCTGTGAATGTTCATCATTTGGATTACAACACCTGTGACATACAAAGTGAATTTTTGCTGAATTATACATATTTTTTCTCCAAGTCTCATGTGATTCGTCACATATCTACAAGTCACTTTGTGAATAAGATTAAGAACACAATTTGGCACAATCAACTCTACTTGCGTATATACATGGCCTTTCCAAAAATCCTAACACCGAACACTGTGCATTGCCACATAATATACAATGAACGCATTTCAAAAATCATCACAGAGCATGGAAAATAAATAGTAAATTGTACACCAAATATTTGTTTGGCAAGTCAGTGAAGTGATCATCAACTGTACATATTGCAACTTTTTTTTTCTTTTTTTTTTTTTACATTTAACTACACCATTCATGGTTCTGTAGTAAGGCAAGGGATGTCTCATATATGTGTTGTTATCTTCAAAGTGCATTAGTTTTATCGTATTCTCACCCTGCCCCAAAGGAAAAAAAAAATCTAATGCAAGCAGTAAGGCATGAAACATTAAGATTATCAGCACCATCAATAAGCAAGAGTGGAGAACCCACAGATGCACACTTTGCTTAGCTTTGGGATAAATCACGTTGATTGATCTGTATACACAGCTTCTGAACAAGCAAATCAAATCCTGTTTTACACAATACGAGACTTAAGTAAGAGTAAATTGACTTCTCACATATTATCGTTCTATTTTGAAACCTCCAACTTTGTTATCCACTTTTGATATCGAGGACATTGCATCTTCTGTACTTGAAATACCTTCTATTTTGCGCTTTGATTTTTTTTTTTTTTTTTTATGGTCATCGCCATCAAAATTAGAAATGACTGATGGTTACAATCTGCTTCCATACTCTATATCATTTCCCCCAGGAGAGGGATGGACCAAAGATTGGAGGCGAGACGCTGCTGATTAGAGGAGAGGAGCAGAAATGGGTGTCCTAGTCCAGGAACCAAATGATGCTCACATGTCCACTGGACGACCTGCACCAGTATGGGGCAGTTGAAATTGCTATTGCCAAGAGTTACAAATTGTCATCCATCAACTGACTTTGGCCGAGTTGCGGGAGAAATTGATAAAACTGAATTGTGTCCTACTGACGTATAGAGGGGAAACACAGTTTAACCTGTTGAGGACGGACTGATTTTGCTATGACACGCATTTCCCATAGACACCTGCCTGAGGATACTTGGGACTCGTCCTCAACGGGTAAACCAAGACCAAAACCAGGACTATTATCTAGTAATAGATGGTTTCCCACTATGTTGGATACAAGACCAAAGAAATATAAAGAGTTCTGAACTGCAGAATCATCTTGATATAATGTCACTGGGGCGACAAGACATCGTATCTACAAAATGTCAAATGTTCAGGAGAGCCAAAAAAACATGGCAGCCAAAGTACTATATCAAACAGGATAGCCTTTCCTTTGGTGGCTTCATTTTTTGGGTAAGACAGCTAGGATTTGGACAGGACATCACTTGACTGACTACCTGAACATTAATTTAAAAAAAAAAGTCATTTTCATCAAAATTTGAGATACAAGGCCTTGTCACCCCAGCGACGCTAAGAGGGTTTTGCTATATCCAATATTTTTGTACTGAGGTTCCATTGTACCTGATTGTTGGCATCATTTTGCTTTAATGTTAACATTCTGTTTTTCTATTTTGTTTTGTTTTGTTTTTGTTTTTTTTTTCAGAACAATTTTCTTAAATACTTATTTGAATACATGAGTTAATTTCTTCCCACCTGCGCAAGGTAGTTTGAAATCACTTGCAATGTCAGCTCCACTTTCCAGTGTACTATTTTGTCTTCAAACTGTTATTTAAAGACTGGTGCAAAGAATGATTAAGTTGTAGTTTTCACATTCATAACTACTCATTCCGTGATAAGTGTAATTGTGACTTGAGTGACTTCTATGTGATTGAGATATTAAATCATATGGAGAAATGAAAAACTTATAGTCTAGTTTATTTTTGGTCCATCTCTGAACCGGAAAAAAAAAAATACTACCAACAGTACTAATTCAACAGTCATGTTCAAGATTATTATTTTTTTCCAACTTTAAGTGGTATAGAGTCATGTGTAAACACCTAATTGGTGAATGATTATGCTCTATTAAAGATCTGGTATTTAAGCAAAGCAGAGTTGGGGGAAAAAAAAAGATATCGGAATATGTGGATTATCATGTTGTGTTTTTGCAGGAATGTGCAGGACTACCATCAATTGCTATTGTAGTAATGAGGTTACATGTAACAGAAATAAATGCTATTATATGTAATGCTTACAGTTCTCCAGAGTACCATTATTGGCGGATCAGTCCAGTTCCCATTTTTAATGCTCTGTCGCAAGACATTTTTGAATAACCAAATACGATCACACGTGTGCATAAATACTGTACAATGAGGTAAGTGCCATGATAATATTTACACAGAATACTTTACAACCTTCAATGACAAGTCCTACAGAACATCAAGATGGCAAGGTATGCCTGAATATTACAGAGAAAACAAGCGTCGAAGTTGCCAAGATTTGCACAGCTGTGTCCGTGGACAGAAAAAAAAAAAAAAAAAAATCATTGCAAGTAAACAGGCCGCCAGCAGCTTCACCAAACTTTGACAGAATGAACAAAGTGATATTATACTCGGGCAACACTGGTGGGATAGTCAATATGAGTACTCTAATGCTTCTCAATCCACATTGGTTGTAACCATGTAGTGCAAGATATCCTTGTTGTCCAAGAACAGTACAAAGAATTACATGTCAAATCTCAGTTACAGTGCACAAACACGATTATAACAAAATTCTGGTTACAATGCACTATAAATTCAGGCCACAACATTATCCAATTTTATGTTTTTGTTTTTTTGTGTGAGTGTATATGTTTGGTTACAACGAAATTTTGATATAACAAAAGAAAATTGCAGGTACCGAGGACTTTATTCTAACGGGAGTCCACTGTACAAGTCGCACAATAGACCTGTCGTATTCTCCTTCCTGTTCTTCCCTTACATCTTCCTGTTACCTATCTAGAAAGGGAACTATAAAGCTACCAGGTGTATACTACATTGTGATCCACAAGTGGATCAGTAGGCTATGTGGAGCTTATCACAAAGAGAATCCCTATAATCTGGTCCCCAAGTTACGGCTAGATTACTATGTGGACCGCATTTTGCACATCTATACTCTTTCACAAATTGGGACAAATTCACGAGTGGTTGAAGTCGCAATTGAGAACCATAGAGATGAATGAGAAAGTAGTATTCCTTTTGAGGAGAAAAGTTAGTGATTTCCCACATAGGAGACAATATACAGCACTTACGTGTGGTGGGAGGCAATATATTTTTATGAGTTGTTCATGTCATTATTAGCCCACTCGCAAATTTGCAAAATCTAAACACCAGGAAATTTACTGGGTACAGTGTACTCCCTTTATAACAAACAGTTATGAAATTCCGGTTACAATGAAGTAAAAATTTGGGCCGCAACGTTATCCAATCTGTGCTTTTTTATTGTTTATTTGTTCCGTTATGACTAAATTTTGATATAACGAAATAAAACTACCGGTCCCGAGGACTTTGTTACAATGGGAGTCCACTGTATATAGTTCTCCCTGGTGACAATCTGCAGTTAGTACAACAACTCTATAATTACGCAGATTGATGGAAATCAAATGGCAAGATGAAAATTCATGATTTGTTTCACACATAGACACATGATGCAGGTTTAAGATGTTTTAAAATACCCTGTGCTTTTCAAGAGCCTGTAGATATTTGGCAAGTTGATTTTGAAATTTGTTTGGGTGGTTTTCCTGTTCACATCAAGGGATACATGATAGTTTAAAAAAGGAAGGGCGTGACATAATTCTCACATTACAAAACCTTATGAGTTGCACTTTTATCCATAGACTTCAGCAGCATCATGTGCATTACCTGGTAAGCAAGTCTTTGAGTTTCACAAGATTGTTGGCAAATGTTGGGCAGAAATCTATGCAGACAGAAAAAGACACTTTTTTTTTTAAACCACATGTGAAAGCTAGTGCAATTTGCATGATTCATTCCTACCAGGATCAAACAATGGTTTGAGTTGACATGTTCACTGCTTGAATAGAGCAACTGTGTACTTTCTATCATATATCTTATGGAAGCTTTTCAGTGGGAGGAGACATCAGTTTGATACAAGTACGACCCAAGGAAAGATGTATGGGGAACCTAATCACAAGGACCCAGAAATGATGAAAATTACATTGTTTTATCACTTTTCTCACTACACCAGGGTACAATCACAAAGAAATATGAGGAGGAATAAGGAGCTGCAAAATCACCCTGTTAAAAAAGCATTTTGTTATAGCCGACCTCTTTAAAGCAAGGTTCCACTTATTATTATACAAATAAGATGAATGTTTGAATTATGTCAAGAAGCAAATAATCTTGATTTCCTTGAATGGTACCGAGCAGTTCTCACAATGAAGCCCCAAGCTCATTAGCTATTGCACACAGAGGGCTCCAAACATGCAGAGTAGCGACAAAGCAAGTTTCCACGAGCACAACCGTGGAAAATTAGAGTTACCCCATAAAAGGTGTATGCACTTCATGAATACCAACGATTACCACAACCTGCGCAACAAACACTTTGTACTGTGCACCAGTCAGAAATAATATTCTGTACACGTCAAATTGTGATGGTGAGGAGCCGAGTTGATCTTCTGATCAACTGAGGAAAGTGAAGAATGGAAACAAAAAGAGGACTGTACACTGACACGCTTCAGACTGTACGCTCATCGGTGGATGTACTGCCTGAAGTTTAGACCAAATTTCCTCATCAAAAACTGCTAATATTACCATCTAGCATTAATACCCGCATGATTAGATGCCTTTGTTTGGCCACTTAGTAACATTTACTCCAATATCACTTTTTGACCTATCTATCCAGCTTTCAGTAATTCCACATTGATGTGCACGCAAAAGCCATGCCTGCACATCAATGTGCAACATCCTGTAATGATGCATAATTATATGTGTATCTGGGCTTCTTGAGGACTAAGAAAATGGTTCCAATAACTTTTCCATCAATGATTTGTCTGACAAAATGTTTCAACATTGAAAAGAATTGAGTTTTCTACAAATTGGTTAATCTTTTACTGTTTTTCTTGCCCTGGGGTATTATTATGGGGGAAAATGTGTCAAGATCACAGAAATATGACAGTATAATCACAAACAAGCCCTACACACCAAGTGCTGTGAGAAGTGATGCACAGGTCTACCACAATCTTCAACCCAAAACCAAGCACACCATAGGCTTTAAGCTACTACTTACAAGTCAACTTACAAGACCAAAGTGTCTGAAACAGTATCACTGTTCTCACACCACACACTTGCTTTCTATACATGTTCTTTCGATTTCCACCTTTTTCACCATTTTACGGTGAAATGAGAAACAAAGAGAACATATAGCACTTTCACTTCACGACCATAATCAGAGGTACTGGCGATACAAACATGAATTTGGTCATTCTGAATTTTGGCAACTCAATTTAAACAGCTCTTTACCCATGCACCCTCATTCCATTTTCAATCCCTTGGCTATACACTATGATGATTGCAATGCTTTTGAGTTGAGAAAACACTTGGGCAAATACATGTATGCTGGCCTGAGCACAAGATGACCTTTCACATACAACTTTGACACAATGCCTGTTGCTTGTCCACTCTCAGTTTAACCATCACTAACCGTGTCTGAAGTTTATCAAACTTGATCAAGGCCCCCTTTTCCCCTTGACCGAGTCTGCATGACCTGTGAAGCTGTTGAGAAAAAAAAAAACTTGGCCCCTCCTCCAGTCTGGTCACGATCAGTGAGTCGGTCACGATTCCTGAGTGAATCTTCCATTCAAACCTTCATGATGTACCCCTCCTAATGACTGTGCTACAAAACACGGAGAACATTCTGGAATCAAGTACCTATCCACAAAAAAAAACCCCCAACAAACATACAACCAAACAAACAAGTTAACAATCAAGAATGTAAACATATCTACATCTTCCTCCTCTTAAACCTAGCAAATTTCACTGAACTCAAGGTGATTCAGAAATTTCAATCATCTCCCCTTCTACTGCACATTTCAAACACTCAACATTGGTCATAACTCCACCAATACCATATCTCCTGTCTTCCATGTTCAGAGTCCACCTCATCCCAATCTAGCCGTTGTGGGAGAAGACACAGAGATGTGGTGGTGAGATGTTTCAAGGAATGTAAAAACTGAAGAGCTGCCAGCTCTGAGCCGTTGGTTGCCATGCCAACGGGTGGTTCCCCTTAGGCCTCGTCCCTGACCTTCTCAAAGGTCGCGGCCACCTGGAGTAGGAGGACCTCCTCAAAGACACGCCCGGTCAAGAGTAGGCCCACGGGTTGGGTGTCCAGGTAGCCGGCATTGATTGTCATAGAGGGGTGACCGGTTAGGTTGGCAGCCATGGTATTCGACATCATGTCTGATGTCAGCTGGAGAAATTCTGGGAAGGAAAAAAAAAAATGTACCTTAAATCAGAAAACTGCAGCATTCTTGCTTAGTGAAAGTTTATCATTGAGCTTGAAAAACAAACAAAAATAATTGTTAGCTTGCAGTCTAATCTTCACTATATTTACCAAGTACATTGCAATACCAAATTAAAGAGCAGCAACAATTTGCACTTGACATGTACACACAAATGTATAGTCTTGCCATCCATGGACCTTCAACAACCTAATATCAATAACTTTCTTCTTTTTTGCCACCACCAACTTTACTCATATCGAATCATAAAAATCTACCTCTTGTATATGCTTATTACACAGATGCTTTCATGGCCTAAAAAAAGACTACTGCCAAGAAGAGCACATCAAAAGATTTAAAAAAAATACACAAAAACACAGGGCATTACACAGCATTTTAACTATGCCTTTTTTGCATTGCTTTCTTCTGTTTTGTTATTGCTCGTTTTTTCTAGAGATGTGCCAATATTATGTCAGTTCATATCTGTACTGTATGTAGCAGCCACAAATTGCAAACTTGTATTAGGCTCACCATGCGATCAAAAGACACAATAACCAAGTCCCTATCATTACCAGCTCTCCCATTTCACTGGTGCGGAACGTGATGTGCCAGTAGGAAGTCATTCTCTGGTCATTTTGCAAGTTTCAGTTCCTGGATCTCTGACAGTCACCCCAAACGATCATAGAAATTATTATTTCCTCTTCCTTGTGATATATATACCATTCATATTCCCAGAAGTCCACAATGCTCTTACCATGACGAAGTTTGGATGACATTTTCAATGGCTTTGAAGATTCAGACACAAAACTACTGAGGTACTTCATGTACAGGAGGTTGCCTTCTTTGCAATATGTTTGGCTACACTGCCTACCACTGATTTGCAAAAAGATGATACTACACATGTGAGCAACAGCAGATTTTTTTGTCCTTTTTTTTTGCAATCTCAAAGAAATGAAAATATCTCAAGGAGCTCTAGAATCACAAAAATATAAGTCAATTTGAAGATGGCAATGTACTAACAAGACTGCAGATACCCTGTGAATTGCATATTGACTCGGTCTAAATGTAACCAGAGACACTACAAAATTGTCGTTTTATTGTGATCAAAATACATTGAATTCTGTGAGCAGCAAGAATCATTCTAAAAAGACTTTCCAAATAAATGATTCCTGGCACTGCGTTTTTTATTGAACGAATATAGTGACACATGAAATCTTATCTCTACACACCCTGACGGCTTTCACAAGACAGCAAAAATCCTCAAGCTGTGCCTGGTTGGCACAGTAAAACTAACTGTTTGGAAATTACTACTCACTTGGCAAGGTACAGTTCTTCTTGGGAAGGTCCGTCGCTGTGAAAGGGACCGTTGGCATGGCGATGACGTCGTAGTCCTTGAAGACGTCGTCGTAGGCCTGGGTGAGGAGGAGGCGGATGTTCTGCCCCTTGCCGTAGACCTGACTCTGGTAGTTGGTTTTCATGTACTGCCCCATCAGCATGGCAATCTATGCATTACACAAAACAAGCTCCATATTAGTAGTCCTCTCTTGTAAAGCCCCTCACAAAAAAAAAGGGGTACGGACTATCATCACTTAAAAAGGACAAGTGTGGTTACTAAGACACGTCTCGACTCATGGACAGAGTGTTTAGATTCATTTCTACACTTCCTCGGTGTGCCCTCGAAGGTCTGAGAAAGCAAGGCAATCTTAATTACCACACCAGGAAGCCAAAAATTTAAGAATTTGGCACATTTTCGCTCCGTTCAGATGGTAAGAGACGGGTACGGAGGGAAATTGTGGAGACTGCTCTGGCTTGCTTTGAAGGTTAACCTCCCTATAGAATGTCACTCTACTCCCCCAAATTGTCCAAATATCTACTAGGTTTCCTTCACAAGCCACAATATATGAGAAGTCTCCACTGCGGAGGTTAGTAGCATACACTGTAGCAATATGAAGTCTACACATATAATCCACTTTCTAATTTGTGTTACACACATTGATAGTATATATGAACAAGGAAATGACTTTGGGTACTTGTTGGAGTGCTTCTGAACTAGGCGCTTATATGCTCTGGGTCCTATAGAGTACCAAAGTGGGTTGTCATAGCCATTCATCGCCATGGAAACTAGTTCTAAACAACCTCACCTGGCCCAAGTGTTTATGCACACACCTGGCATGGTTCCAACCGAAGCAAGTAATGAAAGATTGTGACATCATCACTTTCTTAACTCTATTGTACTCTTACTCGTGTCTAGGTAACTCTAGCATGTGGTGCAATTCAAATTTATTCCTTGCATAACACAATACAGCCTCATGCCATTCTCTTTCTGGGTACAGTAGTACATACTGTCTTGCAGGAAATGTCTGCAGGTTAAGGGTGCAAAGACAATGGTATACACAGAAATCCTGCACTTTAAACTCAATGAATTATTCTGTTCTAGCAGGAGTCTACTGTCTTGTGCTTACACAGTATGTACACTGTTTTTTAGTATTCAACATATGACATAATTCTGTTAAAAAAAACCAACTACACAAAAATCAATCAAAACAGTACAAAACAAAAACACATACCGTAAAGTTCCGTGTATGAGACCCACTTTTTTTCCGTCGGAAAATATGAAAAATCGGAGGTGCGTCTTATACACGGGTACAGTCAAATCATGGAAAAAAATCTGTCACGTACACCCAATTTTATAATGTCAACTTGGGGCCATTTACGCCCATTGATATCCGGAGGGTAAGCAATCATTAAAACGTATGGATAAACGAGCAATGTATCAATCTGGACACACACAACCGCTGTAAATACGGGATAAACTTACATTGGCCTTGTGTAGTAACGATGTATCAATCTGGCCATAGACAACAGCTGTAAATACACGATGTATCATTAAAACTTACTGATGTATATCGGTCTACCAAGCTTCCAACAGCCAACCTAGTAGCTGTAAATACGTGATGTACAGGTATCATTACTAAATTACCGATACCTAAAACTTATCGATGTACTAGTATCAATCTGGCCATAGACAAAAGCTGTAAAATACGGAGTAGGATCGACCCTATGTCACTGTAAAATGTGAACGATGTGCCAAGCATGTACTATAGTATGCCTATCCATGGCGTTCGTTTGCTCTTCACATAGCCTTTTGCAAAGGTAGCAGAGGCTCTCGCAATGGACTCGTGTGCACACAGCGATCGGATCGGAGCGCGCTTGCCCGTTGCGCGCTGCGTGTGCAAGTCCATTACATTGCTGTCTGTGTCCGTGTGCTGATAGCGAGCGGCCTTATTGCAAAAGGCTAGCACTACATACAAGCATGGCACAAGACACACATGTGTTACTGGTAATCCGAGGCGAAACAACAGTGAGTGTACCGTATGCACCGTACGTCTCGGCGTACGATCCCTCTAACATTGTGCTTCCAGTCTGACACGCGCCAATATGCGAGTATGATAGCAAAGATCGTACCGTACACTCTGAGTACGATCTTTGATGATACCGTACCCCACGATAGAAAGGCAAAACAACAGCAAGTGAGTACTGAGACAAGTCTCACATTTTGCGTCTTCCATATTTTGCCGATGTCCAATGAATACCGTGAAAAGAAAGTTTAAAAGGAAACGAAAAATTGAGCAAATACATGCTGCATTCTAGGGAAATTTTGAGCTGATGACACACAATATTTGCGTGAAAATTTTCGGGGTTTTTTTGTGTTTTTTTTTGTTTTAGGTCCGAAAATAGGGGTGCGTCTTATACACTGGTGTGTCTTATACACGGAACTTTACAGTAATTAAGTCTATAACTTGATGAAAATGATGTAAGGTTATTCACCTTCTGAGGATGGTTGAGGTCGTTGACCCTAGCCTTGAGCGATTTGCCTGCAGAGCTCATCATGCTAGTTGGGTAGAAGCCACGGTAACCTGTCCCCACACCTGATAAATGGGAAAAATTCAAAACTGAACTAAATTGGAAACCATGCACATGACATACAAGCCACATCAGGCAGCCTGCACTTGCACTGAAATGTCAGCAAATTATACCTTCAAAAGCTTGACAAGTGTTCCCACAAGAAGGAATCAATGAGCACTCAGAAGACTCATAGAAAAACAAATGATAAACATCGATCTTCGTTTCTCCACACTATATATTAATGCAGGCTGGCTGGATGTAGCATCAGCTCAGATCATGTTCCAGTGGCTTATCACAGCACACTACCTGCTGGGAAAATGTTTTACAGCACTCTGCTTGCCAAATGTCATGGCAGCTGCAACTGTTAAGTGCCAGCAGGGTGGATGGACTGTGCAAAGTGTAGATACCTTTCCACTGTTTAACCTGTTCGTTGCACGAGTCTGAAATCTTTGAGGACTTTACACATGATCCATCCAGGTTCCTGTACGCACTGGGCTAATGAACATTTAATTTAAATTCAATGATCACGATTTTGATTCAGCTGACTTGGGTAACCATATGCTTCAGGGTAGGTGCCTTGCATAAGCCCAAACACATAATTGCTATGTCCAGTAATAAAATCCAATTTGTATTTTGTTATGCATCACAATACAACTTTGTCAACACACAGTCTGTAAAGTCTCAAGCTCACCTCCAGTGATGATGGTGTTGTCCAGCATACCCTCATAGGCTATCGCTTCCCATATATTGGTGCCTGGGTGGTCAAAATCACAAGACTTGTGTCAGTGCTAAATTCACTCCAGGGAATCCCTACTCTTTTGTGCATGCATTTATAGTTATAGGGCTTCACTCAAGAAAAAAAAAAACAAACAAACACATCAACTAATGGGAATGTCCTTCATAGCACACATGGATAATCACGCTACCATAGCAAGGCAAACTAGGAATATCCCCACTACTATGCTTCTTTCTCTCTCTCTTTCTCTCTCACTTTGTATCTCCATGATTTGAACATCACCTCATCAACATCTAGTCATTTAGATTTAAAAAATACATAATAAATTACTGAATCCCTGTTGCTGAAAATACCACGCATCTAGTTCAATGAGTCGCATCAGTAGCACTCAAGTCTTTGTAATAACTACAACTCTGAACGGGTAAAACTGCCATGAGTAATTACCAGTCAAAACGAAAATAAAAAGTAGCTACATGGTATAATGACAAAGGGAGAGGACACACAGCCCTTGGACCATCATCGGCTTGCAAGTATTTATAGAAATACTTTCACAATGTACTATGTTGTCAGGGTCATGAACCATAAATGAGGATAGCATTATATCATAAGATTTGTGTTCACGGATGCAAGTTATACTGTATATACCCAATGCAATATGTTTAGCGAGTTTAATCTTTTTGCACTTCTGGACTTCCCAACAATTTTGTGAGTGGTTAAATTGGTGATTGTGGAGTTCAGAATGGGTGGATCAGAATTAGTGTTTTCACGTATCTTTAATTCACAAATAGCACTCAAACTCGTGAAATTCACAAAAAAAAAAACCCACAAAATATATGGTGTACATAGTAAAGTGCATCTGAGGGCATAAACATCGTATCTACAAAGCATCGTTCTGCTGAACAGTTAGAAGGGCCTGAAAATCAATTGCCACAGCCAGAATTCAGGCTTTGGTTCTCAACATAGTTTTTTTTATAAAGAGGACAACTATTATCTCTGTAAACAAATGACATCGGCATTATTAAGATATCAGAAATTTGACAAAATCCAACAGAGGGCGTCACTTCACGAGACACAAACGGACTGTGTAGAAGACAGGAAAGAAACTCACATTCACTGTGGAGTGGAATAGAGACCTCGGTGATCTGGGCACCAGCATAGGCCAGCTGGTCGATGGCCTTGCGGACAAGAGTGTCCACCTTTGGGTCCGAGCTGGACTGTCCAAAACCCTCCTTGAGGATGGCAATCTTGATCCCTTCCAGGCTGCACTGGCTCAGCTATAGATGAAAGGATGATAAATTGTGAATTTGCAATCTCATGTTCACGATGCACAAGAGATCCTCAGAATCCTTTTGTACCCTTACCTCTCTCCCCCACCCCCATGCAGTTTGCAATTCGCTGAGAAAAACATAACAAATGCCCACCTATCAAGATATTTGGACAGAGTTAAACTGCCATTATATCAACTGAAATGCCTCTACTGTAATCTGCAAACTATAATCTTTGTTCAGTTCTTTGTGTGCTACGTTCACACGCCTGGCTCGGTCCATGGCTGGTCAACTTCACATATTTTCTTCAAACACACAGTCGCGCACAAACCGACTGATAAATCCCAATATGCCACACTATATTGACAGTGTCACAGCCATCGCTTTGTTATAAAAGTTATATCACAGCAAAGCTTGCAATTTTTTTTTTTCTACAACTCTGCTGTACTGCATTTTAGCATTTGATGACATAAATGGTATCCCGGGGTACCAAATAAAAATCAGCCATTTTGTTGAATTATTTATCTTTTTAAAAAGGTTGTACCCTGGGTGCCAAAAAGAGGAAATTATTTTGGTGCTGGAGCTAGCGCGCTAGCCACTGCACTGCACTGCACTAAAGCACACACTAGTGGTATCGCAGCTTCCATGCACGCATAGTATAACATGCAGTGGCATGGGAATGCTATGTACACGCACACCCAGTGCATGCATTTTTCTCTGGCTGTCCTCGAGTGGACGTGAGGTGGCGCTACACAACGCGGTTACCCGGGGTACTACGGTACCCTAGGATAACGCGTGATGCATCATTTGACAAACTCTTCTATAAAAAGTTACATGGCTTTGAAAAAAAAACAAACAATATTTTCCAAAAGTGTTCATGCACTGCAGTCTCAGAATATTGCTGCACACAGAGGGATTACACTGTGGCACACAACAGAGTTATCACATACTATAACATCAGAAAACAAAATGATAATAGTTGGATTTATGAGGTCTACTGTTGGGAATGTAATGGTGCAAAAAGAAATTTCTGATCACTCATGAATATATTTGTATATTGAGATCAAGAACAGAAAACACAACAAATAATCACATAAACTGCTCTGAAACACCACAACCACGCACAAAAAAGAAAAGAAAAGAACCCTCAACACCTGCAGGATAAATTTTACCACAGTCAAACCATATTGTGCTACCAGCTGCCAATAAAATGGATGAATCCTTTTCTTATCAGGGGAGTGAAAGGCTTCACAATAATTTGAAACTGCCACTTTCTGGGATCATAAATGGTGTGCAGGTACACAGAATTCACAGAAAGAAAGAACAAAAAAAAAAAAAAAAAACCACACAGATGCTGGTATGCCACACACAACGTAAACTAGAAATATCACTGAATTTGATTGATATCCCAGCCAAGCTTCCTGTTTGAGGGCTACAAGCTCTAACTTGAACTACACAGAATTCATAATATATGATTAGGCATTCTCTCCTATTTACTGAAACATTCTTCATGGACAGATATTTTTTTCCATGAAGGATCTGTTTGTTCATTTCATTTAATCCTATTCAAAATAACATGGAATTCTGTTTGCATACATGCGTTGTTGATATGATGGGCGAACCTCTCGAGCAAGCTTTCTGGCCTTTGGGACCAACATTTGGCACAAAAGGTCTGAAAAATGATGGTCCCACAGGACTGACAAGGCTTTAAGTAACATCCAAGTTAACTATTTATGTGCCATGGTGGAAACTCCTGTGTGCCACATTATTCTTAGACACCAACGTAGTCATGCTTTATGGAAACATTTTGTTTTTCAAATCTATGTAACTTTTATAAATGTCTGTTACCCTGGACATGTACTAAGGCAAAGTTGTACAGAAAATATAAAGCTTGTATGGCAAATCTATGATTGTTTTTCTTTGAAATAACCAGTAGACACATAATTGAAAAGGCATGACTTTTGCAAACAAAACAGTGACAGAAACTTAGAGTTTACTCGCAAATCCAGTAGGGAACACCGCCTGATAGTCAATCACTACATAAAATGCAAGCTACATGTGAGAGAAATGGAATTGCGAGAAAAGCTTTCATTGTAAGGTTTGGGCGGGTTTGTGCAGTTGAGCAGAATATGCGAACTTGGCACGCCATCGACTGAGGTGGGCGTGCAAATGTGGCACATAAAGAATTAACAGGTCTGTGTCGTCTCTCCACACTTACCTCCTTGGTGTATTCAGGGACAATGATGCTTCTCGGCTGGCGAGGATCCAGTCCGTCATTGTGACCCGCCACAGCCTAAAACAGTAGGGGAAGAGAAGAGAAACTGTTGCAAGCCTTGTAGATGATTTTGGAATACACTGTCAGAGAGAGAATTAAGGATTTTTTTTTTCTTTAAAGCCTTGTTTGTATCATAGGAAGTAATGTCTTTTTTTATATCATTGTGCCAAATTTTGCTTCCAGTTCCATATCAAATGAAAGAAAAACATCTGTGAAGTTGAGGGGTAGAGGCTGAGAGGGGTAGATGCTGACAAAATTTCCAGCAATACGAATGACTAGTGAGTATTTTTGCACAGTAAAAAACAGAAATATAAATTTGCCTCTTTAAAAACTACGTCCTTTTGGGGGGGGGGGGGGTGGCTATACTAGAAGATTCACATCTTTCAGAAATATTTGGCATTCTAGACACTATGTTAGTTATACTTTACTAAATAAACACAATGATGTATAGTAAATCCTGGACTGATGCTCATCTAATTTATTATCCTGACTTATGGTTCCACTATTGTCAGTGAACAAAACTAAAGTAATTTTCCATTTTTCAAATGATTAGATACAAAACTCCACAAAAATTCTTGATCAGAAATTACACCAGTTCAAAGCAATGTATATTAATGACAGCAAACATGGCATATATTGTCACGCAAGACCTCTTTGATAGTTTCTGCCGTGAAATGGCTGTCCTGTCACTAATCTGGTGGCAAAAAGTTTGAAATATTTTGTAATCCAGACTGTGATAGCATTCAAGTCACATGATATCTCCTTTTCCCTGGTTGCGAAGGAAATGAGAAAGTCAGTCATATTTGTTCCTGGTTGCTTCCACAAACTACTGTAAAATGAGGAATGTTCGCGTGCATTTTAATTTCGCAAATTTTGCGAGCGCAAAGATTCGCGAAATTAAAATGCACGCGAAAGTTCTTGTCTACACTATATGCATTGCATGCCAGTGGCAGTTCGCGAAAATTTCATGCCGCAAAAACGACCGTCGGCTCCAATTCGCGAAAAATTCATGCTGCGAATATATCATGTTTTACAGTAATCTACTGAGTTAACCATACAGGTACATGATTCAAGTATCAAGATTCTTTTCCTTATTGTCTAATAAAAAAAACCCCAGAAATTTGCCATCCCCTGCCACAACAATTGACAAACCGACAAAAATATTGCACAAGTGCTGGTGATACATACATAAATTGGATCTTTATATGAAGAGTTTTATCACAAAATTTGCTAAATGCCAATTTTAAACACTTTAAAGTAAGCCCATCCTCAGATAGAGTGAAATACAACCTTTTCCAGTGGTACCTCACTTGTACAAGGAATATTCTTGAAGTTATGAGTTTAAAAATCCTGCATTTCCTTATTATTTTCTACATGTTTTAGTAGCTTTCATTGCAAATATCTCAACTGAACAAGAATGAAGTTAGCTCATTTTGGAATAAAACTGTGATAAAAAACATCTAAACAGAATATGCTGATAAAATACATTATACTTGAATCTAATACGTGTATTTCATTTTCAAAATTCCGCATTGTCGAGTTGGTGAGCTGGTGAGACTGGTACCTTTAAGACACCAGTATATTTGGGAAAGCTATACAAAATGGCCCAGTGCTAAATGCACCAACTGCTTTATCAACTCTTGGATCTACACCTGCCTAAGGAAGCCTGGCAGAGTCCCAGAAACCGCATTTTTGTGGATTACTCCTGTATGTTTTTACTTTTAGATCATAACATATCATCCTTCACTGCTAGTATTTCATAAGGTAGAATATGAATTATTCATAAATTTGAGCCCTATTCTGGGCATATAACATTATACTGTCATAGTAACAAATTGTTGAGAGCTTCTTTGAAAATGATCCTTAAATTGGAAATTATGCATGAAAGGAGATTAGAGCTACTGTTTCTTTTTCAAAATGGCAAATTTTTACACATGCCATTAAGATGTGAGATTGTGTGAAGTTTCCAGTAAGACACCGTTTACAGTGCGAGGCTCGGCCGCGGCTTTCCTCTACGATTTCATGGAGTAATTGGAGAATTTGATTGCAAAACGAGTTCCATTCTTGTTAATTTGTGAAACTTGCCATTAAAACTGCTAAAAAAATAATAAGAAGAAAATGCGGGGTATTTTCAATCAAAACTAAGAATATTCCATGTCATGTAACAGGTGAGGTATCATTGGAAATGTTTTATTTTGCTCTATCTGATGAAAGACGTAAAAATGGCACTCAATCCATTTTGCACTCAAACTCTTTAGTTGTAGGACTGCTTTGGGACTAGCTCAACACTTTTGAGTAGTGAATGTTACAGGGAGGCATCTCAGTGAATTTTTGATTTGTATGAATTTGTACACAATCAAAATCCTCATACAAAGTTTCAAAAGGTATATGTTTGGAGTCAAATTACTGGTCACACATTTAATATCTACTCTTTTTTTCAAGCTTTGGAGATGGAGTGCTATTCTTTGCAAATACTGGGGTTGTGTTGGCAACTTACATACTCCTAATATGTATTTTCAGTATTAAAAAAAAAAAAAAAATCTTTTTATTAAGTATATGGAAAACACATTCTGTCATGTTCAACTTCATTTTCATCGCATTCACGTATTTAAAACAGATTGATTTACCATCAAAAAAATCAAAATCATATCCTAGTACTACATGTATCATTAACTTACTATATATCATCAGCACATCAGTTTGAATTTTTTTATATTTCACAAGTATGAAAACAAGTCCGCAACATGAAAACATCAATATGTCTAGTTCTGTAAGCTATCATCTCAACTTCTTATTTTGATATTTCATTATAACCCAACACTGACTGCTTTCAAGGCAAGCTTCCGAGAGGTTTTGAATTCCAGTTTCACAGTTGATACAGGCATATTAGACAATTTAGACACGACAATCTATAAAAACACTGACACTACGGGCATGTTTACGGTTGAAACCAGCACAGTACATGGACTCACCAAGGTGTAGTTGCAGGTCTACAGGTGAATACACAAACTTTAATATATATTCTCTTTGGGCAAATCCAAAAATAACCCTAACAGACATACCACCCACCTATCAAGTCGCTGAAGCACTGAAAGCGTGAAAATCAAGGGGCCATGTTGCGTAAAAAAAGTTTATTCTTAAAACAAAACTGTAAAATCCCCTCCAATTTTCATTTTTGCCATATGCCACTCCCACTCTGCAAAACAAAATCAAGAGAAAGGCCCAAAGTACCAAACACACATACAAATATAGCAACCTCGGGCATTGCTGTATATGCAGTAGTATAGTTGTGAGAGACCAGTGACAAAAAACAAACAAACACACATATTGGCCATCAATCCATCGGAATTATGTTTGAAACTGTCTTCTCTTTGCAAGGCCTTAATGTGAAATTATTCCACAGTTACTTTTTCAATTTTTCTATTGTGTGCAATGCAGCTAGGCCTTGATCCTTCCAAAGTGGAACTACTCTCGGTATTACAATTAGAGGAAATGAAAACTATGATGTACTTCAAATTCTGTGGTGGGTGAGGAATAAGATGCTGTATGTCTTGCATGATTCTGATCAGATTTCAGAATGCAGAGATTAGAGTGATTAGAACATAAATTATGTGAGATTTTTATACAGATTTTGTCTAACACTAATCAATAATAAAGGTTCATGACAAAATTAATTTATGTATTAAAGGTTCATGGCAAAATTAATTTATGTATTAAAGGTTCATGGCAAAATTAATTGATGTATTTAGCATGCTGAGGAGAAGGTACCAGAGCTATGCTACTGCTATGTCTTCTCACAAAGTCCACGCAAAGTGCATACCTCCAAAATAAGGGCACAGTCATGCACTGTGCGCGCCATGGGTCCAACGTGGTCCAGGGACGGGTCTATGGACATGGCGCCCGTGTAGGGGACCAGGCCGTAGCTGGGCTTGAGTCCAACGATGCCGTTCCAGCTGGCGGGAACTCTGATGGAGCCTCGCTGGTCACCGCCTATGGCCATGTCCACCTCATTGCACGCAACCTACATACACAGCACACGACGGACACACAAGTCAGCTCTCAGACATTTACACCAGTGTAGAGCAATGCATACAGTATTTTTATCAACAGAAAAAAAAAAAAAAAAAAAAAAAAAAAACCCATGAGGATTAACCAATAAATTTAACCAAAATTAAAGTTGATAGTGTGGATGAACTAGTACATGACGATACTGTTCTTTAACAATAATAATAACGATAATAACAATAACAATAATCATCATCATCATCATCTTAAAAATGATAATAGTAATAGTGATAATATAAGAGGTTGCCAATTATTAGAAGTTGCACCTTAATACTGCAAATCTTATATGCTCCTTTCAAAATTATGCCTCCCACCTTTGATCATCATTCCCCCTGAAAATTCTATCTATAATCATATCATAAATGCCCTTTTCTAACTCCCCTGAATGCTAATTATTAGCACAAATAGACAAAGACTAGGCTAAGGAAGTTCCTTCTTTATCCGTTTTTGCTTTAAAAATGCATGCCAATGAAATATCTACGAGATGGCTTTGATTTCTGAGAAAAGAAAACCCAGAAATCAGGAAATGGCATTTATAGAATTTACCAAGTATATCAACTCTGTTTGAGACATTTGTCTGTTTGTGAATGGTAATGATAATGCTTAAATCATTTCTAAATTATCGAGTCCACTGTATCGATAATAGCAAAGCATCGGCAGCATGCAGACACATACAATATGTATCTACCTAGCTACATTTTCACAAATGTACTCTTCAAAGATCGTCAAATGTCGAGCACAGATGTTGTCTTCTTGTGGATCAGGCAAGAATTTTGAAGCGAAAATAATCGTGATATAAGTTTTTGAGTGGTGTATCTGTCATAGAGCACAAACAAACAAACAAGCAAGCAAACAAACAAACAACAAAGTCCTTGCCCGGCAACACCCTCTCAGATTCCTGAGTTTTTCTTACCAAGACAGCTCCACCTGAGCTGGATCCTCCCGCACTCTTTGCCACATTGTAAGCATTGCACACTGGTCCCTTTGCACCCGTGAAACTGCCCCCAGAGAAGCACAGGCTCTCACACATTGACTTGCCAAGGATGGTTCCACCTGGAAAAGGCACAACCAGACAGTGTTGGCAGCTGAACTAGCACATATGTATTTATGCTACTATACACAGTTTCCATACACATACATTTGTACAATGTGTACATTTGTTTTCCTGTCACACATCTTATTTTCAGACCAAAGACAATATCGAAACATGAAACTACAATATACAATAAGTCAAGCACTGCTTGTCAAATACAAGCCTGCATGAACGCGAGCTGTGAAGCATTAAATTCAAGCTACTGTAGTCTTTGGAAGAAATGTTTACATTTGTAAGTTTGTTGTCTGAGAGTATGTTGCATTTTTCCAACAACCCAGTTCCCCCTCCCTGCACCCCCCCCCCCCATAAAGACAGAAAATAAAGTAAGGTTCAATTCGTCTCATGCTGTGAGACAACTAAAGTCACGGTGTCATAAAATGGCCACAGTAAGATTTTCAGAGCAGCTCTCACCAAACGTTTACTGTCATTGTACCATAAATGATTAATGCTGCCTAATAATTTGGGGTCATTCAAATTAGAGCAGTACTTTGAAAAAAAAAAGGGTAGAAAATGCTGCTACTGTTGAACACTATTTATCACCACACAATGCAAGGCAATGGATATAAGATCTAGAATCACACAATCATTTTGAACGTCCTATCTGTTCCCAATAGAGCCCTTTATTCATGCTGAGATGCTAAAGACTACTTTGGGAACTGCATGCCATGGTAGGCCAAGATCTCTTCAGAAAACTGCCAGACTGGCAAGATCCCGCGCCAAGTTATTTGGTCTCCTGCCAATTAGACATGGCTTTAAAGGGAATTCCAAGCTCTGGCCCAGTGCCATATCCAGCTGTTAGACATGCCATGCATTTCACATCGCAGTTTGGCCTGTTGTGTCAGTGTGCTAATGAACCCAGAGGTGAAGTGTATTCACTTTTCTCCGCCTTCCCTCTCCAACTCCCCCTCCTCCAACCTTATCAACAAATGCAAAGTAAACAAAACTAAGTAATTCTCACACTCTCTATGTAGCAAAATCCCAATTAGAGATGTTCAAAGGGCAATCAGAATGATACTGGTGTATTACATGCCTCTAAATATACAAAAATATTCCAAAAACAAGGTCATTTTTTTTTAAATCTTTTGCCAGGATATGGGAGAGAAAATTTGTAAGTATTTATAGAGCCTCCTTCTGTATCAAAAAGATGTTACAGCTCTGTCTCAGGGATACGTGCTTGAATCTCTTGAAGTAGCTGTAGCACAGGAAACTAAAAACTCTACCACTACAATGTTTGTACAATACTTCAAAGCTAAAAAAATATAATAATAATAAAAATGACAAAAGTTGGAATACTTGTGTGCCCATCTGAAACGGATGAAGAGTGTCAACAGAAATTCTCTTAAAGTACATTGGTTGTAGTAAAATCCCATTTCTACATGAACTGGGTTAGGCTGGACAGCATTATCCCACCTTCATCGAGGATTCTAGTCACAACGATGGCGTCAAAGTCAGGTACATATCCCTCCAGGGCATGTGAGCCGGCCATCATGGGTACCCCAGCCACTGCGATGTTATCGTTGATGGCCACTCGCTTCCGAGACAGCCTGCCACTGGGGGCGCCCTTGATGTTACAGCGCCAGAACCTGGATATGATCAAAAGAGGCAACAGAGTTGCACATTATACACATCAGTCAAACTCACTTCACAACAAACAAATAACAACAGCAACACTTTGCTAACCTCTGTTCTGGGTTTGCAAATGACAGACGGCCAAGTTCCGGTACTGTAAAAGTGGAAATTTTCACAGTCTTGAAATTTCTGTGCATTTGCGCAACCAGAAACTAGCGCAAAAATAAAAGCACACAAATAAAAATTTGCTTGCTATATGTTCCATTAGTTAAAGTCTTGATTCTGCAGAATAAAAAACATGTGAAACTCATCTTATCTAGCCGGGCGCAAAAAATTACTTACGCATAAATATCCACTTTTACAGTAGCTGCAGACTTGGTGTGTATCACATGACTTGTGTACAGAATTGATGGTATGCATACTGTGACTATTGCTTTGTAATATAACTATATGAGACTTTTCATTTGCAGTTAATTAGTCTAATTACAGTACAGTTGAACCTCTATTATCCGGCCTCCCTTTATCCGGATCTCTCTATTATCCGGACGCAATCTCGCCGTGATTTTTTTATCTTTTTTTAAGAAACTCCTTGAGAACTCCTACACAAACACACATGAATTACATATACTTGATACATTTCTTAATAATTATTTAGGTAAATCATCTCAAGAATTTATAAAAGAAAAATGATTTCATGCTTGCAAACACGAACCTCTATTTTGGGGTCTGTTACTGAGTGTAACAATGAAAAGTTTGCAGCATACACATTACTACATGTGGTACTACAATGGGCTACATCAGTACATGTGTATGTATATGTACATGTATAAAGCATTGAGTCTCCCGTATCCGGTCAAATCCCTTATCCGGATGAGCCCCGGTCCCGACTTGTCCGGATACGAGAGGTTCAACTGTATGTACATCTTGTTCATATTGTATGATGAAATACACTATCATATATCATTGGTAAAGTGCTCAGGCTACATTAATAGCATTTTTTTTTTTAACACAAGCTTATTTTTTAAGATTTGATTCAAAATATAACACATTGTATTTTATTCTTCTATTCAAAAGCCAAGTACAGTGTAGAGTACTTGACTGGCTACTACAAATAATGTAACCAATAAAGGTTAACCATAATACGCATGTATACTGACGTGCTTCATTATTAATCTACAAGATGTGTTTGTGGTTCACAAGAACCATATTAACAACGATCAGCATAAATGTAAACTTACATTGTAGGCAAAAGGACGTACTGCTCTCCATTTTTCCTTACCAAGCACTAGCAGCTTGCACAAAAATATCATAAAATGTGACAAGGTACTAATCAAATCAAATCAAATATAACTTTCCATGCTCAAATTTGTGTTCTGTTTTCTCCCCCATCACAATTCCTTTGGTTATTCATCGAGCTCATAAAATAAAAAGCCCTGCCATCTTGCCTCCCCTTACCAGGCATTGAATGGATTATCCTCCAGGAGGGGGCGGAAGCCGGGCGTGCGGGGGTACTTGACGGGCAGCGTCGGCTCGGCCAGCCGATCCAGCTTGTTGATCTTCTTCAGAATGTCACCCATGGCCTCCTGGTACTGCACGAGAATCTTCTCGTCCACACTGTGCAGCCCAAACTGGGCGGCAATCTTCTCCAGCTCACTGATGGCTGGCTTGCGCACCAGGGGTGGGGTATAGAGCTCATCTTCTGCCAGGATATTATACAAATATTAGTGAATAGAAACAACTTTTCTTTTTTTCCGAAAATTTGGCTGGTAAAAATGATCTTGTTCTACATCTCGCACAACCCAAATATCGCATGGGTTTTCCATGCTTTCAAAGGCCTGATCAATTTTAACCAGTTTGACATGCAGAAAAATTGTGAAACAAGGACTGTGACTGAATGCTGTACTTGACCTACTACTGTGTAAACCCTCTTGGCTATCAAGAAAACATAGCCATGACTCTTCCCCTACTCTTTGACCTTCTAAGAGAAACCGACGGCAGCACTTTCTCATTATGTCAACATTTTGAACAATTAGTTGGGCAAGTCTGTTCATCTCCTGCTACAACAATACACAGTATTTGAACAATTTAAATAGCAAGGGTACAGTTGTAGGTGTCGTGTACATTACTGTTTGTGTAATATGTAATATGAGAAAATGTAACCAAATTTAAGCCAATATCATCATTGAACATTTCATCAAAATTACCATGTTTCAAATAGAAGCACAACATGTATGCTTACTCTGACATTTACTAATTTTTCTCATGATTTTATGAGTTCACTTCCCTGTCTTGCTTTACTGCGGTACTGTTCATGAATTGACTATACTGAAAATGTAGGACGGGGTGTTTGATTGTTGCCTTTTTAAATGTTGCATGGTGTTAAAGCTGCACAAGACAAAAACTGAAAAGAACTGTCACGCAAGATAGCTGAAAGGTGGATCAGCCAAAAAAGAGATACCTCTGACACGGCTATACATCGTCAAGAAAAAACTGCATACAGGCTAACACATGATAGTAGCTGTAACCCTTTACACTATATAAATTATGCATGAGTTGCGTTTACCATTTAGTGTACAACTCAAGGTAATTGTACCTCAATGCTGTAACAGAGCTAAGATTTCCTTACTTGTATTTCATCTCTCATGCAATCAAACATTTAGGAAGGACCTGAACCATAAAACTTTCAAACTGACAATAAAACATCTGTAATCAGCTAAAATTATTATCAATGAAATTTGGATAATAGAAATCAGACAATAGTAATGTATTGCTACAATTGTAGATCTACTCTAAAACAGAGTAGATGTGCTAATCTAAAACAAATAGTGTAACACCACCATCTCAATTATTAAAACACTTAAATATTATGTTACAAGTGCAGGCCTAAACTTGTAAGTTCTAGGGTACACAATTATCAATATTCAAAATAACATAATTACGTAATTTGTCATTAATGTCCATCAGTATTCAGCTGCAAGAATAGATCTTACAAATACTTTTCATCACAAAATTTCCTCACTCTTTAAAATCGGGCATCCAATTAGTCACACACATAATTTGGATGTAATTACATTTTAGACTTTATAGCATGGGTGCATAATGAGTCATCAAATATGAAATTTACATGTTAACAAATAAGAATATATATATATTTCATATTGTACATAATCCCTTTTAGATCACTTTTTGTCCAAGCTGACTTCATCTAAAAGAGTATCAAAAAAAAAAAAAAATCACATGCAGCAGAATGGTAGCAGTTTCTTCTAGATTGGACATCAAAATTCAGCGTTCTACGGTCATATCAATTGCAAGTATGCAATATACAGCAGCTGAGGTCATGATTATGCAATCGTCCTACTGGTTCATTCAAAAACAATAATATCAAGTCCTGATCAATATATACAACTTTTTCCTCATTTTAAGTCATTTTTCAGCTGCATTATATGTGATTTCAACTCTGAATAAAGAATTACAGAACAGACACAATTCACTCTTTTTTTTACTAATATTATGAAAAAGAAAATTTGGGCGCATTGTCAGATTTATCTGGATAGAATCAATACTACTGTTTTAGGAAAGTACAAGAAACTATTCAAATTCTGTCAGTTTCTAGTCTCATTTGCTTTTTACAAACCTCCAATGGTCTATAGGATTTACTATACAACATCAACTTGAGTACCGGTATGTACAAATGTACAGTGTAGTTGCCTTTCACTTAAACATGACAAAAATAGTAGCAAGTACTGTAAAACGAGGAATGTTCGTGTGCATTTTAATTTCGCAAATTTCGCGAGAGCCAAGATTTGCAAAATTAGAATGCAAGTGAAAGTTCTTGTCTACACTATACGCATTGAATGTTGGAGGCAACTTGCACAAAATTTCATGCCACGAATAAGGCCGTCAGCTTCAATTCGCGAAAATTTCATGGCGCAGAAATATCATGTTTTACAGTACTGACTAATATTCCTGTAAGCTGCAATCTGTTGTTATAGTTGAACAGTATGAAACACACTTGGAAGTCACACTCGCAAATTAAATGTTTTCTAACCAAGTGATACATGTACATGTAATTGTAAGAAAAGATGACTGCCACATCCTTCCCCCCCCCCCCAACCCATGGGGAAAAAAAAAAGGGAAAAAGACTCCTTCATGGTTCAACAAGGTGCATACAATAGTGAAAGACAGTGCACGCTATAATGCATAAGGCACACAGTATACTACGAAAACCTACACTCACATTGTTAATTGCTCGCAATTCCAAAGCACGTTGTAATAGTTAATTGCTCGCAATTCCAAAGCACATTGTAAAGGTGAGAGAGTCTATGTACAGTACGACTGTGTGGATTTTGATGCAAACATCTCCCACGGAAAGAATGGATGTTGATTCTTCAACTCCAATTATTCTCTGTGAAAAGGCTCTGGGATTTCAGTACACTCAGCTATGAATCACCCGACCGCTGCATTTGAGCCCAACTGCACAATGTTTGATCGAGCAGTCGTTCAGATCTGTGCATGAAGGTTCAAGAACAGACTACGGTCATGTTTCAGGGGCACACCTGGGCAACCACACTCAGGTCCAAAGGAGTACAGTACAATCTGAGTTAAATACGACTTGTACATGTTGGAACCAGCGCCCAGCAGGATTTAGTGCTATTGCTGGAAAGTGAGATATGCTACAGTTTTAAGCAACTTGTGTAAGGCACTGTTACTTTACAATTCACCTTGATGATAGACTACATGATATTTTCATGTTCCATAATTCAAATAACGTGGAAATGTCATGAAACTAAGAGGAAATCACAACGTCCTCTTGGCCTTTGTTCCTTCTAGCAACAGTATTTTAGTTTGTATAACTCGTATCATCTAGTGATAAACATCTACCTTACATTTATTTCTTGGATTTGCAAGAGAATCATTGTTTTATAACTTCTGGAAAAATTTTGCTTTGATACGCAAAGACAATGGTTTGCCAGTCCATGTCTGGATAATAGGGAGATCCAGAAAAGTGATGGCTGGATACTGTAAAATGAGGAATGTTCATGTGCATTTTAATATCCACGAATTTCGCGAGCGCCAAGATTCGCGAAATTAAAATGCATGCGAAATTTCTTGTCTACACTATAATCATTGAACGCCAGTGACAACTTGCGAAAATTTCATGCCACGAAAAAGGTCATCGGCTCCAATTCACGAAAATTTAGTGACGTGAATATATCATGTTTTACAGTAACTGAGGTACATGTACATGACTGTACCACAACATCAGCTCTGCAACAGCCTTACTGAGACATTTACTCAGAGCACAGCCCAGCACTGGCCAAGTACAGTAACAAGTGATTGACTGTAATATGACATTTGAGATACAAATGCTTCTTTAATTCAACTTTTCAAGAGTATTTGGAGCGCTATGGTAGCTGGATCAATTATGAAAATACACAAAGTATGTGTGAGCAACAATCATAAAAATTATCACTGGAGTGTAAAAATCTAAACTGTAAATTGAGACAGCTTTCAAAGTGGGGCTTAAGTCACAGTACGTTCCTCACGACGTAGCCACCTTGGATCCATTGCGAAATAAAGAACGAAGTAAAATCTTGATTATTTGATTTGAGTTTCTGGCAATCAAAACAGACCAGATTTTGATGCTTTAATATTGAAAAGCATGCATCTACCTGCCAAATTTTAGAGCATGCATCTTCATCTTTACTGTCACTGGAAACAAATTTATACTTATTGAATGTAGTATCATCACAGCCATAAAAAGAATATATTTTATTTTCTTAGTTTTTGACTCAATGCTCACTGACCTCTTTTCTTTCATCCATTCATGATTAGATTCTGGGAATTCCTTCTCTTGTACACTGACATGCAATTTAGTGTCTGTCAAACTTATGTGTGTGAGTGTGTGTGTGTGTGTGTGCAACACGGCATATAACCAAAGCAGATGTCAAAGCAGAGAGAGAGTACGACATTAAACATGGACAGATCCTGGTTGTGAAATACGGTAAGTAAATAAGTAGAACTCTTCAGGCGCTTAATTCCTACAGTAAGCTCGGTCCCTGGGATGATAAATGTACATAATATTGCATGTTCTTGATTTGGGGTTCTATTAAATGAGGACAAATAGAGTAAAGAATACATCACACTATACATAATTTTACAATCTTAATAATGTCTCCGGCACCACTTCGTGGCGGTGGCATAAAAATCATAAAATTTTACAAAATGTCCACATTGCTCAATAGTTGATTTTTCAGCAACCACTTACTGAATGGATGATCTTTTTTTTTTTTTTTTAACTGACAAACCAAAACAGTATATATTGAGATTTTCTACAATCTTCAAACAACTCCCACGACAATCTCTTTCATCAACATACCTCACATGATGACATCTGAAAATCATGATAAATTATGCACGAAAGTAAGCCACACCTGTAATATTTCTTTACAGCATTCAGAACTTTATCATATGGACTTCAACAAGGGCGGATCCAGGAATTCTGAAAAGGGAGGGGGGGGGGGGGGGCGCCATTACAAAATTAAAGGGGGATTTACCCGCCCCTCCATTTTTCTTCTATTTCTTTTGTTTAAAAAAAAAAAAGAAATAAAGGGGGCATGCGCCTGGTGCGCCAACGCCCTGGATCTGCCACTGGTCAAGCATTGGTATAGCACAACATTCTCTGTCCCTTGGATAGGATATTAAATGGAGGTCCCATGTATGACAGAGTCACAACTCAAGCATGCACAGTGTAAAAGATCACACTTCATTTATTATCACAAAGAGTATGGTGCTATCCTGATGAATTGGTCCAACCACATACATGTACCCACACTAGAAATCAGGTAAATGATGCTGACCTCACGTGGTTACCCCAGGTGGCTAGCAAAATAGCCAGCATATTATATCAACCTGGCACATTATGTCATACACAGAAAAAGAAGAAGCTTGCACGACATTCTGACATTTGGCCTTTACACAAAATTGACAACTGAAGTACCCCGGTAGATTTTTTTTTTAAAGTTTGCTTACAATTCAACCAAGCCACAGTTTTTTGTTTTTTTCAAACTCTACCCATAGAATAACTGACACACGATATGAACACTCATTCAGAAAACCATCATCTCAAATTGATGGTCATTTAATACTTGAGCCGAGAAAGGGAGACAAAAATCAGTTTCAGTGATGACTATACATTTTGGTATAGCTGGCTTTAAAATTTCGAAAAATTTTTGAGCACTATCTCATGAATCAACTACCCAGAGTGCATACAACTGAAATGACTTCTTGCCTACAAATTCACATGAAAATCAGCCAAACTATTTTCTTGAAAGCATACCACAGAGCCTGTTAAAGAGTAGACCCACTTCCCGATCATAGACAGATCACACAATTCTAGGAGACATAATGCTAAGCAGAAAGCTGTTACTAGGGCAGAGGAATTAAAAGACAAAGTCATCCTGCAGGTGTTTCATAGCATTTCAGAAGTCCTAGCATTTATGGGAGAACTATACCTTCATTAACAGACTCCTCGTTAGCGGCATCAACGTGATTAGCCTCCCCATTGGTAGTAGTCTCCGTGTGATTCAGGGTGACGGTAGCTGACGGGGTGTGGTGGGCGGGAGAAGCCACGCCGGAGGCGGAGGAGGATGAGTTGGACGTGTGAGGAGGCGACTTGTGGCCGAAATTGGCAGCTGGAGGGAGAGTCCAGAGCAGAGTATTATTTTATGAGTGAAAGGTCTTCGGTTTATTCCAGCTCGACACAAAATACAATTCCATGACTGATCCAATGAGATGAATTTCAGAGAAGAAATGTTAGGCCCCCTATTCAATATTTGTATCCAAAAGATGCTGTATATTATTATGATGTACCATCGCATGATATACTACAAGCCTACATTCAGTGCTGTACATGTACAAACTGTAGCTATGCACAACACAATAGGCCTACAGTGATATCCTTGCACTCATTAGTATTGTTGTATCTTCAGATCAAGCTTGCCAGTGAATTTGGAAATGAGTTTACATCAAGCAAGAGTTGCTATACTAGACAATCATAATTCCTTGGACAGACTTCCAGATTACCATCAAATTTCCGTACAAATATAACCATGCACTTTTTGATCTGAGCTTCCAAGAGATGTCAAATCGTGAATAGAAGAAACAAAAGAGAAGAAAAATATTGATCATCGGCATTCCACTGAGACCTTGACAAAAAAAAAGACCTATAATTTAAAGTCAAATACCATACCTCTCAGATAAAACTTTGACATGCATTTTCTACACACACGCACACACACACACATACACACAAACACAAAAGAAAATGGAACAAAGACTTGAAATGTTGAATGCAAAATAAAATGAAATGTAACAATCTAAAAGAATATCATATCAAAGAGTAAATGGATAAAATACCATGGCACGCATCTGATGCATTCTATATTTTGTTTTTCTGACACATATAGAAAAGTCATAAAGTTGCTACATACACAATATGAAGAAATATCAAAAACACCATTCACTGGCAGAGCCCTAGTTTTTCAGCCAATTGTAGCATTCATTATTACACTGAACTCATATTTCTTTCTCTTCAATTAGATGATTAATTGTAGACTGACATTTTGCTGGACTGTCAGAATGTCCTGATATGATAAAGACCTACAAATATATGGCATAAATTGCTTTGGATTCCTCAGTGAAACATTTATTTACACAGAGAACACTGGACTAAATATGTTTTGCACAAGGTGAAGTTTCTGACACACTGGTCTTGAGTCTGATGGAGTAATCCCTATGGCAGCTGCAAACACAGCTAGACTGGTTGTCATACATAGGCCTATACTTTTTGTATGTCTTTACAAATTATGTGCTCTTTTGCTCAGAGTGGCCATATATCTGATCCACATCATTGAAATAATTATTCCATAATTGATATCATATGACATATTATTAAAATGTAGCAAATGTGTAATGATCCCCGGCCAGTCACATGATCTGTTGAGAGCAAGCCCACATCACTAATAACAGCTTCAGCTTTTATACCCTTTAGATGTATGATTATCCTTTACAACGAGTATCAAGCAATAGCACAACCCATCAGCAAATGCATATGTGCAAATAAATTACATTCATTGTCGAAAATGCTTGTAGCTAACAGACCTGCCTTCGAAGAATAGGCTGGATTTTTTTTTTAAAAATTTAGTGTAGCAACAGCAGCATTTACTGATACATGTGTAAATGTAAAGTCCCACAAAGGTTGCCACGAAGAAGCTGCTCAAAGTATCAAATCATAAATCATTCTTCAATAACGAAGTCATTAAATCCTGTAAAATTTTCCTGGTGAAATAATGTTCAGTGCTTGTGCTGTAAGAAACCTGAAACAATTTTGTACACACCAATTTCCACAGATTGCTTTTGTGTGTTGCAGGAAGAAATGAAATATATACCGTACTCAGTCAGTTCATGCCTACGTACAATAAGAAAATGAGAAAATAAATAATAAACAATGATCATTATGCATTACATATTACAAATTTACAATTGAAGGAGAAAAATCTGTATGACTTTATTTGCACATTTGGCAGAAGTTGGCCTGTAAATGTACCAGTAAAATCAATAAACACAATTGATTTAAAGGAGATAAACAACAGTGGTTATTTAATGAAGCAATCTTATAATCATTCTCAATATTGGGCAAAGACTTTGAAAAAAAAATGTCTAGAAGAAGCCTACATTTTAAAAAAAAAAAAAAAATGATGGTGAACTGTGTAAATAAACATTCCATGCTAGTTGCTACTCAACTTACTACAGAAATGAATGTATTCTACATGTATGTGGACTCATGTGAACATGTGGCATGTGGCTGGATATTTAATGTTTAATGCTTCTAACAAAGGACATCACAAGAAAAGCCTGAAATATTATGTTAAGTGAAAAACTGTTGGCTATATCTAAGAGAGTGTATCGACTACTCTATACTTGAATATCAGCATCACAAACACATTGTCCACGCGATGGGACTGGGGGCTCTCCCTTCTATTGTTTTGACTGTCGCGCGCAATCGCACTTCCGGGGTGGGTGAAAGCCCTGTTTGTTTGCTCGCAAGATGTCATGTGCCGATGTTGAACAGACAAGGAGGGAATCCCCTTGAGTCTACGAACAACAATTGACAATATTGACGGAGAGAATGCTGGGTGATTGACCCACAATAGAACCTTACCGTCACGAAAAACTTTCGCCACAGGGTCTGTTTCTCCGTCGAACGAGTTGAATGAAGCCGGGCTAGAAGAGCGGAACGCTCTGTGCGGTACCATGCTCCGGCTCGACTGCCGCGTACTCGAATACGATGACGAAGAATCCTTCTTGCGATTTGGGCGATCGCGTAAGGTCGATCCATCCCCGAGAACTGCACTGAGATCCTGAAAATATGGGCAAGATTTTCGGCTTTCTCTTCCTCGCAAAACATTCTTGTAGGCAATTTTAAGCTTTTTAATTTTGCTGCGAATTTGCTGGGAATCCCTCGCACATCCTCGCTCGATCAATCTGCTCGACATGAGCTCGTACGTCTCTTGGTTTCGAGGTCCGTTCAATCCGTTTCTTATCTCGCTTGTTTTCCATATTGCGATGAGTGAACGAACCTCTTCAGGGCTCCAATTAGTTCCTCGACTCGGAGTGGGGATCAAATTTGAACCTGAATTTGCCATTAAGATTCCCCAGCTGGTACGCGAATAGTCCTTAGTGTCCGAATAATGTACTTCAAATTTTGCCCTTGTAGTAATTTCAGGCTTGATAAACGCGAAAACAACATTAAATTGCGAAAAATGTTCAGTAGCACGGACCGCTCTAAATTTGGTACAGCGCTTATCAAGGTCTACTCTCGAGCGATGCACACAATATACGCAGCATGCAGGAGCGAGAGATGCATTATGCGCACACTAAGTGCAGGTCTACGTGCATAATGTAGACCGTTCCAACGCCCAATCGTATTCGTGTGTATGGCCCAGTCATATTATGGGCTTATTTAATATGCAGAAGGCCGCGGGGCCAGAACCGCGCACTCGGGTCAAGACCTGCTTTTTCCTTCCCCTCTTGCCATCGTACGAGTCTTTGTTTCATGTCTAGTTCCAGACGGCCTATTGCCACAGCTGCTCCTACCAGCCCTGGTTTTACAAAGAATATACCTGATCGGTCAACCGAGGAGACTGATTATTGAACTGTTGGGGCTTCGATCCCAATCCGTTTTCTTTTGTTTGATTTTGGGGTGAACGAATAGGAAAATGTGTATTGATTTAAAGGGAAAATTTCTTTTGTACTACATAAATACACACACTGATTAGTGATTATGACAAGTCTGCATCAAGTTTCAATGATTAAATTGTGATGTAACGTGTTGCATCAAGTGAAATTATGACTTGAAATGCGTAAGTTCGTTTTCCTACACAACATATTCTAAACATCATTTGTGGTGGCGGAATGGGAACACGCCATGCCACACAGCGCAGTGTACTCGAAGTGAGCAGGTGCACCACCGGCCGGAATAGTGTCAAAAAATACATCTCCCTAAGACGTAAAAGCTCACGCTGATATAACCCTAGTACGCTCAACGTCGACACAACAAGAGGTCTAGCTGTGGGGTTTTCACGGTGTTTGTGTAACACATAACACACGGACTTCACAATGCAGTGATGCCTCCACGACCTAGCTAGGCTACCACGCTAAGCGACTGTCATCGTAGGAATACGTTCTATATAAATCGGGAGAATAATATGCTTTTGAGAGTGAGTTGTTCATGATGGTGTGTATACGTAGGCCCATGACGTGAGTGGGGAGACAATACATAATATGTTGATAGTTTGTTGCACATGTGATAAAACAAAATGATGAGAATATAAAAAAGGATGTCATAATGCCGAATCAAGCTAATAAATACGACGGATGTATTGCTTGATTCAGATATACCCCAAAGCAAACTGAAATGCATGCTCGTCATTCAGGCCTGCATTGTCCAGTTTTGACCCATCTCCGGGCTCTGGCTTTTGGTCATGAATGATTCCTTCTGTTTTACAATGTCAAAAAGGGCATAGTCTTAGGCACAAAATAGGGCAAAATAAGAAAGGAGTGAAAAGCAAAACTTACAAACAAAAACCCAAACGAAAGTATGTTTGTATAATGTATCTAATCACGAGAAGCTATTTCACACAAATCACTCGAGGATCTTTTTTTTTCAGCCAAAATATAAATACACATACACAGAGACAGACACACATAGGGCCTATATATGCACATAGAGGCATCCCTATATATTCATTGATTTCATTCATCTATTTTTCCATTCCCAGCAGTAACATATAGATCTAAAAATATTTTACGGAAATTGAATGCATTTATCATATCGCAACGCATCCACTTTTTCTTCAATTTTCCTTTCTTTTGAATTGTTTAAAATTGTCATCCAAAATGTGAAACAATGAATTTACTATAAAAATATGAGCAAAGGTGACTAAAAAAAAATATATATATTCTGAGTGGCACAGGGCAAAGTCTTGTAGGGCCCTACAGGCCCACTATCCAACTGCACGTTCCTCTACTCATAATGTAAGAAAAATCACAAAATCGTCCTGCTCGACTGCAACATTTTAAAAGCTTCATGTCTTACACAAATACGAATAGAATGATGAACATGAAACGAAAGAGCATTTCGAAATTTTTCATATATTTCACAGAGTAGCGGTACAAAGCTGCGCAAAATTTCAGAAATGCTTCGTGACATCATTTTGCAAATAGTTTACTATTTGCAAAATGTCGTCATAGGAGTGACGTCATCTTGCAAATAGTATACAAGTGTACTTTGCCTTGAGAGTTTCTTGTTAAAACTATGGGCAGAGGTGACTCCAAAAGAACTATTCACTGAGGGGCGCAGTCCCGAAGTGGATAGTTCTTTTTGAGGCACCGAGGCCTATAGTTTTAACAAGAAACTCGAAATTAGGCAAAGTATATTTGTTTTATATTTTGGATCAAAAATTAAAACAAAAGAAGGGGAAATGAGAGGATGGAATGCAAAGCGAGTAGTCGTATGATGGATGCAATGTTGTGAATGGATCCTACATTGATCCTTCATTAAGAAGCATGTCGCTGCGCACGATGTCGGACCTTTGTGATGTTTGTCAAAAATGTTACATTTACAAGGTTAAACTAGGTTTACATTTACAAGGTGTGAAGCAATGCGCAATGTCAGAATTGTTTTTATGACATCACAATTGTTTTGTTAGAAATTGGCACATTTCACAGAGTGACGGTACTAGCAGTGTGCAATGTCAAAATTGCTTTGTGGCGTCACAATTGTTTTGCTAGAAATTGTTACATTACAATGATGTCACAAAGCATTTCTAAAATTGTGCGCAGCTTTGCACCGTCACTCTGAAATGTTACAATTTTTTAACAAACAATTGTTACGTCACACGGCAATTCTGACATTGCGCACTGCTATGCTTGCGTTGTACCATCACTCTAAAATGTAACAATTTCTTTAAAAAAAAATAGTGACGTCACAAAGCAATTTTGACACTGAGCGCTCCTCGTACCGTCAGTCTGTGAAATGTATCAGTTTCTTGTAAGGCAATTGTGACGTAATAAAGCAATTCTGACATTGCGCATTGCTTCGTACCGTCACTCTGTGAAATGTAACATTTCATTTCATTTCATTTCATTTCATTTCATTTCATTTATTTCATTCCTTCTTTCTTTTTCGTCAAACATAACACGAAATGTATCAGAAGATATAACATAGGCATGTATTCGACTTTACATGGTAGATAATGGTTAACAAATACGAAATTATACATACATACCGGCAAAATACAAAGTTATGTTTAGAGGAAAAAAAAGAGAAAGAACTGAGAGGTTCACTGAAAAGCATGCTTGTAAATTGTGAACCACTCAAAGGATTCTTGTGAATACATTAAACTTTTTTTTAACAAAGACAGGAGAGAACAAGACAGTAGAAACACAAGGACATTACATGACTTTACAGTAGGGTATACCATGACAGTAATAAAACACAAAAGAATAATGGAAAGAAAGGAGAGAAAGAAAAAGGAAATGAAAGGAAAAGCCAACACGCTGAACATCGGGATCAGAAGAGGGAATTGAGGTGTTTCAGCTCGATCAGCCGAGCAATGTTTATACAAATAAGATAATGTAAAAATACACAATGATGAAATCAATGATTGACGATGAACCCTTAGGCTGTAAAGACCAGCTAAGTAATGAATCTTATATATCTTAATATGAGTTCAACAAAAAAATTTTTAACTTACGCTTAAACGAATTCAAAGATAAAGAATTTTTTATATCACAAGTTAAAGAATTTTTTGAACAAAACAATAACTACATCACAATGCAGCCTGATATCGTGCGCCGCTAAATATTAGAATCCCTTCACAGCATCGCATCTACCACTACGACACGACTTCTCGCTTCGCAATTTCCCCATTTTCCCCTTCTTTTGTTTAAATGTTTTATTCAAAATATAAAACAAATATACTCTGCATAATTTTGAGCTTCTGGTTAGAACTATAGGCCTCGGTGTCTCCAAAAGAACTATTCACTTCGGGGCTATCAAAAATATAACTGCAACTATTTGAGAATGTGGGCCCGTTTGACACTCCATGGTATACTATTAGGAACATGACGTCACTGTTTATCACGATATTTTCCAAATCGTGCACTATTTGTAAAATGATGTGCCAAATCGATTGTGACAAGATAAAGCAATTCTGACACTGCTGCTTTGCCACTGTCCGTATGATACGGTCACTTCTGTAAAATGTAACAAAGTAATTATGACATTACAAAGCAATTCTGATATCGCGCGCTACTTCGTACGGTCACACCTTGAAATACATGTATAACAATTTCAACAAAGCAATTCCTGAACTGTGGCAGATATTGCACCCACCAACGATTTCTTGCCTCACATTTCCCCTTCTTTTGTTTAAATTTTGGATTCCAAATATAAAACAAAATATAGTCAGCCTAATTTCGAGTCTGGTTCAAGCTTTGGCCATCGGTGCCTCCCTTAGTGTGTAGTATAATTTTGGAGTCACCTCTGCGCAGTATTTTAACCAGAAACTCTCAAGGCAGAGTATAATATATTATAGATATACCTATACAAATATATACATATGAATTTATATGTTCAAAGGAAGGGGGAGAGAGAGAGAGAGAGTGAAATATGTAAGTATCATAGGACATGTGCGATGCATAGTGTGTTAAAAAGTAAATTTCATTAGGGAAATTACTGCTTTGAATAATTAGGGCCTGTAACTGTCAAAGCTATAATGCCTAATCAAAGACATCAATCAGCGTATCTTTGTTTTGTTTTCACCTAAGAATTATGTTCCACAAAAAGCTGACGATTGCCAAATTGTATAAAGTCAGAATCACTCGTGCCCTTGATACAACAAAGTGACCCCCCCCCCAAAAAAAAACAAACAAACAAAACAAAAAACGAATGACAGAAAGGAAGTAATCAGTGATTAGGATACATAATAATGACCTCAATTTTCTCTTTGCCTTTACACTCATTGGTGTGTTGAACGATGTTCGTATTATTCCAAAGGTTCGTTATTCCGAAACACACGAATTTTCCTATCTTTATTATGTCCGTTGATGTAAATGTAAAAGAAAGAAAAAACAAAGAAAACAAAAGAAAGAAAAAAAGAGAGTACGTAGTAACGAACCTTCGGATTAACGAACCCTTGGAAGAACGAACCATATTTCATTTTCGAATCAATATGTAGATAGCCAATAGACCATATTTGACAACGTTCACTTAATTATAAACTTTGAATATACATTATGATATAGATCCTACACAGTACTTACAAATTCTTTGGGAAAATCTGTAGGGGGCGCCTTTCAACTTGCTAAGACGGAGGTAGAGTATAGAGTTCTGTCTCCATACCTTCAAAGCAAAGCGATGTATCAGTGCCCCATGCCAATAACCACTGGTAGAAAAACTTGTATTATAAATTATGTCTGTCGTAATGTCATTATATGGTTTATTCTTAATTTTGCTTCAGAAGTAGCAGAACTACCATTTTATTGAATTTAAGAAAAATGAAATTTTAACCATATAGCATAGGATTATTCTCACTTATGTCATGTACGAATAATAACAACTCGCGGTTGAGACTATGCTATAGCGTTTGCACAGATTTGCAAAGAACCTTTTGAAAGAAAAATGAGGATTCAATAGTGAGCATTATTCTTCATGAATCAAATGAGAGGACAAAAAGTGCGTTCATGTGGCTAAAGACTTTTTTTTTCCAAAGTGACTTGTGATTTCTTTTTTGTTCTTAAATACGTGAGTCACAAACAAAATGTGGCCTTCAAATATTGTTTTCCCTTAAATTATTATAGTAGTTACATCGTAAATTTCATGGACAGACGTCACCCATAATAATGTCTAATGCTGATCTTGTCCGTGCCCTCCAGTTGTACCAGCTAGATTAATAGACAACATGTTTCTGGATTTTTTTTTTTTGGAAAAGCCCTAGGGTGTGAAAAAAACCAAACACTTTAACCCCTCCCCCAAGAAAATAGATAGATAAACGGATAATGATAATAAGTTTAGGGCATCTCCTATCTTTTAATTATGATGAAGGTCTCATCTATATTTCACTCAAGTTCATATTTCTCATAGATTATTTGGTTGATATTAATGTTTTATACAGGGCTTACCATGTTAAAGGTAATTTAATCGGCTATCAACTGGTAGGTCAATAAAAAGGGAAACTTTGGGCATGAGTGAACACAATCGGGTTTTTCTGCCAAGGCACAAGAACAAAATTTGCAAAAATGGACACTGTTGTCATTCCTGATGTGTATGTGCTCTTCCATATAACAATGAGAACAAAATACACATTTTACACAAGAAGAAACGCAAATCAATTAGCAAAAATCCACCATGATCTCTATAACGTCTTTGTTTTTCCCAAAGATAAAGAAAGATTAAAAAAAATAATGGAGGAAAATGAAGAACTTTCTTTTAAATCCAATTCAAATGGCATTAGAGAAGAACAAAAATGACAGAAATTTCGAATGTTAATTCGAATTAAGAAATTGAAACTAACGTTGGTTCTTGAATTTGTTTCGTGAATTCTTAAATTCTTAGATTAAAAGAATGAAATAGAGAAATCATTTTCATTTTATCACCTTTGCGGCTTACTCCCTATGTCATTTAAAGCTCGAGTTGACAGAAAATTCTTATTTTTCCCGTTTAGATTCCCCACTTTGTTTTTGTTTGAGAATATAAAGAGATACAGTGAATTGTGATAACATTGGTCTTTTGTTATCAATGATATCTTAAAGTTCATTTGCAAATGAGTGGCAATATGTCAATTTCTGCAATTTTTACTTTTGTGCCTTGGATGACAAAAACGCATGTGTTCACTCATGCGTATAAAGTATCCCTTTGTATTAAACCTACCAGGTTGATATTATATGGGCTTGTGGGTCTATGACATGGTGTTATGTAATAAAAAATAACTATAAAATCAGTGATCACAATTTGACTATGGAAGTTTTAAAATTGCTTCTAGTCGTAAGTCAGTGGTAAATAATGAAACGTCATTGTTGGGATTTCTGCTGGATTGACATGGCTTTTGTCACCATTATTCAAGAACAGAAACTTGATGAAACCGAATCGAGCACTGATCCAATCATTCAAACACTGATTCTGTCAATCAGTCAAGCAGTCAGTCAGTCAATCAATCAATCAATCAATCAATCAATCAATCAATCAATCAATCAATTAATCAACTAATCAACCAATCACCCACACACACACGCACACTCACGCTAACAACCCCATACGCAACCATCTTCTACCCTCGACCCAAACTGTACCAGGAGCACAATCATAATAGATATTAACACCCCTCGATGATCCGGTACTAACGACTTTCAAAGTCAAAATCTGATTAAAAAGACAATATATTGATCACTTGCGCATCTTTTTTTTAATTCACTGCGCCAACTCAAATCAGTCATGATTCCATCATGAACTCATCGCACAATCATTAATTTGTGTAAATTGGATAACTTTTCACTTTACCCAAAGTGGATAGCCAATTCCTGCGCAACCTGATTTTCCCTTTCTTTATACAAAATTGGTTGTTGTTGTTGTTGGGTTTTTTTAGTAAATGGGGGCACTTTGTATATCCATTGATTTCAGTTAAATGATCTAGTATACACGAAAGTTGCGACTTTGAACGATTAGTCACGCATGAGTGCATTTAGATGTCTACACATTTATGTCAAACGTTTACATTAACACGTTGCTGATAATCTTTTTCTAATTTCATTTCTAATTTCATTTCACGAAATGAGGAAACTCCTTTCATGAAGCCTTATCATGTATAGAGTGCACTGTGACATGGTCAGCATGATTGTACTCTGCTTGCGTATATATATATATTGTTAAAACGCCCCCATACTCTTGTAATAATATATTCACTGTCATATAGTGTAAAGCGTGTTACGGCCCCATTTCACCTCGTGCCCTGTCCATGTGTTGACAAAGTCATCACACGCATGTCATCTAGTGGACATTTCCAAACATTCGATCCATTCAGATTGATATATAGTTCTTGACAAATCCTACTCGGCACACAATCCACATGACAATCTGGGTATACACTGAAAATATTCCGACCTGCGGTGCATATCTAAACCATGCGGAGTTTTTTTTTTTTATGTATGGAGAGGTCAATCCTTAATAATGCTGGACTTTGTTCTTTTATTTTTGTTATCTTTATGGGTACACCAGCACTATTTGTTGAAGAAGAATGTGCGAACACATGTCGGTGACATGACACTCATTGTTTATAAGAGGAATCGGTGGAAGAAAAAACGCGGGACAGATGCGATAGCAGTCAGTGAATCGCGACACCATTCATTTGCGGATTACAGGATGCTTATCGACAAGAAACGAATTGACAGAGCTTCTGGGGTTGTACCAAAGATTTATACTACTGGGGGGGGGGGGGGGTAGAGGAGGTCGGCCATATTACATGGCATTTTACTTTTTTTTGTCCCTCTCAATTCAATTCAATTTATTCTAAACAATCATGATTGATGACTAATTACAAAGCAATATCTATGATTAGTGTTGAAGAACAATTTGATGTGATGACCAACATTCATGTTAAAAGGGCAAAGTGGTCTTGAACTCCGAGAGTCAAAGGTGGGTCCATTAACATGATCATATACAAATAATAATACATTTAGCTCACACACACATTAAAAAAAAAGATAAACACTAACACTCAGGACGCAATGCAGAGAAGTAGCTCTATTCTTTTGGTAATAAGAAATAAAGAAATATACTTATATTTGAAGCTGGATCCTCTCTGATGAGATTCCCACAAATTTACAGCAAACTACCAAAGAGTCCCCTTTTGAAAGATTTTTAACAAAAAATGTGCTAATGTTTCACGAGAATTTATACCATCCCTTAGATATGATAGTTGTTCCATTGTGTAATTCTAATGCACTTTACTTTGCAATGAATAAAGAGCATGCGTACTCTGATTGTTTAGCATGCGCACCGAGTGCTTTTGTAGGAAAGTTTGTCGTCTAGCGTGTTGTAAGAATGAATACAATAGCACAATATCATCTTATGATAAAACCATTGAATTAAGACGCATTCATGGAAGGTTGCCAGTGCGGAAATTATACATAAGACTTAGAGTATTCAGTGTAATTAATTCCTGAATTGGAAGAATCTTTATAATAAACGTGGACAATTATTGTAAGATGTGTTATAATTTAAACATTTTGTTTTGCAACAATTTAAAAATTGTATTTAAAGTGGCCTAAATATGAATTTCCTCAAGCTAAATTGCAACAAGTGTGGTAGTATCAGAAAAAGCATTGATAATGCATCGTCAGGAACAAAATAATGTTTAAAAGGGTTACAGCTCGTTATTCCGAAGGCTCGTTATTCCGAAGGCTCTTAAGTCCGAAGATTCGTTATTCCGAAGGTTCGTTATTCCGAATTTCATTTTCGAATTAACAAATCTTCGGAATAACGAACCTTCGGAATAACGCCACAAATTTTCGGATTAACGAACCTGTAGGTATAGGGAATTTGTGTGATTCGGATTAACGAACCTTCGGAATAACGAATCTTCGGAATAGCGAACCTTCGGAATAACGAACAGCACCCGTTTAAAAGTACCCAAACACTTCTAGATATTTTCATCGACATATTGTTTTTTTTTTTTTTATATATGGGCATAAACGGAGAATGACACCACTTTATATCACGTATAGGCCTATACTTCGCATTATGTCAAAACAATCGTAATCTACCTGTTCGGCTGCACATTATTATAACAGTCATAAGATAGGCATAAAGATTATGAAACACTTGGTGCTTGTGTCAATTTACAAGTTGTGTGTCACCGAAAGATCCCTTAGATATGATGCCTTTATCATTAATAGTCACAAAGAATGCTCATTTGACAGTTCAGATTTTGTGATGAAATGCTTATCGACTGTAATCAAACAACGAAAACATTCCCCCAAAGACATTTCGCTGTATTTTCTTTTCCTTTCATTTCAGAACTGCAATCTATGTAGCAGAATACATGAATAAAGCTTCGCTTTTAACAATCCTCCCATTGATTGTAAGAGTGTCATTGTCACGCTCGCGTTTTGCATAGTCGGCGATTTAAGATGTTTGTTCTGTTCTCCTTCAGATCAGCTAAGCATCCTAAGAGAGTTGCCTCTGTTATTATGGCTTCTCAACTCTCACACACGGTTTTATATGGAGGATAAACGTGCTTTCCGTTTTACGAATATAAAGTAGTATCTATATGCACCTGCCACAGAAATCAATTGCTGTATCCTGGTATCGCAGACGGTATCAACCATGTAGCTGCGAGTATTCCAGTTGCAGCTATGTTTATTCCAATTATTGTAATTTACAATGCACTGCACGCGTCGTGAAAAAAAAAAAGAAAAAGAAAAAAAGGTAGAAAGGTTGCTTGAACATCGGGAAGGCACGCCATTGGGACACTATCGCTTTCGCATCCATTTCGATTTGGATTGTTCACATTCCGGCGTGTTTGAAAGGTATAGATTTACTAATCAATATCTCCATGGTAACAGCATGGTATCAAGAACAAAGAGGAATTGAAAAAAAAAAACAAGTTTCACATTTTCCGAACGCCCTTCCAGACACCTTTAACCGATAGTGACATTTCCTTTGCTTGCAAGTTTTTCTCTTGAGGTAGTACACAGCTGTAATGATCATCATTATCGTCTGCCCCCCCCCCCTTAATCCGTATATATTCGATCCACAAAAAGCAGAAAAACACACAAACAAACAAAAATATCACATGGTTAAGACTCTTGGTATATCACACGAAATGCACAATTTGTTGTGCTCACCTGTTTAAATATCACACTTCGAAGTTTATTTTGTACATTTGTGTTCAAATCACACAAGCATTATTTCATGATCCCATATATATATATATATATATATATATATATATATATATATATATACATATATATATATATATATATATATATATATATATATATATATATATATATATATATATATATTATATATATACATGTATGATATGTACAAATATAAAGAGAATATATAGATAGATATGAAAAACAGGCATAAATGTTAGTAATCTCTGCAACGAGGCCCTCTTTTAAAGTGAGCAATTCTGCAGGTTTTGTTTTCCTTTCTGTGTCGCAGGCACGTTTGTATAGGCCTAAGTCTAAACGCAACTATATACAAAAAATATGAATTCAGACAACACCAAGACCAACGAGTTGGAAGGTAATCTGATGAGTCCCGTTATCATCGAAATCCATCGCTCTTAGTCTTAGGAAAAATTTGTTCTGACCACTCCTCTTCCATTTTATCTAATCTAGATTCGTGTTCGAACAAACACGGCTGTACAGCGAGCGAGCCCGTACGCTATACATATAGGTCCTCTAAACAATATAACGACGGACTGTTTGTTCAGATCCAAAGCTAGTCCCAGCTCTTCACGGCGTCCTGGAAGAATACATGCATATGCTACGAAACGCCTTTGAGAAGCACTGGTGTTCGCTATGTTTGCATGATTGCATAAGAGCGTGAGTAAACTGGGCGATTTAAAGCTGTGACAGAGTGGACTAATTAGACTGTTCGTGCCCATCGTGGTAGCGTTGGCCTCCAAGAAGGGACCGAGCGCACACCCTTTTCTTTTACGGCTCGTCCGTTACAGGTCGATAAATCCCGCCTTGTCTACACTCGCCAGAAGGGCGTCGCTGCCACCACTCGATCTCCTCGACGACTTCGTGATCCTTCTTCAGGTCCTTGTTGTTCATTGTGCGACCCGCTGACGATTGCGTATAATGATGGCGGAGACACAGCAGCCTGCGAGCGGAACGGGCGATGTCAGGATCAAAGTCCCAGAGGGTCTGGCGATGGATGACCGCGATCCAGATGACATCAACAGCCATGTTAAGGTGAATATGCTTACACTGGATTGACCGTTTTCTGAAGCATCCTGAAATATTCGGAACTGCCTATGGGACACAGCAGATGCCCACAATCAGTCAGTTAATGCAACAAGGTCTGGGTGATGAAGTATATTTCGTATGTATTTCGGGGAGTATAGAAATGTATTCATGGACGTCTCTGATTAACATATTAGATTGTGAAGTATATAGGAGATGCACAGTTTTGTGTTAAGCTTCAGGGTTTCAAAATGATAGTGTTTCGTTGTACGACCTGGTAGTATCACAGAGTACGGAATATCTAAGTTTTTGTGATAACCATGTATTGTCGTGTGTAAAAGATCGAGACATAAAGATCCTGATAATGATCTTTATGTTTTTAACGTTTTTGGTGTCGAGGTAGAGTATGTGTGCCTGAAATACACGTCAACTGTACATTCTAATATGTTCGAAGCACCTCATCTGTTCGAAGCACCTCATCAATTCTCTCTTCCGTTTCTCTTGTTCAGCGTGTAGGCATTCTCTATCTTTCCTCTCCCTCCCTCTCCCCCCCCCTCCTCTCTCATTTCTCTCTCTCTCTCTCTCTCTCTCTCTCTCTCTTTCTTCCTTTCCCTTTCTTCCACTAATTCTGTTTTTGTCCCATTCCGTTCGATTGTATCTCCTTAGTTTAGTTATGCCATGTTGTTGTGCATATGTGTAATGTATTTGTAATTGTATGTGTATTTTTGGAAGAAATTCTTGAGTGGTCCACAACCTACAAGCACTGCTTTTTAGTGGACCTCTCAGTTCTCTTTTTTTTTCCTCCTCAAAATATAACTTTGTATTTTCCCATATGTATACATGATTCATCTCTATTAGTTTGTTGTATATCGTTAATCCTTCGCACTTCGTACTGTATACATGCTTATGATGGATTTTCTGATTTACCTCGTGTTATGTTTTGTTGGAAAGAAAATGAGAATGAAATAAATGAATTGAATTGAATATATTTTCCTTTGTATCATCATATAGTTTCAACTGATTGATATATAAAATACCAGTATTATCAGTGTCACATATCATAATCTTGATTGTTCAAATTCGCCAGAGTATGAATATATAGGCCTAAACTGCACCTTGTTGCATTTGATTTTTTGCTTTTCATCGATTTTTGTTTTTCATGGATTTTACCGGCGTGACTGAATAATATTGTGATATGGTAGGTATTTTTTTTTTGTGAGGCGTTTAATTCTATTGCAATACATGTACATGCGTGTCCATAGGCCTTTAATTACCCTTTCTTGAGGCACTCTTTACATTTCAGTCATGGAAGCAGTCCGAGGCCTATTGTGATGTCATCTTGCAAACAGCAGACAATTATTTTTCGTGTCCCATTATTCACTAGCGAGTCATCTGTTATCCAGTGCTAAATTCTTCACTGTTTTTTTTTCCTGCTGTCTATGAATTCTTGAAAAAGAAACCATAGATATTGAAACAACATTGTGCGCTCACTCGTTCTGCGTCCTTGCCAGTAACCTCGCTTGCAATGTGACACGGCTTTGTGAATATTAAAAGCAGTACTCGCGTAAATTTACTGGCAATTGAGCACTTTAAAGACTGACTCGGTCTGTAAGTAATGGATATTGCATTAAGATTCAAGCGTGGAGCTCAAGCTCCATGTTACAAGTAAAGCAACACGTTATCTACATTCACGCACACCCATTTCTGCTCTCCGTTCACTTACGCACACTCACGCAGGCGCCGTGAGCCACCCCACCTAAGCACACATCCATGTAGAATTGATATACACAAGCACACACCCAGTTTGAATAGCAAACTCACGTATATACACATCATACACAGCCACGCACACTCTTGTACACACATTATGCTGTTCCTCGACGAGCAACTGTCTTCTACTGATATCAGCTATATAATGTTCTTAAATAGGATCATGAAGCAAATCTTCCGGTCACTCCGTGCGTTCCTCCATTACTAAGTGACCGGACGCCCTGCTTGCATGCCATCATACTGTATGAAGAGTGTTCACACGCCCAGATGCACAGTTTGATGATGCTACTGTACGCTCAGAGCCATGGATGATGCGACCATCTTGATGCGGGCCCTATATGACAACATAATCACAAGATCAAACAGAAACAATCATAGACAAACAAAGATTAAAAAAAAAAAACCGATCTGTGTTTACATCGATCGTCCATCTCGTTAGTAACCTTTGTGATTGACGTCATGATAATGCCATGTATCATATTTTGTTTAATTGAATTCAAATTTTAGAGAGAAGTAGAGTTAAAGAGCCGTTCACTATACACTCGGTAGTCCATCTTCACACTATACACGATAAATCCCAATGTTCCCAAAGTATCACACATGGATCTACATTTTTGTATGTGGCAGTTCGGTAGATGGTGATTTGTGATTGCATGGAATTTCGGGAATATTAGATATACAATTGCACTTTTTGTCCTGTAAACATCGTAGACCTAGTATAGAATGAAAAAGCAAAACAAAATAAAACCACAATAATTACAGGTGTAATCGAGACATCGCTAACCAGAACATCAATGACGAATGCTGAAACGTCTATTCATATGACTACAATGCTTTCATTCGTGTGTAGGTCTTCTGGCACGAGGTGTTCGCAGAGCCAGACGGTATTCACAGCTCGGAGAAGACCTGGGTGACGAGTTTCAACACATACAACTGGAGCAAGGACTGTTGCTACACTTGTTGCAGCGCAGTTTGCAGCATCCCCGCCGCTTTCTGTTGGGGCTTGTACTTCGCCATTCTCTCATTCTGCCACATCTGGTAAGGAGGCATTCGACCAGCTCTGTCGTTATTATTGTCTCTACCGCCATTGCCGCCACCACCTTTACCATTTAATCGACCATCGTCATCATCATCAGCAGCATCACCACCACCACCACCATCGTCGCTATTCTATCGTTACAACCATCCCCGTCTTCGACATCATGAGCCCACCATTACTGTCATTGTTCATCATGATCACAGTTTTCATCATCATCATCATCACTACCACTATCACCATCACTACCAACATCTCCTCACTATCATTACCACCATCACCATCACCATCAGCATCACCATCACCATTACCATCACCGTTACCGTCTCTCCCATCATCACTATCTCTCACACTATCACCATCACTGCCACCATCCCCTCACTATCACCATCACCGTCAACCATCACCATAACCATCACTACCCACATCATCATCAATATTACCATCACCATTATCATCACTATCACCATCACCACCATCACCATCATTATCATCATCTCTCCCACCATCACCATCACTACCGCTATCACCACCACCATCAACACCATCAATATCTATGATTTTTTTTTGTTTACAATCTATATATACCTTACTCCAATTCATTTTTCATTCCACGAAATCTTTATGACTATATCGCTCCCAATACTTATATGTTTTGTATCTGCGTTATTCCGAATATCATGCAAAATTTCCAGTATCATCAATTCTTGTATTTAAGTGCTCAGTCTTTGTTCACTCGGCGGCATTTTGCATTTCCGAAGTTGAAATGTTTAAATAGGTTTTTGTCGTAAAAAAAAAGAAGAAAAAACCCCGCATATCATCGTGTCTTTTTTCCCGAAAGCCGTGCACTCGTCTTTGAAAGTACTATAATATCCCCATTCCAAGGGCTGCACGCCCGATCCTAATTTCCCTTTTATGGGTGTTTGCAAGTTGGTTCTACTTTCTATTTGGCAAAAGAAAACCGACAGGGAATGAAAATTAGATAGTCACATCTGTATCCACAATGATCTTTTCCTACAGGTGCGTGGTGCCGTGTCTGAAGGCCTACATGATCAAGTTGGTGTGTGCTACCAAGAGTTACGCCATCTGCATCAAGGCGTTCTGCGATCCGTGCTATGAGAGCGTGGCGCTCATGTTCTCTCGAATTAAGGTCGTCTTCATACCAACTACTCCTGGTGCAGCTGGTGACGAGTCGAATATATAGCGTCTCGAAAGTCTAAACCTCCTTGGTCAAACGATGTGAAGTATACATCATTCTGGCCCCAGCTCTGTTACCGGAAGCTTGTAGAACGCTAATCGTTATTCATGAGACACGAAACATGCAAAGGAACGGTCTCTCTGCGGTCTGTTCCTCTATTTAGTAACAGCTAACGGGCACTGTAAAGTGTTTAACATTCAGGGTTATGTATGTGCGTGTGTATGTATGTGTGTGTGTTTATGTGTACATGAGTATATGCTAGTGGTATCATGGAGCCGCGTAGCTCCATGGTGGTATGAATGTGTATATATACCCTTTCTTTTCTTAAAGTATCGAAGAGCTTAGTGTACAGGGGTGATTTTAGACGCCACTTCCTCTATTTGTATTCTTTTTATTTCTATCTGTGGCGATTGACCATACCCCTCTACCTTCAGTATTTCTTGCATCGATCCTTATTTTGTGTTATATTTTGTTTCATTATACAAAGTTAACTCTATGAGAAACTAGAATTTCTCTCTCAAGTGGATGAATGAATACAGACTGTATCAAAATAATGAAAGAACGGACAGAGAAAGGGCGATATTATGTTAACTTCTCGGCTGTATCAAGCGCCAAAATTAATTTTAGCGAACGATGTCAAACCTTTGCACCAGCGATAATTCATTATGCGTAATATGCAAAAATGTTGCCTCTTACACGAGGACACAAGCGATAATTCTCTTTTTTGTTTGTATGTATAGTTATGTAAGAATGGGTGTGTGTATTATGTGTGTGTTTGTATTTGTTGGTGAAGGTGTGTATAGACACATAAAAAGCATAAATCACAAATGAAATATTCAATAATTTTCACTATCATGTAGATAAATTGACATTTGCAGTAGAGTGTGAAAATCCCTTTCAGTTGAGTTTGACCAAAACTGAACTGTTATGATTTATCAACTGATCGGTCGCTTCAAAAATGCATTCAGTGCCACGGACATGATTCCTGATGACAACCAAGTGTCGAATCATACAGTAAATATATATCAATGCTTTGTATCAAATTCTCACGCATAGGTGATGGCTCTATGTCGAGTAAACATTGAAGCAATTCCAATTTTGTGTTGCTGACAGATGCAACCTTTTTTTTTTCTTTTCTTTTTAGAATGGTATGCATAAGAACTGAATATGCTTGTAGACCGGTTTGATGGTTTGTTTGCTTCTATACGTGCAGTTTCTCTCAAGAAACAATCAAATACTCCACTGCTATATTTTTGAACATGCATAAACTAGTTTGACAGCTGTTTTGATATACTGTATCTAACAAGGAAACGTGCATTTAGTGTACGACAAGAAAAGCGTAACCAGGAGTCACAAAGCAGAAGAAGGTCTCGTGAATGGTAATTTATTTCTTTAACTAATAGTACTTTGTCATCATGATTCTGTTTTCTCAACCAAGAATAAAACACCTCATGTTTGTGTCTTTATACGAATTTTGTGATATTCTTGTACTGTTTGTTGTGTGAGCAGCGTTATTTCAGAGTAACGTTGGGAGACATTCCAAACTGCTCATTTCTAATTCGAATACTTATTCTGAGAAAGTAACCACGTTATGATCGGTAGAACGCACGCATAGAGTTATGTACATTACAGTTTGTACTACTTGTGTGTGTACCTTTGCAATACTAATACTTGGGGTATAAAAATAAGACTTGGAACAAATCAACGTATGATAGCACATTGTTATACGCATGACTTTCAATTTTCTTGGCGCTTAAATTTCACATGAGGTTTGTCAATTTCTTTGCCAAATTTAAAATGACAACCAGTAATTCCACTCTTGAATAAGCACCTTGATACGCTCTCCTGAAAATACGGACCAGTCACTTAAAAACAGTATGATTTCCCAGTTTCAAGTCATTAGTATCAAAGGCTATATATAGACACGTAATTATTGTAAGTCAATAACTCGATCAGTACGCCGCGGGCGCTAGATTGATATAATACTGTTAAAGTCAGAATTACCACAAGAATTACAAAGACGTTATCAAAGAAGATTACAGAGACATCACGAAAACAAACGAAACTTACCTGAGTAAAATCTTAGGGTATATAGTCTATTTTCCCTCTTCTAGCAGCGATTAAATTAATTCCTTCGCTGTCAGTTTTAGGCTAAGTAAACACGCCACACAATGAGCTGGTTATCACTTAAATCAAAGTCAACCACAGGACTAACGCTTCGCCAAACAGAATAATCTTTGCGTACCATAACGAATTTAACTCATGTACAACCTATAAAAAGTCGAGATATGCTCTTTGGTTCATGAGTATACAAAGACTACAACGAATGAGCATACAAATATGGCTGGAGATCAATAATTTACCATGATAATACAATAATATTTGATTATAAGCTACGCATAGCTGAATCGAACGACCGCGCCCACAGAATCATGCATGTCAAACATAGATAACAAAAACAAAAGGTAAACATAGACAACAAATATGCTGGTGTCACATTGTCTCCCCATAGTCAAAAGATGGCCATACGAATATGGAATTTTCCATTTCTTGCGAAGTTAGCCCCGTACTTGGTTAAAAGCCGATCAAAAGCCAAAGCTTTCGTTAGCAGCCTGAGAAACTCTACACCGGTAGTGATCATACGATAGATGCCCTCCCGAATAATTTCATTATAAACTCAGAGCCGAATTTGAATTTTTCCTTCGTCGTGTGTCCATCTTTCCTAAACTTCGGGGCAGTGTGATGCCTGGCTAACAAAGTGCACGGGCGAAGCTACACGCAAAATAATCGAATGTTGAAAATGTTAGTAAAAATTTACCTAAGCTTAAAAAGGATTCGACTATACGAGGTAGACATCATTGGGTTCAAGTATAATAAAATGGAATTAATAATCGGTAGACTCGATTTGATATTCAAAGCTTTACATCTGGAGCATTTGGCAGAAGTTTTTACAACATATATTTCAGTATCACATTAGAACTGAAGCTTAAAAAGACACTAATTTACATTTTGAAGTTGATTTTTAGTTTACGGAGACGAACTTAAATCTAAACATATCATTCTTTAATCGTTCTCTGATTTGTGAGTTTATGCACACATTAAAGAAAACACATGAGAATAAAAAGAATAGAATGAAAACAGTACTCAACAGATTTCAATAAATAAACATCTCTATATTTTATCATTACCATGATGTACATCCTAGTTTCACATGCGCAAACGGATCGCTATGGTACATTCAATGCACAAAATTATATCGACTTATATTTACAACTGTCCACAATTTTATTACCATTAACTGAGAATTGGCATTATGACAATAGCTACAAATAAAGCAAATGGAGTGAACTCGACTATTATTCACACGGATGCTTGAATAATGTTAAAGGCTAAGATATACGTATACGTCCTGTTTACATTCAACATCACATTCAAGATTTGATTTCTCTGTTAGGATATACCGTTAGGATATACCTGTGTATTAATTAGCAAGAGGACCCAATTATTATGTACTCTACTTTCTAAAGAATGGACCGTATTTGATAAACATTCTTAATCATCAAACAATATTCACAATATCGTAAGTCTTTTGTCAAGACAACGACACGGCCCTGTGTTTCAGTTTGAAGTTTTATTTGGCTACACCAATTTGTCACTATAGTTAGAAACATTCAGTATTATGTATATAGAGTGCTCTAGAGATCCCAAGTTTGAATCTTAATCATTGGTACATAAACATAAAATACGATGTAACCGAGTTCAACCCATAGATTATTACTGGTGTCAAGAGACCATCACAACAATGCGTGAGATTTTGGTAGTGGAGAAAAGCGCACATGTCCCCTCTCTATAAAACAGTTGTCAATTCAATATACTCCTTAATCGTGTGTTTTTTTTTTTTTTTTTTGAGGGGATGGGGGCTTACGGAGCAGATGCGGGGGGGGGGGGGGGGGGGCGTGTAAGGGCAGTTGAAATGTGAACTGCAAATATCCGCTACAGAAACACCCAACGTCTAAAACCACAAGGCCACCTGGTAGTGTCCAGCGCTCCTCCTTCTCCTCCTCTTTCTCCTCCTCATCCTCCTTCTCCTCCTCCTCCCCTCCACCCCTCTTCCTCCCCTCCTCCTCTACCCCCCCCCCCTCTCCGCTCTGAAGACGGGCCTGCTCTGCATCTAAAAGCTATATACCCTTGAGAATGTGCATCTCTACGAATATTCATGTTTGTAGGTTGAGCTTGCACACAGTCATAATAAACATCACCATAACCATTCACTCTTTATGACGACATAAATAAAAAAGGGAGGGACAAAATTCACTTGGAAGCGCCTTGCTCCATCCGAGGAATGGCCTTAACGAGGAAGGGCTCCGGCTGTCGGTTCAGCCCCACCACGCCAAGGAAGGACGGCTTCGACTGCGGATCGGGAAAGACGAACTCGAAGTGTTGCATGATGGACATGAAAAACAGGAAGAGTTCCATTTTGGCCAGTTGTTCACCCATGCATACACGTCTCCCTGCGTTCAAACAAAATTAATAAACAACCTGAGCAATTGCTAAAGATGCAGGGATAACTCCCTCGAAGTCGAGTCTTGATTAAACATCATTTTCATCATATCCCCTTGTTCCCCTTGCTATTGTGTCTTCATACAATATGAATATGATATAGGTCTAAAGAGACAACACCAAAAAGAACAATCGAACAGAAAATTCACACATGCAAGGTTGAGTGTATCATGCATGCAACCATGCGTGTGCAACCGGGTTCGATTTGCATTAATAATCGGAAAAGGATGGCTTGTGGTGTGCGGTTACTTCTTAAGCCGCTTAGTATTCTTATCTGGAACTATTATCACACGCTGCTGATGTTACTACGGGGCATCAACGAGATTTTCCACCTCTTTTCTGAAGGGGGCATAGTGTAGTCTCACGATTCTTTTAAATAACTACAAACACCGTAGAACTCATTTAATTCGATATGTTTGATTATGCGTAGTTTTATTTCTTTTTGTTTGATTTCTCTTCCTTACGTTGTATCGGGTGCTTCCTCTAGAGATGACCTTCATAAAGGTTGTCTAGCAAGATAATTGTTTTGATAACGCGGATAAAGGCATCACGGGTTCTTTTCAACAATGCTGTTTCACTGGCCCTGAAGAAAAACGCATGTGACTTTATCCCATATGTTATTTATGTAATTTCGATTCAAATGATAATTACGAGTAGAGTAATCTTAACTGTTTTTTTTTTTCTGTACGAAATGACAAAGTATTCACATGATCAGGTGTGAGTCTCTTCAATTTGTCTCCCTCTACTGGTTCTTTTTTTCCCCCGACATATTTGTTAATTTACAGATCAGCAGTTGCGATCTCAACAAATTCAATTTGTAGAGGGAAACAAATTGAAGAAACTCACACCTGAACCTTCATCCTTCTGAATGATATCTTTCTTTCATTTATTCACATGATTTGCTGAATGTTATCATACACGCATACACTAACAGGGCCTTCACATACACATACACACTTAACACATACACTAGCATAAATCTATCTCCGCCTATATGATGATAGATAGATACTTTATTTTCTGCAAATCAATATATACATAAATTGAATAATCGTGAACATGGGAAACATACAAAGTATATTTGAGACAGAGTCGTTTGACTTGCATAAACAACGATATAAAAGGAAATTGATGATATTACAGTATGCATGTCTATGCAGCTGGGATTACAATAACAATATTATATTTAAGAAATGATAATGCAGAGGGCCGCCATTGTAAGCATTGCTTGAAAAGATGGCCGGCCCGAGGAAAAGGTAGGTAGGTAAATTGGTAAACAATACAAATTCTGCTGCGAAGATAGCAGGGGAAAATAAACTCTGATGTGTGATGGTGGTGAATGTGCGTGCGAGTGCTTGAGAGTGCACAGGGACAGATAGGCTGGGATTTGGAATGATAAAATTGGTTTGCTGGAAGAGGGAATGACTTACGACGTTGCTACTATCGGGAGACCAACATAAGTCATATAAATTATTCGTGCTTAATTCGTATTTGAAGTATACTGTGATAAAATATGCTTCTTTAAGTTTGCTTTGAATGAAAACAAGGAGGCACACTGTTTCAACTCCTCAGGAAGAGTGTTCCATGTATCCGGACCGTGATGTCTAATCGACTTTTGAGCAAGTAAAAGCTTTGGATTACTTAAATGAAAATCATGGGAACGACGGGTAGGGTATAAGTGAATATGATCATTAGTTACTAGGGCATTATGGAAAAAAGGTAATAAATTTCGAATGTGTTTATACATAAATATAGCAGTTAAGTATGAATGTATATCATGGGCCTTTAGAGTTTTTAGGCGATAAAATATGGGATCAGTGTGAGCCAAAAAATTTGAATGTGTGCATATACGAAGAGCCTTTTTCTGAAGAAGAAAAATTGTGTTCAATTTGGTTTTGCTACAGTTGCCCCATACAATATTACAGTACATTACATATGGTAGAAATAAGGCGTTATATAACAACATTAAAGTTTGATCATTAATTAAGTATTTTATTCTCCTTAACACACCAGTTGCTTTAGATATTGCTGTTATAATATTCTGGACATGAGTATTCCAAGTTAGATTGTTATCTAGGGTCACTCCTAGGAACTTGGTTGAATGTTTCTCAGCAATGTTTATATCATCAATAGAAATACTTTGAGGAAGGGTGGGTTGGGATTGAAGCGTATGAAAATGTATAAAACATGTTTTATCAATATTCAATGAAAGCTTATATAATATGATAGAGCATAATTTTATTTCATTATGTCTGTGTGTGGTGTGTTTATGTGTGTGTATGCATTCGTGGCAAACAAAGACTGCAAATTACCATTGTAACTATTAAGAGGGTTGTATAGGATGTAAAATGACCTCACCTGCCGAGAATGGTAGAAAGCTGTCTCTGTGAATGACCTTTGACCCGTCTTTGTTGAGGAATCGCATCGGGTCGCATCTGTGAGGCTGGGGCCACTCCACGGGGTCGCGAAACAGAGACCTGTACATCAGGAAGCAGTGAAAGAGAAATATATTTTAAGGTCGTAATACTTGTTAATGTTAGTTATTCCAAAGTTCGTTATTCCGAAGGTCCCTTATTCCCAAGGTTTGATAGTCCGTAAAATGAAATAAGGTTCGTTATTCCGAAGGTTCGATCGTTCATCCGAAAATTAAATTTAAGATTGGTTGTTCCAAAAGTTTGTTGATCAAGAAACGAAAGAAGGTTCGTGATAATTCCGAAGGTTTGTTAGTAGGCTTACGCACCATCTTTTCGTTTTAGGTTGACGAACCTTCGGAATCACGCAGCAAATGTTTTGGTAAAGGAGGTCGGAGGCTATGTCATTTCCAGGTTAGACAGAATGAAAATGAATGCTAAATGAAAATGAACGAAAACGAAAAGGAATGCGAAATGAAAATGAATGAAAATGAATGAAAATGAAATTAAAATGAATGAAAATGAAAATGAATGAAAATGAATGAAAATCAATTAAAATTAATGCTTATTTTGTGTTTCAAGAACTGAGACGGTTTTGCTACATATGAATTCATCTAACATACTTCTGTCACAAGTTCTCGTTGACGGTAGAAACGTGCTAGCTGTTACTACACCAATCAGGATATTGGGCAGGCTTTCTGGCTAACAGGAAAAAAAAAATTATCATAATCTAGTTTAGAAATGCATAAAATAGGCCAAACGGTTGCTAAGTAAAAGTAAACTGGTGGTAATATACGCATACACACACACACATATAATACATGTGTATATATATATATATATATATATATATATATATATATATATATATGTACACATGTATGTGTTTGTGTTTGTGTATTATACCATATCATTTACATCAGTGTGTACATGTACATCATTATGTGCGTAATCATGTGTATTCAGAATGTGTAGTTTTGTTGAAAATGACAAAAATGCACCTAATGTATATATTATATTTCCTCCTCAAAATGTCATACTTACATATGTATGTATATATGACACTTCTGGGAGGGGAAAAACGCCATCTATACATGAGAGTACATTGGTAAACTGATCTGTCCCTCCACCCACCACATGTTAATCCATACACGCGTTCCGCGTGGTATGTGGTATCCACCCAGCTCGGAGTCGGTGAAAGCGGCTCGCGGGTTGATAGGGACGACACTGGCAAGACGCTGCAGCTCCATCAGTGTAGCCTCGGAATATGGAAGGGCGCCACGATGCGACAGACAGACACTCTCCTCGCCAACCACCTGCACACAAAAATGCATTATTCCAAGCAAAAACAGGGCACGAGTTATCTTTATCTACAACTATATACATTGGAAATTTGCAAAATATGCACCACATGCACACTATAAAATTGTATGGAAAGAAAAACCTGTGTGACCACACAGTAATTTGTTGTCTTGTAAAGATATTTTGGACAAAAACGTACTGTATACGCCTATACACTTTTCATAAAATACTGCTGGCATGATTGCTGATTTATATTGTCAAATAAAAAGTAATCATGACATTGACCAATCACACCCACACCCACATCTACACACCCACAGACCATTACACCTGTAGAGACACCGTCAGACACCCTTAATGCGTAATACATTGTACAATATACGCGTGTGTAAGTTGGGTGTTTAATCTTACTCAGTTTAAATCATGAATCCTTCCCTCTCTGAAACCTCAAAGAATCAGCATATAATCATAAGGGATTCATTTGTCAAACAATGCTCCAACAAATAAATGTAAAAGCTGTATCCTTATGACATGAGCTAATAATCTGATATAAGTATATTCAAACGATAGTTATAGTCCACTTCGCAACTTGATCCCATACTAGTACCTGCTTGATCTCTTCGTAAACCCTTTTCTGTATGTCCGGATATGCGGCCATGTACAATATGGCCCAGCTGATCGTGGTCGATACTGTATCCGAACCGGCAATGAAGAGATCGGACAGGACAACTTTCAGTTCTTCGTCATTGAAGTTCACGGGGTCCGCTCGCGCCTGCACGAGGTAAGCGTCGATAAAATCCAGCACGTCGGGGTCTCCGGACCCCGTTCTCGCCCTCTCACACAACCCGACCCTGTGCTCGTCAATTTTGGCGCCAAAATATTTGAACATGCTCCGATTGGATTCGAGTCTAGTCCGCCATCGTGTCTTCTGGGCGTACAGGTGTCTGAGGAAGGGGAACACCATCACCTCGCCCTCCGCCCGGAAGCCCATGATCCCCCGGAGGTAGGTCAGGAGCTGGTGGAATTCAGGGTCGTTGTGCTCGAATCGACGGCCGAACGTGAGACGGCAAATGATGTTGGATGAATTGGTGGCCAATGATTCGCGAGGATCGAAAGGCTGTCCTGCAAATGACTGGAAAGAGACGTGGATTGATTGAGCAGATGGCAATTTAAATGAACAGTTAATAATGCATGTAAGAGATTTGAATAAATTTTGGTGGATGAGAGTGATGGATTAAAGTAACGTATAATCAAGTTAAGGATCTTCTGAATAAAATATGATATACAGACTAAAATACAAAAACCAAACCAAACAAAATCCTTTCTTTCATTCGACTTATTTACATTACTTTTTTCTGCTCAATTTTCCCCAATGACTGAATAGACCTATCAACAAACTGCAGTAATTTCGCTAGTTTATTTTATTCCTGTAACATGAAGGATATCATAATATACGAGTAAAGTGGGTGGTTTATCACCAGGCACTTGGGCTACTCAGAAGTCAAAGAATTAATGACAATGCATCATATACGTATATTCTACTTCTACTTCTACACGGTGCTTCTCGTCAAAGACTGTTCAGCAACTGGATAGGGAACTATAAGCAGTACAGGTCAAGGCCTATATGTATTATAGGGTTAATCATTTCTATGCGTGTGTGTGTGTGTGTGTGCGTGTGTGCGTAAATTTTGACTTCCATTATAAATCTTTTATTCCACTGTCATTTTACTTTCAAAAATGCAGGGGCACTTAATGAGTACGGACGGCTATTGCCTTGGTGACTTTGAGCATTACAAAGAGTTAGCAAATGTAATTAAAAACGTTGGATTTGTAATCATTCATTAAGCGAGTGAATTGTACAGCTGGGCATTCAAGCTGAACCACTAGAATGAACGATATACTTCTTCTTCAGTGAGCCATTCAATCTTAGAAGCATATAATCAAAATTATTTAGTCGCACTTTCAAGCTGAACCTCCGGAAATGAAGCTACTCAATCTTAGAAGCACGACACTGGGAAAGAAACTCTTGTTGAATCGAATTTCAGGAATAAGTTGCTCTTCGCCGTCAGTAGTGGGTTATTCATAGACGTTTCTACAGAGATATCAACATGATTAAGGAATAAAGGTTACGGCATTTTCTTCAGAGCTTCAGATCTCATACACAGGAAAGTAAAAAAAAAAAATGGTGAGTACGTGGGGACATCAAGAAAATACCCTCTATAACGAGTCATCTGCTGACATTTTCTCGTACAAAATTTAATAGATTGAAAATGATTTATAACGTAAATTGCATAACGGCACAAAATCTTCAATTTTGCGCCAGTCATAGAAAGAAGGACAGAGAGATACACATCAAAATCCTTAGTTTCATCTAAACATCTGAATAATGATAAACATAATAATTCCGTGAAACATGAACGATAGATTTCTTAAGTAACAGTAGGAAGAAGGTTGTTGGTTTTTTTTTTTCTTCTTCGTTTTGTAGCTAAAATATACACAAGGATATCAATCGAGCCGACGTCACCGTATTTGACAAGGTAATATAATTGCAAATGTGGGAATTGATACTTATTTATAACTGGAATATAATTATACAGAATTAAACTTGGTTTGCTTTCACCGTTCACAGCGTTTTGCAAGCAGGCCATGTTATTCAATTTAATTCAATTCAGTTCGATTTTAATGTTCATTTCTGAAAATTCGTTTTGTTTGCATGCATCGGTACATACACAATGCACTTATACAAAGCACACGTGTACATGAACATGAAAGATATACAATAGATAATTATACAGTGTAATATAAAGTGTGTCATGGCAGTATTACAGATATCAGATAAAATGTTTCATTAATCCACCTCAACCATCAAAACAGAAGTCTACGCATGTTTGAAGAGATGCCAGAATAAACTTCTTCACCTTTTCTGGCTGCAAAAAATAGTGAGTAGTGATGATCAATTGTGGAAGTATCATATGTCTTTGTTCGTTGCAAAAAAAAAAAATATATGTATATTAATTGCTTACATTTTACTTGAACATGATGACTTCATGGGCTGAATTAAATCACCTTGACATATCCAAAAAGCAACTGAATTTGAAATTTAAATTACATATATATATATATATATATATATACATATATATCTATCTATATATATATATATATATATACATATATATCTATATATATCTATATGCATATATATACATATATATATATATATATATATATATATATTCATAATGAGTGACAAAACAAATTGTTGTATCTTTTCTTTAAGAATTGCATGTGATGAAAAAGATGTAGTACGAATAAATAAGTTAATTGAAGATGGATCAGGTAAACATATTAAAACGATCAATGACATGACGTCAATTTATTCAGTGCATCATAATTACAAAATTAGAATTTTAAAAATCACATCAGCATAGTAATCAGTTACAGATTGTTACAATCAAGTATGGAAGACGAATAAATCGAGTCGAATAAAATCCGGAGACTTAATTGACATCGCAGTTTAATGAAACAGTTTTATATTAACTTTCTTATTGTTGTTGGACAAGGATTTCTAATCCAACTCGAATGTATTTTTGGAAAGATCAGATTGCTTAAATTCATTAAGTTTCGGGAAATTATTTAATAATAAGAGTAAAGCATTATAATTTCATTTTAATAGATTCTGCCTTTCAAATAAAATGTAGTTCGATGGAAGTTCACATCAGATATAACTTGCAGCTTCTGGTATATGCTGATATAAAGACGTCAAAACAATCTCTCAGTTTAGAATTTGTTGCATTGCCTATACATTCAAATTCATTCTGGCCAAGATTGAGTTATTGTAATTAGCAATTAATTCAATGTAGAGATATCAAAATAAATTAGAAACATTATAATTGGTTATAATGTTGAAAATGAAGCTATGATTCTCCCGGATATAATCTTGATCTTCGAACAATAAACGATACAAGAGCGTACAGTTAACTTTAAAGGCAGCCGGTCGTCGCAGGCGATTCGCAGCTCAGTAGAAAAGCACGACAAGCTGCTCCTCCCGTTATTGTACCCCCGTACGTACCGAATGCCGAACACGACGCTACGCAGCGCACCAGCGAAAACCTGATGGGGCACGAGCGCCGTGCGAGCTGTCCACTGTAATTTCAACATGGACGCCCGAATACCTACCGAATGGGGCCGAATGGGTGCATGCACAAAACCGCACAACAGCCATGCGCATGAAAATCTCTCCCGGTCCGCAACACAAGAAGTAGTGAGAGCTGTCGGGTGTACGTACGTACGTATCTGGCTCCAGTCTCTGTTTATATGCACTATGGTGCCAATTCCAGCAATCTAGGCAATAATATTTAAAATGTCTGAAAATATTATATAACAATATCATAAATTATTCATATATTACGTTGTTTAATATTTGTTATTTATAAATATGCTTTGATGAAGAAATATTAAAACTCTAAGCTTCATGTATAGCAAGTTGCAATGCATATGGCCATATGGCAGGTTGTTATGATCTCATCGTGCAATGTTGTCTGCTGCGTCAGCTGCATGTGTTATACGTACAGCTTACAGTACGTTGGGCCGGATCGTAACATAACAAAGTTGATAGAAAGTCGTCGGTACCGGTATGTCAGTATCAATATTGTGTGTGGTATGCGAGTACTGTTTGCAATAAAAAGTGCTGTACTGTTTCGGCTTAGCCTTGGCTTTGGTTTAGTAATGAAACCTCACAATGGAGATCAAACAGCCGTCCAACTCGAGGCAACGTATCTACTTGTTTGACGCTATCGACGAGTGGAGAACGCAGAGAGACGTGTTCTTAGCTGGAGGACAAGTAAGAGACCAGAGGGGGAGGCTTCAGCGTCAGCGTGCCGATGAAAATTTTGCTTTCCACTTGCTGGAGTTGCATGAACAGTTTTGCAGGAATTTTTATTTAGAATGTGCAAATTCGTGTTACGACATGCACGGTGGAATTGTGTTGCCACGGCTTACGCCAATCAAGCAACCCCAGCTGGCCAGGTCAACAACTTCAAGGAATCCAGATCCAGATGATGTGTAAGTAGAAGTCTACACATGAATCAGTGATTGAAGTGGAATGACTTTTTCTAATCTAGTATCAGTAACTTTAGGGCATTTGCGTTTGATCGACAAGTAGGCCTATTTTTCTATGTATAATTCCGCGTTCTCATTTATGTCAAATTATGATAATGCCGTAATTGAAATGACATTTGCTGGGTCAGTTTAATGTCATTAGTCCCATTAAATGAGAAGTTTTTCATATCAATCATGTTATGCAAATTCCCCAAGAATATGATTTAGGATTTGCAAATAAATTTTAAAAAAATGAATAGATCTATCGCAAGCTCCATCATACATGTAGTCTAACCCAATCATGCCAATAGATCTGGTAGAACTCTAACGTTTAAACAGGGGAACTAAAGGTTCAAAGATGATAGATCTAACAATAATAGATTCTAGTTTAGGCCCTACTTCGACTTGAAGGTATGTCGGTTGGTGCACGGCCCCCTTCTATCACGGCCACAGTTACACTGTGCAGTGCAACTGTGGCCGTTGGCCCTGCACGTCGCACGGGCACAGTCGCTTCCCCGTCCTGAATTTACACACGCCAGGGCAAGTATGGTTGGACCTACTACTAATCGACCGCCTAATGTTTATCTGCTTGATAAGAATATTTAACACTGAAATTCACGTAAAAAAAACTTGACCTACGTGATTGAGAAAATCCAGCTCTATCAAATGCCGTTGTTCCGTTTTCGATTCGAAGTTTCAGTGCAAAAATATCGCCGACGAACTTGCGTGGCCTCGTTTCAGCTCCCCGCGGTAAATCGCGTTAATAGGATCGACCGCTGTTTTTGCATTGACAATGCACGCAAACCGAGTTGTATTGAACACCGTGTTGTACGAAGCTTTTCAGAAGCCTTTTAGAAACTTCCATAGACATTACATTGTGCTGTCATTACGATTCGGTGAAAATATTCATTCGAAATTTTGTCCTTGATTAAAACCATTAATGAACAATGAACTATCGCGTTTTCCCACACCATCCTCATCTACATTCAAAGCCAATCCATTTTTATGTGCTTTGCGCGCAGAGAAGTGCGTACTTAAGTGTTCAGTGCGCGAATTATACGCGGTCGGTTTCAATAAGGGTGGTCGATATGTAGTAGGGCTACACAAGACACAGGGTCTCCGACCCAATCGTCCGCGTTCAGAATGGACAACTCGGCGGTAATATCCGCTACCCATGACGATGTGTCATCGTCCATGATGGCCACCCTACCTATATATAATCTGATCTGACGATTACAGTGTAGTTAACGACTGACGACGATCGACGGTGCGATGAAGAGAAGGCGTACACTGTAGTCGTACAAGTATAGGCAGCTAGCTACTATAGCTCATGCGAACATTGCATCACACAGTACATACAGTATACCATACATTCAATTCACATTACACAAAACGTACTAGTACTCCCCGCGCTCAGATCAATCAAGCGAGCAAACGAGATACTATAGCGCGATACATTGCTTTAGGGATGTCTTGCGCACACACACATTTCGCTTCGTAGCAACTTCGGAAGCGAGTTTACGTGCTGCCGCCCGCGGCTGAAATATGTCCATGTATCCTCGCGACTGGGTGTCTTTAAAACAATTCTCTAGTATCAGAATTCAAAAGAGATTTGATCATTGATTTATGATTTCTTGACAAGCGCAACAAGATAAAGATACAGAAAAAATATAGAGCAATATATAAATCTAGTGAATTGTGAAACAATATTTAGTTATGATGCTGCTATGCTACAGATTTATGATTACATTTAATTTTGTTCGTATGTTGAGTCCCTATTATTTTAGTAAAATGATCACCTCTTATTAGGAAAAAAAAGATAAGATATGACAATCCTACACAAGCACACACACACACACACACACACACGCACGGACTGTCGTTCCCAGATACCACGCAAACTTTTATTTCACTTGATTTGGATTGAGTCACTCATCTAGACTTGAAAGCGTAATCTTTTTAATACTTATATGAGCAATTTAATTTTGTTGATTTGAACAAATCCACACCGATAATTTCATCGCAAGCTGAATAACAGTTCATTGGAAATGCGAAAAGATGACTTCAAAGTCTATGCGTGAAGAGAGAATGAAGACAAATTCATTATTTGCACATTCTTACTTGCACATTCCATTTATCTTCTCATCCACTTTTCGGGAAGGGTGACCTCACCTTCAAATTCACTAAGGGACACAATTTCAGAAATGAGCAAAGCGTGTGTGAGAATTGGATTTTTCATATGGCTGATGTTTCCCTGAAAGTATTATACTATTAAAGTGTTATTCTTACACACGCCATTAACGCTCCCGCGAGAGACGCGAACGTTCGAGCAAAACAAACATGTATGAGAACAAACTCTTAGCGCTTTGGACAGCCAAAGAAGAGGCGAAAACAGCTAAAGCAAAAATGTGACATAAATGGGACTTCAAGGTAATTCGTCCACTCTCTTCACGGCTGCCTTGCCATGACGACCATGTCAGTGCTCCCGATCGGACAAGATCGGAAAATGAAGAGTTTTTCTTTCCGAATCAGAATAAGAACTGAGGTTTCTCGATTTCCCTGCGTACACATGTACGTCATTATACAGTAGGAGGGTCCTTAAAATGCATTTCTTTCTCAACCTCGATTCCCTGAGGCACGAAAGTTGACATGCCTAATTGTAAATGAAGTGATTTTTTCCCCGATTGAGCCAGGTACAGTACTTCACAATAAACTGCAATTCTTTATGAAATATTGAGAAAGCCAACGGGTGCAATTCTCTTGTTACAAGGAGCAACAAACGGAAGTAACAGTCAGGGTCATTCTTATTTACAGTACAGGTGTATATAATTTTAATATGTATATATGTATATATATATATATATATATATATATATATATATATATAGTTGTTGTTTTTTTTTAACCTGTCTTCCTGTCTCTCTCCATCATTGTGTTCGTTATAGACACATGCCGGTATTGATAGAAAGATGAATTCATATAAACATAAACATGCATGATTTGTGTGCATCTAAGTGTCTGCATAAAGGCTATATGATTCTTAAAACGAAAGAACACATCACTGACGCAATACCATGTACGACATTTGGCCTTGAGTGTACATTACTTGACAATGTCATTACTTTCTACGAAAAGAAAAATGAATAAAAGAAACCCAAAGCAAACCAAACAAAGGCGAACTAGAAGGCATCGTCTTTTTGTTAACCAAATTGTTTTGTCAATAATTGTGACAAAGGAGGCGTAATTACAGTAAACAGATTGTTTACCGGCGAAATGAGAGCGGGGTAAGAGATCAAAGGAGGGGGTCAGAGAAATATGTAACTATAAACGCCAATGACTGTATAACTAATAATCTTTATTCGTTTTATGCATTTTGATTTTTCCTGATATCAAGGCATATTTCTGAACTCATTTGAATTTTTGGCAATATCATAGTATTCAAGATGATTAATTTCGCTTGTAATTCATTAACAATTCTAGCAATGTATTTTATACGAATATTGTGAATGTTTTAATCATTAACATAGTTCTATGCAGTATTTTGCATCTTATTTCAATGTTGAGTTTGCTTTCTGGGCGATGTTAGTGTCGCGAATAAAAGAAAAAAAAATGATTTGAATTGAATTGAAATGTTCACCTTGAACTGCTTGATGGTGTCTTGGACCTCCTCTCGTATCACTGGTTCCAGGACCACTTTCCCGAAGCCCATTCCTCGGAGAGTGGTGTGCGCGAAGCGCCGCTGGTGTTCCCACCCTTCCTTACAGTGAGACACGAAAATGCCTGGGGATAAAAAAAGCATTATTAAAATGATGTGGTATGAACATGCCCACCGTATCTTCTTCCATCTGCAAATTGCAAAGGGAAGATATTTAGATCTTAAAGCATGTATTATTTCAACAATTTGTATGTATAAACAACCAGTCCAGTCGCATTATTAATTATGATTGCATCCACCCAGAAGATTATACAGACTCCTGCTTTCTCTTTCATTGGTACTGGCATCTTTATTAGATCTGTAAATGAGCGATCTAGATGTCACTTTCCATTCAGAATGTGGGAATGAACAAAATAAAGCAACACCAAGAGTTTTAGAAAACCCGGTTTCATGCATTCCTTTTTAGCGCTAAATCGAGGGTGACATAAGAGAGAAATCATTGCTTTTATAAGCACTACAGCTCGAAAATGTTTGCCCTCGTTGGATGTCTTGGAACTGTCGATATCAACGATATCAAAAATATTGGAAGATAGATAGACAAGTTTTGAAGACAAAGTGTGTATCCATATATAAAATCTATTCAAATTTCATCAATCCTTATCTTTTTGCGGTTTGTGACCATCAACCATGATGTATAGGCCCTATATGTATACATATATATGTATATGTATAAATATGTATAATTAAGTATATATATATATATATATATATATATATATACATATACATATATGACTTGTTTTCTTTTTCTTTTTTTTTTTGTCGATCCGTATACAGAAACAGCTCTTTCAGACAGCACGGCACAAACATAGTTATGGTCACCAACTTTGGAAGTCCCCTGAAAATCTGAATTCTACATTATACTACTGCAGGCAGAGCATCGAATAACGTCTCGTAATCAGTCGCATATAATGCCAGCTGAGCGCCTTTGTAGGACCGATGTTGATCACCAAACAATATGAGGCGGTTATGATTTATAACATGACGATACAATACGAAGGAGAAGAAACATGATAAAGAGTTTTTCTTAGGGGTGAGATCCATCGGAGGTCTTTGCTCTTTTGCCGCCTGACCTCTGCGACCCAAGCCTTGTTCCACGACCCCATTCTTCGGCGAGTAAAGTGCGGGACCAGAAGCCTGGTAGCCTCACTACAAGGCGAGAAGGTGGGAGGTAGGAATGTCTCCTTTTATAAAAATTTATCAAGATTCACGAATGGGCAAAATTGATGCAGCTCGCGACTGTCACTTTTGATAATGGAGTACCTAATTGTATTGAACAGGTAAATATATGAGCCCAGTACGTGCTGATTCGGGCTCTTGCACTTTATCCACTATAGTCGGCCTAATGCGTCAGACTTAATACAGGTAACAATATAAGATACTAAAATGCATCATACTGACTTTCTAGATTAACCTAAACAGAAACAAAGCTATAATAATGTCCTTAACCATAAAGAAAACAAGAACAAAAATTATGCTTTTCCCTCGACTGTTGTTTACAAATCCCAGGCGTTATATGATAGGAGAAAACTTGAACTTTACGTTTGACGCAAAATCTGTCTCATGCCTAACATGCCTAAGCAATCGACTTCCGGGTCATACGACCTCGGCGAGTCCTTTGAAGCGCGCACTGAACAGAATGAAAGACGATTCCCCTACATTCCATTTGAGTTTTACGATTGCAATACTTCACCAATTTCACACTTTGTACCCTCGGTTTTTTTGTTTTTGCTTTTGTTTCGTTTTTCTTTTTCTTTTTCTTTTTTTGAGCTCAAGTACTTTTGCCTTATGGATCCTGTTTCTATTGATATAGGTTACTATCAATTACGGACACTTATTTCCTTACAACAAGCCAGTAAAATTACCATTATTTTTCTTGCGACAAGCCAGGTGCATTGCAGTAGCCTTGAAAAGCGACTAGGTCATACGTTTCCTTCAGCCTGAATCCATAAACTTAACCGTTTACTTCCAGCTCAATAGTACTGTTTGGTGTACTTAACAACGTATCACCAAGCGATTTAAAGCCATACATGCCACTGACACCGTACAGATCTGATGCGTCTTTCGATAAGTCTGTTAATATAACAGGAAAAAAAAAACTCACTTGTTAGGTTTTCAATGAATAAAAATCCACAAGGTTTATTCAGGAGTGTTTGTTTTACAAAGCTGCCTGGGTCAGAGGTACTTTGCATTGTTTACGAACCTCTATTAGTCGAGAAAAGATCCCTGAGGAACGCGAGAGAGAGGCGCTTGGCGAAAAAAAAAAAGAGAGGAAAAAGTCGACAGAGTAAATCAAATCGTAACAAAAGAAGTTGTATTGGTGCAGAAATCCTGGCTCGCAATAACTCCCTTGCGTTACCATTCTGTACGATTCTAAACATAAAGATCATCTCAGATAAGAACATTTTTGGCGCTCAAAGTTAGCCACTACCAAACAACAGAAGACATCTGATGCCAATTTATAATGATTATTGGAAATAATTATTACTTGTCGATTATTTCGAAATAATCAAGAACTAAATATTATGTAATTTGGTTCCACGAAGAGTAATTCGCATAATATTGTCACATAATCGTATGAAGGAAACAGTATAACAGAGACATCAAAGACATTCCACACGATATGTTTGTTAAATGCAACTCAAAATCCTCGCTAACAGCTGGTTCTCAAACTGCGATAGTTATTATACAGTGTGGCAGGATGGGGTCATCCCACGAGACCGACACCTACGAGTCATACGGCCCATGAGTTCGACATCGAAAAAAAGTCCATAAGTCATATACCCCGAAGCTCGGCAAATAAGGCAAATAAGGCCCATGAGTCTGACAGTAGACAATACAATGCCCACGAGTCCGTCACTCGCAAAAAAGGCCCATGAGTCCGACACTGGGCAAGCAAGGCCCATAAGTCCGACACTAGGCAAATGAGGCCCATGAGTTCGACACTATAGGCAATAAATGCCCACGAGACTGACACTAATTCATCAATAATGATTGATGTGCATGTTTAGCCTCGTAGAGATGTTTTGCAGGTGAAGACGTGCATAGTTCTCGCTTTCTTGTCTAAACAATCTATTGAAAGTAATAACATCATCATTGTCACCATTATATTTCGAAGTGTTACCAAGGAGATGGAGTTCCAACTGCTGGCTGTAATTATTCAAACAGTTGTCACTTTTCTATTGATGTACAAAAGAATTCTATAGGTGCATATGTGCCTTTGATGATCGATGTTTGATGCCGCCATATTGGTTAGCAAAGTGAAGATTCATTTTGAACGTTGTATAATGTTGGCTATATTTTGTTTGTTTATTTATAAAATGAAATAAAATCTCACTTATTGATAAAGCATATAAATCAAAAGTCAATTCCGTCCAGAAATATGTGCAAAAGTGTAAATCAGAGCTGTATCATGTGAAAGTGTTTAAAACTTTACCCTCCTGGAAAGCCAGTTTTATCAATTTTCTGCACATTCCGACAAATAAAACTAATATGAAATAATCTTCAAGTATAATTGTTTTATTAATAAATACATCAGATTAATGCCCGGGCATGCCCAGTCGAGAAATTTTCATTTTCATTTCATTTTTTCTTTGTTTTTTTGCGCAATTTCTATTGGCGCATCACCGCGTCCTTGCTATTATATATCACTTATAGGCCTATATCTTTTACAGGGATGGCGAAAAGTAATCACCATCACAGAGATGTAAAATTACCTTCCCTAGAAAGTAGCTGGTAATTATGTAGTGGGACAAGAGTCAGTTATTTTACTATCAGATCCAGTCTGGCACATGCTTCAAATATTTTCAGGTGGCGACATCGAACGTTGGTTCAAAGGAAATATAAAGACAGTCGTGACTCTATTCTCTTGAACCTCCTCGTTACTTTAGAGCAAACTCAATACTGCATGACCTCACGCAATATCCGCTGATTGGTTGATGTGATGTACGTGTGTATATCCACCAACGTCGTTTGCATATTTAACTTGCTATGAATAGCGCTGAGGCTTTTATCTTCTGTTTCAGGTCTATTCTGTGTTCATCCTTGTGGGTTTTGGTGAGTTGTTGTTGTTTTTTTCCATTTACCTTTGAAGTTGCAATCCGCCACCGATTTTTTATTCGAGTCGATTGGTAAAATAAAAAGCAACCTATAACTAAAAACTAAATAATTAATAAACCAAACAAACTAAAACCTTAGAAAACAACGGATTTCTTAGGTTTGCTATATTGTTTACGTTTCTAAGTAACGCATTGCGTCAAACCCAAATGCTCATTCGCTTGTCGCAAACTAATTAAACAAGAAACCTGTGAATAAACCTGTATCACATCTATTTCTACTTGACTTATTAGCAATGAAAGAGATCTTCTTCTCGTTGTTGTTGTTTAAAGGTACATTATTCAAGGCTGAAAATTTCCGCTCATGTCCCTTAATGTCAACGAATTGGCACCGAAAGGTTGGAAATATTGATCTCAACGCATAGTCATAAAGAGATAATAAAGTTTTGGTTGAGACTTGACTTTCTATAGGCTTCTAAATTTTTTGATGAGATAATGAGAAACCTCTTATATGAAATATTATGAAAGAGCATATAATTCCAAGAGAAATTCAACGTTTATTTGATGAAAATTGTTTGTGAAATGGCTGAGATATTCAAAACAAAGCGATGCTAATAAAAGGTGGGACCCACCTTCCATCAGGATCGCTTTGTTTTTATGTATTTGGATATCTCGGCAATTTCAAAACCAATTTCCATGTAATAAACTTTGAGATACTCTTAGAATGGTATGCTCTGTATTATTTCATAAGCGGTTTCTTGGTATCTCAGAAAAAAAGATAAAAGCCCAATCCTCATCTCCACCAATACACCATCGGTTTAACCTGTCACAAGAACTAACGCCTCGAACCAATGTCGGTGTCTTATTAACTACAACAGATGATAATAGGAAAACTGCGTAAAAGCGTGAAATCTTACGTAATACACCATGTAACGTGTAATTTGATCACGACGTCGTGTTGTTCGTCAACCCATTACAGTTTCACGCCCATCGAGAATTTATATATAGGTTTTCCCGCTCTTTTTCATACTTTTGTCACTAAAATCAATTAAAGTGCATTCAAATTCACGCACTGACGTCAAACGATCGATATCGGTCTTTCAAGATTAAAATTTGGGCAATGGAATTCATTTGGCGGCACGCGATTTAACTTATGAGCATTCAAATAAATCAATCTGCAAATTAGTTTCATATCAGAGCATTTGATTTTTTGTTATCATCATTCGATTTATTTTTAGAGCAAAACAATTAATTAACATGCATACGAAATCGTGAACCTACTTACAATTTCAGATGCTATACTCGTGCATTCAAATAAAAAAAAAAAGTCGGCCTGATGAGCCTGTTTGGGCGCTCAATTTCATTCTGGGGGATTCAGTTTAATGATTCGTTATTTGATTTTAATGATTTTTTTTTTTCATTTTTAATTTGTTGTTTTTTTCTATTATCTATGTATTTAATCATGTCTATATTTCTCTTGAAAAGCTTTGCCATTATAAATGTTTTCATTTTGTTAACGGCAGTTCATTTTACCTCAAATCAATCAAATTTCAAACCATTTCACAACTTTAAATTGTATATTTATTCATATGTGTGTTTATATTGATAACATGGTTGTTATTTATATTTTTATATGTATTCATATTTTCCATTTGTCATCAGTGTTCGTTTACACAATTATTATGAGGGGGCTCTGTTAAGCCGTTGCATGATATATACAATTTTAAAGTTGTGAAATTTGATTGATTTGAGGTAAAATGAACTGCCGTTAACAAAATGAAAATATATAATGGCAAAGCTTTTCAAGAGAAATATGGACGTGATTAAATATATAGATAATAGAAAAAAAAACGTAAAACATACAAAATTTATATATTTTGTTGAAAAAAAAATCACTACCATCTGCTTGGAAAGCTTGGTAACTTGAAGTTTCCAGTTTGATATTTCGAAATTTACACATAAATATGCCACGATGTGCAGGCATATAAATCATTTTGGTGGTTTAATCATTGTAAAGCAAACTTGGGCGTGGTATACTAGTATTTTGTCTGCTATTTTTTTTTTTATTTGTATATATATAATCTTGCGTATGCTGCATGTACTCTGTGAGCTTTCATTTGGATCGATTGACATTTCAAAAGATCGGAGAGGTACCCATTAAAAAGATTCAGTGGATATCCCTTGTAGCGCTGGTCCTAATACGATAGCAGATGTAAACAAGATCGCAAAAAAAAAAAAGAACAATCACTAGCATGATCACATTGCACAAAACCACATTTTGTAACGAGCTCGGGGAACCGCGAACAGCGATCTCGCAGGCATCGCACGTCTTAATAATCGCTAAAAGGACCCAAAACAGTGACGGCTTCTCTTTCTCTCTCCCTGTCCTATATTACTCAGTTATCATATATATATATATATACATATATATAATATATATACACACATACATATGTGTTTGTATATACACATGGTTGTATATGGTTGTATGTATGTTGTATAAGATATATGTGTGCAGTGTGTGTGAGTGTGTGGTTGCACAAGCGCGAACGTCCGTGCCTCAGAGCAAGTCTTAAAACAAATCCCTGTGGGAAAATGTCAGATTTATTAATGCAAATCATAACGCCCTTACTCGAGTAGTAATCTTCGTCCAGAGGCCTCGTCTATCATGAACACTGACAGCCACTACCTGTAAAGTAGGTCTTGCTCGTGCCGTCTGTCATTTGATTTTTTGTGTTTTGTTTCTGTTTTTGCTTTAGGATATAGAAGAAATATGTCTCATTGTGCTCACCGTCATATAAACAAGTGAAGAATTCAGTTAATGTTTCTACATTATGTAGGGCTCCTACTTGTAAAGTGCAATGCGCCCCTTTGTCCCCATCAAATCTCCCCTTCAACCAAGTAAGAATACTTATAACTGCATTCAAAACCAAAATGACTGAGCTTCAAGAAGTTGCATAATTATACATGACAAAAATACATCATTTTTTTTTGTATGAACAAACATCGAGGATTTTGCGCCTCATAATACGGTTGGCTTGCTTATTTTATTCACTCACTTAATATCTCCAATAACCTCATTCTCTTTCGCATTTGACCCACTTTACTAAGTTTTCCCTCGTAAGCAAAGTCACTTATCACAATCCAGACATTGATATTTGGACTAACTTGTGATAAGTTTTATATATATATATATATATATATATATATATATGTATATATACATATATATATATATATATATATATATATATATATACATATATATATATATATGTATATATATATATATATATATATATATATATATATATATATATATATATCGTATTACTTTTTTGGATTGAAAATTTCCAAACATTTCACAAAAAGTGTGCCCGGATCGTTTAATTTCACTTAAAAAAGTAAAAATCTCCCATGAGATGGAGAGGATCCCCCCTTTCTATCGGTCGCTGCGCTCCCTTGTTTGCTCATCCACCAAATATTGAACACATTCTTGCACCCCCCCATGACTACATTTCTGCATACTCCTTCACATTCATCACTATAGAAAGAGATCAACATGAAAGAGGTCGTTGACATCTTTAGCACTGCGCAAATCGAAGAACTATGATGCTAAACTTAGTGTAGGCCCTACATGATACATTTGAACAATTCAATATACGCATGAAGGAAATCAGGGACCTTTTTTTTTCACGGCTGATGCATGTGTTAAACCAAACTCCAGGTGTAAAATAGATGCATTTTTTCTTTTAAATTTAAAAATGATATGCTTAAGTATAGTATACTCTCCCAGAAGACTGTACCTCCCTCGGTCACTTCATTCCCCCACAAAGGTCCATTACTTCTAGTTTTGACCCCCCCCCCCCCCCTTGTACGAGGCCTGGCCAAAAAAACAAAAAAAAAAACAAAAAATCATGCTACGTTTGTGCTACACATTTTACTTCGTGTACGCCAAGCAAGGATATTATTGTACTCACCACGTCTGCCTTTATTGTACAAGTCGGCTTCGATGAGATGAGGTTTATCGGCGAAGTCGAGACCTTTCTTTACCAGCAGCGTTTTGATCATGTCGGCCCCGCAGACGACCACGTCATTCGAGAACCCGATTCTGACCGAGTACACGGGCCCGTAGTCCTTTCCCCACTGCATCAGAGTTTCTGCGAAAGCGTCGTTGGTTCCGAAGGCGAACACGTTGCCGACAATCGGAAGACCAGGCGGCCCTGGAGGAAAGCCTTTCGGCTTCTGGTGTCGTCGTGCTACCAACGCTGCAGCGACGACGATTACGATCAGCGCCGAAGTCGACAACGACGGCGTGAAAGTCGACGCCATGGCACTTAGAAGCCACCCCATCCTGATGATGAACCTCAGTCGGCTAATATCAGGACCTGGTGGTAAAGAATGGCAACCAGTCTTCCTCAGCACGTACTAGACGTGGTGCTATTTTTCTAACCTGCAATATCCAGCCCTGTATGCGTCGGCTTAATGCATGCCAAGTTCAATCATGATTTGAACGTCTCAACATATCATTTATATTACTCCTCAGCTGATGTAGAATCACCACGATATTAGTTTCAGATGATATCAAGAAAGTCAACCCCATCATCACAGTCGTATGCGTACATCTGTTGTATTTTTTTAATGTGTACGAGTATTCTTGTCATTCAAAGATCCGAGATATAATACCCTTGCTATCTCGTCATGCGCTTAAATGCAAAGTTCAAAAGACACCATATCTCAGGAGCCAATGTAACATTTTTTTTTTTTTTTTTTTTTTTTTACACCGTGCCTTTGAGCACCTGGATTCATAGATCTCAGATAAAAGGTTACAGAACTTTTTTCCCCTTGCCTCAAAGATGACATTGAAGTTGATTGTCTAAAAGCAAGGAGCTGAGACCAGGTAGCTAAGACAACGGGCCAAAATTACGATTGTCGGCAAGGAACCTATACCTGTTTGACCGGAGGCTACGAAATAATACTGACGAGAGATGAGAAACGAACTGATATTGCACCATGCGATGAGCGAGGAAGAGAGAAAAACACAGAATACTCTCGTTCTGCGTGAATTGCGCCTTGAGATAGTCTTGTACAGTTTTCCCTCGTACCTCTTCAGTGCAGGCTGATGTTTTCGACAGCATCATTCTGAAGTCTACCCAAGATCCATTGTGATATTATCACTCAAACAAAGAGTAAAATAGCAAACACACACACACAAACCAAACAAAACAACAACAAAAACACGCAAACAAACATGCAATACAAACAAATAATTATGAAAATGTTTGGAAAATGAATGTTCACGTTGTGGCAAAATATTGAATGAGTCAATGAGTTTTATGAGTGCTTCACAATATACAAGCTTTGCTTTTTAGTGGACCTCTCAATTCTTTTTTTTTTCAACTGAAGCATGACTTTGTATTATTTCTTTTTGCCAGTATGCGCTCTTATGTTTATCGGTATTATTTATCTATTGCAAATGCAAATGTTTGTGTTTATGATGTGATTCCTGATTCATCTTATGTTATGTTTTGTTGGAAAAAGAAGAATGAAAATAGATGAATTGAATTGAATTGAATTGAAATGAGAAAATAAGGAAAATACACGCTCGGCTTTAAATGAATGTTAATCCTGCTTCTGTTGATATATATAGTGAAACAAAAAAAAAGATAATATCATTTTGACACGCATTATAATAATGTCACATTTAGTCAGAAGTCTAACTTGCAAATCTCGGATATACAGCTAATTTGTAAATGCAAAGCGTACTGCTGAATATGATATACGCATTAATCATGTAGTATTATACGTGTTTTCATTGGTCTCACAGTTTTATTCGTCGTTATTTTGATTGTGGTTCTCAAACGATCAGAGGTTTTCAAGGTATCGATTTTATAAGTGTATAGTTTTTCGATCAGTCATATTGTCAACTCTTAACTCACATCATATATGAGCAAAATCCATTGACTACGACTATTTCTCGTCCTATATACACTGCAGATGTTATTTCATGAGTTCCAGTGTACTACAGTTAGTTGCGATGTCACATTAAGCCTTTGCGTGCTTTGGGTACTGATTAGCACAGAAAACCTCGTATCGTTTCACACACTGTCCAAAGTCCCTGGCACAGAAAAGGTTATAGCACTATCTTCACGAGTACGAACACGAACAAGGTGTCCCGGGAAACCAAATAGCCCAAACTGCACTTATCACGCTAATCAAAGTCGATCTTACATATACGGGAGGCTAAATACCCGGGCAAGAATGAGTTGATTTATGGACGTCTGTTAAGTAGAGGCCCTCCTTTATAGGCACTGATCAAAGTCAGCGCGCTTTTGATATCACCTTGATCTATAAGCCTATGGCATTGTCGAGATAAAATTAATGTTCTCGCAGACAGGCGATAAGCGAGGTGAAATATGGACGTTGCTCCATTGTTGCCGTTTGGATTCGGAGACCCCGAAAATTAGATCAAAAAAGCGTATTTGTGGAGACGCCTATTTGTAATTGCAATGGCTTTTATGTAGGTTTTGCTTTTCTAGCCCCGGTAAGATTGTGATCAGAATTTGTAAGGGCCCCTCGAGTTCTCTTTCAGATAATGACGATTATTGTAACTGTTGTTAAAAGTTTTCATTAAACATGCGACCCTGCGCACTTCAGTGCGTTTTTCCTCTATTACTGCAACTGCCTAAACATTAATACCTCTGTCTGGTATAGCATTATTCCTTAGGGATATTTCTAAACGTAAATCGAATCATGGTGATTTTATTCACAACTTGCATGTCTTAGCTAATCGTTTTCTATATAGAAATGTGGGTCATCTGCGCTAAAATTAGCGTAAGCGTGATATTCATTTACTTCAAATATTTCGCTTGCCCCTCGCGAGAGTTCTACGTCATACTTGGGATCTTTATGACACCGTCACAAAGGATGTCATATTCACTCTTTACTTATCATCAGTACAGAAACACTTAACATTGTATTTTTGTTTATCTCATGTACATTATTGTATTGTGCAAGTTTGATTTGTTGGTGATTTTCAAAATATATCTATGATGAAATCAAATCAAATCAAATCAAATCAAATCAGAATAACATGAATATTTACAATAAAATAAATCAATGTTTCTTTTTGTCAGCCATCACTCATTTGCCTCTGCAAACAGAGGGAAACATAAAACAATCCAATGAGAATATAACTTCAAACCAACAAAAAGGCAGGGTTTTCCTGAATTTTGGGTATGTGGGGACGGGGTGAGGTGAAAATAGATGCTGCGATGAAATCGTTTTACTAATACGAGTGTTTGCAATAGTCCGGTTTTGACATCTTTATCATAAATGTTATATCATGCACCTTTCTATAGCTAAGATAGATGAAGGTAAAGATTGTTTCATACTTTTTCTATTTTCCCCATTAATTTTATTTCAGTTATGTTATTGTGGCATGTTATGATGAATTTATTTTGTTGGGCTTACATTATATAACTTTCACAGATAACTAAAATAAATGGAAGTTTATTTGATAGCCACTACATTAGGTGCTTATCATTAGGCGAGTGTATCCCAACACAAGAAGAGGCAAAACCCACAAACCGTATTAACATAATGTTTGCAGAGTAAACAAAACGATGAATATAACTTTTCTTTTGGAACAAAAACTTGACCTAGTATATTTTCCAGCGTCACTCTGTCACACACGAACGCACGCACGCACGCACGCACACACACACACACACACAAGTCAAAGCCAATGTCTCTGTCTATGTTTAGGAAAGTCTAAATGCATGCTGCTTGGCATGATTTCGTCGTAATTAGATTACGTGATCCTATCCTAAAACAAAGCAATACAATTATATAATCCGAGTAATTGTCCCAATTGACGAAATGAAATTTGTGAATACAGGCGTAGTATATGCATCGCATCTTCATAACAACAAAGAAGACATGAATCAGCTTATAAATCTGATAATACTCACCTTGATCTCCTGTTTTTGAGCTCGCGATACCCAGCTTCTTCGGGCATTGTTTGAAATTTTGGACTGTTGCATGTGCAAGGAGGTCTTTGAAGTTACCCTCGCCTGATTAGAGAGAGCACGTCGGAGCAAAGGGCCGAGATAAGTGGGGGTCCGTGTGGCGACTAGGCACCCCTACTTCACTGGTAACCGGAACAAAGGTCAATGCTAAAATGACACACATGGCGGAGTTTTATCAATATTGCATCGGCGATGATTTGCGTTATGTACGGATGACCGGACCACAAAGACGGGGGTGGCACCTTGGAGAAGGCTGTATTATAGGGGTGCGTAAGCGATACGTGTTCAGACGAGATGTTTGCCCTCATCGCTTGTTGCGCACGGTGACGATTAGCTAAACTTTTTTTTTTTGCGTTTTCATTGACATCAAGCTTAAATCAGTTTGACCCTATGATAATTTTTCCTTTTTGTCTGTTTGTTTGTTGTTGATTTTTTCCTTGCAAAGGCTAATCTATAGTAATATGAAAAAATAAGAAATATATTAGATTCCAAAAGCTTACAGGTTGCAAGTTTGAACTCATAATTTTTTTTAAAATCTCAGACACATACACACACGCGCGCCAGCACACACACACACACACGCACACTCTTTCTCTATCTCTGTTTTTTCTCTATGGAAAACGCGTTTGCATGCGTACGTAATTTGATGTGAATATCTTCCTTCATGCATGCCGATGGCAAGAAAATATTTGAAGTTGTATACTGTTGGTCATAATTACGTCTCACGTACAGAGAAATAAAATGTCAATTATTTTTTCATCAGTTATTAGATCAATTAAAGATTATCGTCAGTCTTTAAGGGACATTAGGCCTATACATATTTCTTAATGCAATTTACTACATTCTTATCGTAAAACGCTTACCATATAATGATTCATTTTAATGATTACTTTAATGATTACTTTTCAATGGATGTGATTCAAAATTCCTACAAATATTCTGTACTCATGTACGCGTTTTATATATCACTTTGTATTACTTTATATGGAAATAGAATTGCTTGATTTTGAATTTGAATTTGAATGATTGCTTTTCAATCGATATTATATATACATGTACATAATATGATGGTAACACAGCAAAGTCAATATGTCTATTCCTTGCTTTATATGACTCTGAATGCAATTATTCATTCCTCGTGTCTATAATGATCAGCCAACCTTTCTTTAATCAACATAGACTCTTATATAATGTAACCATAATTATGTAACATTTTTGCAATAAAGCCTAGATATAAGAAGATATCACTATTTTTCTCATTAAACCATAACTGTAGACGGTTTAGTCTGGAAACATTCTTATTTTAAGTATTGTTCACGTTTTGTATATTTAACAATACTTAACATCGGTTATACTGGTTCAAATTTTCACATTGGTTGTTTCTATCCCTAACTCACACTTTAGAACTATTTTGAAGCACTAATGCTGGGTTTTGTTTCATCTGCAAAGGGTAAATTATACCTTTAATAATCAAAGTTACAATTGTTGGTTTTATAGCAACATCAGGGATTGCAGCATTTTTAACCCCCTTTATTAGCACAGACTAACGTTTCTTTACATTAAAGCAAGTTATTCTGGTCAGTCACTAAAGTATTCATTGCTCTATCTTAAGCTCTTCGTTGAACAATAGGGTGTCAACTACCGCGCCGTCGTCATTGTGTGAGATGTATATATAGTGTCATCGGTGTACAGTGAGGTTTGATATAATCGTTCTTATTTAGTCAGGTTGTTTATATAGGGAACTATGAAAACTAAAAGACCCAATTTGACACCTTATGGTATTCCATAAGATTTACCTTTGCATCGTGAATGGCACACCATTGACAACAATGCTTTAAAACGTATCTTGTAAGTTTCGAGGGGGGGGGGGGGTATACGTGCTGATGGGCAAATATACAGGTTTTCGATGAAATTTGTGATCAGGGCTCCATTCCATAAAAAGTTAATAGCAACTCTTGCTGGAAAGGCAATTGTAATGGTAACAACAAGAATCTGTATAGTTTTCTGATTGGCTGTTGCTATGGGAAGTTGCCATTCCATCAAGAGTTGGTATATCCTATCTAAACATCTTTTATGAAAATGGGCCCAGGTCCGTTCTTACAAAGATGCATAAGTTATGACAGTGCTATTTCACACTATAAATTCACAACGACTTAAATTTTAAAAGAGTAAAATTAGATGAAGTGTATGGCAGAGGCTTCATCAAAGTGGAACCGACTGTTATGGAATTTTATAGTTCCACTTGTTTTGTTTTTTTCTTTTCTCAGAAACAGTGTTGGTCGAAACCAAATACACAAGTATCATCCAGTCACAACTGTACAATTGATTTGCGCTCAGGAATTAATGATGTTAACAAACAATCATGGACTTTGAAATTTAAATTGTTAATATAATGTATATTTTCATTGTGTATCTTCTGGAAAATGTTAAAATAATGTATACTTTATATGTTTTGTTATGTTTTTTGTGAACAATTGAACAACTTGGAAATTGAACTACAACTAAAGTAAATACCAACAATACGAACTAAATACTTTAACATTTTAAAGTGCTCTAGAATGTATACACGTATTTTCCAAAAAGTTCCAGACTGTGTGTGTGTGGGGGGGGGGGGGGGGAGGGCGTATCTCGATCACCCCTTTACATAATTCTCGTGTATTGGTATGCCTTTATTACACAAGCAGATACCATGAAAAGTGAAGAGAATTCTCCTCTTTATTTACCTCTTTTGCCAGGGATAGATATATTGACATTGACGCTCATTAACATAATTCGTCACAACTCAGACGACTCGTGTATGAGGAATAAAATGCACTAAAACTATAAAATATTGGGCCAATTTAGAAAAAAAAAATCAATGAATACGTACTCAGTCAGCTTAATCCATGCCATCCCGTCTTGATACAGTTATTGTTTTTTTTTTAATTATTATTCCTTAATTCTGTCTTGTATTCTACCACGATTAACAAAATAAGTTGAAGGACAAATCCTGAATGAAACTCAATGGCATTGCCCCTTTCCTGCATGCCGTGTGTGTCATAAACTATTAAGGCACAAAACGTAAGAATCTATGAGGTATAGTTAGTTTGACTTGATTCATACACATTGATAGATTTTCCTATCTAAGATATCGGAACAAATTGTGGAAAAAACAAACAAACAAAAAGAGCATCTATATTGTGAAAGAAATTGCTAAAAGATAATGTGACGAGAACAAATCCAAACTCAACGTTAACTTGGAGCAACATCGACCTCGATAACGAAAAATGTCATGGCAGGAACAATTCGAAGTTTTGAGGTCTAGTTGTTTGTAGATCAGATTTGACCTATAGTGCCTATACGAAGTGAAACACCACGAGTTTGCTTCTGCAGTGTATTAATACGTAAAAGAGACTAAGGCTAATTTGACTTTCATTTCATGTCATGTATATGTTAAGTTTCCACACAAATTATACAGCGTTGTATTTGCAACATACATCCATGACAAAATGTAAAGTAACACATAAAATAAGTTCAGTAGTTAAAGACTATCATAACATCTTACATGACACAAAATCAGTTGAAGTCAATCTCAAGTACATTACATTCCTGACGGATGAATAAAATTGTCGGCAGTGGGAACAGCAGATGCTTGTGAGAGTAGGTCCCCAGAAAAAAAAAAAGAGTCAAACACAATCAGTTACACTCACGCACTGACACTGCACGCACGCAAGTGCAGCTGGACAAGCGTGCGTGCGCACACACTCACAGATAGCAAAGAGAAGAGAATGAGAAAGAGGGAGGAGAAAACCCCAACAAGATCGTCATGGGCGGGGACAGTATCAATGACGGTGCCTGCAGCTGCAAGCGAAAAGAAATATGAGAGAAAAGAATTGAAAATGGAAAGAAAAAACAATCTATATCGATATTAGTTATTTCAAATCAAATGATAAATCATATTAATTCATGTTATCACCAGAGTATTGCAAAAGTTTTTTTTTTTTTCAGTTTACGTTTAAATGAATAACATTCGGGCGTTCGTTGCATTTCCCTGTCTAAAGAATTCGAAAGATTGGGGCCATTATAAATAAAAGTATATTGCAGCATTTGTAATCTAGTTTCCGGTATATGGTTTATATCACTCCGTCGTATTATATAATATATATATATATATATATATATATATATATATATATATATATACATATATATATATATATGTGTGTGTGTATTTAGATATTAAGAGTAAAAATAGTCGTTTAAACACCGCAGGAGCCATTTTTTTTTTTTTGGCTCCTGCGGTGTTTATACGACTGTTTTTACTCTTGATATCTATTTACTACACACCGACGCAGAACTTTCATATTTTGATATATATATATATATATATATATATATATATATATATATAGCGCAAGAATAAAAGACTGGTAAAAATACGGTAAATATCTAGCCTGACAAACAACCAGTAACAACGATCCTAATCAAGACACTGTCAATAAGCAAGATTAGCATGGCGTATTTCCAGAATCAACGACCTATATTTATCGTTTATCATCTAGAACTCCCCTCACTGTGTCATCTTCTTCTTCTTGTATTTCCTTCTGTAAAAGAACAGTTGTAATACCTTGAGCTGAAAGAAATAAATTAGCTGCTATACAGAAAAAAAAATGATCTTGATTAGCAAATCTTTTGAGAGCACTTGCATCACAAAGTGATCTCATTCAATCTCTATCGTGAGATGCGATTTGTGCGTCCCTCACAGCTGCTTATATTTCAATGCAAAATTGGAACCCTTATATGCACAGCGTAATCAAAACTATCCCATTGTGTGATATAGACTATATATGATATATATAGGCTATAATATCACACAATATACATATACATACACACACACATATATAAATATATGTATATGTATATGTATATACATGTATATATGAAGAGCTTGCAACCAAAAGGAGCTAAATCCATTGAAAAATGATGCATTTAGCGCCTTTTGGAAGCAAGCTCTTCATATACATGTCTGTATAAGTAGGGCCTATATGCATCTTGGTAAATATGTATAATATGTTTGTATGATATGTTTGCATGATATATTTATATGTGTATGTGGTAATGCGCGCGCCAAAATCTTTCTATACACCTGCTGAATCTCATTTGAAAATCGGTCTTACGTTTTGTAAAAAGCTGTATAATTTGAGGGGGAAAAAGATGATTTTACCATGGTGAAACAAAAGGAGAAATTTGAATAGGAATCAGATGTAGCTTCATCTAATCTTGTTATGACTAATAATCAAATATAGAGTGAATTAATCATCTTACTCACAGCAGAAAAGACTTTTTCTACTTTCATCTTTAAGTTTCGCTGAATCTGCCTTCATTATATAGGCCTGTACTCATCCATGTCTGACTTGAACTCTCTTTCATATTTTGTTTTTAAACGAGTCACTGAGATATAAAATAATATTGTCTTTGCCTACCATGACGTGGGATCACCACAGCATAGGCTCATAGGATCAATAACGATAAAGTCTTACCTGACTTCAAATCCGTCCCGGTGATTTCATTCTTGGGTATGTTTCACAAAGAATTAAAGTCGATCTTAAAAGTCACGATCATCCTGACATCATGGTATGCCGCTAGTTTTCTTGTTCGCTTTTATTGAATGTTTTCTGAATCCACTTCAAATTGTTATCAAAGAGCTTTGCTATAAACACTGAAGAGGCAATTGATTTTGATTTTATTTGAGTTGAGTTGATTTGATTTCTGAATGTATTTTTCATACATAAATGAAATGCAAAGTCAATAATGAACGAACTAATTGAGCACAGTGTCACAAATATATACACACTATGCAGTAGTTTATGTACATGTATGATGTACTCTATGCATGGTTCTTGTACTATGTGTATGTATACAGGTTGACCAGATTCATGGAGAACTTTCTATTTGGTATAGATACAGTACATACAGGTTGACCAGATTAGTGGAGAATTTTCTATTTGGTAAAGCTACAGTACATTCATGTGACATTTCCAGGGGATTACATGGACTTTGTGATTTAAGATTTGGCTGTAATGCATGTAAGTTATCACACTCTTATTGTACTGATTGTATATATATTGATTATTGTCTGTACCCAAAATACCACTGTTAATAAACCGCCTGAACATTAGTTGATTGTTTCTTTTGTGCGATCATTCTCAGTGTGATTTTGGTCGTAACAACAGCAATTTGAATCTAAAAATTAAACAAAGATAAATGATTAATTCAAGTATCCATTTTTTTTCTAACACAACGCAAAATGAAAAAAAAAAAAACAGGCATTAGTTTATGCATATATTAATGCAAACATAGGATCCCGTGTATTTGTCGTTCAAAGACAAATTAAGCAACTCTGGATGTTACAGAAATACAGGAGACAATCACCATAAGCAAACGCTTGACGAGGACAATGGCCTCGGAAATGATTGTCTAAACAATACGACAGAGTAAGACTATATTACTAGTATTCAAGTCACCACTCACTGAGTGGTGATAAAGAGAGAGAGAGAGAGAGGGAGGGAGAGAAAAGAATGAGGCGAAAGAAAAAGAAAAAAAAAAGGTGCAGCGGTGCATTGTGCAAAATTTCGAGTAAATAATTCATAATTATATTTGTTTCCATGCTTATATCATTCCTGTGTGTGTGTGGGTGTGTGTGTGTGTCCGTGTGTGTGTTTGTGAGAGAGAGAGAGAGAGAGAGAGAGAGAGAAAGAAAGAGAGAGAGAAACGCTTATCGTAAAAATAGTAACCCCTAGTTAAAAGCCTGTCTAATTGCGGCGGTGAAAAAGAAGTGGCATCGAAATTATTGAATGATTAATGTTCCTGTCGATCAAGACACTCATGCGTAAGCTGACATGACCATCATTAATTATGAAATGCTGAGGAAAGTATGTAGCGGCATGTTTTCCCGCAGCACACATTTTTTGAACAAAACACCCCACAGCTCACAGCATTCAGACAATCGTAGGAACACTCAAATCTGCATGTGATGTATCGCAGTTTCAGGACCGTAAGTAGGGAGGGGGGGGGCATTCAGGGGTTTCGAACACCTCCCCCCCCCCCCCCCCGGCGAGCAAGATTTAATTGCTTGAATAAAAAGAAAAGAAAAGAAAAAGGAATATGAAAACTTCTTTTTCTTGAGATTTCAAATTTTCAAAGGTTTAACCCCCTTCTAAATCCCCCTTCGTCGGCATTCATGGTTGGGCGGTGGTTGAAAGTCGTTACTCTGAGTGAATGGCTGAGTGAGATACCTTGAGAGTCGGTATGACTCAAACTTGACTATGGCCGTAAACAGGTAGGAGAAAAGATTGTCAAAAAAGATGATCAGTACTAAGAAAATCACGCATCTGTAGGCATAAGGAATCCATTCACTGATGCCGTTTATTTTTCCATTGCCATCAATGAGCGCTATCCACCTCCTAGTATGTAGTGAAGACACGCATGCGAAACATTATGAAGGAGACGGCATATCACATTTTTTTTTTCGAATAGGTAATCGTTCTTTGTTTGGCGCTTTTTCTAGCACCTTAAATACATAATCAACATATCGTCTTCTGCTTTTTGACTGAAAAAATTTCCAAATATTCCACCGAAAGTGTGCAACAGATTACTGATTTTCAATCTTATAAATGCAAAAGCTTTGTGACTTACAGAATACTTCAAACCAAACTATCAAAGCTGAGCAAAGAATCGAATTTTCCTTTGAAGCAGGGCACGGTCTCGGAGGGATATATACATGATATATGTGTATATATAAAGGACAACTAGTTCCATTAGTCCCCATAAAAACCCTGTAGTATGGGAACATCCTTTTTTAAAGAAAGAGTTACAAAGAAATAGACATCCAAGTTAACAACAGGAAATAAGCATCAGATTGACTCCCATCTTCTGACGCTTGTTTTGTTTTGTTTTTTGAGGGGGGGGGGGGGCGGGCGGAAGATCATTAAACTTACAGGCAAGTATCTTCTGGACGTCCAACCTTTCGAAACAATAACCTATGTCTCCGTTTGTCAGTAACAAAGATTGTTCTTGAATTAAAACTAAATCATCTTCTGGGACTAAATCACCTCCTTTTATAGGTGGCTGGCAATGCATGTGAAATTGTGCAAGCTGCCAGGAAACTCCACTCCGCACCCAGCACTATACCGCATTCAATCGAATGCTTTGACAAAACATGGCACGATAGAAGCAGAATGCGACCTAAGCGTATCAAATGGCTATATACAGAGAACTAACCAGGATCAGAGTTTATTCCATCAACTGATCATGCAGCCCAAATGCTGACAAAGTGGGACTTACAATGAGTCTACTTACTGAATGATATGAATGGTATATCGATAATGTGAGCCCCTTACACAAAAGATAAACGATTTGGAAATCAGTCTTGCTAGATCGTGTAAAGTATTTTACAGACAAGTCTCAAACCACTCGATTTATATATATACATTATATATATATATATATATATATATATATATATATATATATATATATATATATATAATGTATATATATATTATATATATTAAATATATATAATATATATATATATATATATATATATATATATATATATATATATATATATATATATTATATATAAATATAATATATATATATATATATTATATAAATATAATATATATATACATTATATATATATATATATATATATATGTGCAATTGTGTTTCATATTATATTCCTGGTTACAATTATCATTGTTCCGCTTGTGCTGCTAGCATTTTGTGCACTGCTTGTAAATAGTGGAACAATCCGTTAGTCCCATTCAGTGCGTATATATAGACATGCGTGTAGATATTTTAATGCATATTGCTTACATGAGTCGATAAAGAATGATGAATGAGGAGTTTAAGAAATTACTGTATACATAGGCCTACATTAAAAAGAAACCAATCCGTAGATAATTTCTATAATGATAACAGTACCGTGACTTGTGTCAAGTGGTATACCATTCTGCTATAGAATATAGTAAATCTTATTCTTTATTGGTGTCAGGTACCTGGTCAAAATAAAATGGAAAGAGAAGGATGATAAGTGTATTATACTTCGGAAAATTCAGTAAGGAGTATACTGAGAGCGATAGCTCTCCCCTCCTCACCCCCCCCCCATTCCATGTATTCGTGCACTTCTCTTACTGAGTGCTTTTTAAAAACTTCCAAAGCTACTTCCAATAATATAAGCGACCTTTATGGCCGATGACAGACAACAAGGTCAAGATTTGTGGTGCATGCGTGTGTACATAATTATGTATGACTTGTCACACAGGATGGCAAGACATAACGCTTGGGTTTTGAAGTACATTGATTGTACATGTACAGCGATGCATCTCTTTTAGTTGCCAAACTTGAGAGGTGTTCAAGGGCAAAAGCGATAGAAAAGAAGTGTACATGAATCTCACTGTTAACGAAGCAAACATAAACGCAGGCATTGTCCGTTGACATTTTACCAGTGTAGGTCTAGACATTGCGTAGAGAAAAGGCTGTGTGTACTGTATACAACTTAAAGGGGAAATCCAGCCCAAATATAAGTTAGTCTGATAAGAAAGAGTAAAAATATTACAAGTTCAACGGTATAATTTTGATCGAAATCGGATCAAAAATAAGGAAGTTATGACATTTTGACGTTTCGCTATTTTTTTTTTTTTTGGGGGGGGGGGAGGGGAAACAGTTCTTGAACAGTCAATATGAATAACATTTATGCAAATGGCAAAGTGAGCGTGACATTCCCTCACAACTTACCATACATAAAATTTTGAAATTTCCAGTTTTCATTCAAACGCAATTATGCCCGAGGCTCAAATCCTCGTATATCTAAATGATCACTATTCTGGAGTTATTCAACCAGGGATAACATCATGTTTCAGACTTCAGTGACAGAAACACTAATTTTCGTCATTTTTTTTAGTACACGATCAATGGAAAATGTGAGGGTATGACATGGTTAGCTCACTCATTTGCATATTCATATCCACTGTACAAGAACTGTTCTGCAGAAATTAGCAAAACTTCAAAATGTCATAACCTTCCTTATTTTTCATCCGATTTCAGTCAAATTTTTACCGTCGAACTCGTATGATTTTACTTTTTTTTTTATCAGACTAACTTATATTTGGACTGGATTTCCCCTCTAAGCGGTCTGACGACGCTGTCCCTCTATTTGGGCATCCGTCAATTGTCAAAGTGATTGCGCCGGCGGAGCAAGATCGACCTCAGCCACCGGGAGGGTTCAGGGATGGCGGAAAACTTCAGGCGGACAAGGCACTTCATGACGGGACCTATGGCTGGGTGTCGGTAGGCGTAGATGATCGGGTTGATGCAGTGGTTGCAGGCGATGACGAGGAAGGAATAGAGACAAGCACAGGCGGAGCCGCGAACTATGCGAGCTAAAAGACAGGCTAACTCTGGACAGACACACAGGTAGGAAGCAAAGACCACCAGCAGGAGATTCTTCGTGGTCGCCATCTCGTTCCTACGGCGATTTTTCGCCTTTTGGTCCAACATTGCCTTCGTCATCAAAGCGGATAGGTTGCTCGGCTGCGATAGTGACGAGTCGTTGACGTGCAGACGGTTGCCAGAAGTTTTGGGTGGGTTTCTAACATGCTCATCTTGCTCGGCGCGCAGAGTGTCTGAACGTCCTGTTGAAATTGCGTTCGGCAATACGCAGACCTCATTGAACGCAGATTCACTGTCATGTGAAAGGGTTAATTGCTCAGCGCTGTTGACAATAGCTGTGGCATCTACGCTTTCTGTTTTTCTTTCGGCATCCGTTGACTCTGCGATGAATTTTCCACAAGATCCTCCAGAGGTCTCACAACGTGAAGATGGCTCAAGCTCTGCGCCCTGACAGCGATGTCTAGAGAAGCCGGTGACTAAATCAGCAGCTAAGGGGTTCATGAAGTCTCTTGCGTTTGCCATTGTGTGGCGCCTTTTGTCTGTAGGCAAATCGCACGAGTTCGGGAGTTTCACCATGGAACCATCAAGCGCACCACTGGAAAGCACTGTATGTGGAATTTTAGACACAATGAGTTTAGGACATACATTTGATGTACTGGGATGACAAAGACTTGATTCTGAATTAGGCTGGTGCACCTCGTTGGACAATGATTTTAAACTGTATTTCTCTTGTCTCTCATGACCATTGGCTTTAGGAACATTAGTCTTGTCTAACTGATAACCCGAACCACTCCACGCCGTAGCTGATGGACTGTTTGTCCTACGTTTAATTGTCGTAGAAGAGTCGTCATCGAATTTATGACTTCGTTGTTCGGAAGATTGTCTGTGCTGACCTAGGTGCACTGGTGACATTGTCCTGTTCACATTTCGTCTTCCGCGCTTCACGTGACAGTAAATCTTAAGGTAACAAAATATTATCATAAGTATTGCGCTATTGGAGTTGAGAAAAGCGACAACATCATACAGATGCAACTCGCCGTCACTACCGGACGATACGCAGGTGTGGGCGTTAATGTAGTAAGTTATTGTGTCGAGCTTGGAGACGTCGATTATGACGATAGCGAGAGCAGGAAAGCCCCAGACGAATGCGATGATGAACGATATATTCCTCTGGGAAAACCAGCGTCTGTAGAGTTCTCGTGTTTGTGAGATGAGGATCATACGTTCAAACGCGATAATAGCAAGAGTAAGGATGCTGCAGGAGATGCAGACGATGTTGAAGGCAGAAAATATGAGCTTAAAACTCGCCGAAGACACCCTTTCATCGTTGTCCACCATTTGGATGATGATGACGACTTGTGCCGGCAGAGTCAGGCAGGAGAGCAGGTCGCACACAGCGAGGCTAGCTACGAGGCGATTGATCCTGGTCTGCAGCTTTCTTGATGCTACGATAGCAGCCAACACCAAGCTGTTTCCGATAACACCGCTGATGGATACCAGACACAAAAATGCTGCCGCAGCCGACAAATGCTGCTTGGAAATTTCAGATATTATGCTCGTCTTCAGGCTTGCATCTGATGACTGCTCTGTCTCGTTGCCAATCTGAGAGAACTCCATGATGCCTCGACTGTTTTACCATGGAGAACTACCCAATGAATTTGTGAGAGAGACGACAAAAAAAAAAATAATAATCTCCGATTTTCAGCATGAAGTCGACGGCACGACGTTCGCTAAACTGCCAATTATGGAAGTGAGGAAGACGTGACATAATATATGTCGCACTTGTCGCCGAAGGTCTTAGTGTGTAAGCTGACAAAAACATCATTTAATGAAACGTGCGGCGATTAAGGAAATAATGTCGCAGCATGAATTCACTGACCTACTCTTTTTTTTTTCCTCCCGAAGTCTCTTGCATTAGAAAGCTTTGCCACAGATTATCGTTCGTAGCTCCATCTCGATTTCGCTGATACCGCCTCGCGGCAGAATGGGGGGGGGGGGGGGGGGAACCCAAGACTTTAGAACCTTTTTCCCCCTCATGAATACAAACAAATTCTTGGTAAGTTTCTTGGCTGCTTGATTAGTTATCATTATTAACAAGAAATGCTTGTTATCACACGCAAGTATCTGAGAGGATGGCGGACGTATACATGGTGGATTTTTTTTTTCTTCCGCTTAAGGGCGATTGTGTTATCAGTCATTACCTCCCAGAGTTCTTATTGAGTCATGATGCAAAATAAACGTTGCATGACTTATTTAATACGTAATAGCTAGGTCTATGCTGATATTGAGCGTAAGCCAATATGATAATTGATTTGATTTTGATTTGATTTGATTTATTGGTTTCTGTATCATCATTGTACATGCACATTTATGTACAAACATAAATATAAGTTGTTCACAGAATATTTTTTTTTTCTTCATTGCTTTTGCACAATGTACAGCAAAACGTAAAACAAACATACAACAATGAATAATACAGTGGGGCTACAGCAAAAGCGTGGCTTGATTTGCGTGCAGCCCCCGTACATACATAATACACATCGGAAGGAAAAAAGGAGGGATTGATGACTTGCATAGAGATAGGATAGTTGAAAGGAGAAAGGGAAAAGAGAGGTTTGTCTGCTTTCACTAAAGGTTTATACAAAGTAAGATCACCTGTATTACTGATTAGCAAAGCATGACAAAATATTTTCTCACCGAGGTACAGGTGAACAGTTAATACAGGTGATGGTCGGCTATAATCTATGATTACGTAATAAATTAAATATTTCTGCGAAAGAATTGTTATGATGATATTAACAAATGACGATGGTACTGATAATATATTTGATTTAATGTTATATAGTTATGAAGATAGCAATGATGATAATGATAATCATGCACTAATATTCTGATATTGAAATAAGACATTAATTGTCTCTTTATACAGTTCTGGTGCTCCGAGTCCTTCAATTCAACTCAATAGTTTATTTATTTCCATTAAAAAAAAATGAGTCAAAGCGGTACATGTGTCAATCGACTTTCATTCAACTGATAAGGACAGTTTACGGAACACAATATAAAATATATACATGAATGATATTATACAAAAAAAAGAAACAATATACAACTTTGTCATGGTAACAAAAAAGAAGAAGTATAATCATAACGATGGAAAAGAGAGTTCCACTAAAAAGCCAAGCTTGTAGGACGTGGAACACAATTCATAATACTGAAGTAAAACTGACATTTCAGCTAGTCTCTCGACGTCTCGACAAGACACATAAGAACTTATTCCAAGCTATATCACTATATAACTTGCATAAATGCTAACTGTTCCAAAAAAAAAAAAAAAAAAAATCTTCTTGGCGAATCGGGATTACATTCCTGCATGCTTGTGTTATTTATATACAATAATTTGAAATGATCTATATTTGTATGCCAGTTGCTGAAATCAATACAACGTATAGTCAAAATAAACAACAACAACGACGACGACGACAACAACAACAAAGAAATGTGAAAACTAGACGGGAGATTATCTCCGTCATCATTATCGTATCATAGCAACATTGCCTGTCAAGGATGTACATGCATCAAATAATCATGTGCATGAAAAAAAAAAATGAATATCATTATAGATGATGGATCATCACGGTAGGTTTGACTGTAGCTGGTATTTCAAATATGACATTTACCTGTGTGTGGAAATGACCGTGCTTATCAGCACAGCCTTGTGTGTGTGTGGGGGGGGGGGGGGATGGATGGGTGTCTGTGTGTGTGTTTGTGTTTTGTTCTTCGACCCCCCCCCCCCCCGCCCCCATAATGTTATCTAAAAGCAAAGTAAAAAAGAATATAACTTGTCTGGTTTTCCTGTCATGATTATGAAAAATATACAAAAGCATAATAACGATAATAAATAGACCCGAAGGAAATGAAAATAAATGAATATTGATTGATTGATTAATTGTATTCCTGAATTTCTTTTTTATACATAAAGGTCAGTTTAACGAACTAATTGAGTACAATATTATTTGAATCTAACAGTTGAAACAGATGAATGATTGTTTCAAATTCGCTATTTCGAAGGCTTGTTTATCCGAAAATGAAATAGGGTTCGTTATTCCGAAGGTTCGTTAATCCGAAAATGAAATAGGGTTCGTTATTCCGAAGGTTCGTTGATGCGACAATGAAATAGGGTCAGTAAGGAACCTTCGGAATAACGAGCTTTGTTTCAATATCGGATTAACAAACCTTCGGAATAACGAACTGTAACCGTGATATAGTGCATTCATGTGTCTTTTGTGTTTATGTTTGTTGTGTACGTTCAGTTCGGGGCCCTTTCATTAACGATAGCAGTGAATAGAAAAAAAAAAATAGATATGAAGGAGCAACATGCTCTAATAATAAGACATATATTGAGTTAACATCATATCTTATTTAAAAGCTGTTTTTGAATCTTGTCGGGTAAAGAATTCCAAACATCAGGGTCATGATGTTTTCAAAGATTTTTGTGCTAAAACAATAAAATCTTTGGTTTTCAAGATGGTAATCAGATGAACGGCGAGTTGGGTAGGAATGAATACATGTAGTGGCATTAGGAATTAAAAAAAAAATCATTGAACACCGAGGGAAGTCGGTTGAACGTGTATTTGTGCATAGAAACTGCTGTTTAACATAATTTACCTATAATGTTTTTATTGAGAAAACAATGGGTCAGAGGGAGATAAGTAGTGAGAGTTTACAATCATCCGCACTGCTCGTTTTTGTAAAAGTGATATTTAGTTTGTTTTAATTGAACCACAATTTCTCCACACGGTGCTGCAATATATACGTAACATAAGCACATACAAAATAAGCAAAGACTTTGGAGAAGCCAAGTTTGTCTGGTGGTAAAAGATTCCGATACCTCTAGAAACTGAATAATGAACATTATGTGTGTAAACATTCTATAAGACAAATTAATTTGAATCAAGAGTAATATACCTAAGAATTTAGTAGATGTCTTTTCAACATTTGGCTGTCCGTCAATTCACAAAATAACGATACAGTAATCAAATACAATAAAGATAATTATGCAACTTATGAGGATGAGGTTGTGACTCCATTCTCTTGCACTTTCTTGGTATGGCTATTTCCTGACCATTGTAAGCACCTACCGTGCCAAACATGCACTTTATGAAATTAATTCGGGAATTGTCTACAGTATTAAAAAGTCACTTTGACGAAAATCAAGTTTCCTGTTTTTGAAGAGGAAGAATAATCTCCCGAATCACGTAAGGGCCGGGCTTTCTTTCCTGCAGTTTTTAGGAACTATAATCTCTTAATGGTTTAGGATTTCATACACAAAAGATGCATTGACTTTAAGCAAACAGGAAAACAACAACAACAACAAACTTAATATACCTTCAAGCAGAACGCAAACATTTTCAACTGAAGCAGCTTTATTTAAATTGATACAAACTTGAATGCAAACGAAAATTTTGCGTGATTTACTGTTCTTTTTTGGGGGTATTCATCCTTTTTAAATATTTTCACTATTACCAATAACATTCGAGGAATAATTATTATTTCAATGAGGAGACTTTCATCCCATTGACAAAGATGTTTTTCTCACTAACCGCTAAACTAACCTTGTATATCGACGAAAAGACTCACTGGTCAACGAGATTCTGGGCCATGCATGTTACTGCCCTCTACGATGCGAAAAGGCCATTGTTGCTATGACGCCAGCGCTACATGCTCCCCGTACTACCGTACCGCAGCAGCAGCTGCCGCATATTGCACTGTGCATGTGTCGGGTAGGGTCTACTTGTTGTGGATGCCCTCTGTACTTCCCTATGCGAGATTGAGATCACGACCGTCGTAATTGCATAGGCCTAGGACTAGGTCGTCTACATAAAAATATTGTGCACGGGCTGTTTGATGGTGTCGCGTACTGCTGACACACGACTGAAAACTGTCTTGATTTCCCAAGGAAACGACGTGTGATAACATTGGTGAGTATGATGTATTTGAACACAGAGTGTTTGACTCATTACAATTAGAATTCTACTCGAATTAGATTCTATCCTGTAACGTTTACATAGGCCCTAAACGTAAATACAGGCTTTTACCTAGCCTAACATTAGCTGTAAACTTTAGGGCCTAAACCGTTTCTAGGATAAAGATCAACGTGTTCTTTTATTAAAGTCAGTGTTTGGTTTGGCTCTTCTTCCTGAAATAATGCCCTCTTCTTTCTATAACTTGTCGTATATTGACCATGTTGACAGACCTCGCCCCCTTGGTCCTACATAGAAATAATGTCTAACGTTAACATGTTACAATCAGATATCTTTCTATCTAGATCGATGATTTAGAGCTATAGTCTGGAATCTCTAAACATCTAATTTGCATTTTGTATGTATTTCCCTCTCAACCCCCCTCCCTTCTGTCACTATTTCTCTGCATTTGCAGGAAAGCAACCATGTCTGCACCAGGCTCACCGGCCGGATCTCCATCTCCGCCATCTCGTTCTCCTACATCTGGAGAAAAGAAGTCACGTAAGTTTGTCATTCAATACCAACCAAGAAGCAGTCATCAACGCAACTTTATTATGTTACTGAAGAGGGATTTGCATTTTGTAGGACAGCCATTGGAAGTGTAAACATGAAGAAGAAAAAAATGGAGAGATCTAATGTTTTAATACTCAGTATGGTAGCCCTACTACATATCGACCACCCTTTTTTAAACCGACCACATATACATTGCCATTGGTGCACAGCACGCTTAGTACGCACTTCACTACGCGCAGAGCACATAAAAATGGATTGGCTTTGACCGTTGATGAGGATGGTGAGGGAAAACGTGAAAATTCACTGTTCATTAATGGTTTTAATCAAGGACAAAATTTCGAATGAATACTTTCACCGAATCGTAATGTAATGTCTATGGAAGTTTCTAAAAAGCTTCGTACAACACGGTTTTCAATACAACTCAATTTGCGTGCATTGTCAATGCAAAAACAGCGGTTGATCTCAATAAGGAGCTTTACCGCGGGGAGCTGAAACGAGGCCACGCAAGTTCGACAGCGATATTTTTGCACTGAAACTTTGAATCGAAAAGGGAACAATGGCATTTGATAGTGCTGGATTTTCTCAATCACGTACATAGGTCAAGTTTTTTACGTGAATTTCAGTGTTAAATATTCTTATCAAGCAAATAAACATTAGGCGGTCGATGAGTAGTAGGTCCAACCATACTTATAGACAATAACAAGTGAATAGGTATTGTAATTTGTAGTCTCTCTATCAGATGAATGTCAACGAATCTTGCTTAGTTCATTATCAATAGGCTTGATAATGAACTAAGAGAAGAACTCTGGGAAGAATTAAAACATAGGTTAGTATGATTCTGCCATTTGGTGATGGTGTGTACAAGTGGGAAGAGTATGTCCTCTGAGACTGGTCTTTAGCTTTGTACTTTCACTGTTATGCTTCAAAGAGAAAAAATAACAATCCAATTTATATCATAACTGCCCAATAGGGCCCCCAGAAGATGACTTTTTTAGACATCTTTAGTGGGCCTGGGCCACTGGGCCACAGCTAGTGTCAGGCCTGCAGTTGGTGGTGCGTTGAAGTCTATATGGAAAAATTTTTGATGAAAATTGATAGATGGAGCATCAAATCTTTCTTGATCTTACTTTACACGGGGAACCACAGTCAAACCTTGTTTGTTGAAATTAACTTGATATCTCCTCACAATCTAAAAAGTTGCAGAAGATCCACTGAACTTGACTTGTGTGTGTGTGTGTGTGTGTGTGTGTGTGTTTGTGTTTGTTTACATACTGCAATGCACACACCCCCTCACAAATGTATCCTCCCTACAAATGTATCATTCAATTTTGGTTTCCATTTCCACTGTACATTGCAGGCCAAGATTTAGTTTCCCGTCAGTCGGGGCGAGTGACCTTCCCACAGTCGATCAAATCCGCTTCACAACATTCTGCAATCACAGGTAAGTCAGGATGGTCATGGAATACAGCTGATCATAGAGAAAACAATGCTCCCATGAAATGTATAGCTTTAATCCCAGAAATGTCAACCAATACTTTTTTTTTTTCAATATTTGTACTAGTTTGTTTTTGTTGTTGTTTGTTTGTTTTTTTGCCAAAAATACTTCATGTTTCATGAAGAATATGACCTATCCCAAATTGTATAATTACTACTCATGTCTGTTGCTGGCAAAGTGAAAATACTGTTTTTCTACTAAAAATGCAGCTTTTCAGCCCTCATCATACTGCAATGCTGTTTACAAGGTTGATATCTCACCTGAGTGCTTGAGATTGTTTCTTACAGCCCTTGAATAATGGTTTTTGTATGTTCCGTGGTTATTGCCTGCAGAGAGTGAAGAAAATGTGCCTGCAGACTTCAATCCGTTTACCATGCCAGCTGACAATGACATCTTCATGCTGCGGGACAAGGAAAGGCAGAGGAAGAAGGCTGTAAGTAATCACTGTTATCCAGATTCAGTTGTTTTTTTATGGGATGACTATTTGCTTCTCACTCCAACTTTGTACTAGTTTGCAAGCAGTAAAGTCCGCAAAGCTTAAATAAACCATCTCTACTCATTGGTGATTCTGTAGCTTTATTGTCAACATTTTCCTTCATGAATGCTATTTTATCTCTAAGCAATAGGGATTCTTTTTACACACAGGGTTGCATGTTTAACTACTACACATCATTTTTAGCAGTTACTGATATGATTTTTTTTTTTTTTGGTGTCCATTGGAGTAAAGTAAGTAAGTGCAGTTGTGACCTCAGAATGGCAGAAAGTCAAAGGAAGGAGTTTGTAGATTCATACATTGGCTTTTAGTGTGATAATATTGTGTATGATGATTCGACGTTATAATGACATTATGCGCTGTGCAGCTAAAGTTACTACCGTTTTTGTGTCATGATATTAGGAGAGAATCAAGCAGAGAGGTCTGAAGGTGCATGAGAAGACAACGTACACATCAAGAGTTAACGCCCTGAGAGCTTCGATGCGCAAGCCCCTCGAAGAACTTGATGCAGAGGAGGAGGAGGAGGAAGGAGATGAGAAGGCCCTGGCTGTTAAAGATGACCCTGCTTTCACTATCGCTGTCACCAGAGGTAAGATTCAAGTCGTAGTTGGGCTCAAGCGGTCCTTCTGTTTTAGCCTTAAAGATGAGACTGTTGGGAAGCCATACAATCCATCTCTCGGTTATGTTGATGAGTGTTATTTGTTTGTCATTGTCAGGCATGCTTTCCACTTCTTCTTTTTTTTTTTTTTTTGCATCTGGGATATGATATTGTAGGCTGAGATTATAACAAAACTCTCATTGCAGTGAAGTAAGTATTCGGATCCCAAAATAATTGTCTATATATCTTTATATACTGTATTGTTCGACTATAACACAATTTCGACATAACAAAAGAACACTGCTGGTCCTGGGGAGTTTGTTATAGCGGGAGTCACCTGTATCCTGTCAAATTCTTCAGATGGAACAATTGACATGTTTCTCCCCACCCCCTCTGCAATCCTCATCTAGATACCCTGGTACTGTTAACCCATCAAATCCTGGTGGGATTTTGGTGCAGAAATTATCATCTTTTTCATCATAAAATTGGCAGCTCTAGATTTTTGTGCTTTATTTATATTGGAGAAAGATTAGATGAACTGGTTACAGTTGTAAAATCTGCACCAAAATCAGAAGTGTACAAATGCAAGCACATCTTACGGAGAAACACTTTAATCTTCAAAAGTGTGTTGCCAGTTTAAGGATCAGAATCAGTAACTTGAGTAAGTACAGTTGAACCTCTCGTATCCGGACAAGTCGGGACCGGGGCTCATCCGGATAAGGGATTTGGCCGGATATGGGAGACTCAATGCTTTATACATGTACATATACATACACATGTACTGACGTAGCCCATTGTAGTACCACATGTAGTAATGTGTATACTGCAACCTTTTCATTGTTACACTCAGTAACAGACCCCAAAATAGAGGTTTGTTTTTGCAAGAATGAAATCATTTTCTTTTATAAATTCTTCTGATGATTTACCTAAATAATTATTAAGAAATGTATCAAGTATATACATGTGTGTTTGTGTAGGAGTTCTCATGGAGTTGGGAATCCCCCTTTCCTCCCGTAATTATAATATAAAAAATAAAAAAAAAATCATGGCGAGATTGCGTCCGTATAATAGAGAGATCCGCATAAAGGGAGGCCGGATAATAGAGGTTCAACTGTACCAGATTTTTAAATCTGTATAACTAGAGCAAACTATTAGTGATAGACAACAAATGTTCAAATGGAAGGGGTTTTTAAACTCACCTCATGAAACACTGATAGTGAATAGCAAGTGTCATAGCAAAATGACACAACCCCAAACTACTGAAATGTGAGTGTCTGGCACTTGATGGGTGAAAGGAATCCAGCGATCCCGATGAGACTGAATTTGGCTAGATTTTGAAGGAGAATCCCCAGAATGGATGGCTTAGTGATGATGATATAGAGCAGCTGGTATATGCTTACTTTACAGTGCTGAAGTAGGAGACTCTTGTCTGCTTGATTTCACACACTTATTTCCCATGAAATGTTGGTTTGAGTATTTGTGACATATTTGGGATTTTTCTGGACTTCCTCCAGACCGCCACGTGGAGAAGGAGAGCCTGCCGGACTACATTGCCAAGAAGCGCGAGATGTTCCTGGTCCAGTATTCGCTGGGTGTCAAGCGGGACGAGATGCGCAAGCTGGAGGAGATCGCGTCGGCAGAGGAGAGGAAGCTGGAACTGGCCGAGCAGTACCTTGAGGAAGATGCGGCCATGTTTGACGAGTTCCTCAAGGAGAACGACAAGAACTCGGTGGAGGCCATCAAGATGTGAGATCAATGTTCTCTCTCATCAACCAGTACAGACCTATTCAGTTTCAAAACTGTAACTTATGTTGGCCATAACCTGGTTGGGAGGGGGGGGGGGGGAGGGAGGAGGGGGGCTTATATTCAGGCATGAGATTTCTCCGCGGATCCGCGGATTTCCGCGGATTTTGAAATTCTGGGGAGAAAATACACAGTCGGGAAAATTTCTGTGATTTTCCTCGTTTTTGTTTTTGTTTTGTTTTTTTTTTGCAGCCACCATATCTCGCCGTGTGTGAATGGTGATTCGAGTGCATTTGTCAGCGGGCAGCTGTGCGATGTTGCATGTTTCATTCGTGAAATGGATGTGAAACGTGCGTGTCGATCAACTTGTAGCTACGGTACTATACTGTAGCTTGCAGTGTGGTGTGATATGATGCACACGTGTGTGAGGCTGTAACTGCGTATTACGTGTATCAAGGAGCTTCGGCATGCATGCGCTGCCGCAGCATTCAGCGTGATGCGTTGACCGAAAGATCGGTCTGTATCTGTCCGTCGCGGGGAATGTTCCGCGGAGACTGCGTCTCGCTTCACGGATCTCTTACGGAGGACAGCCTTATAACTTATGGCAAAATCAAGAGTCCTCCGGACAGACGGATCTTTCTGTCTACGCGATGCGCTGCTTTTGTATCCCGCGGATTACATTGGCGTGACCTACATTTGTCATCGTGATTTTGTGGACCGGTGAGAATATTTCTTTCTTCAACGAGAAAATGAAGACCTTCGATAAGGATGACCCTCGTGTAGCGGATATTGACACAGATGTCTCCAATACAGTAAGTTCAAGTGCCAGTGGTTGGAATATGAAGTTGATCTCCCAGAACCAGTTTCGTCTTCTAACCACGTTAGGCCAGCGATTCAATCGACTTCCTCGGCACCTGGAACTTGTGATACATCATCCGCCGCAAGGATTCGCTTTACTAATTACATTCTGGACTTCATCCAACAATACTTCACCTACGGAGGGGATCCGTGAAGCCAGACGCAGTCTCCACGGAACATTCCCCGACGGACAGATACAGACCGATCTTTCGGTCAAAGCATGGACCTACAGTCCATGGTCAAAGTTAGCTGTTGCATGGACGTAGAGACGGTCAACAATGCTGAGCTGCATCACCGATATTTTCAGCTGTCTTATATACATAGGGTCCTACATGATTCTCTACTAGACTACATGGACCAAGATCAGCAATACTAGTACTTTGCCTGGTCTGCGCACTAGTGTAAACTGTTAATGGACTATATGGTAAAGACAGCCAACAATGGCAATGCTAAGCTGTGATTTATTGAATTTTTATTTTTTTTTGTACCCGTATGAACTGAATCCAGCAAGACGTCACCTGGGTGTACATTACTGTGATTTATTATGGCCTCACATTTGAGTAGGTCCTAGGTATAACAGTTAAGCATACTTTTCCTTCCTTTAGATTTTGCAAGTGTCATTCATGAGTTCAATTATCACAATGTTTCTCTGTAAAATGTACCTCATAACAATAGTAAATTTCAGTTGTAAAATGCATTAAAATGAGTTTTTTCATACCTTGAATTTCAAAAAGTCCTCACCGTGGCAGGGGGGACACCCCCCTCCCACACCCTCCCCCCGCTCGGTCGCTACGCTCCCTCGCAAACTCTCTCCTCTTTTTTCAACTTTTCTCTGTCTCATGCCTGTATATTAAAGATAAGAAAGACAAATTATTCACTGGGATATGAAATGAGTCAGATGCCTTGCTATGTCAATGTATAAATCAGCTACTTTTAGACATGCTGAAGCCCCCCCCCCCCCCATTATGGCTGAATTAGAAAAATCAGTGCCCAAACTAAACGGGTCTAACTCCACTAGCTTCCACATTTTTTTCCCCTCTCTGGGAGGAGGAGCAGCAGTTGCAGGAAGGGGAGGGGGTTTGATGTTAAGAAGGTTGCTTTCTCAAGAGGGAAAAATATATCCCATTGTTTCCTTTTATTTTATTATGTTACCAATATTGATGGAAGAAACTTAACATTGTCGCTTGAGAAATTATGTGAATGTGATGAATGGAAAGATCGGCTTTTGACTTGGGTACATATTTTTGTTGACAGATTGCCAGTCTAATCATTTTGAAGTCAAGATATGCAGTAGTGAACAGAACTAGTCTGGGATGCAGTTTTGTTTCACAATTGTGCTCAATGAATCTGTCAATGAGACTCAGAAAATGAGGTGTGGAAATATACCTCATGTCATAAGATTGTGCAGAATGCTTATCCTTGAAGAGAAGTTGTGTGTGCATGTGTACTCCTGTGTCGACTTATCCTAATGTACTTGAGGAAAACAGGCTGAGATGATTTCATGCATGAAATATTTTATTTTTCAGAGCTGAGTCAGAGACCAAAGCAAAAATGGAGAAAGTTCAGGAAATCAGGAAGATCAATGAAGAGATTGGCAGAATTAGAGGGTAAGTAGAGTTTATGTCTGTGATCTCTTATTTTGCTGTGATCATACCAATTTGCTTTTGCAAGCAAACACGCTTATCTCTTTACAGGGGATCTGTCACTGTTTTATTATGTATACTACTTCCACTCTGTGAAATGTGTTATGCTGTGAATTTAGTTGATCAGCCTCTAGGTTTGAACAATGTTGGTGTTAAAAATTTAAACATCCACCTAATGGTGGCAGAATAATCTTGTATGCTATGTGTTCTGGTTGCCCATTAGTCTGAACACATGTCATGTATTTCCTTTCTTCGGCACGCTCGTATGAAGAATCTCTATGTTACCCAAAATTTTTGGTCAGCAGATATCCAAGGCACAGAAAACATTAAAAAAAATCACTAATTTCTTTACAATTGTATAGTGAAATATCCAAGAATGAGGTGCTGCTGAAGGACTACCAGCTCTACAAGAAATTCCTGGACTCACTCACACCCCACGAATGGAAGGATGAAAAGAGGAAGGAGAGACTTGAAAAGCGTAAACTGAAGGGCAAGGACAGAGACAAGCTGGTTTCGGCAGGCAAGAAGAAAGGTAGCAAAGTCTATCTCATTTAAAGTATTTACAGTGATAGAGAATATTTTTGTGAGTCAAGAGACATAACATTGATGAAAGACTTTCAAATGGAAAAGCAAGACAAAAAAAAAAGAAAGAGGAATCTTGGATGTTTGTTGTCTTCAGCTGTAGAAATCATGACATTGATACCTGAGCGAGAATTATGGTCAAAGTATTGCATTTTTCCCCTTCCTTGTGACTTGAACATATGAATTGGAGGTATAAATGTTCTGACAATGCTAGTATATTTTCTGTCTTTGTACTGCTGTAAATATTTTTTTTTTTTTATTTACAAATGCATCTCCTGAAAAGGGAAACACATAAAACAGATCTGGTGTAAAAAAAAAAAAGAAAAAAAAAAAGAGCTGTCCGTTTTTCCATTTGGTAATTCAGTTGAAAATCATTGATGGTTTATACCCATATTTTAGCTTAGAAGTCTTCTGTGTAAGCCTGACTTAATTTGTGTGAATGTTTTCTACAAAACTTTAATTTTTTTTCCATGGGTTTATGGCAATCCATTATTCAAATTACAGATGATTGATAAAATTTAACCCTATTCTAACTGGGGGGGGGGGGGGGTCAAATTGACCCCCCCTCGACGTTTCGCGCCACGATTTCGCAACGCGCAAAGCTTTTGCCGCGTCGTTTCACGACTTTTTTCATTGAAGTCTCCCGCATATTTTGAGACCAAATTTGTGACGTCCGGGTACACCGTTTTGAAGTTACGTAATGTTTTGCATATGCATGTCAACCAAAAAACAGCTCAAATTCATGATATCGTGTGCAAATCCAATGCAAATTGTGTTTTTTGGTTAAATTGATATAAATTAGATTATTTCAACTTTTAACCATTGAAATTAATCAATTCTAGTGTAGATAAGCCTGAAAAAGTGCCTGCAACAAGTTTTGGCAAAAAAACAATGGAAAACAAAAGGTTGAAAAAACAATAAAATACATAAAAAATTAACTAAACAATAAAAAACAAAAGAAATTAATATCAATTGAGCTATTTTTTACACAAAAATTGTTTGATGTGTCTTGAGGAATTCTGACACAAAAATTTAGCAATCCTCCAGTCTTTTTAATGGAGTTATAGGTGAAAATATGATTTCATGCACAAATTTGCATAATTAATTTATTAAAAATAGAAAGGCAATATTTTTCTATTGTATGACGATGTAATCTTGTAGTTGACATCCAGCTCTATCTTCAGGCAAAATTTCGTGGCGATCGCGTGATCGGCGGCCGAGATCTGAAGGGGGGGTCAAATTGACCCCCCCTCGGTAAAAACTTGGTCTCAAATAGCCCAGTTAGAATAGGGTTAAACCATCTACAAGAAATCAGGTCATAGTCTTTAGTAGAGAAGACAAAGAAGAAGGGTTTAGTGCTCAGATATATGTCAGGATGTCTACCTACAAATAGAATGTTTTGTGTACAGTTTGTGGAGGGAAACAGAAGCCAACTGAATTCATTTTTCTCCCATCTGTCCTCTTTCCTGAAGTGTCCTCAGCCAGCACAGACGGGAGGAATTCCAAGGCGAGTGCCACCAGACAAGGGGGTAGGCTCTCCAGCCGTGGGTCTGCGAACAAGAGGTGAGATCTGCTGAAAGCTATACCTCGGTCTTAACCATGGGCTGTGTGTATGTGTGTGTGTGTTTCCTTGCTAGATCTGCTATATCAGCCTGTGTTGAGCAAAGCATTTTGCTTGATTTGCGGCATTACTATTACAGATGTGCAGCAAAACATTTAGTCAGGGGTCGTAATGTTGCAATTACTTCCTGATATGAACTTGCGTTTTCTGGCCAACATATGGATAACACCTTTATGAAACATGATATAAGACAAGAGGAACAGGTCCTTTCATCTATGCTTCATGCCTTCGTACCAGCAGTGTACTGTCCCATTAGTAGACATTTTTTTTTTTTTTTTTTTGGAGGATTTTTGTACTGTTGTATTTGCTGATTGAGTTCTCAGCTTTCCTCTTTGTTTCGTTTTATGGCTACTTTGGTAATGATTTCTTTTTTAAGATTTCTGTTCGGCATAAATCCTGTTAAGCTCTCTGGTAAGTAGCTTGATAGAATAGAGTTCACTTAAACTTTGAATAACAAAGAAAAATTTGGAATTAGTGATGGTATGTATGAAAGTAGTACTGCCCATTGACGTTCAAAGACTTCGTTTGTGTGTTTGTACTAATACACAGAAATGAAATATTAGGTTAACAGAGAATAAAAATCTTTAAGCCTCATGTATATGAGTTTGTAGTGTGATGTAGTGTACCTAAAATGACACTTTCTGTTTGTTTGTGTAACTTTAGTGCAAGGCCTGCATTTGTCTGTTCTATCATTGCATTTTATTTGTTTTATTTCCTGTGCACATATAATACCAAGGCTGTAATCCACACATGTCCAGCATATATTGATACTTTATTCCCCTCCCCTTTTTTTTTTTTTTTTTTTTTTTTTTTTTTTTTTGCTTTCAGAGCCACTGTTCAGAGTCCTACCAAGAGTGAAGATGAGGCCAAACATGCAGAGGACGATTCAGACTATGAGAGCGATGAGGTATGTACAGGGCGTCCTGTATGTGCCCTAAATTTAATGAGTCTGATTTTTTTTTGTGAATCGGGACTTCCTGACAATTTCCAAAGTGGTTAAATTCGCGATTATGGAGCACAGTACTAAACGGAGAAATGTGTGTTTGCTTGTCACATTCATGTTGGGATCAGAGTTAATATTTTTGTGTGTTTCTAAATTTGCAAAAATTAAAGCACCTGACTCACGAAATTTGCGAAAATGAAAACCTCATGAAATATTTGGCGTATACAGTATACAGAAACATACCCAGTGTACCAAGATAATACAACTGTATTACCGACAAAGTTAGACATTTGAAGATGGGATGTTGGATGATGGTACCACAATGTTACTTCACTATTTTGTGACACTTCATAAGGACTTTAGAAATGAAGCAAGCAACAAATGTTATGATGATAGAAACCTGATACTACTACTACTACTACTACTACTACTACTACATACAGTGATAATGATGGTGATGGTAATAGAATGATGATGAAAGTATTAACAAATGTGAAAATTTTTGTTTATAGCCCCTTGCCGCCAAGTTTAGATGCTCAAGGGAAACTGAATTGAAATAATTACAAATTTAAGCTGAAAGAAATTTGTTGCAAGCTATAAAAATAACACATTCATTCGTTCATTCATTCATTTATTCATTCATTCATCCATCCATCCATCTATCCATCGTCCATCCATCAATTCATTCATCCATCCATCCATCCATCCATCCATCCATCCATCCATCCATCCATCCATCCATCCTCCCTCCATCCATCCATCCATACATCCATCCAATCAATCAACAGGAGCCAGAGCTGTACTTCTCAGACCCCCAGCAGCTGCTGGACATCTTTGCTGACCTGGAGGAGCAGAACCTGTCCCTAATCCAGAACAGCCAGGAGACGGAGGAGAGCCTGGAAGAGATCAAGCAGACCATCAACACCACTGAGACCAGGATGTGAGTGAATCAGGTTATCAATCCATCCATTCATCTACTGTAAAACCAGAAAATTTTGCGTGCATGAGGCTTTCACGAATCTCGCGAGGAGCCAAGATTCACGAGAATAAAATGCTCGCAATTTTTTTTTTTTTTTTTAACACAATGAATTGAGTGCCAATGGGAATTCGCTACAATTTCATGCCGCTAAAAAGGCTCTTGGCTCCAATTCACAAAAATTCATGCTGTGAGTATGTATGGTTTTGCAGTATCTTCCACAAATAAAGATGGGTAGGTCATAAGTCGATTGAAAAAAAAGACAAAAACAAAAAGCATATTCATCTTATTCTTTATTATATACAAAGTCATGTTCAGCACAGAAATGAAAATGAATGATATCCTAGTTAATCAGTGTCAAAGCTTGATTAGAAGTTTTCTATTAGTTTATGGAACAAGGAGTGATGCTGAAAAAAAAATTCTATTCTTTTGTTTCTGTAATCACTCTGATTGGAAATTGACAAGACTTTGCATAAAATGGAACTTGTAATGAGTGAAATATTTAGTAGGCAGAAATATGATAGTCTGTATTTGCTTGTCTAACTACCTTGAGGAATATGACATTACATTCTGAAATTCCTTCATGTCAGGAACCGAGAAACCGAGATCCTGAAGCAGCAGATTGACATGTTGAAGCACGCTATTGATCGGGAGGAGGACAAGGCAAGAGACCTTGAACATAAATCAAAGTGAGTACACATTGATGCATCTTTAGACAGAGCATGAATTACACACATGCATCAATATCAACTATTTAATATCAACTACTTAATATGCAGTTCCAAGAGCATCCAAGGGCTAAACCCAGAAGAAATAGACCCATGACATGCTTTACAACGATCACATTTCTCTGTGACTGCTTAACCAATTTAAATGGGATTTTTGGCAAAATTTAGGTAAGATGTTATATTTTTAGACACTGAAATAACATTCAGACAGTTTAATCATATTGAAAGTTATCAATGTGGAAATCCAATTGTATTTTTATGCCTCCGCCAACGAAGTGGCCGGAGGCATTATGTTTTCGGGTCGTCCGTCCGTCCGTCCGTACGTCCATCCCGTTTTGTTTTTGTCAATATCTCAAGAACCGTGTGGTGGTTTTACATCAAACTTGGTATGAGGGTGTATCCTGGGGGGATAATACTTTGTTTGGATTTTAGGGTCACGAGGTCAAAGGTCAAAGGTCACAGGTTATTTTGTGAAAAAAAAGGTTGAAAATTCATGTTTTTCTCCATATCTCGCAAATGGTTCAAGGCATCTTCATGGAACTTAGTATATATGCCTGTTCCAATGGGCAGTGATTATCTAGGGAAGTTGGGGGTCATGGTTCAAAGGTCAAGGTCAACTCCTCAAAATATCACTACTTTCCTTCGTCTATTTATGCAATGCCTGAAGGTTTTTTTTTGTTTTTTTTTAACTTGATGTATGCATGTATTACCCAATATATATTCTGTGGGAAGTTTCTTGCCAAAAGGTCAAAGGTCAAAGGTCAAGTGAAAGTGCTGAATTGCACTTTTTCCTCCATATCTCAAAAGTAACTCAAGGTATCATCATGAAACTTACATATTTATGCATGTTCAACCTAACAGTGATTCTCTTTGGAACTGTGAGGTCAAAGGTCAAAGGCCAGGTTTAGATAATGCTATTTTCCTATTTGATACTGAAATTATACTTTTTCTCAATACCTTGAAAATTACTCAATGCATAAACTTATAAAAGGGTCAAAAGTCAAGTAAAAATCACCAGTTCCCCAAATACCTGCACTCTGACATTTTAATCATTCATCCAATTGAACCTAGTTTTAGGAAAGTGAACATTCAGCACATTTGTGGCAAACCTGTCATTTTAATATTTTGCCAATTGTGTGAAACTGTCATCACACATTGTCAAGACATTGCACTATAGACCTTTTAGGAGAACCATGCATTATGGCGGAGGCATATCAGTCGCCGTAGCGATATATCTAGTTTTTTTTTGAGATGCCGTAGTGTTTTTTTAAAGAGTGACTAATTGATGTATCTGGGTAAAGCAGAATTCCGCAGTGCTGTTCTACTGCATATGGAGAAGAGATTTGCTTCATAGTTGATACACCTTGAGATATATCTTGTTATCAGCATTTGTGGCATTGTTGTTGTTTTTCACCCAAGTAAAAGAATATACCCATAAAAACTGTGGATATGCATAATTATTTACACATCAATTTCAGAATATATTAATTAATGTGCACAACTATAGAGAACTTGGTTATAGACCAGACATTGCTTGAACTTTGATGGTATTGCTCTTATAAACGGAACATGAATTTTTACCTTCCCAAATTTTGTTGTGCACAAAAAAAAAAAAAAAAAATAGCAAAAGAGAATGAATGACAATCACAATTTGAGTGTTGTCTCTTTCTCTCTTTCTCTCACACAGAATGTTTTCATTTGGAGAATTCAAGGCAGAGGACCAGGTGAGAAGGATTTAGTTTGCATTAAAAAAATGATTATCATGTCTTCTCTGTATCTTTCCAATGGCAATTTCATGTTGCGTAATTGTGCATAATTTATGTCATAATGAGTTCATATAATGCACTGTTCTGATGTATAGATGCATGCGTATCTACTGAACAGGAAAGTGAATTCAATATCATTGAAATATTTGGGCGATTTGGACATGCCTGTGTGCAAAAAGTAGAAGAAAAGTTGCACACTTAAGACACTACAGATACAAAGCACTAGAAACAGTACATTGTGTATTTGTTTTTGTTTTTTTTTTGATATATAATGTTCTCTTCAAGAACAAAAATTTGTGTGGACAGCAAAGAATATAGTTGCATTCGACAAGTCAATAACTGAACGTAATGCGCAAGCTATATTAGTTGCACTCTTTGTAGGAGTCTTAAGGAAGTTCTTAGTTGACATATTTCAACATGTAGCTTTTCTTCCTCATTTGTGTTCTAATTCTTTTTACATTTGACTTTGAATATCCCAGGTGAACAATATCTTATATTTTTTATCTCCACAGGAAGCAATGTTGGATACATTAAACAATAAAGTGGAAGATGTGTACCGAAACTGCATAGGCGACAATGAGGCAAATATCAGGTAATTGTCAACACATCTCAGTATTAGAACCCTTGAAGTTGAGCTTTCCTTTCTTAGTTCTGATTGTTTGTTTGCTCTGAAATGCTAGTATAGTTTAGTTGATTTGTTTGTTTATTTCTTTAAATGGCTCTAGTGTCAGTGTCATTGTAGTGGAAGTGGTAGTTTTCTCTAATTTGATGGTTGATAGCAGTATCTCTCTGTTTATGCATTTCTTTCACTGCTGGGCCCTGCTTCATGAAGAGTTATAATTGATTACACGTATATAGTTGATTTCTATCATAAGTCTATGGCAGCCTGTGTGGTAAGGGAATTTATAATCAATTATATCTTTTGATAAAACGGGGCCCAGGTTGCTGTTTATTAAACATTTAGATAATTATTTCCTATAGATGTTCATGACATTGCTGTTCCCAGCAAATGTATTTCAAACCTGTGCAATTTCATTTACCTTAGCATGGTGCCCAATTCAAGCTCATGAGCTTTCTTACACCCTACAAATGTTTATCTTAGTGTGTAGTGATCGTGTGTGCTGGCATGTCAGACTCGGCACCCTGTACATTGATTCTGGCAGACATCTATGTTCTCTGCAACTGTTTATGTAACAAATGTATTATGAGTCTAAATCTTTGTAAGTTAAAATCAAAACAATATCTTTTTTTTTTTAATGTTATGAGTGATTATGCTTTTATCAAAGTTTTAGAGCATACACTCATGATGTTCTGTTTGTATTATATATATATATATATATGTTTGTTGTATTTATGTCTGTTTTTGTGTGTATCTTTTGTCCTTAGTTTAGTATCCAGTGCTATCAAGTATCATTTATCTACCTTGTACTTTCTTGCCAATTTGTATTTTATGAATCTGTGTAAAGGGAATCACAATCTTCAAGCCACCTGCTTTTTAATGGTTTCCTCGACATTTGATTATTGTACAGTGAACATAAAATATTAGCTGTATTGCTTTTATGAATTGAATTGAATTGAATTGAATTGAATTGAATTGAATTGAATTGAATTGAATTGAATTGAATTGAATTGAATTGAATACCATTTGAATGAGGAGGGTCTAGTGATATTTGTTTTGCCTGTGCAATCACCACAGCACCCTGCAGATGCTGACCAACATTGAGAACAAGCTGGAGGAGCTGTTTGAGAGCATCGAGACGATGCCCCCGGAGAAGGTGGAGGCGGCGGAGAAGGCCAAGGAGAAGGAGCGCAGGCTGCGGCTGAGAGAGGAGAAGCTAGAGGCCCAGAGGATCCACCAGGAGGAGCGGGTCAGGAGGGCACTGGAGAGAGCCCAGGCAGACCCAAAGAAGAAGGTTGGTGTAGATATAATTTTGGTCGTACTTTACCTGTTCTATACAGTGTACTCCCAGTGTACTCCCATTATAACGAAATTCCAGTTACATGGAAGTAAAATTTCAGGCCCCAACACTATCCGCTCTATGTTTTATATTGTTTATTTGTTCGGCTATAACAAAATTTTGATATAACGAAAGAAATCTGCCAGTCCCGAGGACTTCATTGTAACGAGAGTCGACTATACCACTAGTCTCAGCCCTGTGTCACTAATAGTTTGTGGCTAATTTCCACCTGCAAGAAAAACTATGATGTGTGTCTGTATGTTACTTGGAGCATATGATGTCATATGTATATCCCTCATTCCTTTCTTTTCTTGGTAATGCACTGGGTTTCATATAAAAAATAAGTCGCCCTTACAAATTTGTACTTATTTTCTTTCCGAACAGACTGGCCGCAAGTTGGTGTATCGCTCAGAGCCCCCGCAGACCAAGCGCAAAGTGGATCGTTCAAAGGAAAAAGCCAACAAGGAGGAAGAAGAGATGGCGTACTTCTTTACATAGGATGAAAGAGAGTCTTGCACCCAGGATGATGAACCCTTTCAGACTTTCATATTTCTATCTGGCCTGATCAGGCCTCAGAGTGATAGGGCGTAATGTAATTTGTCTCATGTGAGCTAGCACAGAAAATACTTGGTCACCATGCCCAATGCACAAAGGAATTCAACATGTTGTACTTCTGATGTTCAGCTGGTCCTTCACTATCAGAAATGTTTTTATAACATGAATATTTGGACAAAGGAGAAACTCTTAATTGGATTGATCTCATGACAGCTGAAACCGCAGTGAAGAGATAGATAAATAAATGATAAATCAAAAGTTAAATGATTGGAGAATGTTTTGTCAGCAGTCATCCATCTAAACCTTGTGTGGAGATGTTGATGTAAAGAAATTTGTAGAGCACCATCCCCATCCTGTTTATGCTTTAAAGAACTAATAGTTGTTTATGCAGCTCACTCGCATTTAGTAATGGTCTTGAAGAAGGCAGCATGAGTCTCTTTGGGGACCCATACCAGCATGCATCGTTAACTGAGTAGAAGAAGTTCCGTGTGGCTCTGTGTGTGTGACAGGACAGCTTTTTGAACAGTCTTTTCCAGCATGTGTTCCTTGTAAAAAGCAGGCAGCCAGTACAGGCACATGTATTCTATACGGCACATACTCGAAATAGTATCTCCTTTCTATAACAAAACAGTGAAAATGCTTGAGTTATTATAAATGTGGGATGACAAGCTGAAATGATTGGCTTATTAGCCTTCCCAATTGATGACATATTGATTTGTTTTCCTAATTGGAAAGGCAGTAGTACCTTGTTATTGTCTATTTGTCATTATCATCAGTTTGTCAAGTCATCACTATTCCGTCCTACTGTTCATGCTAACACTATGCCAACGTTTGTTTTGTTTTGAAAACACAACAATACATTGCAGTGATAAGGATTAAACAAGAAAATAAAATTGATATTTAACTTAGTTGTTGGGGAATTAGTTGGTATGTATTTCACATGTGTATAAAGAAATCGATTCATGATGGATACTCCAAGACAAAATCATTGTGAATGTAGCATTCCACAATATCTATCATTACAATGTAAGTATTATCACTATACCCTGTAAATATTTTGTATTAGAAGATATATGTGTACAAACAATAAAAAAGTCCAATAAACCTGTATTAAACTATAGCAAAGCTGTTCTTCATTTTCTTAAAAGTATATTGTGTGAATTTAGATCAAGGTACTGGTAAGTTAAAATTAGTCGTGGGAGATAGAGACATGACCAATCATTGAGTGGTACATGTATGTGTTTGTGTCTGCAGATGACCATGCTCTGTGGATATGAACTTTGTGAATGAGTGCTCCTTGTAAATTTGATCTGGCATAGTTGATGATTGCACAAGGATGTAGGTTTTACGTGAAGCAGAAGCCTGATTGGCTGGAACACAACTTATTGTGCCACACTCGAACATTTTCTTCGATATTTCATTTTCATTGGTGTGGAACTCAAAGCCATCATGCAACAAATTAGGAGGATATTCATCACGCTAAAAAAAACAAACAAATCATGACATTGAATCTTCTGACATTGTGTACTGACTGTGAGTGACTGAGTTATTGCATCACCGTAATGTAGATTTAGCACAGTTTTTCTGTTGTGACAGACAGTAAGTATCTTTGGTCCTGAAGCCAAGTGTTTGTGTATCACTGTTATTTTTAAAGCTCCTCTAACAAAGTGCAACATATAAAAAAATAAAAAATTGTTTTGTGTGCTTGCGTGTGTGTGAGTGTTTGCATGTTTTCCAGGAATTGTGCAATAGTGTAAAAAGGACAAGAGTAAAACCGATGAATTAATAAGAATATTAATCCAGTCATGTACGACAAATGTCTTTTCAGTGTGGGGGGGGGGGGGGGAACTGTACATCTCACGGGACGTGTCCGCAAAAGAGTCAAAGTCAATGAATTTTACACACAGGCACAATTCTGACCATGTAAGTAAACCAATAATCTGTGTAGATCGAGTAAAACCGACGAATTGATAAGAATATTAATCCAGTCCGGCCTGTACAACAAGTGCTTTCCAGTGTAGGAAAAAAAAAAAAAATTGCTGTACATATCATGGGACGTGTCCGCAAAAGAGTCGATGACTTTTACACATGTATTCACAGGCACAATTCTGCGCTGCCATGTAAATAAACCAATAATCTGTGTAGATAAATGTGTGTTTCTACCTGGTGTCTGTATGTATGGATGTGCGTGTGGAGATGTTTTTTTTTTTTTTTTTTTTTTTTTTTTTTGCTTTTTCTGCTTTCGTCTCCTCCGCGTTGAAGTTGCGTTTAATGTTGCTTTTCTATGGACGTTTTACGGATACCACACCATTGCACAACATCAAGATTTTGCAGTCTTTTTTAGTCGCTCATTTTAGCATTGCGGCCAAACGTGATTTGATGCGGAATCGTCTGCCGTCAACTGAGCTGGTTTTTGCGAAAAGGTAGAGTTCAAGTGGTTACTTTATTAATCTCTTGCATGATCACGCAAAAATAAACGGTTGCACAGTTTGATGTGCTAATTGCATCTTGTCCCTTTTCACAAACGACGAGTGATCAGTCCGAAAGTTGTCGGTTCACGAATGTAAGCTCGTTTATCGGTCCCACTAATTGACTTTTGTTGAGGGCAAATACCGGTAGTGTTTGTTCGACACCAGTCAGTCAGCAGTGCATGGATTGCTGCACTCTGTAACCAAATGGTAACTAGTTACTAGTTAGATGTAGTTAGGTCCAGTGCATGTTGGGAGGTAGTGTGTGAGATCCGTGCCGCCCTCCCATCTCCCAGAGATATTTTATTACATTGCTGGCTAGCTTTTTCTCTTCCTTCTCTTAAAGTAAATTTAAGACTTAAAGTTTTAATGTCGTTACTACTAGATCTAGATCTACTTTGTCTTTATCTGACCATGATGTTAACTCATCCTTGGCTTATGTGGCATTCTCGTGATCCAGGTCACCGGTGGCTTAGATGAACCGGACACTTTTTGGCGTTGAAAATATGTCCTACACGCACGCACTCGACTCGTTCGTATTTCCAGCAAGATATGGCACGCCGCGCAGTCCTCCGCGGCACACGTAGCGTCTGTGTTCTCCCTGCCCTGCCCGCGCCTGCTCCCTTGACCCTGCTGCTCGCAAGGCAAGCTTCGCTTACAAGCTAGCTGCGCTTGCACCGCACACCGCCCTATTATATACGCGGTTCACGTTGTGGTTGTTGTTGTTGTTGTTGTTATTTTTGTTTTAGGAATATTACTGAGTATTTTACGCTTGCTTGCAGGGTTAGTCTTTAACTAAGGCGAAGCTTAAAATTCGTGCCTAATGATGTTTGTTGAACTGAAAGCCCCGTGGTGGATCATGTACACTAAATAAAGCAAACTGTGATAAAAAGCTGACATTTGATAGATGAAATTTGGGACACTCACCTTCACTTTACCGGTACTCCGGCCCGGATGTGATAACTTGAAGTGGAGTTTAGTGCCCAGTGATGGTTGACAAGGAGATATAGGGATGGGCGAACAGGTATCAGGGGGATGTGGCTTGAGGTACAGAAACATGCTGCTGCCCTGGGTTGCTGCACAAAAGAGAAAGGGGAGGGGGGAGTATTGAGAGAGGGCGATGACGTAAACGTCAGACAGCTTCCCCCATGCCCCCATGCACTACAATGATGTCCCGATTAAAGATTATTTACTAATTACTGTAATACTTTGTACTCAATGTTCGAATCTATATGGGACGTTGTGTACATAGGGTCTATTATTAGAAAGTTCGTGGGTGTTTAAGTATATTCTCTTGCTGTAATTAGAGCATCAATACTGTCTGAATATAATCAAGTTATATCATCTGAGCGAACATTTATTTAATACTTTATGACCATCGACTATAGCTTTAGAAAATGAGTAGGTCGAGTGTTTTTAATGGGGAATAAAATCTTACCAGTCTTCCAACGGGATGCCGACCAATGTGGGAGCATAAACAGACGTGTAACATGAAGTGAAGTGAAGTCGAACACCAACACCGAAAAAAACGACAAACCAACGTATACCTGCATAGAGTAAAATGAAAGAACGGGTATATACATAATAACAATAATTACATTTATGAACATGTTTTTCTGATGATGTAAATTTGAAGAAAATATATATGTATGAATGAATAAGAACATTTAAGTCTGTAATGACTTTTTTTTCACAGTCGTAACCCCTCTCAAAAGGAAACATGAATTAAGATTCTACACAGAAACATCAAGGTGAAATGACTGTAGTCTAGATAGTTCCTATTCTGTCACGTCTGTATAGGCTTTTGAAATAATTATGAAGCAAATAAAGCCTTACCTTTTCATCTACGATGTAACCTTTCATATCATCGAACGAGGTATATCAAGATAATCCAATTGCAACTTGCTTAAAAGCTGAACGACGAACACTGAAGGTAACCATTGATTTCTCATTCTCGTTGCACTCAATTAAGTTAAAATACACCAACATGTAATTAATCCATGTTGTTTCTTCCTTGAAGTTCGTCACTTTGTCTACTCGAAGTCGCTGTCCGACGACCAGTCATATTCAAAGTCCGACTTTGTGTAAGCTGGTTGCTTCGTGCCGACGGTGACTTCTTTGCCGATCTTCAGTGGTCGAAAACCAGGTGGATGGCAGAGAGTGCCTGTTCTCGTAGTCTTCTTCGGTTTCTTCTTGCCTCCTGATGCAGGGCTTCCAGCAGGTTTCCTTGCTTTCGAAACGCGTTGTTCCGGAGAACCAAACTGGCGTTTAGCACAGGGATCGAGTGCTGGCATCGCTGGGGCGGTCGGAGAGGCTGGAGCTGGAGCACGAGGGAGTCGATAAGATGTTGAGGGGCCATGTTCAGAATGTGTGCTTGCCTCCTCTGGCACACCAGTGCTTGCTTCTCCCGTTGACGGTTGGTCCGATGAGTGGTTCCCGGCCTCGTCCTCCCTGAACACCTTATCAGCCGTCTGCTTAGCGGACCACGAGTCAAACAGTGGCTCGTGATGAACTTCTAGTGAAGGCTTACGATGGAGGGTGTAGTAGGTGGTGATCAGGGAAAACATTGCCTCCAGGATGTTTTCCTTCCCCACAATCACCCTGTTCTTCCAAATGATTTCACTGAGGTGCCCCTCAAAGTTGTTGATGCTTGTGCCGTTGATTTTTCTGAAATGTTCCTTAGCGATCTTCCACGACCCCTCGATTGTATTTGTGTGCACCACCGTTTCTTCCCCGGTTGCCACGTCTTGGTAAACTTGCACAAACGTACTCTTATGCTCCACGGTAAAGTGGCGATATCCGCGGTCATTAAGAGACGAGTAGGCTCGCCATCCATCTGTGTAGATGGTTGCTCCCTTCTCCACATGCCTCTCGATGAGGGGAATGAGAGTATTCTCATTTCTACTATCTACGGGATACAGGATAATCCTGTTGGTGCTTCTCTCGACCATGCCGAGAATCCAAATCTTCTGACCCCGTGGATCACCGCGATGGAACTTACACCGACGGCGGCCGAACAGACTCTCGTCGATTTCAACATGCCCTGCTAGCATTGGCTCTTGTCCTCCGTAGTAGATGTCGTCGACGAATTTCCGCATTAAGTCCCGAAGGAAATTTGCCCAATCGACTGAGGTGCGTTTGTAGTTCAGACCTGATTCGATGGCACAACGATGGAGCGAAGATCCAAGGGCCCATTCTTGAATGAACACTAATAGTTCTCGAACATCGAATTGCGATCTCTCAAAGATAGAATGATGATGGACAGAGTACGTTTTATCGTGTTTCCAGGTGATGCCTCCTTTGCATCGCCACACTTTTCCACCTTTCTTTGCAGAATTGGATACCAACTTGCAGGGCCTGGCACACAGCTCACAGCGCATCGAAGAGGCGATCAGATTATGCTGTTGCAACCAGTTGTATAGCTTGATATCGTCCATCATTAGCAAGTTGTAAAAGTCGAATGGATTTCTCCAGTTGGAGAAATCTCCAGCTGACGGATCGCGCAGCCTCTTACTCCAAGACATGATTATCCGAAAATGCAGTGAATGAATTGATGCGAGGGCACAAAATTAATGCTGACGGGAAAGTTTTAGACCAGTAACATGCATTTTGGATAAATTATAGAATGCTCGTTGCTCATTGGTCGACAGAGGTTTAGAACCATTAATTGCAATTATGGGGGTGTTTTACTTACCATTTAATTAATAATACCGAGGTCGTCCGTCGAGGTATTCATATCGTCTGGTAGAAATATTCCACGCGTAAAGACTGTAATTCCTCCCACTCTCAAAAAGATTGAAAACAGCTTGGAAATGCCAAAAACTAGCCCCGTCCCGGCACATTCCCATGAGCTGTACCCACTCCAAAAACACAATCGGGTTCAAAGCGTTTACATACACGAAGGCTGCAACCTTGATCCTGTCCCAGTGTCTTATGTTCTTGGTCCAAAATAGTCTCCTGATACGAAGTGGCCATTGTCTTGCATCTCCAATTATGTCTTGGATGTCATTCCATAACAGATAAATTTGACGATTCCTAGTTGGAGGCATGTTATTACGAATATTAGCAGTATGAAGGTATTATCCTGATATGATAATCAGATTGATTTGCAGACGACAAGAAATAATCACCTTAATATGTAATATTGTCTATCACGCCTCCTAATTTGCATATTCTCTCCCTAGATGAAATCTTAGTTTAATTAGTGATTGGTTCTATGTTATATCCCAGCGCGTGCCAACGATGGTTAAAAGTACATTATGATTGGCAGATTTCTCCCACGGCGCGCGACCATCTTTTTATTGTGTCATTATTAGCGCAATCATGGGACAATAGAGTGAGAACGGAGCGTGTTTCAGTCTTTGTTCTTAATTGATTCATCATTCATCAAGCTCGCAAAGAGTTATCGATCACGCTGCATGCCACTGCGGTAAATTTCGACTAGTACTGTAGAAACTAACATTCTTGGCATGCAGAGAATCGCGATATACTATGATTGACAACTAAACAGATCTTTTTTATTCGAAGACAGTACAGCTGTATCTAGCAGTACGTTCCACGTTAGCACTAGGTGAGCTAGCTCACCTCCCTGGTTTGCGCATGCCTAGTTTCCACCAATGGCGGTACTGCATGTTACCGTCCGTGAGATTATTGTATGTGACTTGTAGATTGTGCGCACAGTAAAAGTTCTGTGACTGTGCGACTTGTGGATTTGTGGACGCAGCACTGGATACAAGTGCAATACTCCTAGGACTTGTCGTAGTGAAGCGCAGCAGCAAGCACGTGCATGTATCGATCGAGGGCAGGGCCAAGTTTGGGTGAGGGGCGGGCCGCGCCGGCTGGCCGGGTATGGACTTTATTTCGTCATGACTGCGAAGAATGCAGCAAATGACAATTGAAGCCACCATCTATTCGAATTGAAATGGAGGTAAATGACCATTGTCTTCTGCAAATATTTCTCTTCGAGATGAAACAATCATCCGGACATCAGTCATACCAGTATCAGTGATTAAAAAATAAACATCATCGCGTGTATTTCTAAATTCTATTAGCTTTTTCATGATTGTGGACAGTTTGAATTGTCCAACGCTTTTATGGATGGAGGTGATTAACCTGTCACCCCATCTATACCCGCCTCATGCTCCTCTTCAAGTCCACTCTGCGAATTTCAGACAGTTAGCTATCGTGTGAATACACAGTTACCAAAACCATTCACAACACATTTTAAACTGTGGACTGTTCGAACTGTCTACCTCTAGCAAGTCTAGAAATGGAGGTAATTAACCTGTTAATTCCATCTACCCCCCATTTCCCTCCTCTTCAAGACCACTCTGCCACTTTCAGACAGTTACCTATTCCTAAATTGAAAATAAAAATATCGCCTACAAATTCAACCAATCAGTATATACTGAAATAGCGCTGAAAAACAGTATTAAACACTCTATATTTAGTCGCCATCTAAGCCACCGCTGTGTATAAACCTATGGAGCCTTCTCCATAGACTTGTACACAGGGGTGGCTTCGATGGCGACTAGTAATAGAGAGACACTCTATATTTAGTCGCCATCTAAGCCACCGTTGTGTACAAACCTATGGAGCCTTCTCCATAGACTTGCACACAGGGGTGGACTGTTCGAACTGTCCACCTCTAGCAAGTCTAGAAATGGAGGTAATTAACTTGTTAATTCCATCTACCCCTCATTTCCCTCCTCTTCAAGACCACTCTGCCACTTTCAGACAGTTACCTATTCCTATGAAATGAAACAAAAAAATTGTCTACTATTTCAACCAATCAGTTTAATATATACACTAAAATAGCGCTAGAAAACAGTATCAAACACTCTATATTAGTCGCCATCTAAGCCACCGCTCTGTACAAACCTATGGAGCCTTCTCCATAGACTTGTACACAGGGGTGGCTTCGATGGCGACTAGTAATAGAGAGACACTCTATATTTAGTCGCCATCTAAGCCACCGCTATGTACAAACCTATGGAACCTTCTCCATAGACTTGTACACAGGGGTGGCTTCGATGGCGACTAGTAATAGAGAGACACTCTATATTTAGTCGCCATCTAAGCCACCGCTGTGTACAAACCTATGGAACCTTCTCCATAGACTTGTACACAGGGGTGGCTTCGATGGCGACTAGTAATAGAGAGACGCTCTATATTTAGTCGCCATCTAAGCCACCGCTGTGTACAAACCTATGGAGCCTTCTCCATAGACTTGTACACAGGGGTGGCTTCGATGGCGAGTAAGTATAGAGGGAATGCCGAGAGAATCCATTCTGATAATCATATTAAATAAATTTATTATGTTATTTTGTCATCTTGTTACACATGGACTAGCCGACCGCCGACTCGTGGTTGTCTTGTGGGATCATGTCCCCCTCATAAATAATTGTATCACCGTGGAATTACGTGGTGGAGAGAAGTCACCGCTTAAAGTTCGTCTGTGTGGGTGTTTCGCATCGTGTAACAAAAGACTTCTTTTGAAAATCACTGAAGCGGTAATTTCTTTAGAAGTGTCTGCACATGTTGGCAGGCGTTCAACGAGGTCCCCAGTGGCTTACAAATATATCACGATATGGCCGCTTATGTAATTGTCTGTCTGTAAATTTTTATATGCAGTAAAATAAATTAAGCTTCTTGAGAAGATGATAGGAAAGCCAAAGATTGAATGCCTGATTTTATCTCAGTAATTTAAGTCTTTTTAAAAGTTCCTGGCACATACCATGCGATAATATCATGCCATGTTCAATCTTACCGTATAATTTACCTTAACTTTTTATCAGTTTTGATGATGATAACTTAAAACAAGTCCTTCAAATACAGCACCAAGAAAAAAACAAAACCATGAAAGCCTCATATAAATGAATGTCAGTTTCATTATTATTATTGTTATTATTATTTTTTTTTTTAAATGTAACGTTACTTCTCTGTTTTTACACAGAGTGGCTGCATAGGTAAAGGTTGTCGAGTGTAATAAGCCCAGTACAGTATTCATCGCATAATCGGGCATCTGATAATCGGGAACCTCGCTTAAATGACATACGCTTCCCAGAAACATTTCCAATGCATGTTATTTTCTCTGGATAATCGGGCGGGGACCTCTGATAAACGGGACAATTTTTCTTCAAGCGATCTTTGATTTTGTTGATATTTTACACAAAAAATCTACCAGAATACCACAACAATATTTCAAAGATTCCCTATCAGTTGTCGTTTACATCGAACTTACAAAGCAAGCTTCGGACTGGTGTGTTTTGACCTCCGTCCATCCAGTACACGTACATGCATAGCCACAAAAGCGCCGTGTATAAGTATCCATAAGAGAGGTGACAGAAGAAGAACCCGATTGCGATTACTCTAACATCATTGCGAGAATGCAGGGAGAGCTAGAGGGTCGCGCCGAGGGGTAGCGTGGTTGTGTATTCATGTACATGTACAGTACGTCAGTATGCATGTGTGTGTGTGTGTGTGTGTGTGTGCACTGTACATGTCGTATGCCGTTAGTGTATGGTGAGTGCTCATCGCAAAATCGGGCACCCCGCTTAAAGGGGCCGTGTTTGCTACTCCCAACCTGTCCCGATTATGCGATGAATACTGTACAAGTAATCATCAATGAAGCATTTGGCATTAAGATTTGGCAATATCTCAAGAATGTGTGACCATGGTAGAATAGTGAAGTTAAAAAAATTATTCAAAAGTGATACATGAATTAACGTTTGCCTGCAAATAGGACAGACCTAGATTTAGGTTGTTTGGACCTTGACTTGTAAAGAAGCAAACTTCTTGCTTTATTTTTATATTTAGGCATTGTCCCATTAGAATATATGCTTGGTATGACTTGATTGAGCACTTTAAGTATTTTGATAAAGTATGGATGTAAGTTTGACTTCTTCCATTAAAGTATCCTGTAGTACTCTCATTTTGTAGATGTCTGCAGAGCCAATAAAGTATGATTGAAAATTTTCACTTCTTGCTCACAAGCCAATGAATGAACTTCACGGCAGCAGTCACCAGTCTGATGCGATGGGTCCCAGTAATGATGTGTGTGACAGAATCCCACCAGTTGGTGCAGCTCAGCATTTGACAAGAAGGAGTGCTGTAAATGCAGACCACGGGACCTCTTCAACAGAATCTGCCAGAACTATTTTCCAAACTTTGCAGCATGCTCTGCACAGGACGGCCATCAGCCGGATAGCATTGATACCAGTGATTCATGCTTCATCAGTGCAGAGAGATGGAGAAGCCAATGCCAGCAGCAGTGTTTCAAGAACTGATGGAGGGGAGAGAGATGGCAGTGAAGGCACTGTTGCCATGGAAACATCCAATTTAAAAGAAAAGAGTGGATGGGATAGGATACGAGAGGGCTATAGATACAAGTGAGTACTTTTTACACTGATGATTGGCTGAAATATTTCAAAATTTCACGTGATAATCCTGTGGGTTTGTACAGTTAAACTTGACTTAGTGACCACCCGTCTATAGCGGCCACCTGCCGTATACGGCCACCACAAAACAATTCCCTCTGCGAGAAAAAGCATTAAAAAAAAAAAAAAAACTGTCTTTAGCGGCCACCTGTCTTACTTGTTTCATCTCCCTTGGGTGACCACTATAGACAAGTTCAGCTGTTTAAGCATGATCAGAGACATCTGCTGAAATAATTTCCAAAATGAATTCATTTGTGAATTATCAATTAGCCAGTGGTAACTAGGATTTTAAAAGTATCCAGCAGCTTTATTTCCTCAGACTTGAAGGCAAAAATTCAAGATACTTGACTGTGTTGTATTTAAAGTACCCATTGCTGAATGCAACACTTCCGTACATGATTTGCAATCAATAGTAGGTTTAAAAGTCATGTGTGTCAACATGTGTGTTTTTAATTTCTATAGATTTGACCTGAAAAATTACAGAACAAGCGTAATTATCCTAGTTTTAATTAGGCTGAACTATCAGGAGATGACAAAATAGAAATCAAGGAAATGTATATCCACAGTAATGTATTGATATACCAAGCTTTCAAATACCTGGTAGTTCAATCTTGGACACAGAAATCACACTCGCATTACATTCTTCCACCCTGGCGGGCTCATATTGCAACCATAAGAACTTGTTGTTTCTCCCTTATCAGTGATGTTGATGGATTCTCACGAGAGCTGTACGAACTGGTGATGATGTTCACCCTCGGAGGCATGCTGGGCTTTGTCTACGGGGGATTCCCAGCGTCCAGACATGCAAGAAAGAGATACATCCAGAGTAGTCAGGCCACCATCTATCACAGCAAGCTTGAAGCTACGGTTTGTTTGTTTTTTCCACTCCTCATTCTTCGGTTACAGCATAACAGAAATTACTCAGAGACTGTTTGCAGACTGTCACCACTACGTGGAATGGGACAAGAAAGCTTGTAATGACTGTAGTTTCTGTTAAATTCACTCACAAGTAATGCCCTCTGGGATCAGAAACAAGTTATACAAGACAGAACTGTTGTGAATTTTCTCATGTATGCAGAAATTGATGATGATTGTCAAGATCTTGCCAGAGAAATATTAAATACATATGTGTGTGTATTTATCTGTTTCAGAATGTGTTGAATCATTCATCGTTTGTTTGATATTAGTATTATCACTATTGATATTATTATTATCATCATCATCATCATTATTATTATTGTCGCCATCATCATCATTGCTGTTATCATTTTCATTATCATCACTATCCATTTAAAATGTGTTCCATCTTCATTTGCCTGTCTTCCGATGCAGGGTTCCTCATACAACGCTGCATCTCGAGGGATGATTCGCTATGGCTTCCGATGGGGCTGGAGGACAGCAATGATAGCTGGAGGATACCAGTGAGTGAAGGCCAAATTTGAGAGTGAAGGATTGTTGACAAGGGTTGCAAATTGTGGTAGTAAGTCATGAAGAGAAACAGATGCATCATAAGTGTAAACTGACACATTTGATCATCACATTTTGATGTTTTCACTGTGTGGAAAACTGTCTGCAACTTAGCAAAGTACATTTGTGAGGCACGCATGATGTTTGAGAAATTATCATCCAAGTGAATGTACAGTAGAGGTACGAGTATATCATATTCATCCTAATATTTTTTGGGTGGGAAATACCAACTCAAGTCCTCGCATACCTGCAAGACAGAGGCATCAAGCATATTCTAATGTATCACCCTATATTAATCTGATAGACTGCTTGTGCATGGTAAGTTTTGTTAGTGATGGCTACATAAGAAAGAATTCAGTCAGTTAGAAAGGAGTCTCTGTCCAAAGGCAATACTAAATTTTTATCATCATGCTCAAAAATATCTTGATCTTATGTGACTATGCTTGATTTGATGCTTTCATGTTAATCTCATGAGTATTGGTGTTCTGGAGGAACAGTAGAAGAGATGCCCAACAAAATGCACAACTGTACATGTAAAGCAACTTTGGGTCTTTCTGTTGTTGTTTTAATGCAGCGGCATTGCCACGACTGTTGCCATGTACAGAGACAAGCAGGATCTTCTTTGCTACTCAGTGGCTGGAGGTGGGTAGAGTGATGTTGGTAGATAATCCAGAAAGGATCACTGAGGAGTACAAATGAAATGAAAACAGGGTGGTCCATGTGGGCTGTTAGAGCGTTGCAGCAAAATGTTGAAATTTTAAGCATGACGTACTGAGGGGCATTCCAAGAATTGAGAGAATACTGACTACAAGAAGCTTGCAAATGAAATAATGTGTCTGCAAACATACTAAAAAGTCTTGCTACCTTGGGTTTTTTATCCTTGTATTACACATTATTTATGGAGTCAAATGTTAACAAATATTAGGATTAAGATATCACCAGAGAGCATCAAACACCAAGAGCTTCCAACCTTAGCTGGACCATGGCCTCAAAGGATTTCATGCTTTGCCCATATACACTGATGCAAAACATCATTTTTGTCTGAGCAATGTGCGAAAGTTCGATTTATGGGCAAACCTGTGCATATATTGAGAGTTTAGAAACAAATAAGTGTGTGTGTGTGTGTGTGTGTGTGTGTATCAGTGTGTTTGTTTGTGATTGTGTGGTAGGATTTCATTGCCTCACACAGTTCCTTTCGAATTCCAGTATTAAAAGCATAGTGTTTATCCTAGTTGATGTGTGAAGACAGTACTTAGTGGTATTTATGAACATTTGGCGGCTAAATTGAATTAGGAAAAACAATTTGATGCTTGCTTTCTTGTGAATAATGTAATTCTAGGGGTGTTGGAAGAAAGCTTCAGTCAACTGCAGCTTGCAATTCATTTCAAGTTCCCTTCTTGCAACAGAAACTTGCAATTGATTGCAAGTTGCAATTGCTCCATCTATTGCAAGGTTTGCAATAGATATTTGCAATCAGTTGCAACTTGCAATTAATTGCAAGCTCCCCTTTTGCAACAGAAACTTGCAATTGATTGCAAGTAGCAATTGATCTATCTCTTGCGAGGTTTGTAATAGATATTTGCAATCAATTGCAACTTGCAATTAATTGCGAGCTCCCTTCAATTGATTGCAAGTTGCAATTGATCTATTATTTGCAATCCATTGCAACTTGACTTTCTTGCAACACCCCATAGGAGTGATTGTCCTCTGTAACAATTGAAGTGTTTACATTTCATGGATGACATTTTTTGAGAAGTCAGTGATTGCTGATTACCTGTCGTTTCTGGCTATTGTCCACTGTTGCAGTAACAACTGGTATGCTGTTCCGCATGAATCTCGGTTTACGTGGGATGGTCGGTGGTGCATTCATAGGAGCGCTGCTTGGGTGAGTTTGCGGACAAACTCTTACAATTTCTCAAAATTGTAACTTGAATACCGGCAGCGCTAAGTGCTGACTGCCTATGTACAGTTTGCTTATAAGCATCTTTGCCAGTGAGTTTAAGCTGAGAATTAGAATCAGAGTGCATGTATCTTTATATGAAGGGTATAATACAGGTAGCTCGCTAATTAGAATGGTTGGACATATGATAGCAATATTTGGTGGGCATCTCCATCCCAAAGATGTGTTTTTGTTTGCATTGTTACATGGAGTTCTTTCTTTCTTTTTTTCCTTTTTTTTTTCTGAAACTAATAAGTTTTCAATCTCACAGATCTTATGATCAGCTGATATATATTTTTTAATGCAGGTAGTATGCTCTTGATTTGATTGTTCTCTTCCATGTATTTTTATGTGTCTGTTATCATTTTTTAATTACTGGGTAAATCTTTTAGAGGGTCTTATTGTGTGGTTTGCTTTTGCTTTGTTTCTTTGTTTGTTTGTTAGTCAGTTTGAAGGGAGATGATTAGGTTCTGTCATTTTGTGCAGTATCATCATTTTTGCACAGAAAGCCGAAGCTACAAATTTATAAAGGTAAAAAATGTTATGTATGACTGATCAAATGGTTGTACCAGTATCATGTTTGTTATGCCAGTTGCTGCTGAGGCATCTCCTTTCCCTGAATTGATTAGTACTGGTAAAAATATATTTCTGTTATATGGAACACAGTTGTTATGCTGTTTGCAGAGTAAGAACAAGGAGAGTTGCTAAACACATTCAAATGCTGCACAAAGTCTTTTCATTCCAGTCCTTCTAGTTTGCAAGGCATATGTCCATTTTAGCAAAGAATTTGACGTCACATGCAGACAAGTCCTGTAGTGGAGAAAACACTGTCTGCCTGTAGATAAAATACGCCAAAGGGACTTGTATTGAAAGGATATGGATAGAATTTATTTAGATTGTCACGACAAGGAAAGACCTTCATATTTTACTGCAATTTACATGATCAACAATCTTCCTCTTAAACAAAAAAAAAACAAAACAAAACAAAAAAACAAAACAAAACAAATCCCCCAAACTCAGGATTCCCTCTGGGGCATTACTACTGGGCTTCCAGTACATCATGGGTGAGACATCCCTGGAGAAGTACAGGAGACTGCGTTTAGAGAGAAGAGAAGAGCGAACAAGAGAAATGTGAGCTGCTTTCTGATATTTCTATCTGTGCAAACTTATTAACAAATTTCTCTTTTTCTCAACGATCCATATACAGGCCTTCAAACATGATGCAATATATATTTGCCTATGAACCAATTAGTTTAATAAATGCACATTCATTAGGAACTTGGGGTAAAGATAATAATGGGTCCATACTATTAAAGTACCCCTACCCATCTGCTTACACATCTGCTCAATGCAGATGGTCCACTCAAGAGAAATTTGAATGAAACGATTATAATGCATTTCAAGAGCAGGATGTAACAAATAACCGTTGAAATACTGTAGAAATACTGCTGGTTTGGGTTTGGCTTGATTTTAACAGGGAACCAGACATTGAAAGTATACTTCAGACCCACAAGCTGGCATGGAGACAGATGCTGATGATGGTTTGACATTGTACCTTGAATGATGTGAAAAGCAAGATAGATATTTTAGAAGGCTTCCTTACAAAAGGATGAATTTCATTGCACTTTTGAGGGTCACCTTTCATATGCATTACCAAGGTTCTTGTATTCTCGATTGATTAAATGGACATGATGTATCCCATTTTTCTCTTAACTGTAACTCCAATTTCTTTCCTTTCACATTCTTTCTACAACTCATCCACAAATCAATTTTGGATGCATCTGAGAATTCACATAATCATAACATTCAGAGATTAGCCCTAACTGGCACTCTAGACCAATCAACTTGTCTCATTGTTGGTCCAACATTGCCAGGTCTATGCGGATGCAGGTGACACCGCAGATGATGGACCTCATGGAGGAATCAATCCAACGTGGCAACCAACTGCTGGAGGAGAAGAAGCAAGTAGAGCTGACGTCATCGACCACTACGCCTTCATAGCGATTACTGTTTCATTTGAAAGACTGTTGAGATGGCAAACGATGAGGAGGAGCTCTTTGATGGTGCATCAAAATGGAGCATTTCTTCATTTCTCTCTTGCCTTTGTGGTGTTCTGCTTTGTTAAGACCCACAATTCTACTCAATGAATTATCAGGTGGCAATTATGGGATGAGCTAGAAGGCATTTTTTTTTTTCCTTTAAAGGGATCGTATAGTTCTGGTTGAGACCTAATTTCAGGTTACTAACATTTTTTGGTGAGATAATAAGAAACTTCTTAAGAACTATGAAAGAGCATGTAATTCCATGAGGAATTAAACGTTTATTTGATGAAAATTGGTTTTGAAATGGCTGAGATATCCAAAACAGAGCAATTCAATAAAGTGTGGGACCCACATTTTATTACAATCGCTTTGTTTTACTTTATTTTTGGATGTTTCAGTCATTCCAAACCCAATTTTCATCAAATAAACTTTGAATTCCTCTTAAAATGGTATGCTCTGTACTATTTCATAAGTGTTTTCTTGGTATCTCACAAAAAGTTAAAAGCCCAATTCTCATCTCCACCAATACTGTACTATCCCTTTAAATCTCCCGAGGCCCCCACCTCAAAATGCTTCTGATCCTTGAACCTTGACGAGATAATCCCTGAAGTAGCTCTTTTCGAACTGAACTGGGATGGGATGTGCTATGACAGTAGATGATGGTGCTGTCAATATTTTGTAGCATACATTGTATTTACAATAAAAATAGTAATGTGCACACTAAAAATTCTGTAAGGTTTACAGCAACATGGAACCACAGGAGGTTTCAGCCCTCTGATGACAGGAAGGGCAGCCTCCTGGAAGGCAGCGACTGTTGGGGTAGTAACTGCCATTGTTGGTAACTGGTTCCAGATGTGAGTGGTTCAGGGATAAAAGGAGAATTTTCAGGAATCAGTTGTTGCTTGGGGGACAGTGAGTTTGAGTTATGATCTCTTCTACTGATGTATGGAGCTTGGGTTATGAAGTGAGGAAGATGGATGTTGACATATACTGTACAAGCAAGTCACCAGCAATAATGAGAGTGTTGAGGTTGGTCAGTGCATCGTACTCGTTTGAGATCTGGCTTGGAGTGATTCAAGTGTGGGCAGACTCCCATTGTAACAAGATTATTGGGACTGCAAGAATTTTCTCATCATGACAAAAATCGGCTTTACATGGATGCCCATAGAATCCTACACAAATACACACAATGTGTAGGACTGCAGACTGTTATTGCACAGTAAATCAAGTCTCCACTTGCAGGTGAGAATTCATCTTGTTAGCATATTTTTGTGTCAAATAAAAGAGTGTTCTGAACAGTAAGTTTGTGAACGTGTATTTGTGAACTATAATTTCAACCATCCATCTTCGTAGCATGAAGTCTACTGTAAAAGTGGATATTTTCGCGCGAGTAATTTTTCGCGCTCGGCCGGGTAAGATGGATTTTGTGTGTTTTTAATTCCGCGGAATCAGGACGTTTACTACTGGAACATATGGCATGCAAAATTGCAATTGTATTCGCATGCTTTTATTTTTGCACTAGCATCTGGTTGCGCAAAGTGCACGAAAATTTCCACACCGCAAAAATTTCCACTTTTACAGTATTTTGCGGGATCTATTAGTGTCAACATGATTGGGGGGGGGGGGGGGGGGGAGGGTGTTTTCACTTCCATTGATGAGGTCCTGCTGGTCCTACTGGACCGGTACCATCCAGGGATGTGTGCCACATGTTTGTGAGTGTGTAATGTGTATGAGCTTGGTGCCCGTCTGTCAATAATGTATTGGGAAGTTGATCATGTCTGCTGTTCATTCAGCCTTGTAAAAAAAAAAAAAAAAAAAATCAGTCAAGTGAAATGATGACCATTATACCATTTCAAACAAACAAAAAAATCCTCACACAAACAAAATCTTGTTTCCAAAATTAGCTCGCTACATGAACCAAGTTGTGCTATCGATATACATTATAAAAACTCCTTAAACTCTTTTATATTCTTGTATTGGTTATACAATATTGGAATTTGCCTGTAATTCCATAGTTTTCATATTGCCCAAGAATGAAGTTAGAAATTTCTTGAAAAAAGTGGGCAACAAGCATACATTTGATTACATGCAGTCATCTTAGTTTTCATAATGCCCAGACTACATGAGTGGTATATGTTTGTTTGTTTGCTTTTTACACAAATTAAAAAAAAAAAAATAAAGAAATTTGTGAAAAGCAATCAAGCTCAATACATTTGTTATTACAAGCTGACTGAGATCTACATGTGATGCATTATTTTCAGCTTCTGTAAGCTTGTCCCCTCCCTTTTTTTTTTGTCTAAAGAAATCCTTGTCCCATGATCCTTTGCAAAACAAGAGGGAACTTGTCTTTAATATCTTACAGGCACTTAGAAATTGGGAAGAAATTCTATGCAGAAGAGGAATATTTAAAAAAAAAAAAAAATTTTTGGCTATTGAAAAGCTGTAGTCGGGCTGAATAATGTGTACCAATCGTGTCTCATTCCACTGACTGTGTAAAGAAGACCGTCTTCCAGAGCCAGTAGACCCAGCACATCCATGTAATGGAGGCCAGTGCTGTGCTTTTAATAGACTGTTTGTTCAAGCTGCAGAAATTACCTTTTTCTGTTGTGTATGCTCAGTTGTCCATTATGGGGAGAATCATTACAAAAGTCTGGAACTTGATATCATGTGAGTTGCACACTGACATGCCTTCCCACATACCACAGTGGCACTAATGTGTGAACTCCTCAATGATTATTCATTTGCTGGGTGAATCGATTCTATATTGATCCTCACAGATTTAAAGACTTGAATGAAAATTATTAGTTGTATCAAGTAGTGAAACTTTATTTGTTTTCATTCTACAAATATCATAATTGTACACCATCTTCTGCATGTATAATGTTGCTCTTATCTAAATAAAACTGCATTTAAAAAGCTCAAAATCCACACTATCCCAAGGCATAATTCGAAGGTCACATATACACTGAGAACAAATTTAAGCAATACATGTATTTCTCTCACGACAGGCAAATCCCAGAATGATAAAGATTGCAGCTAATCCAGTTGACTTCATTATGATCAAATCTTGTTAAAAAAACAGTATGTTTCCTTTTTGCTTATGTGCATGAAAAAAAGAAGAAATGTTGATCATTAGCTGGGCATTCTTGACACCCAGCCTGTCAGTATGGGATTTGCCTGTCTGTGGTAGTTGCAAAAAGAAAAAAAAAAGTAAGTTGCAGTAATTTCAATCACATACATACAGTACATACTGTTGATAAAAGAACACAAATCACTGTGACAGGATTAAAAGAAAAAAAAATTATCCTAATTACCAAACATACAGTGATGTATCCTGCATCGAACCACTCATGCTGTTATGGTAAAGATTCAATCCTATTTCAACTGCTTCCAAAAAAAAAAAAAAAATAATAATAATAATAACAATAAGCAATACATTAATTTAAAAAAGGACAAGTCCCTGCAAATCAAGTCTCATGAAGTGATTCTACAAACACCTGCCTTTATATCATTTTAAAACCAGCTGTCATTTCTTTTATTTTTCTTTCAGGGCTGCTTATTACAAATGCAATGTGTTTTGTTTTATGCCAAGGTAAGAGGTGCCAATATTATTGTTGCACATGGAAATGACCTAATGTAACCTCATCAAACATCAAATACATTTTCTGTCCCTCTTGTTAAAAAATCCTTGTGTGTGGAAGATGCATTTTGACATGCATTCTTCTGTGAGAAGTATGAAACATTTTGAAAAACCAAAATGCAAAAGCTTCCACATACACTGTAGTTTGCCTTGCATTAATGAATGGCTTTGTGTGCTTCAGCTCGGCTCAGCCAGGCTTCAGACTGGGATACAGGTATACATTATTATAGCAGTGACGCCTCCACAGACACGATGTATATCTCAATTAAAACACAAACAAACAGCGGATCACTTTTTCATGTCAAATCTCGATTCTGGATGGGGCCTACTAGTTTCATCTAATCTTGTCTCGCCGATACATCTACTTAAAATTTTTCTTTTGAGTAATTCTAAATACTACTTCATGGGAGGTACAATGTATATTTGAGATACAAAAGTTGTAGTCCCATGCATACAACTCGAGACAGGCTCCTTGTATCATACTTTATCCCTAAAAACCTGATTATTTTGAGCACTAAATCACCTAGTAGCCATTCACACACCTGCATTTTTACAAATGTATCAAATTCAGGCACAGAGTTTACACTGAAAGAGGAAGTCATGCATGGTGGTAGGGTATTCTAGATTCTGCAGTTACACATAACTTCTGTAAACATAAACACAAAGAAACAAACATACAAGTTTGTTTTCACTCTGAGGGTGCTATCTCTGAAGATAATGCACAGTATTTCACATTTACTGTGTAAGCATTTCAAACACTGAAAGATACATACATTGACACACTAGATTACTATACATTAAAGTAAACACACTACACAATATCCAGCGTTCTGTGGTATGTGTACCACAGAATTTTAATGACTGCAGTGTTGCGTTCAATTGATAAACTACACACTGTGTTTGCCGACACAGATTGCACACAATGCATCATGATATTTGTTGAAATTTAAAGACAGCTTCACATGGTTCACCGCACACTACGAGATCATGCTCAAGAAGTGTTGAGCAATACAAGATTCCTTGATTCATGAGATGTGAAAGAAACTAGGCTGAAGAGGTATGCACAGAAAAAAAACAACAATGCACTGTTTTTGGCTTAGAAATCTGATGACAAAAGATTCAAACAAGATGATGAGGGATGCTAAGGCAAAGGTTCACCTTGCAACTTGATGTAAGTTGTACATAATCATATTGAAATGGAACCCAACTCCTCCCCCGCCCCCCAAACGTCCATACAGAATGCAGACCTGACTACTGGCTGAATCACTCCGATTAGTCTCTTGGAGACTTATCAAATACACGTATCAAGTGTTCTGAGCACATACAGCAAATATCCCCCTTTTTCTTTTTCAACCATGAGAGATTGTTTGAGTTCCTGATTTTATTGTGATATCAATACTGCCGTACTTTGGCAAAAGGAAGCAAGTGACAAAAGTGACATTTCTTGTAAAAGAGCAAAATGTGTCTGTCATTTACACAGACATCAATGGACTATCATGATGTCTTTTCTAACATATCTCTTAGTAGGATGAGTGTTTCTGCATGAAATTTGGCCTAAAAGAAGAGCTCATTATGTGAATTAGGAAGACATCAACAACTCCAATTCGGATGGTATGTCACTTGCTTCCTTTTGCCAAAGTAGGGCAGAATAGTGGCCGTCATCAATGCCAAGTAATGGCCAATCCATCTTGTGTGACTATTCATTTTCACCTCACATTTCCAACAGGGTATAACATACAGTAGGTATCAAAATCAAGAGTGTTTCTTGCATTAACCCTCAATTAACACTACCTTTTATGTGTGCATGTGAGTAACAATGTGTATAGTACAACTATGATGTCAAAATTTGACACTATACAGTTCTTGAACATATTTTATCCACAATAACGCATAACATGATTGATAAAAGAAATGAAGTATTAAAACAAAGGGAATGGATGAAAATCAATTCTAAAACATTTACCATCAGGATGATTGTAAACATGCATGATTATGGTAACAAGCAAATAAAAAAAAATGAACAAACAAAAGAGTGACAACATCAGGCTTACAAAGTGTCTATACACTTTTTCTGACACAAATGTGAAATGCCAGGCATTGCCGAAATGGTATTCCAAATGAACCACTGAAACTGAAGATGATATTTGTTGGAGGTACATGTATGGTCTCCATATGACACTGCATGTTCTTTTATGGAAACTACATGCAAAGCAATATCCATTCCACAGAAATGCAGAACGAATTGTAGAAACATCCGACTTCCTTCCGAATTTCTCTCTATGTGTCTATGATGTGGCACACAGTTTGGTATATTGCTTGATATATATGTCATCATTTGCACACCTTTCAATAACGGGCAAAAAAAGTAATATACAGGAGCACAGTGAAGTTTACTCTCTTCGAATACAAAAGAAAGAGTGGGTGGGGTTGGCCCCCGGGTGATTATTTTTGACTCTCTGTTGCATTTCTATCTAATGAAGATATAAAGATGCCGTGCATTAAATCAAAAGTAGACACACCGATTCTGTCCAATAGAAGAAATTTCTAAAGTATCTCTGCACTGGTGAAAGATGTGAGTACAGATTTAAAGCTTAGCCACAGGTAAATAGACTGGGCATTGGAATAATTAAGGAAAAGTATGGGCTTCAAACTCTGCTCCTAAGAGCAGTTTCCTGAGCTCTGTAAATAACAACAATAAAAATCTATAAAGCTTATGATAGTTATTGAATTTTCTTTTTAACGTCTTCAAAGAGGATCGTATCTCGCGGAGACGGTCCAGTTCACTTATTGTGCTTTGTCCCGGGCTCCTGTGACACGGGATTGACCTCTCCTTCCCGCTGGTCCCGCTGGTTTCTGGAACTTTGGCTTGTGGACGATTCGGATGGGATGGACCTCGCTCATTAGGAAATCCTCTGTCAGCTCCTTCCTGTCTTCAATCTCAATCTGCAAATGGGAAAATAAACAAAGAAACCCACGAAATCTGAAACATTGTTTTCTGTGACAGTGGGGAGAGAAAAGCACATTTCTATGAGACAAACTACTCTAAAACCATAAATAAGAGCAGAACTTATAGCAATAGGTCACTTGAGCCACTTCCTCAAAGCTTTGTCTAAATATCTCTCTGAGGGCCGATTTTTATCAAAGATTAACAGTCTGCAATAAAAAGGCTTTTGTTTATTTGTCTGTGTGTTGCAATTTCTCCACAAATTGCCCTCCATCGACATAAATAAGACCCAATTATTTAGTGTTTAGAGTAATAGCCATGACAGAAATCATGGGCATACCGTGTACATATTTGGGTGGGGCTCGAACCCTTGACCTCCTGATTGCTAGACAGGCATCATATCCAATAGTCTACTGAGCTTCTGCCCGACGGCCAGTGATGGTTCTAATCCCTTTATATGTAGCAGCAGCAGGTTCTACATATCTAATTCATATTAATGATTCTTGCTTCAAGTTGCTTTTATTGCAAATGATTGACAAAATGTCCTTCACTGGCGTACCAAATACACACTAGGCGTTTTCACATCAGCCCGATGTTTCGAAATAGTGCGCTATTTTCTGACTTGGGAAATTTTCCCGATGGCGAAATAGCGCGCTATTTGATAATGTGAACACAAATTAATGTGCTAATTGTATCGCTCCGATCGGGAAATTTCTGAAATAGCGGGATAGTAGTGCTCTATTTGATAATGTGAAAATGACTCAAGAAATTAGCGCGATGCATCCCATTATGCCTAGCGTGTGTGACCCAATCGATCGAGGCAAACTGCACACAAATCACGAGGAATTTTTGAGAGGGCACACACATTACTTATGCTGTTTGGACATACTCAGCTGTCGAATTAGCTCGACAAAAATTCGGGCTGATTTTCTTCGGGCTGATGTGAATAAGAAATGAAATAGCGCGCTAACTCTCAATCGCGAAAAATTTCTCGAGCTTGGATTTTGATCGGGCTGATGTGAAAACGCCTAGTGTAAATGAACAACTCCAGGCAAGAATCATTGATTTGCATATTAGTATTCTCCTCTCATCGAACATGTTGGGATGGTCCCTCCCTCCCCCCCCCCCCCTCTCAAGCTCAATCTCTAGTGGAGTCTCACCTTGGTGGCAATCTCCATCCCCAACTGCTCCATGACGTGGAGAAACGGGGCCTTGCAGCTGGAGTAAAGCATCCGCTCCTTGACGGAGCACCTGTAGCCGGGCATGGTGTAGATGAAAACTGGAGGGAAGACATAAAGGATGCCACATGAAGCTGATTGCTTGCAGAGTCATGTTTCCTTGGCAACACGTGTAGTCCACTTCACAAATTTGATTCCAATTCTGACTGACTTTCTGTTACCGCATACAAACACACACACACACACACACACACACGCACACACAAACAAAGACTTTCCGTGGGAGCTCCTGCCTGCTGTATTTACCCTAGAATTTACAGGAAAAAAGAAAAATTGCTTGTTTTGAAATCAGACCTTATTTCTTCATTGGATGGTGCGGTCAGAAAATCAATATTAACTTCTCTAAAACGAGGAATGTTCATGTGCATTTTAATTTCGCAATTTTCGCAAGAGCCGAGTTTCATGAAATAAATCTGTTGAGGATAGACTGATTTTGCTACAACACGCATTTCCCATAGACACTTGCCCGAGTGTACTCGGGACTTGTCCTGAATGGTTTAAAATGCATGCTATAGATCTTGTCTACACTACAAATTTTGTAAATGCATTGAATGTAAAAAGCAAGTCGCGAAAACTTTATGCCACGAAAATATCGTGTTTTACAGTATCAACCCCCTTTTAAGTCCATAGAATGTAACTATTCTACAGATTATCTTCTTTTTTTTTCAGAAGAAACATGAATTTTCTTCATGTTTATGCTTAACAAACAGCACAGGCATCATCCAAGACTTATAAAATGATTGAGATGCTTTTTTATAAGGTCAGACAAATGTACAAGCTTTCAAATGGACATTGCCCTTTCAGTGCTTACCTTTACTGCATAGTCACAAAAAAAAGAAGAAAAATAATGCCTCCGACCACTTCGTTGGCGGAGGCATAAAAAAACCTGAAATTACGTTCTCCGTCATAGTCTACTCTCTTTCTAATCTAGCAAAGTTCAGTACATTTCTGTTTCAAATGTTCAGACTCAAATGCAAAAAAAAAAACCAAAACACCCAAAAACAAAACAAATTAGTGTAGATCAAAATCAACATGCAGTATAGAGACAAACTGATCCCTTTAACATAATACCGCAGGTAGTACTGCTGTTGAGTAAAAAAAACAAACAAAAAAACATTCAGCGTTACCTATGCTGTTGTAGATATCGCCTTCATACGTGTGGGGGAAGACAAAGAGGTTATAGCGTGGACTGTCGTCAGGAATTCTTGATGGGAGGTCTGCCACCGAAGTTTCCTCACATCTGGCCAGCCTGATAACCTCCGCCTCGGTATCGATAAACTGGAATTTTGGGTAGGAAATGTCAATGAGGCAAGTGTCATACTATATTTCCTAACTAAGATGGAGCCATTTCAGCTTCAGATTCCCACAACCATACAGCTCGAAAAAGAGCAGCTGGTGTCAAAATTAAATGTATTCGCAAATGGGTAACTGGAGTTAGATGCCACTTATATGTGCACCTAGAATCGCCACAATCTTTATATCATGTCATATATCATTTCCTGTTTGTATTTTATGGTGGAATGCCAAACGAATAATAATGATAATAATAATCAATCCATATTCTCATTTGACGAGAAAAGAAAGTATGGCTTTGATTTTCATTGCTGTTCTCTGAGGGCACTTGGGAATAATGCATCTGGTGTTACCTATAAGTTCTACAAGCATAACCCTGTTGATAGCTTGGTAATCAAAAGAAATATAGCTGTCTTTCTTTAACATGGTCATCTATGAAGTATTTTTATGTTCTTTTCTTGTATATTTCTGCAGTGGTTGTAAAATGCAAATATTTTGGTGGGCAATAATCTTATAAATAATCAATGTCCACATATCTATAATGACAATGAAATAAATTCTTAACATACAAACACACACATATAAATATATATATATACGCACACACAACAAACATGCAACTGCATTAGCTAGACTTACAAGCTGAACGTATGTGGTACTGAGTTTCGCTATTTCTCGTATCCGTGCCAGGGCTTCTTCTTCGACGGGGAAGGCGAGACCAGGAAGTGTCTGACTCTTGGTGTCCACGCCGATTTCTGTCCGCGTCTCCATCTCGAGCACTTTTTTATGCTCTATCTCAGCGTCTGTGAGTGGGCCTGGGGCGGCCTTGGATACCAGATGTTTGTTGTACCCATCTAATGACACCTCACTCTGTGCAAGAGACCACGATTGAACACATAAACCCAACATGAATGACCTTGCACCACACAGCCCACAAAATATTTTATGAGGACTCTTCCTGATAGGCCTGAAAGTATCTGCGATGGTGTATTAGTTCACAGGATTACTCCTTTTTTTGTGTGTGTGCAAACAACTGAAGTGCAAAAGCATGAAGCTATTCAAATGTACCAGGTATTTGGTTTTGTTTGTTTTGTTTTGTTTTTTATTTTTGGTAGGTCTATGTAAACACTAGCTGTAAAAATGGAAGTTTTCAAGGTGTGGAAATTTATCCGCAAAAGAATCCACTTTTACAGCACCTTCTAAAACCAGCTGGCTGTTTTAGTGTATTTAACCTTGTCTATTCCAATTTTGGATACACATTGTTTTTGTTTTCACATGATATACAATCTAAAATACAAACTGTACATTTTTCTGCAGATAGAGGACTTTTGCAATTTGCATGGACTAACTGCTTGATGTCTGCTGCTGCCTCAGACTGCAAAGTTGATGTTGAAGACACCAAAGACAGGTGGTGCACTGTACTACTTTAAGGGTGCATTTCTGAAATTTCCAGTTTTAGTCACGAGTATGTTTCTGATATCTAAACTAGTATGTATGGCAGGACAAGACTGAAGAGATTGAATGACAGTTGAGCTTATAAAGCTCACAGATATACTTATTGAGGATAAAAATAAATCCTATTCAAGTACACGTACTAGGCCCCATGCTTTCTAAAAGCAAATTTGTACTGGAAAAAACCCCCCAAGGCAAGCGCCAAATTGTGTCTCGCCCATTCGCGTACAAGAAATTAATATTTTGCTAACTCCCAGAAGTTCATTGACCCGCCTATGATCTTTGACCTTGTGATGACCTTCAACTCCCCAAGGGACATTTACCATCCAAGTTTGGTCACAAACGGACAAAGGGATCAAAAGTTATGAGCCATAATCGAAACGTGCCATAAAAACTTAACATTGGGCCCTTAAAATTTGTTGACCCCTTCCTGTGACCTTTGACCTTGTGATGACCTTTAATTCCCCAAGGGACATCTACCGTCTAAGTTTGGTCACAACCGGACTTAGGGATCAAAAGTTATGAGCCACAATCGAAACGTGCCATAAAAACTTAACATTGGGCCCTAAAAGTTTGTTGACCCCTTTCTGTGACCTTTGACCTAGTGATGACCTTCAGCTCCCCAAGGGACATCTACTATCCAAGTTTGGTCACAAACGGACAAAGGGATCAAAAGTTATGAGCCACAATCGAAACGCGCCATAAAAACTTAACATTGGGCCCTAAAAGTTCGTTGATCCCTGTTGACCTCGTGGTAACCTTCAACTTCCCAAGGGACATCTACCATATAAGTGTGGTCACAAACAGACAGATACATCAAAAGTTACGAGCCATAAACGAAACGCGCCCTAAAAACTTAACGTTGGGCCCTAAAGTACATTGACCTCTGCCTGTGACCTTTGACCTTGAGGTGCCCTTCATGTTTGGTAAAATGTGTTTGTGTGGTGTATAACCACTCTTCCCTCCAAGTTTGATTGAAATTGAAATCCTCAGCAGAGAGTTATTAAAGTTTTTGTAGCGTTACTGACAGACGATGGACAGACGGAAGACGGACGGACGGATGACGGACGGACAGACGCCGCAGGCGATCCCTTAGTCTCCCCACACCTCCGGTGGGCTCGACAAAAAAGCTCACACTTGGGCTGGTTATGTCATTCACTCTGCCTTACCCTCTCCTAAACTTTAGATCTATAAAAGACAACAAAGCCAAAATCATTAATCCCATTGCTATGCGCTATAGGTGTGTTCATCCACACTTCACAGTTTCAGTAAGGCACTTCGTGTGTATTGTGGCTCGTTTGTGCCAAACATGTCCCTCTTGGCTAGCAATCGAGCGGATGTGCCAAAAGTCACGCATGACGAGCAATATACAGAGCATAAAGATGTTTAGAGAACTGTCACCTTCAGTGTTCCTGTAAGTTCTTCCTGTATTTGACTCGCTCCAAATGACATCTTTATTGTGGCCTTGGTGCTGGCATACAACATCTTTTGGCGAACCTGTGTAAATATACAGCGATTGGAAAATGCAACACAAAAAAGATTGTTCAGAAGTTGTTCTCCAAAAAAAATGATGGCTTGGAGAATCAAGCTTTCCACCTCTCATCATTGTGACAAATTTTACTTATCACAAACACATCTTAAAACAAACAAACAAACAAACAAATTTCATGAAAAGCTACTTCAGACCAAATTGCCTTACAGTCTATTCAAATACATGACAAGCACGTCAATGAACAGGCAAGTGAAAAGATTTTTAGTGCACAAATTAGACATCATGTTTGTTAGATATCGCAAATCTTGCATTTGAAAGCCATCTAAGGCTCATTTACAACACTCACTCACTGTACACGCAATCATTCAACCACATTTGTACACTCCTTAGGCTCACTCTTGTAGACTCCATTGCATTACAGGCTGTAAATCGTTTAAATCTATTGATGATCCATCAAATATGAAAATTTCCTTGGGTCTTGCCCATAATAGCAGTTATTCACATATTGTTATGTCATTGTTACCTCAAGCATGTAAAGCAAGCTAGATTTGTGTCCACGTACACTGGAGACTTAAGCACTCAATACCAAGCACTCAATGTCAAAATGAATCAACTCACTTGGCAGTTGTCTGGTATGTAACTGATGAAGAGCCATCGGTACCCCGTGTCGTCTTTTGTGTCCATGCGGTAAAAGATGTAGCACGCCTTTTTCTCCTCCAGCATCGACAACACACAATTGTCATAATGTGCCCAGTTGTTAAGGAAGACTGCTCTGATATACATTGTAGATCGTTCTCGACACTATTCCCTCAATGACTGTCTTAAAAATGAATACTGTACGAGCTGAAATTTTTGCGTACAGATATTTTCGCGAATTGCTACGTGGAGGACATTTTCGCGTGTTGTTAATTTTGCGGTTGCGAGGGTCTAACTGAACTTAGTTATTTGCGCGTTGTTATTTTCGCGGTTCAAAGGCGTTTTGCGAAATTCCCCCACACCACAAAAAAAAAAAAAAGAAATCTGAATAATAAATAAATCTAATTTTCAAAGTCATTCTGATGGCTTCCTCTACCCCTCCTTATAAAACTGGAATAATTTGACAGAAGGCTCAGCACAAAGTACTCTGGGATACATTCCCCTGCAATCTCTTTATCCCATTACCCATTACTGAAAATTTTCCTATTCCTTGAAATCTATAATAACACAATGAATTATCATTTATATTTGAAGCTAAAGTTATGCCTGAAAATTATGGCGACCTTTGACCATTCACCCCGTATGATTTCATGATCTATTTGATATTCGGATCTCTTTGTATTTGCCCTTGCCATGTACTTAACATACCATTACCCTGGTATTCCTTGCTTACATTATGGCTTGAATTGAATCACATTTAGTACACGATCAGTGACATTTGAATTTTTTTCTTAGTGGAGTAAGAAAGAAGGGAGAAGAGGAATTAAAAAAAAAAAATGTTAGAAGTGTAATTCACTGACTGCAATACAGTTCATCATGTCTAGTAGTAAACTCACTAATCGACTTTCAGTACTAGCCAACATAAACATCCCACTTTCTGTGTCCATTCATGGTAGTTGTAACCCTGTAAAACCAGTGACTCACGGTCAAAAACTGACCACTGAAATTGACGAGTCACAAGGCTCTCTTGTTCTTGTAGGATGCCGGCACCTAGTAAGATACAGCATCTGAATAAATTACTTGCATTCTGGGCAACAGTACTGTAAGATAACTCTCTTCCCTACACCTTGTGCATGTACTGTACCCTCTCACAAAGCAAAGCCATTGCAAAGCTTCTCAACACTAAAGAAAAAAAAAAACAACAACACACAGTTTGTACAGTGTACATAGCCAAGCATGAAGGTCATTACATGTATACGGTATGCCAAGGTTTTCTACAACTGATTAAAAACTATGGGAATAGTCATAATTTCACCGATATGGCATTGGCCATACAAATTATACTTTCCCAAGGGACATGTCCTATCAGTCAGTAGTACAATGTAGGTTATGAGGAAGTAACTGGGCTAATGCACCTTAGAGTACACAAAATATAATTAAAGGACAAGTTCACCTTCAGAGACATGTGGATTGAATGAATGCAGCAATATTTATGGAACACATCAGCAATACGTGTAGTTTGAGGAAAATTGGACAATCTGTTTAAAATTTATGAATTTTTGAAGTTTCTGCTTAGTCACTGCTGGATGAGAAGACTACCACAGCTTGTGATGTCACATGAGTACAACGATATAAAGAAAGTATTAAGGAAAATTCAAGATATTTTCACTTTTCCCGCATAATAAAAGAACGCTTCAATTCCCTCTTTCAGAAGGCAAGGGGAATTATATTACCATTAACATACGTCAGTGACAAGTCGAGGAAATGTGCACCTTTTGCAATAAGTAAAATTTTGTGAAATCCTCTTTATATTTCCCTTATATCGTTGTACGCATGTGACATCATACACTCTGGTAGTCTTCTCATCCAGCAGTGACTGTGCATGATACCTTAAAAATTCAATAACTTTTGAACGGATTGTCCAATTTTCCCCAAACTTTCACTGATGTGCTCTACAAATATTGCTGCATTCACTCAATCCACTTGTATATGAAGGTGGACTTGTCCTTTAATAACAAAAGGATATCTTCCTCCCATGTTCCATTAGTCTCTTTGTGATCTGCCAGTACCAGTTCCTCTGCAAGACAAAAAAGGAGGAAATAAAAACAAAATAATTCTGAGCAAGTATGTCACTAACAAGGAACACCAGTAAGCAGGGCCCCATATCCAATCATTATACTTGCAATCCATCCTAACTGCAAGATTGAAGACAATGGTATCTCAGGTTACATGTCTAGTATTTCAAGTTTTCAACAAACTTTCAACTGACTGTAACTTTGAATACTGGTAATTTGATGCCTAGACTTATTATAAGCCAAATACCTATAGTTCAGAGGTTGAGCAATCAAAATCTTTCTCTGCCTTGAAATATGGCAATGCATATAATACGTGCAGTAGGCCCACTTTCCGTCAAATGTCTTTAATGCACAGTACAAAGGAACCCAAATGAAAACAAACAAACAAATAAACAAACAAACAAACAAACCCCCTAAAAAACAAAAACTACAATGAACAGGGATGATCTACTATTGTACAGCATAAGAAGTCCATCTGAAGAATGCAATTTAATAGTACGTGTACGTCTGCACTTTGTGTTGCTAAAAAAAGCATTTTCAAATGTATGTTCTTTGATAGTAAAAATTTGCTGTCTTCAGACAAGCCAAAATGGCAATACATCCAGAAGTTTCTACTTTGACTGATACTCCCATACATCTACCTATAGTAACACTATACAACTTAAATATTGTGCCCTACATTGGAGATGGGGTTTCAGTGCAATTTCCTTTAATCGATCTCCGCATTTTCCTATATAAAAAAAAAAAAAATAGTGAATAAATTTTGATGTTTAATAGGTCAGTGAACTACCACCCCTCCTTTGATTGAAAATTCTACATTTATTTATTTATTTTTTCAAAAACACTGATACCGATGACTAACAGTTTAGTAATGAAACATACGAACATGTGTGCTACACACAGGTAGTGAAAGCAGTTTAATCTTATGAATGAAAATCAAAATGCAAGCAAAAGTTAACATAAAGTGGACACACACATAATGGCAGTATTAGTTCATTCCCTACTGTAAGTAAGATTAAAGTTTGTTTGTTTTGTGTGAGCATGAGCATATATCTACATAATTCAGGTAAACATGCAAATATGCGAAAAATAATGTATCACAAATCAATTACATGTGTTAGTGTGGATGGGACAAGTGTACTGCCATTACCACTCTTCAGTTCTCCTGCAGTAGGTGAAAACTTGGAATACAACGTATGAAACTCCAGCCCTAACCTTCCTCTTGTCTACAGGTGAGCACATTCAGGAGTATTAACTCTTCATGTGCCATGGTGGAAAACCCCTGTGTGCCACATTATTCTGAGACACCAACGCTGTTATGCTTTCAGAAAACATTCTGTTTTCAAATCGATGTTACTTTTACATTTCTATTAAAACCACGACATGTAGTGAGCAAAGTTGTAGGGAAAATGTCAAGCCTTGCTTGACATAAATTGTGTGACAAATCTATGATTGTTTTTTTTTTCTTCTTTCAAATGACCAGTAGCTACATTACTGTAATTGCATGACTTTTGCATACAAAACAGTGACAGAAACTTAGAATTTAAACACAAATCTACTGCTTGTTGGTCAATCCTTACATGAAATGCTAGATGTAAGAGGAATGGAATTGTGACAAATGCTTTCATTGTACTGTGGCGTTTGGCGATTTATCGACCGGTTTGGGCGGGATTGTGCGTTTGAACAGAATATGCGAAGTTGGCACGTGTCGACTGAGTTGGACGTGTCGACTGAGTCGGGCGTGCGAATGTGGCACACAAAGAGTTAATGGGTCACAGAGACCATTGATTATGCAGTGGTGACAGAAGGGAACACAGATCGCTGTCAATCGCTCTGACGATGAGTTTCATTTACAAATCACCACTTGATTATCCCTTTAACCCTTTAAGGACGGGCTGATCTTGCTACAACACGCATTTCCCATAGGCACTTGCCTAAGTATATTCAGGACTCGTCCTCAATGGGCTAACAGTAGGGCCTATGTGTGCACTGATTTATCATGAACAAGTTTCCATTTTGAACATGAATTCATAACATCGGCAAATGACCTCTCTATCACTACACGCAACACAAATACAGTGTGACACATATGTATAAACACACACAGTCACAGACACAGACACAAATTAATTGACAGGCCAACCAAGTTTTAAATGGTTGAGATTCTTTTTGTTTTGTTTTTTTTTTTTCACTTGAAATTTAAATTTTTTGATAAAATGCCAAGCCATGTCAAGTTCGAGGCACTTCACCCCACTTCCTCATCCAGGTTTTAAAGGGATGGTATAGTATTGGTTGAAGTGAGGATTCAGCTTTAAACATATTGCGAGATATTTAGAAACCACTCAATAAAATGTTAAAGAGCTTACAATTCTAAGGGAATTGAAAGTTTATTTGATGAAAATCAGTTTGAAATGATTGAGCTATCCAAGAAAACAAAGTAAAAGAAAGAGATCCTAATAAAAGTCATGGCCAGTCGCATTAGGATTGCTTTTTTTTTTTTACATGTCAGCCAATTCAAATCCAATATTTATCAAATAAACGGTGAATTCCCCTTAGAATTACATGTTCTTTCATATTTTATAAGAGGTTTCTCATTATCTCACAAACACACAGTCACACACACATGTATATACACACACACACAAGTTGGAAACCTGCAGCCCCATCTAAACCAAAACTGTACCATCTCTTTAATGAGTGATTGGCACAACACAACACAACCTAGAACCTCATGTCTGAAAGTTGTTAAGAGTGCAGATGTTTCCGCACACATTTCCATGTGAAAGGAAGGAGATCATATTACAGCATTAAATGGGTATGTCAAATGTGGTACAAGTAACAATCTGAAGACTAGAATATGTTTTTATTAGCGATTAACAATGGCAGTGACAATTTTATGCAATCCTACAGTTCAACACAGTGACCATGTGAAAATTATAATCAAAAACCCAAGTACGCCCTCGCCATCTAATAATGGGTACATGTAGGGAGAGAACGTTCCTGATGATCAGTCTTTTCCTATATAACAATCATATTCCCAACAAGCCAATATTTTGCATTCTCGTCACTAACCAAGTAAAATTTGTTATCACTGTATCATTTTATACCTGATACTTTGTAATTGTGTGTCCATTTTAACACACACAAAATAAATTGACAGTTTCTGCAAGTGTACAGAAACTATTACCTACCATAATGACCACCAGCTCACTGTGATTCCTAGATGTCATATTAAAAGCCCATTCCAAATGATTACATGCAGACCAATGTAGCTAGACCTACTAAACTCCCTTGTCCGCAGAATCTTTGCATAGAATTTGCAGTGGAATGCAAATTTAAAACCCACACACACATGCCCTATATGTCGAGCACAGTGGTGATCAAGTGTACCCCAAATTGCTCATTTTGAAATTTGCATCCAGTATTCATTGTCCAAATCAGGAATCAACTAAAACAGCTTCTATAGTGAAGTAAAATTAGGTAAACTTGTACAAGGGTTCTAGGTTATTGACACATTCACACTCTAAAATGAGTTAGGAATTACTGCCACGAGTGACAGGGAATATTGAAGAGACAAGTGCAAACCTTCAAAGATCTACAGTTACAGTTTCAATTTTCCGTGGCTGGTCTGACAAGTCCAACTGAATTTATGATCATCATGAATTTGACTTACCATTGTCTATAATAACTTTGATGACTCTGTATTGTCCATCTTTAGATGATGCTAGGAACGCTGCCAGCTCCTCAGATGCTGCAAAAGTGGATTGAAATATATCAAACTTGTAAGAGAATCTCTGAGATTCCCAGTCACTTGTTGTTTACTTCACAAATCCAAGAACATTTCAAACATTATCAAACGCTTAATAAAGGAAACCAAACCCCAAAGAGAAATGTGGATTGAGTGAAAGCAGCAACATTAGTTGAACACATCAGTGAAAATTTTAGGAAAATCTGACAATCAATACAAAAGTTATGAATTTTTGAAGTTTTGGTTTTGGAACCGCTGGATGATGAGACTACTAGAGGTTATGATGTCATGTGTGGACAATAACATAAAGAAAATTCCTCAAAAAGTCACGTTTCCAGCATAATGAAAGAGCACCTGACTAATTGCTACCCTTAACAAATGTCAAGTTTATCAAATTGATGGAATGTGTAATTTTGATGAAAAATGAATTTTGTTTTCCTTTAAGATGGAAGGTAGGTGTATCAGCAGGGGTCAATGTAATGGCTGCTGTTCTGAACCCAGCATTGGATCAGTGCCATCTCAAGAGCCATTAACTCATCTCCTATAAACATTGCCAAGAATGCATTTTTGCATGCCGAAAGATGGGGGAAATAATGGACGACAAGGCAGGCTGCATCATCTGGAACAGCCGGACAATTACAAATGGTTCACATTTATGTGAAAGATGCTGAAAGAAATTAGTAAACCTGATGGCAAAATACAGTCAGCATGGCCAACAGTTGGCAAAGTCATTGTAACTGATATTGATAATTAAAAACAAGAGACTAATAAAGAGAAAAGTTCATATACAGAAATCTTGCATCTTGCATGATCTTGTTTTTCTTACCTCACTGATAATACTTTATGACTACAGTGTTCCTTATTCATGTTCTAAACTCAATCATCACCATAGAATGAAGAATTTTTCTAAAACCTCCATCAATTGGCAACCAATGACTCTTAACTAAAAACATAAATTTCCACTCACTACAACATTACTTTGGTTATATTTGTTCTCTCTCTGACGGCATTATTTTCACTTTATTAGTCACTGACTCTGTGCGTTTCATGTTTGGTGCCATTACCTACTGTATATGCTTTTCTTCTTTTTTTTTTCTACTATGTCAATAAGATTGATTCGGAGTAGGCAAGAAAGAAACAACATGTACCATAAAATGTACATATAATGGCTGGTGAAAGCATGTATATCAAAACCATTGATCTCACTGAAATATGGAACATGAGGAAACAATGCAGTTATCATACTAAAGATTAAATAGTCTGAAATCAAGAACAACAAGATAAGGAGGGAGGCGGTTTAGGACATTTATTTCATTATGGTTTTGGTCAGTTGATGATTTCAGCATTTAATTGATAAACATCTTTTTCTGAAGTCCAGTTTGGCATAAATCAAAGAATCACAGGAACACAATTTGACTGGTGTCAGTAGATTGATCTATTTATTCACCATTGCTAATGTTTTTGGAGACATGAGATGAAAACCACAGTATCTTAAATGAAGAAAATAGAATGACAAATTGCCCTACATTCACATTAATAAACACCAATTATTCAGCATTTTGAATAGTGGATATTTTAAAAATCATGGGTTATACATACATGTATTCTGATGGGATTTGAAGACATGAACTCCTGATTACTACACAGGCATCACACCCAATACAAAATATCACCCGATAGCCATTGATGGTTCAGATCCCTTACAGTATATGACAGAGGATACCACTGCATATTTAAATTATTCTTGTGTCATTGATATGGGCATTTCCGTGAGTTGTGCGACATGACCACCAAAATTTTACCCGCATATTTCAGGACAACTGATAATCTTACTTTGTTAGCCATAGTTTGAAGTGTGTGAAACCAACTTTACCTTTAAAAAAAAGTTCCCTTTTGTGCATTTTTATACCTTTTGAAACCAGAAAGCATTTTTTGACCTAAAAATCCCTAAAAATGCATTTTTGTTGCTCTTTGTGATTATTTTTTATATTTGAGGCTCAAATCAAACTTTGTTTGGTTTTACAAATCAAAAATATATTAATCTAGCAGTAAATAAAGTGGAGACCTCGATATCAGATATTACTTCGGACACCAGCGTGCTCTTACATAGCTCGAGATGCTGCTGTAACGTGAGTTACCGAAACATGAACTTTTTAACCTAGCAATTTTACTATGCCCAACTGAGACATGGTATTTTGGATTATCAAATAACTATGCAGCACACATCCAAGAAATATGATGGGACTTATAGTCTTTGCTTCAAATTCTCATAACAGAGGTCTTAAAATTGTAACGTGAGTTACCATGTAACGTGAGTTACCACAATGTAACGTGAGTTACCGACATAGATTTTTCTTTAATACCAAGAAATGATATGAAGGTTGTGATTGTAAGTAACCAATGAGTACATGATTACTGAACTCTTGTATTAAGATTCTATTTCCAGTAGATTGTTATTCTCTTGGTCTCTCTCTATCACCAAACCAACTGGTCTACATGTACAATGTATTAATTACACATGTTCATCACATGTTAACTTCTGAAAGAAACTGTTCCATATTTACTATTTAATATTACAGTGCATGTATACTGATCTGTTACGAAAGTTGTTAAAAGACATTTCTTCTAAAGCTGCATGGACCTTGTTGCAGCAAATTATCAAAATTTTGTGATAACTATTAATAGCCTCCTGATTGGGATAATCACTGCATGATTACTCTTGAAAAGTTCTTGTTTTTGTAATTCAAGTGATTACTATTTGACATTTCATAGTTTATACCTACCTGTATAGACCAAAGCCATTGTTTATGAGGCTGAAACATTTACATGTATGAACAGAATTTTAAGATTGGAGCTCGCTTCCTGCTGTTTTTTTCTGAGATTTTTGAGAACTGAACATTGTGAATTTGACACGCTTATGTGTTTTATACTATTCTACTCTGAGGTTTTAGCTATATTGCTGCAAAATCCTACAATGAAACTTTTCCATGTTTACTGTAATTTACTTTACATGCTGATCTATTACCAAAAACTTGTTGAATGTGAACCTCATTATCAGACATTTTCTTTAAGAGCTGGACAGTCATGTACCTTAAAGCAAACTATCAACATTTTGTGATATTAATAGTTAGCCTCCTGATCACAAAATATTTACTATTCATGTTTTTCATTGGGATTTACTGCTTCAGTCTGCTTGATTACTCTAGAAAATACTGGTATACTTTTTACATGTACAATTTAAATAATGATTACTTGACATTTCATAGACCAAAGCCATTGTTTTTTAAGGCTTAAACATTTATGAACATGTTTTATTAAACTGATCAATACTGGTAGCAGATAACTAAAATTTATCTGCAGTTTCTGTAATTCAATTCTAATTTCTGTACCAGTTTAGTATAAGAATTTGTAAACAAATCAAACATACAAACAATTGATTATTGAGTAATTCAAACAATTATCAAATAATTGGAATATAAATTGCATTGTTTAAAAGTTAAAAGATTTATTGAAATATTCATTTCTGAACCTTTAAACTCTCCACAGACTACATGTACAGGTCTCTAGTCTCGTGACTCAGTGTATTAAATGGAATAGTTTATGGATGACTTGTTTTATCTAGATAGCCTGAAATCCATTTAAATCTAGTAAAATAAAAAAAAAAACAATCAAATCAAATTCTCAATTAAATCCTCAATTTCTGATGCATTTTTTAACTAGAAAAGATTGTAATTTAATGAAATAGACTCTGTTTCATATCATTTTGTTGAATACAATTTTTGTCTCAGTACAAATGAAAGCTTGGAAAACGACTCAATTAAAAATGAAATTTATCTTCAAGTTGGTATTCTAAATGTAAAGTTTCCTGCCTTTTGGTAATCTCATGGATAAAATGGGATTAATTACTGTCAGATCAATGTTCAAATCAATTTAGATTCTTTATTCATGGAGTTTGTTTGTGAAAAAAAGTTTTCTTGGTAAGTTTTCTTTGGATTATTAAGACAAAAAATCGTCTTGTGATCATGTGGACAAACTGTAACGTGAGTTACCGTAACGTGAGTTACCGCTTCACATGACGATACCTGGAGAATGTAAGACAATTTGAATTTTTACCATACTCGGTGATGTATGTTGTTAGTCCATGACTTTGACACAATAGACTTTAAAGTCTCTCTGTTTCTTGTTTGAGGAAACTTTTGAATATAAGACATGCCAAATTTTTGCATGTCCAAATTATGTAACGTGAGTTACCGACATTTGTAGTGTTTTTTCTCATAGTTCTCATAAGAGTCTGTGGATGTAATGTTGCTGTGAGGTAGGATGGAGGTGCATGATACTCATTCACATATAGTAACTCATATCACTAATTAGGTTTTAAGGATATTGATCTCAACGACCTAATTTTGAGTTCAAAATGTAACGTGAGTTACCGTGGAAATGCCCATATATATTTTTCTTTACTCTTTTTTTAAAATCTGTAAATGACTTGCAATAACAAAGAATAAAATTATCTTTACTCTCTAGTCTAAATGACTGCAATGGCCATTTCACAATGTACTTTCATCATCAAAATCATCATAATCATCATCATCAATCATCACCATCACCAATCATCATCATCATCATCATCATCATCATCATCATCATCATCATCATCATCATCTCAATGGGAGTGTAGCCTAGGTACGTGTAGGTCCTGTCAGTCTCCCTGTCGTCAGTACCTGGTGCAGTAACTAACAGTCTATCTATAGGGGTCTAAATCAGCATGGGTATGGATGTGAGACAATTTCAAAATTCTTATCTGACATTTTACCAGCATTTTAAGTAAGTGACTGGCTGCATATGACACACCTCCAGTCTAAGCATCTCTATAGCACTGATAGAGCCTCTTCCCGGATATCTACCAAGTCACCAAGTCTGAAATCTTCTGCCTATTTCCTTTGCTTGGGCCTTGTTGGATAATTTAGATCCCTAATTTAAATTTACTTTGGCCTGCTGCCTTTGGTGGGTTAGCTAGCTGTCATTGTAATACTTAACTTACTTAGATAGTGTCAAGTCATGTCTGGCTCTATGTCAACCTCTTTACTAGTCTAGGCTCTAACGTTAGGCCTCTCCATCTCAGTTCGGGAAACCCACTCACAAGGGGGGCCCCTCCTTATAAGTAACCCATCCCCCTTATAAGTAACCCCGTCCCCCTTATAAGTAACCCCCGGGGCACCCCTTATAAGGAGTCTCCACGCTTTTTTGCAATGCAACGCGAAAATGAAAGGACTGCAGCAA